>NC_135830.1:7464697-8101678 GCF_964213995.1 Mustelus asterias
CCATTTAGAAAGATGCAGCTTAATCCGCGATAGTCAGCACGGATTTGTGAAGGGCAAGTCTTGCCTCACAAATTTGATAGAATTTTTTGAGGAGGGTAGATGAAGGTAGTGCAGTTGATGTCATATACATGGATTTTAGTAAGACGTTTGATAAAGTCCCCCATGGTCGGCTTATGAAGAAAGTAAGGATGTGTGGGATAGAGGGGAGTTTGGCCGATTGGATAGGTAACTGGCTATCTAACAGAAGACAGAGGGTGGTGGTGGATGGAAAATTGTCGGACTGGAAACCGGTTACCAGCGGAGTGCCACAGGGATCAGTGCTTGGTCCTCTGCTATTTGTCATTTTTATAAATGACTTGGAGGAGGGGGCTGAAGGGTGGATCAGTAAATTTGCTGATGACACCAAGATTGGTGGAGTAGTGGATGAGGTGGAGGGCTGTTGTAGGCTGCAAAGAGATATAGATAGGATGCAGAGCTGGGCTGAAAAATGGCAAATGGAGTTTAACCCTGACAAATGCGAGGTGATTCATTTTGGTAGGACAAATTTAAATGTGGATTACAGGGTCAAAGGTAGGATTCTGAAGAATGTGGAGGAACAGAGAGATCTTGGGGTTCATATCCATAGATCTCTGAAGGTTGCCACTCAAGTGGATAGAGCCGTGAAGAAGGCCTATAGTGTGTTGGCGTTCATTCACAGGGGGTTTGAGTTTAAGAGCCGTGGGGTTATGCTGCAACTGTACAGGACTGTTGTAGGTATGGTTTCTCATCTGGTCCATCTCTAATTCCAGATGCCCGTTCCACTAATTCATCACAAGTCTGGGTATTGAGAACTCCCATTTTAAGGATTTTTTGGTGAGCTGGCGACAGCCCATCTTTAAATGCTTGTAAAAAGGCTCTATCTGTTCGGGCAGCTTCGGGTACTCCCCAACATTCAATTAATCCAGCCAATTGATGAACTAAGAGAACTCCAATTTTCTTAGTTTTATTTTTCTTTTCCTTTTCCAACCATTTTCGTTGTTGGTCTAGTGGATGGTCTAAATCCCATCCCCCTTTTATCATCTGTTTTATGAGTCTGTCCCTCTTAGTCATAAATTCATTTATCAGGGACCCAGGGGGTCCCCACTGTCTTTGTCCCGCCATAACACTGATAAGTTTATACTCACCACCTGGAGTGACTTATTCTCCCTTCTCGCTCTCCCTCTCCCCAGGTCGCTCTTATCGGAGTCTGGTGATACCTGTAAGGGTTGATCAGATCCCTCCATACCACCGCTTATTCTATTTTTTTTAAGCCGGCTTTTCCTTAGAAGGCCTTTCCTTCTAACTCTTACACATGAAGGCTTTTCCTTCAAACCCCGGCGATCACTCAGACACTCTATCTCACTCACGTCTAAACATCACACACTCTTATCACAGATGATTATGCACTGCATTTTGACCCACTCTATTTAGAGTTCGATAATCTATTCCGGTGTCCCGGTCGTGGCTATTCGACCGGACCGTAAACAGATTATCCCGGACGAGCCCCCAATTGTTGTAGGTAAAAAACAATCAAGAAATAAGAGATGTAGAGAGAGCTTGAAATGCTCCCTGACAGTCCCAACAGTGGGATGTCCTAGTAAAAATATTAAAATCCTTAAAATGGGAGTTCTCAATACCCAGACTTATGATGAATTAGTGGAACGGGCATCTGGAATTAGAGATGGACCAGATGAGAAACCATACCTACAAATAAAACAGGAAAACGTTCGTGCAAACAGTAGAGAAGATAAACCAAAGGGTGCGTGCCATAATTGTAGAAAACTGGGTCTCTTTGTCAGGCACTGTAGGGCTCCAAAGGGGGGTAGTGAAGCCTGCAAAATGGCAGATAATGAAGGATGAGGGGATCTGCAGGTCCTCTCATTGACGTGTACTTATCAAAGAAAAAAGCATTAATAAAGAGGATGCAAAAGGATGGCTGGGATACGTCTCAGACCTTAGAGTAGCAGAAAACGTGGATATATAAAGAAAAGAGAAACGAGGCAAAGAAGATAGGAGTATTAATGCATCAGTTAGCTGGACTAATTGAGCAAGATAGAAAAAAGATCAGAGAACTAGAATTCAGAATAAGAGAATTGGAGAAACGAAACCAAGTCTTCGAAGAAAAACAATAGAGAGAGGAAACTGTTCCTCTACCTCCAAATGAGTCCACACAGGGACCACCCGCTCCTCCAGAGGAGTAGGAAGTGCTAGAATACAACTCAGCACCAGTAACCCGGAGGGGAACTGGTGAGCGGCCAAAAGCAAAATTATGAACCCGTCACCCAGTGTAAAACAGAGATTCAGAGAGTATTAGGGAATGTTCCCCTTTATTGGAACAGAATTACCACAATAAAACAATTAAGAAGAGGGATCAGTGAATGTGAGAATCAAAGGAAAGACAAGACCGAGAAAAAGATTAGAACAGCAAGCCAAACAAAGGAAAGATAACAAACCGGAGATAATAGGCTTGCCAATGTTGTTCCAAAAGCCCGATACGAATGAACAGGAGTGGTGGAATTGACCTAGTGTAGATAATCACCAGACGGCACTATACTCAGTCCTGAAACACTTAGAAGAACAGGGACAAAAGGCGAGCCCCAGGAAGGCCCAAATAGGGAAAGCGCAGTTGTTATATTTGGGACACCTGATATCCCAGGGGACCAAAGAAATGCCATTGGACAGGAAAACAGCCATACAGGAAATGCCAAGACCAGTAACCGACCGAGGGGTAAGGAAGGTTTTGGGGTTGTTTAATTACAGCCGCAACTTTATACCAGAATTCGCAAGGCTCGCCGAACCAATACAAATGCTAGTAAAAGGGGGGAAACCCGCTCTAGAAGTTATAGAATGGGGATCAGAACAGGAAAGGGCATATAGTAAACTAAAAGTAGAACAAATGAAGGCTCCAGGGCTTGGACTGCCTGACGCTAGTAAAGATTTTCATATCTATTGTAATAACGAGGGGGGGTTTTATTCGGCAGTAGTCACACGGGTCCATGGGGACAAACAGCGACCCGTGGGTTATTATTCCACAGTGGAGGGCCCCGTAGTAACCGGGTTACCCAGATGTATAGCCGCACTAGATTGAGTGGCATGGGCAGTAAAGGTCAGCAAGCCCATCATAATGACGGGGAATATTGTTTTACACACCAAACATACTTTGGTGGAAATGCTGAACACAGGAAAATTGCGGTCTGTCTCAAAAATGAGAAGGGCGAAGTGGGAGGCAGTGCTTCTCCCACCCACTAAGTCCATCACCATTGTACGAGACATGGGAATGAACCCCGCAGAAGGAATGTTAGGTGAAGGGTCTCCCCACTCATGTGGGGACGTAGACGAAGACGTAGAGGAGAGTAGAATAAAAGATGCGCCCCTGGAGGCACCAGATTTGGTCCTGTTTGGGGATGGATCACGGAAATATGCAGATGTAGGCCCATTACGGGACAGGATTAGACGATATGTATCAGAGTTAAGCTCCCAATTAAAAGATATGCGGAAAACAGTACGGGACAAACAAATAGTGATAGATGAGCACAATAAACTAGAACAGACCCCGGAGGTACCCCCGGCGGGCAGCAAGGTTATGGTAAAAACACTACCAGGAAAACCTGGATTTGCCCCCAAATAGAAAGGCCCCTATGAGGTCATTATCAGTGGAGACACCTGTGCCTGCATAGATATGCAAGGTAGGGGTGTCTGGAAGCATTGGACTCAGTTAAAGGAATACACCAATTACCGCAACAAAACAGTTAAAAGGGGAATAAAGGGTTAAAAGTAAACAAGCAGGTTGTAAGTTTCTCTCACTCGAGGGAGGGAGAGAGAGAGAGAGAGATGTAAGATGTAATTGCGATCGAGAGCCTCATGTGATGGAATGGGGTATAGCAGATCAATGCGAGTTTAATAAATTAATAAATTTTACAACAGGGGCATCGGACAGAGATTTGGGGAACGTGGGAATAATAGCATTAGATTACATCTGAAGAGTCGTAAGGAGAGTTACTGCATCTGCCTGTGTAAAGATAATTATTTTAGTAGGGATATTTAAAATTGATAAAATAAATGGATTATTTGGATCAGGCTTTTGTTAAGTTTGAAAATGTATTTTTGATAGAACTAAAGTTGAAAAGATAAATAGAAAGAATTATTCCTGCGTATTTGAAATGATGATTAATCACTTGTTTATGTTCCTTTAAGTTATAAGACTTGCAGTAATTTTAAGATATAGTCAAAATTTAACAGAGAAGGGAGTTACATAAGGTAGAATGGGAGTGCGTGTGTCATACTGGGAATTATTGTACTGCCATAATGCATTCTAATTAAAATGTGTTACATGGATCAACCATGAAACTGTATTAAATGACAGACGGGCTAAAAGGGAGAGCCCGCCTATAATACCAAATTGACAAATCAATATAATTAGAGATGAGGGAAATAATTCAGTGGAATAATGAGATAAGAAAATGCTGGGGAAGTATTTGTTACAAACGGTTAAAGATTAAAGTAATAAGATTTCTTGAATTTACTTCTGTTTTGAGTTGAATTACAGCTTGGAAGGCAGCAGCATAAAAGCGACGGTTAATCAACGGTCTGTATTCTTAAATGTTTTACTTCCATCCCAGTTTAAGATGTTAAGTCTGAATAAACGTTGGAAGCTTCCATGTGTATCTATGTGTATCTGTGTGTTTAACAACGTGATTGCGTGAATGTTTTGTTGTTGTTCGTTTTAATGTTGAGAAAGGAGTTAGACCTTGGAAGGACCATGTGCTCTTTCCTTGTCTTGAAGTTGAAATTATAAGAGTGTAGTTGAGAAGTTTTTTAAAAAAAAGTAATTTTGTGAAAAATAGAAAAGCAGGAACAAAAGAATGAGGTGAATATACTGTCTATGAGTCAGTTTAAAGGCCATCAAATCAATGAACCGTAGTTCCGATTATCCCAATTTACAGCAGGAGATTAATCAGTTAAAACCTCAGTTGTTAATACAAATAAAGATGTTGTCCTTGAGTATTTTTAATTTGCATTTGATGCCAACCATTGAATACCATGAATTATTGGAACTTGTGTTGCCAGTTCGTTACCGATATGAAATTCAAGACTTGTGTGATGTTCCGATAACATGCAACAAATTACATCATTTAAATCATCTCACATTGATGATAGTTCTGATAGTGTAACTAGTTTAAAATTATATACTGCCATTGGAATTGTTCTATCTATTGATCAAGGTTTTCCAAATCTAAGAACACTGCAAAGCTTAGAACCTAGCCAGCGAGGAAGCAAACCAAAACATTTCTAATCAAGTAACTCTTGTTATTGTTCTAAAAGTGCAAGGAATTCTGATCTGGAGCTCAGTCTAAAAATGGAAACAGATTAATTTAAAACTAAATTAAGAGTGTTTTGAAATACCCGATGTAATTTGTAATATCTTGCACAATTACTATTAACATGACAGGGGGTGAAACCGGTTTACTGGAGAGAGAGAGACAGAGAAAGAGTTGGAGACTGGCTTTGCAGCCAGACTCAGAAAACTTGCATCATTTCGGTTATCTGTGTTTTTAAAGAGCGGTGTCTGACAGCATAAACTATTGGCATCTGTGAGACTTTATGAAACAGTCTGTCTATAGAAGGATCATTTCTGCTTAAACATTGCACTTTCAAATATGGACAAGCAAATTATCAAATTAGATATAATGTAAAAATACATCATATAACAACCGGAGTTGTGTGATATGTGATTTAAATGAGAAAAGCGATGTCTTTTGACAGAATGTCCAGCTGCAGCCAGTGCAAAGTGTTGTGTGATTCGCCCCAAGCCAACTGAAGGGTCTGTTTATTTCTTCAGAATAAACTCGACTGATCTGAAGTAAATATGCCTTTCTTTAAGCTTTGTTTTCGACATAACGGTTATTTTAGAGAAAGAAGGAGAGAGAGAGAAAACAGCCATACAAGCAGTCTCCAGCTACATCAACAACTTGGCCATGAGAAAGTTTGTTTACCTTACATTGTACTTTCAGAGAATGCAGCTAAGTTTCTAAGTTGGACTCAGAATTCCAAGCTGCTGAGGCCAAATTAGCTTAAATTAACTTAAAGCATAGCACAATTATTACATTGGGCAAAAATACTTTGCACTGGTGAAGGCCATACAGACATCGGAAAAAAAATGTGGATGAAGGCATTGCCCACCATACTAAATGAGATTAAGGGTTGCTACAAACCAAACAACCGGATTAACCCCTTATGAGCTAATGACAGGACGGACGACGCAATTACCAAAAAGCATCATAACAGGTGGGACCGATGTAGGTCCACTAAAAGATAAAATCAAGAGATATGTTTTGGAACTAAGCACCCAACTAAAAGGGATGCATAAATCGGTAAAAAACAATCAAGAAATAAGAGATGTAGAGAGAGCTTGAAATGCTCCCTGACAGTCCCAACAGTGGGATGTCCTAGTAAAAATATTACCTAACAAATCAGGGCTTGTACAAAAATGAAATGAGCTGTATGAAGTTATAATTAGTGGAGATATCTGTGCCTGAATATACTCAATTGAATATGCTGAAATTAATTGGAAAAATATGTGATATACTCCACTTACAGATGTAAGCAAACAACGAGTGACCTCCAAACAAGCTGAACGGGTTCGCGGATCTGCGGTGTTGCACGTGGGCGATATAGCCTTTGGACCATTGTATAACGGTCACGCGGGATATTAGTAAGTGATAAGATGCTTCTCATGCTGATACTCACGACCCTGGCCCTGTTACCCATAGCAGGAGAATATAAAATTATGAGTTAGGGATGAAGCACAGTGATCATCTCTGTAATGATGACTCTGTCTATTGTATGAACACCTTTGTGTATATGTCTTATCTGTATGCATCACAATCGAACCTGAGCAAGTGTTGGGTCTGTTCACACATTCCCACGCACGGAGGGAAGGGAGGAATTCCCTTATTTCCTATCCCTTTATCAGCTCCAGAAGTAATTGAATGGGTTTTAAATCAAAATGGAACCCAGAAAGGGACAAAGAAACTGACATTTAAAACTCCATCGGGTACCACTATGCAGGGTATCAGCAACAGTGATGTTGTTTCAATGCTCGGGGGCGGAGGGTGCACTTTATCGTCCTTTAAGAAGAATTACCAGCCCAGCTACGACAGATCAGATTCCCCACCCTACTTCATTGTGAAAAATCAGCAAAGGGGAGCTATCTGCCTGACAAGAAATGGAATCATACCTGTTGGCCGTAGCTACTGTATACAGCAGATTGATATCACTGATGACGCTGAGGCCGTGATACAGGTCACAATCCAATGCCCCATAGCCACTGTCCCGGTTAGCCTCTCCTCCAGTTATATAAGCACGATGACTGCATATAATGGTACCTATTTTGTCTGTGGAAACAATGCCTATCCGTGGCTTCCCTGGAATTGGACAGGATCGTGTTATTTGGCATATGTGGTGCCTTATATTCACCATTACACTGATTTACGGGACCACCCCGAGATACACATGCTCAGGGCTAAGCGAGCCATTAGTGAGACAGAACGATTCTTCATGATAGCCTACCCATTTTTTGGGACAGCAAAGGCAGCACAGGAACTTATACGGATGGCCTCAACCCTAGAGAAAGTTGCAAATAAGACTAAGGATGGGTTCGAGGAGGTGAGCACGGCCATCTCTGAAATGTCAGCAGAGGTCGTAGCTATTCGGACTGTGGCGTTACAGAACTGATTGGAACTCGATTGTGTGCTAGCCTCCCAAGGTGGAACATGTGCCATAGTTGGCTTCGAATGCTGTACGTATATTCCAGAAGCTTCGGAGAATATAACTCGCTTAGCAGATCATATTAAACAAGTAGCAAAAGCAATACAGGAAGAAGGGAACCAATATAATGATTATAACCCTCCGGGCTGGCTGGGGCAATGGTTCGGGTCGTGGGGTTCATACCTGATGCATGGATTGATTGTATTAATTGTAATTGTAATTACTTGCTGTGTTTGTATGGCATTATTGAACGCCTGTTGCAAAACAGTAACAGCGCGAATTATGACAGTCGCAAGTGTACAGGGGGAGGGGGCAGACCTCCCGACTAAGGAGCTAAGCCCATTCCCCGATACAATGTGGTTCTGAGTTGGTCATAAATGCCATGTTTGGACCTGGCATCCGACCAGAAGGGGGGAGTGCAGTCGGGAATGGGTTAATGACCCTTGTCACACTTAAGCAGTAAGACCCGAACTCTGTGATTTTGTTTAGAACACTGCAGAGTCCATGTTTTTGTCAGAGTTCGGTGTTTTTCATGTCTGTGCCAGATAAAAGGAACAGCTATTCCTCTGTCTCCATTTGTTATCAAGAAATGCGATTAACCCAGCTCGAAATAAGCTAAACAGTCTCCATTTTTATGTACCTTTGTTTAACACGATGGAGTTGGCATGTATGCCTTCTGTCTTTGAATCACCATAGATTCATATATATATATATATTCATCATACGTTATTCATCTGATCCTGATATAAAGTATTATACAAACCTGCATGTAGATTAGTTAACTTGTTTGTGCAAAACCTGTGATGTTGTTTCAAGAATATAAATGACGAACAATCATGGCCTTGGAGATCGAACAAACTACGCAGAGGAAGATACTGCTAAAACAACAAGAATCTCACCATGAACAATGACAGCCATCTCAGGTTTTGCAATGTAATGAGGGCGGGGCCCGGGACATATATAAACTCTGTTCTTACTTGTGTTCGATGAGAAGGCTGGGAGTCCACTGTTAGGAACCTCACCTCTCCCACAATTGTGAAAATAAACACTGCATTTTGAACCACTAATAGTGTCAGAGGTTTTTTACCTCCAACACTGACACACACACACAGTGATACACACTGACTCACACAGATGCACACTGACGCACACACGGTGATACACACTGACACACAACACACACAGTGATACACACTAACCCTCACACACACAGTGATCCACACTCACACACACACATACACACACACAGACACACAGAGTGATACACACTGACCCACACTCACACAGTGATGCGCACTGATCCACACACACTCAGGGATACACACTGACACTCTCTCTCGCTCTCACACACACACACACAAACACACACACACACACACACACAGTGATGTAGACTGACCCAGACACACACAGTGATACACACTGACACACACACACACAAACACACACACAGTGATACACACTGATCCACACACACTCAGTAATGCACACTGACCCACACACAAACACAGTCATAGTAACACACACTGACCCACACACACACAGTGATGCACGCTGATACATACACACACGGCGATACACACTGAAACACACACGTGCACACACACAGTGATACACACTGACCACACACAAACAGTGATACACACTGACACACACACACAGAGTGATGCAGACTGACCCACACACACACAGTGATACACACTGACACACACACACACACACACACACACACACACACACACAGTGATACACACTGACACACACTCAGTAGTGCACACTGACCCACACACACACAGTGATACAGTAATACAGACTGACCCACACACACACAGTGATGCACAGTGATGCACACTGATACACACACACAGTGATACACACTGACACACATACACGCACACACACAGTGATACACACTGACCCACACACACGCACACTCACAGTGATACACACTGACCCAGACGCAAACAGTGATACACACTGACACACACACACACAAACAGTGATACACACTGACACACACACACACACAGTGATACACACTGACCCACACACACACAGTGATGCACACTGACACACACACGCACACACACAGTGATGCACACTGACACACACACACACAGTAATACATACTGACCCACACACAAACAGTGATACACACTGATACACACACACAGTGATGCACACTGATCCACACACAGTGATGCACACTGATCCACACATACACACACACACACACACATACACACACAGACACACACACACACATACACAGAGTGATACATACTGACCCACACACAAACAGTGATACACACTGACACACACAAACAGTGATACACACTTACCCACACACACACACACACAGTGATACACACTGATCCACACACACACACAATGATAGACACTGACCCACGCACACACGCACACACACACAGTGATACACACTGATCCACACACACACAGTGATACACACTGACCCACACACACACACACACACACACACAGTGATACACACTGACACACACACAGTGATTCACACTGACCCACACGCACACACTGTGATGCACACTGACCCACACACACAGAGTGATACATACTGACACACACACACACACACACACACACACACACACACACACACACACAGTGATACACACTGGCACACGCACACACAGTGATACGCACTGACAAGCAGACACAAAGTGATGCACACAGACCTACACTCGCTACACTGTGATGCACACAGTGATACACACTGACAGCCACAGACACACACACACACAGTGACACACACTGACACGCACACACACACACACACACACACACACAGTGATACACTGATCCGCACACACACTGATACACACTGACACACACACAGTGATACTCACTGGCCCACACACACACATTGTGATACACACTGACACACACACACAATGATACACACAGACCCGTACACACAGTGATACACACTGACCCACAAAAACACAGCGTGATACACACTGACCCACAGACACACGTTGATGCACACTGACTCACACACACAGTGAAACACACTGACCAACACACACAGAGCGATACACGCTGACACACACACACAATGATACACACAGACCCGCACACACACAGTGATACACACTGACACACACGCACACAGTGATACACACTGACCCACACACACACACACACACACACACACACACACACACAGTGATACACAATGATCCACACACACACAGTGATACACACTGACACACACACAGTGATCCACACTGGCCCACAAACACTCAGTGTGACACACTGGCTCACACACACACACAATGGTACACACAGACCCGCACGCACACAGTGATACACACTGACACACACACAGTGATACACACTGACACACACACAGTGATCCACACTGGCCCACACACACACACAGTGTTACACACTGACCCACTCACAAACAGTGATAGACACTGACACACACACAGACAGTGATGCACACTAACCCACATACACACACACAGTGATGCACACTGACCCACAAAAAGACACAGTGATACACACTGACCCACACACACACAGTGATGCACACTGACCCCCCCCACACACACACAGTGGTACAACCTGACCCACACACACACACAGTGACACTCACTGACACACACACACACACACACAAAGTGATCCACACTGACACTCCGAAAAACAGTGATGCACACTGACCCACACACACACAGTGATACACACTGACACACGCACATACAGTGATACACACTGACAAGCGGACACACAGTGATGCACACACACGCACAATGATACACACTGACACACACGCACACACACACAGTGATGCACACTGACCCACACACACACAGTGATACACACTGACCCACTCACACACAGTGATAGACACTGACACGCACACACAGTGATGCACACTGACCACACACACACACACACAGTGATCCACACTGACCCACAAAAACACACCGTGATACACACTGACCCACAGACACACTTTGATGCACACTGACTCACACACACAGTGAAACACACTGACCCACACACATAGAGTGATACACACTGACACACTCTAACACACCCAATTTGATGCACGCTGACACACACAGACACAGAGTGATGCACACTGACCCACACACACACACACACACACACACACACACACAGTGATGCACACTGACCCACACACGCACAGTGATACACACACACACACACATACACACACAGAGTGATGCACACTGACCCTCACACACAGTGATACACACTGACACACGCACACACAGTGATACACACTGACAAGCAGACACACTTTGATGCACACACACGCACAACGATACACACTGACACACACGCACACACACACAGTGATGCACACTGACCCACTCACACACAGTGATAGACACTGACACACACACACACAGTGATGCACACTGACCACACACACACACAGTGATGCACACTGACCCACAAAAACACACCGTGATACACACTGACCCACAGACACACTTTGATGCACACTGACTCACACACACTGTGAAACACACTGACCCACACACACAGAGTGATACACACTGACACACACACACACACACACAGTGATACGCACTGACACACGCTGACACACCCAATTTGATGCACGCTAACACACACAGACACACAGTGATGCACACTGACCCACACACACACACACACAGTGATGCACACTGACCCACACACGCACAGTGATACACACATACACACACACACACACACACACACACACACACACACACACACACACACACACAGTGATGCACACTGACTCTCACACACAGTGATACACACTGACACACACACACAGTGATGAAAACTAACCCACACACACACAGTGATGCACACTGAACCACACACACAGTGATACACACGGACCGACACACACAGTGATACACACTGACCCACACACACAGTGATACACACTGACACACAGACACACACACACATTGATACACACTGACCCACAGAAACACAGTGACACACACTGACCCACACACACAATGTGACACACACTGACACACACACGCAATGATACCCACTGACCCAATCACAAAGTGTTACACATTGAACCACACACACATAGTGATACACACTGACACACACACACAAAGTGATACATAGTGACACACACACACAGTGATACACACTGACAAACACACAGTGATGCACACTGACCCACACACACACAGTGACACACACTGACCCACACACACAAAGTGACACACACTTACACAGACACGCAGTGATAAAAACTGTCCCAACCACACGTACACGGTGATACACATTGAAACGCGCACACACAGTGATACACACTGTCACACACACCCACACACACACAGTGGTACACACTGACCCACACACACACACATTGATGCACTCTGACCCACACGCACAGTGATATACACTGACACACATACACACACGCACATTGATACACACTGACCCACAGAAACACAGTGACACACACTGACCCACACACACAATGTGACACACACTGACACACGCACACAATGATACCCACTGACCCACACACAAAGTGATACACATTGAACCACATACACATAGTGATACACACTGACACACACACACAAAGTGATACATAGTGACACACACACACACAGTGATACACACTGACAAACACACAGTGATGCACACTGACCCACACACACACAGTGACACACACTGACCCACACACACAAAGTGACACACACTTACACAGACACGCAGTGATAAAAACTGTCCCAACCACACGTACACGGGGATACACATTGAAACGCGCACACACAGTGATACACACTGTCACACATTCCCACACACACACATTGATTCACGCTGGCACTCGCACACAGTGATACACACTGACACACACACACACAGTAACACACACTGACACACATACACACACACACAGTGGTACACACTGACCCACACACACACACACATTGATGCACTCTGACCCACACGCACAGTGATATACACTGACACACATACACACACACACACACACCCACACAGTGATACACCCTGACCCATACACACACAGTGACACACACTGACACACAAACACACACACACCGACACACACACACACAGTGACACACACTGACACGCACATTGGCACTTACACACACACACTGACACACACGCAAAGTGATACACACTGACACACACACACAGTGACACACACTGAAACACACAGGGACACTGACACTCACACACTGATGCACACACACTCTCACCAGGTTCCTGATTGATTGAAGTGTCTGTCACTCCCGGATTTGCTCTGGAGGCGGGCCGTTAGCTGCTGGTGTTCTGATTGGCTGACACGGCTGTCGGTCAGAAACCTCAGCCTCTGATTGGCTTATCCGCTGTCAGTCAAAGTGCGGAGACCAGTCATTGGTGGACTTGGCTGTCAGGACGTGAGCGGCAATTCTGATTGGATGATTCGGGCATTCGTCGATCTGGCCCCTGATTGGCTGATGCGGTCAGTTAGCAATCCAGTCTCTGTTTGGCTGAGGCGGTCAGTTAGCAATCCAGTCTCTGACTGGCTGAGGCGGTCAGTTAGCAATCCAGTCTCTGATTGGCTGAGGCGGTCAGTCAGCAATCCAGTCTCTGATTGGCTGAGGCGGTCAGTTAGCAATCCAGTCTCTGATTGCCTGAGGCGTTGATTTAGTGATCTCGCTCTGTGATTGGCTGAGGCGGTGATTTAGTGATCCCACTCTGTGATTGGCTGAGGCGGTGATTAGTGATCCCGCTCTGTGATTGGCTGTCAGTTTTCTTTCTTCATTAATTGAATAATTGATGTGAGCGGATATTTCACCGCGATCCTGATCTGCTCCCTGAACTTGGATTGAGTCAACGCATAAATAAATGTGTTTGTGCAGCAATTTATATCCCGCAACATTCTTCCGACATTTTGACATGTGTATTCAGGAAGAGTGAGGGAAATTGATCCTTTCACTTTAAAATAGATAAAAAATATAACAGTCACGGCCCAGAGGAGAATGAAAGCTCCGGATATGCTGAAGAGTAAAATCATTGACTTCCTTCTGCTCTCCATCTCGGGGTCTCTGCGATTCTCTCCCTGACTCTGAGCCCTCAGTCCCTTTCGGACTCGACTGTTCACCAAAATGTGTCTGACTGTCTGAGCGTTAATCACCTGGATTAAACCGAATGGGAGCAATGGAGTTAAAACCTTATCAAACCAGGAAAATAAAACCCAGCCAGGATCAGTGAAATAGTTTGTCTTTGTCTGACAGCCCCACGGGACATTGTCCATTATCCACGCAGGTTCATATGTAAAGTACCAGGGGATGTTTTTCACAGAGAGCAGGATGCCGGTTGTTGCCAGAACCACAGCCGCAGTTTTCCCAGTGCAATATTTAGTTTTCAGTTTCTGGCAGCAAATGGCCACAAATCGATCAAAGGAGAAAATGATGGTGAACCAGACTGAACAGTCTATGGCTACAGACAGCAGGACACCGCGAACACGACACACAGAGGTGAGGAACAGAAAGCTCAGCGGGAAATAGTAATAATTTATGTAGATGAGAATGGAGTTAATGATGATGAAGAGTGCATCCACCGCTGCCATGGCCACCAGGTAGCGAGTGGTGCAGGTGGAGAGGCCACACTTTCCCCGACTCAGGATCACAATTCCCAGTAAATTAACTGTCAGTGAAAAAGGGACAAGAGCCGGGAAATTAGTGAGTAAACATTCTCCATGTGTGAACCGAAAGTAAGGAGAGAATTTCAGCATCAATCCAATGGGGTTCCCGGGGTGGCGGTGTTGTTGGAGGAGTTGTGTTAGAAATTAACATTGCAGATTGGAAAGTAGTCAATGTAACACCACTGGTTAAGTAGGGACTGGGGGACAGGAAGCTGTGAATTACACATCCCTCACTTTGATGGAGCAAATCTGCAAATTCTGATCATTCAAATATTTCAGACAGATGGCATTTCTCATCTGATTTGTTTTCCAGGATTAATTCAGACTGGACGGGTTTCCCAATTAGACCCAAAGCGGACAGAGACAGAATCTGCAATCCCTTTCTGCACCCAATTATCAGACCCCACTCCGGATTTAACACGTCTCTGGACTGGACAGCTGGTGAAGTTGGAAGTCAATTCAGGATTTTTCTATTGAACTTCCCCTCTCCAAATTTATTTCCCATTCTGACTCTCCCCCGCAGCTCTTCAGCTTCTAATTTAAAGATTATACCCTCTGTCTGTCTCTTTCTTTCCCTTCTTCTCTCCCTCTGTCTATGCCTTCTCCTTTGCTTCCCTATATATCTCTTCCTGAACTCTTCTTCTCTCTGACCAGCTTCGTTCCTCTGTATCTGGATTTCTAGCTTATCCAGTGCGTTACCATTCTTCATTCTCATTATAACTTTACTCCTTATCTCCCTATCGCTCTCCAATTGTTCTCTCTCTCCTCCTGTTTCTCCCCATATCTCTCTATCCCACCCCAGTATTGCTCTCTCCATCTTGCTTTCTCCCCATTTCTGTTCACCTCCCTCCAGAATCTCTCCCTCTCTCTTTCCAGCTTTCTTTGTGGGGCTTTCAAGCACAGCATGATCCCCTGGGCAGCACTGTGACCACATCCAGACAGGACAAAGTGGATGGGTGGGGGGGGGGGGGGGTGGGTGGAGAAATGTCATTCCCTTGGCCTCGCGCTTGGTGTAATCCTCCACCCAGCGCCACGTGAATTCTGAGTTTGGATACATATCCCCTCAGTGACAGAAAGAGATAAACTCCCCTCTTTAAACTGGGAACAAGCTGTGTCCATTCCTGTCGTAGACTTTTTAAAATATTAATTACTAAATTAATTGATTTATAGATTTTTTGATCTTATTGATTGAATTCTGTAAATAAGTAATCTCAGGGCTCTGACTGAGGCTATTCTCCAGAGACAGGAAGCTGGGCACTGACTCCTAAGTGAAGACCCCCAGATAATGTGATTCTTCCCACCCCCTCACAGCAATATGATTTGTGATTATTCGCAGTGTGGATCAGAAATATTGCATCGCTCCTTTCAACACAGTGCACATGAAAGAGAGGGAAAGAAGCCGAGATATGGACAGAAATAGGAAGTTAGAAGGAGGGATAAGATTTTGATATATTTTGTGTATAAGATTTTGATGGGTATAGATAGAGTGAATGCACGCAGGCTTTTTCCGCTGAGGCTAGGGGAGAAAAAAACCAGAGGGCGTGGGTTAAGGGTGAAAGGAGAAAAGTTTAAAGGGAATATTAGGGGGGGAGGGCTTCTTCACGCAGAGAGTGTTGGGAGTGTGGATGCGCTGCCCACAATGAAACCATTAACATTAACATTTAAGAAAAACTTGGACGGGTTCATGGATGAGAGGGGTGTGGAGGGATATGGTCCAAGTGCAGGTCAGTGGGACTAGGCAAAAAATGGTTCGGCACAGACAAGAAGGGCCAGAAGGCCTGTTTCTGAGCTGTAATTTTCTATGGTTCCATTTTTCTATGGATGGAGTAAGAGGTGGTGAGTGTCGTTGCAAAGACCTGGCCCTCGATAAGAATATCCATCTTTACAGTGAGAGAGAGCGATCGTGATAGGAGGAGAAAAGAGAACGAGGGGGTGGAGCACAGACAGAGGGAGGCCCGAGGGGAGTGGAAGGTCAAAGCAGAGGTGGTGATCGAGGGAGAGCATTTGAGAGAGACAGGATGTGAGAGACTCCAATGTGTGGTCACTCGCTGCAGCTCCACTCAAACCCTGTCAGATAGTTTGGGAGGATTTAAAAAGTGTATTGAAGAAATCAGCAGCCCCTTCCCAAACTGAAAGAGGGAGTTGAGCGACTTCTAGAGACTGAGAGGGGACAGGGGGTGGGCAGGGTGGAGCAGGGCTGGCATTTTAATTCCGGTTTCGTAGATTCTCTCTGTGGATCTCTCTCTTTCTCCATTTCAGTGTTTCTGTCTGACTGGAAGAAATGGAGGGAAGGAAAGAGTGAGAGAGAATGAGGAGAACCAAGAATGAGAGGTTATAGAATAATAGAATCATACAGTGCAGAAGAGGCACTTCAGCCCATCGTGTCTGCACCGATACATTAGAAATACTTGAAATCCCATCTCTCAGCACTTGGCCCAGTGATGATGTGCCAAGTGCTCATCCAGATACCTTTTAAAGGATGTGAGGCAACCCACCTCTACCACCATCGCAGGCAGCGCATTCCAGAGCATAACCACCCTCGAGGTAAAAAAATATTTTCTCACCCACCTCCCCCCCCGACCCCCAAACCTCCTTACCCCCACCGTGAACCTACGTCCACTCGTGACTGACCCTTCAGATCAGGGGAACAGTTGCTCTTTATCCACTCTGTCCATGTCCCTCATAATCTTGTACACCTCGATCAGGCCGCCCCTCAGTCTTCTGTGCTAAAACGTTAATAACCCATGCCTGTGCAACCGCTTTTCATAATGTAGATCTTCCATCCAAGGCAGCATCTTGGTGAATCTCCTCTGCGCCCCCTCCAGTGCAATCACATCCTTCCTATAATGTGGCGACCAGAACGGCACACAGTACTCTAGCTGGGGCCTCACCAAAGTTCTATACAATTCCAAGATTACTTCCCTGCTTTTGTAATATATGCCTTGATTGATAAAGGCAAGTGTCCCATATGCCATTTGCACCCCTCTACGAACATGCACTTCTGCTTTTAAAGATCTGTGGTCAAATACGCCAAGGGCACATTCTGCCATAGATCTTCCTGGAGTCCGAACATTGATTGAGTACTTCCTTGTTAAATGATTCCTTCCCAAGTGTATCAGCTCACACTTTTCAGGGTTACACGTATCTGGATGAGTACTTACCATTAAACGGTGTAAAACACACTCCACACTGATAAATGCACCTTGTGCAATCTGGCTGCAGAACATGTCTTAAAAGGTTGTCTCAGTGTTAAGAGAGAGTTTCATCTTTCAAGGGAAGTGAAGGGAATTCTCCAGACTTCGGACAATGCACACAGACAGAGTGGTAGCTGTCTGAGGCTTTTCGTTGGGTGCAGTGGTGGAAGGGGCTCACAGCAGGTGTGAGGAAGGGGGCAGGAGAAGGTATGTGTCTCATTTGATTAGTTTCATACTGCAGCTGCTGTGGGGTCTTGGTGTGCACATACTGTCCTGGGCCGTTTGCCTGCCTTGAAACAATGATCAACCTCTCTGAAAATAGTTCACTGACTGAATCATAGAAACCCTACAGTACAGAAAGAGGCCATTCGGCCCATCGAGTCTGCACCGACCACAATCCCACCCAGGCCCTATCCCCATATCTCTACATATTTTACCCACTAATCCGTCCAACCGACGCATTTCAGGACACTAAGGGGCAATTTTCTAGCATGGCCAATCAACCTAACACGCACATCTTTGGACTGCAAAGAAGGTTCCAAAGCCTTGAATATAATAAAGCTTAAACTTGAGAAATGGGACTGAGGGAGTTCATGAACACTTTCTGCAGAGGACTGAGGCGACATTCAGACAATATCACATTGCTGCATGTGAGAACTTACTGTGTGACCAACATTCCAGCTTCAGTCTGTACATTAAAACAAGAAACACACACAGAAAATAATTATCATAAACTCTGAACTGAATTTTGAAACTGCCACTTTGCTTTGGATCTTTCTGTGCACAAGTACCATCAGCAATCTCTAAATTAACAGCAGTGAGGTCAGATTAAAAATTAATCTCATCACTGTAAATAATTTTTGATGGCCTGCAATTAAAGTTCTTTAACTAGAAGCGGGTGTAATTGTGGAATAAAAAAAATGTGTCTGAGGCAGAGAGATAAATGTGAGGGTGAAATGAAATGCACAGGGTTCTATTTGAATACAGTTTGCTGTGGTGGTGATTGTCGGCGCTCTCGCTCTCTGTCTGGTGTTGCGAAGCTGAGTTTGTGAAGTGTGATCCCTTAAAAGCTGTTTTTATGTCCCTTTAAAGTTGGACTTGTGTCAATACTTGGAGGTTAAAATGCACGTCCAGACAGAGTACCAAGACTGCAAGATTTGTGGCAAAGACCAAGCATCAAAGTTGCCTTCGTAACATGTTTTGAAGGCTTTTGAATTCTGCGTTCAGCCTATCAGTACAAAGAAGACACTCAGCTATCAGGGAATTATCAACTGTTAATTTATTGTTGTTGACAAGATCAGATCAATCCTCGTGCAAGAAAAGTCATAGGTCATCACATGTACAAAAACAGGAGATCAACTGCCTGTCTGCAGTTCAACTGAAGGGCTGCCACCTCTCAAAGCCCAGAGAGGGAAAGAGCAGCTCTGTCCAGCTTTGAATATCACTTAATAGACCTCTCCATCTATCGAGCTGAACCAGAAATAACTTGCAGGAAGCGTAATAGAAAGACGAACGCCAAACATTTTCCAAAGACTCAAAACATAGTTGTATACATTTTTGCGAGTGACTAAATTTGGTCCTTTTTTCTGTTAATGAATGTCCTTGCGTTTATTTGAACAGCATTCCAGTAGAATCTTACTTTAATCAAAATGTTACTTCTTTAACTAAAGTTCCCTGTTGGTTAAATAATTAAATTGTTAATTGTTCACTTAAAGTGAGTGTCAGATATTTCTGTTAAGTAACCGCTAAATGTTAATGAAGAACAGTTCACACCTTCCCACACACCTTTCACAGATTACAAAGCAAGGTGTTCCTCTTCGGGAATTTGGCGTGGCTTGTTAAAAGGGCATCAACCTCTCTCTCATGACACTGTCTCTCTGTATGTCTCTGTATCTCCATTGTGTGGCTTGTGAGAGAGTGGGGAGACAGGCTGTGGAAGGGCTGATATTACAGAATGTGGGAGTGAGAGAGAAAAGGGAGGAATAGGTTAAACAAGAGGGAGAAATAGCTGTACATTGTGGAGTTGGGTTGGAGGGAAAATGGCACAGGATTTGGGGGTAGAGGTTTTCCTGTCTGCAGTCACTGCTGATGTCCCTGTCACATCTTTCAACGAATTGTGATGTTCAAACACTCCAATCCTGAGACAGTCTGTTTTGAAATGTATCCTGAGGAAATGAACAGTTCCTTCCCGATTGAGGTTTAAGGAAACGTAGAAACAGAAAAACTGCAGCACAAAACAGGCCCTTCGGCCCCACAAGTTGTGCCGAACATATCCCGACCTTTTAGGCCTACCTATAACCCGCCATCCTATTAAGTCCCATGTGCTCATCCAGGAGTCTCTTCAAATACCCTATTGAGTTTGTGTCCACCACCACTGACGGCAGCCGATTCCACTCGCCCACCACCCTCTGTGTGAAAAACTTCCCCCTAACATTTCCCCTGTACCTACCACGCCCCCCCCCACCCCCCGCCCACCCCAGCACCTGAAACCTGTGTCCTCTCGTAGCAGCCATTTCCACCCTGGGAAAAAGCCTCTGAGTGTCCACCCGATCTATGCCTCTCAACATCTTATATACCTCTATTAGGGCTCCTCCCATCCTACGTCTCTCCAAGGAGAAAAGACCGAGCTCACTCAGCCTATCCTCATAAGGCATGCCACTCAATCCAGGCAACATCCTTGCAAATCGCCTCTGCACCCGTTCAATCTTTTCCACATCCTTCCTGTAATGAGGCGGCAAGAACTGAGCACAGTACTCCAAGTGGGGTCTGACGAGGGTCTTATATAGCTGCATCATTATCCACGGACTCCGAAACACAATCCCTCGATTGATAAAGGCCAGCACACCATACGCCTTCTTAACCACCTCCTCCACCTGCGGGGCCGATTTGAGAGTGTTCTGGCCCCGGATCCCAACGTCCTTCTGATCCTCTACAGTACTAAGAGTCTTTCCCTTTATAGTGTACTCCTTCATCCCATTTGACCTTCCAAAATGGAACACTATGCATTTATCTGGGTTGAAGTCCATCTGCCACTTCTCCGCCCAGTCTTGCATCCTATCTATGTCCCTCTGTAACTTTTGACATCCCTCCAGACTATCCACAACCCCACCAACCTTCCTTCCTCATCCAGGTCATTTATAAAAATGACAAACAGCAAAGGTCGCCACTTGCCTACTGGGCTGGGCGATGTGGAAACATTGCTGCCCGTGGGATCCTGCTGTGCACCAATGACCTGCAGCATTTACAGAACTGCAAATGGTAACCACACAACTTAAAAGGCAAATTAGCTCAGTGACGATAAAGCACATGGAACGGAGGAGAGGATAAAAATCAAATCCCTGGCCTTGGCAAATACTTGTCCTCAATCCCTGTGTCCTGTTTACGTTTTTAGACAGGGTGGTGGGGTTTGGAGGTTTATTCATTTTTGAGCGGAGTGGGTAGGGAAGGTGGTTGAATATCTCGGTCTCTGTCATTACAACCTTTCCTCTTTCAACCATCCATTTGCTTCAATGTTGCATCTTGTAATTAATGTAAAATACAATCCCATTGTGAATTGTGGTCTTTTTATTGTTGTGCGGTGTATGAAGGGTGTGCGGGTGGGTCAGAGGGTGGGGAACAGTGGCTCTCTTTTCCTCTCGCCCCTTCTATCCGTGTGTGGGACGTTTTGGGGCTGGAAAGGACAGTTATGTTTGCCTGGCGTGGGGAGAATTCTGTTTTTTTGTCCCCAAGGGTTAATGCATCCTCTGTGACTATGCCTCAATTCAAGGCCTAATCTCAGGGCCCTCAGGGTTCCTTTTCCATTCGCTTCATTCCGAAATGTTTCTGTGTTTAATTGGATGATATCAGTGGTTAAAGAAACCTACAGCACGCAATTTAATACATTTCACCCAGGATGTAATTTCCGGTTTTCCAACTCTCTCACCCAACGTTCTCGTTAGGCTGTGTTAGAGTGAGGGAGAGAGGTGGAAAATAGGGAGGATGCAGAACAGAGAGAGAGAAAGAAGCCTGAGAGGCAGGGAGAGGTGAGAAGAAAAAGTGTCGCTGTCGGGGTGGGGGAGGGGAATGTGGTTATGGGGTCCTCATCTCTACCATTAGTTTATAGTTGGCTAATTATCAAATGTAAGATCTTGATTTCCCCCTCCCCCCCCCCCCCCCCCCACAATTCCATGATCACTTTAGCCCCGAGAGCTATATCTAATTTATTCTTGAAATATCAGAACGCCTGTGGTTTCGACACATTCACCACACTCTGACTGAAGAAATTTCTCCTCACCTCAATTCTAAAAAGATTTGCCCCTTATCATCAAACTATGACTGCCAGTTCAGGGCACCCCACCATTGGAAACATTCTTTCTGAATCTACCCTGTCTAATCGTCTTAGAATGTTATAAGTTTCTATGAGATCCCTTCTCACTCTGCTAAACTCCAGTGAATATAATCCTAACCGACTTAGTCTCTCATCATATGACAGACTGTCATCCCAGGAATCAGCCTGGAAAACCGTTACTGGACATCCTCTACAGCAAGGACATCCTTCCTCTGGTAAGGACACCACAACTGAAGAAAAAGCTCCAGGAGTGGCCTCTCCAATACGTTGTTCCAAGTGCAGCAAGCAATCCTCAACCCTATATAGAAAACCTCTCGCTATGAAAATCAACAGAGCATTTGCCTTCCTTCCTGCCTGCTGTACCTGCCTGGTTCCTTGCAGTGAATGACACATGAGGAGACCAATGTTTTGATGAGTATCCACTTAACTCAATTTACATCCATTCAAGTACCAGCTTGTCACAGAATCATAGAAACCCTCCAGTGCAGAAAGGGGCCATCTGGCTCAGCGAGTCTGCACAGACCACAATCCCACCCAGGCCCTATCCCCATATCCCTACACATTTACCCACTAATCCCTTTAACCTATGCATCTCAGGACACTAAGGGGCTATTTTTATAGCATGTCCAATCAACCTAACCCACATATCTTTTGACTGTGGGATGAAACCGGAGCACCCGGAGAAAACCCATGCAGACATGAGGAGAATGTGCAAACTCCACAAAGACAGTGACCCAAGCCGGAAATCGAACCCAGGTCCCTGGAGCTGTGAAGCAGCAGTACTAACCACTGTGCTACCGTGTCTTCCTAATATTCCAGCCAAAGTCGATGTCCTCACAGTGGTCCACATTAAACTGCATCTGCCATGCGTCTGACTACATCCTCAGCCTTTCCAAATCACGCTGAATATTCTCTGCATCCTCCTCACGGCACACGGCACCCCAGACCGTGACCCCCCCCCCCCCCACCACCACCCCCCCACCCCCCCCGCCATCCCCCGACCCACCCAAATTTATATCATCTGCAAATTTGGAGATGATGCATTCAGTTTTCCCTTCTGGAAAAATAAATAAACCACATTCACTGGTTCCCCTCGCTCAACTCCTCCAGTTCCATCCTCAAATAAATCCAAGCAATTCTAAGCATGATTTCCCTTTTGTAAATCCATGTTGCTTTTGTCTAATAATGCCACTGCCTTCCAACTGCCGAGTTATTAAATTCTAGAAAATGTCTCTTGCAACTTCCCCAGGACCGATGTCAGGCTCACTAGTCTATCGTTCTGTGTTTTATCTCTATATCCAGGTCGAAATATCACCTTCCTCCAATTTGTAGGAACGAGTCCAGAGTCCAATACGAAATTGGGAAAATAACCACCGCTGGATTCACTATTCCTAGGACAGTTCCTGAATTATTCTGGGACGAATGATATCAGGACCTGGAGATTTATCCACCTTCAATCCCATCAATTTCCCCAAAAACATTTCCCCTCCAAAGTAAATTTGCTTCATCTCCTCACTATAACTTGTTCCTCTCAGAAATGCTGGTGCGTTATTCATGTCTTCCTTTGTGAAGATCGAAGAAAAATACAAGTTAAGTCCTCGGCTATTACTTTGTTCCCCGTTATGGGGTCTCCCATTTCTGACAGCAAAGATGCAACTTTTGTCAATCTTTTTTCTCTTTCCATACCGATAGACATTTTTGAAATTCAGTTGTTATAATCCCCGCGAGCTTACATTCATCCTCCTTATTCCTTTCTTAATCAATCCCTTGCTCCTGCTTTGCCTAATTTGGGGAAAGACTCTCACTCACATCCTCCCAAAAGGCTGGATTGTTAAACAGCGATTGTGCTACTGAGGGTGAATCCGTGATGTGTTTTAGCTTTTCACTAATTCACAGCTACAATTGTATTTTAAGTCTTGCTGCTACCACAATGCAGTGTGATTGTGGTATCTTGCTGTGCAGGATGTCCTGCAGGATTTCTGAAATGGCCCAGAAACACTTTTGTTTCCTCAGAAACCCTCTACCCTTCCTGCTGCTGACTTTAATCGATGCACCTTGGATAGTGACACCTCTGCTAAGGCGAAAAAGTTTCTAATTAACTATCTTATTTATATCCCTCATAATTTTCTACAACTCAATGATGTACACATCCAGGGTTAATTGTTCTGAGGAAAGCAACACCAGCCTTACCAGACACTCTTCACTGCAGAAACACTGCAGCCCAGGCAACATCAAGGGGAATGTCCTTTTAGTCCCTTCCAGGCAATCGCATCCTCTTTCTAGTGAGACCACCAGAACTCCTCACAGTACTTCAGCTGAGGACAAATGAGCGTTTGATACAGCTCCATCATACCCTTCCTGCTCCTATATTCTACACGTCGGCTAATAAAGGCAACAATCATGTGTGCCTTCTGAAATATCTGATCATCAGACGTTAACCACAGGATTGGAAAGTAATATACAATTTATGTTATGTTGTGTTTGAAACAGGAAATAAACAACAATCCAAAGATCAGTCATCAAGTCACAACCTGAACAGTGTCAACGTAAGTAACTGAACCAACTCTATTAGAGGAAAATAATAACAAGTAACAAAGACTCTGATAAAGAGTCGGTAACATATATTCCAAAATTAACATCATTCTTGAGAGATTTCATGCATTATTTAGCAATTATCAGGAATGTTACATGGGATTAGTATGATAGATGTGGGACACTTGACTTTCTAAATGACTTTAGTAAGTTACGGCTTAACAGACTTGAGAAATCTGAGAGCAAGTGGAGTTAAAGGACCAGCAGCAGAATGACTAGAAGTTGGTTACAAAGACACAACACAGTGAGTAGGGGTTAAAGGGATTTACTCTGATTGCTGGAAGGTGAGAAGTGGTTTTCTACACAGGATCAGCGCTGGGATCACTGTCCTTCACCATTTACGTCAACAATATGGAATCAAGAAGCAAAATTATCATTTTAAAATTTACAAACCAATCCAAACTGAGAATGAGAATAACCAGAGTGGACAAACGCACCTAAATGCAGTAACACATTAATAATAACGTATAAACCAGCAAATTCGGTATTCGAATTGTAAATTAATTTCACCACAGCTAATTATCAGGTTCTGCAATTTGATCTGAATAATACGTTTTTCAGTTACTCCATAGAACATCGAACACTACAGCGCAGTACAGGCCCTTCGGCCCCTGATGTTGCGCCGACTTGTGAAAAAAATCTAAAGCCCATCTAACCTACACTATTCCAATATCATCCATATGACTATCCAATGACCATCTGGCTAACTTGTAACTCTCAAGCGCCCTAACTGAATCTTCAAGTCTCATCTTTACATAAGTCTCCTTCTTTCTCGTCACAAGAGATTCAACTTCTTTAGTAAACCACGGTTCCCTCGCTCGACCACTTCCTCCCTGCCTGACAGGTACATACTTATCAAGGACATGCAGTAGCTGTTCCTTAAACAAGCTCCACATTTCAATTGTGTCCATCCCTTTCAGTTTCCTTCCCCACCCTATGCATTCTAAAACTCTCCTAATCGCATCATAGTTTCCTTTCCCCCAGCTATAACTCTTGCCCTTCGGTATATACCTATTTCTTTCCATCGCTAAAGTAAACGTAACAAAATTGTGGTCACTATCACCAAAGTGCTCACCTACCTCCAAATCTAACAACTGGTCTGGTTGATTAGCCAGTACTATATCCAATGTTGCCTCACCTCTTATTGGCCCATCTACACACTGTGTCAGGAAACTCTCCTGCACACATTGGACAAAAACTGACCCATCTAAAGTACTCGAACTATAGCGTTTCCAGTCAATATTTGTAAAGTTAAAGTCCCCCATAACAACTACTTTCGCTCCTATCCAGAATCATCTTTGCAATCTTTTCCTCTACATCTCTGGAACTTTTCGGAGGTCTATAGAAAGCTCCCAACAGAGTGACCTCTCCTTTCCTGTTTCTGAACTCAGCCCATACTCCGTCAGTAGACGAGTCCTCATCAAACGTCCTTACTGCCACCATAATACTGTCCTTGACTAACAATGCCACACTTCCCCCTCTTTTCCCTGTATGAATCAAGTGTCTGAATGCTTTCGAGGAGTTTGGGGGGTTGCAGCGATTTGGTTCACAAATCGCTTGAAGCAGCAACACAGTTTATGCAGGAACATAACAATCAGGATAAAAACATTGGAGTCATTTCCAGATTAATGGAAATGTGAACAAATCACAAAATGTTTGACAAACAATCACAGAATACTGCAAGTAAGTTATTTGGTTGCTTAAATATCAGGAAAAGCTGAAGCCTGTTTCCTTTCAATATAAAACCAATATCGGGAACTTTCACATCATACAACGGCCACCAAACATCATTAGAACAAAATTTCTTCCTATTTTCAAAATGTTCCAAATATAAAAGACCGAGACAGATCCATAGAATGGACAACTCACTCATCAATTTAAAAAAAACATTTCTTTAAAATTGAACCAACTTATTTAATTCCAGTTCTTTTCCTAAAAAAAATATAATTCTACATGGACAGATTGTGCAATGGACAGATGGATACTTCGATTAGATAGTTCACTCAGGTGAAAGAACCCAAATCAGTACAATTATACACTGAAAAATATACCCTGTAACACTTGTTCACTGGTGTCAGATATTCCGCTCTGGTTGGTGACCCACGAACAAAGTTCGATTTTTATGCTTACTGCCATGAAATGTTATTTCAGAGAGATCACCTTTACTGAGGTCCAATCTAACAATGCATAAGATTCCACTCAATATAATAACTTCATGGATCAGAGCCTATGAATTACATGCAGAGGTTTGTCAGGTGAAGAAAAAAGGATCAATACCATAGAGATATTAGATACCATTGGATTTAAGTAACTTACATTGTTCATCTGGTGTCTGTATAACAGTGACAATGAGATCAACTTGGAACAATTTCAGACAGAGTTTAAAATCAGTGAGCCGCTCACACACAGATTTACACAACCTCAATGGTTACAGTCACTTACCAGGAACACCAATAATGGCAATGATTGGGTAGATTATTTTCTCAGCTATATTTACTGGATACAGCATTTTCAGTGTGAAGTGATGTGTCCCTTCGTGCTGCTGGCAGTCTCTCTGTTTTAAACTCTGAATCAATATATTCCCAAAGCCTTTAACTTATACACTGCAGAATCACCTCAGGGACATTGAAGTAGCAACACGGTTTAAAGATTTTTAAAAAATGAACAAACAGATTACGACATTGAGTTCAGTGATGAATCATGTTTATCTTTAGATAGAGTTAACTCTTTCCAAACACTGGATTCTGCTGAACACATTTATCAACTAATAACACGTGGACGCATGCTGTTCACTCAAAAACCATCAGTCCCATCTCTAAATCTCAGATTGTTTCAGTGATATCTGTCACTGGACTGTGACATTGCAGTAATTGAATTTCAAATGTTACCCTGTCACTCTCTCTCTATTCAACTGTGGACCTTCCGTGATGTGAATTAAGTGGGCTATGGGTGAGTATAGATTGCAAAATCCTGTTAATCAATAAACTGGAACTATTTAACCTGCAGATAAATTAATTTTACACCTGAATTTAATGCAGCTCCTCAAACAGAAGAAAACATTTGGAAACAATGGAAAGTCTCGGAAAATTCAGGCCCTGCAGCAGATACAAACACACCACATCTGAGAGCAGTAAATATGCAGATTTAAAGGTGACAAGCAATGCACAGGCACCAACTGATACTGGCCCCACATCTGATACACAGTCTTATACTGGGAAAAAAATGTGTCGAGTTGTGGAGAGAGAGAGAGAGAAAGAGAGAGCGACGACCTGTGAATGTGGAAGAGATTATGGGGAAGAAGATATTGTGAGAGGAATGGTGTTCATAATAGTAACTTAAACTTAGAGGAAAGACAGCTCCATCATAAATGATCCGGTGCTGTGTTCACATTAAATAGATCAGCTGGAATACTGTGTCCTGTTCTGCGTCACAAACTTTAGACATGATGTGATGATATTGGCAAGTGAAATGGAGGAGAAGGTCCAACAGGGAAGAGCCAACTGTGGTGAGAGAGAGGGAGACAAATGAGGTGAGTAAGTGAGAGAATGAGAGAGAGAGAGGTGCGTGTACGTGCTCATTATTTTCTACACCTCAATGACGTACACATCCAGGGTTCAGTATTCTAAGGAAAGCAACCCGAGGCGAACAAGACTCTCTTCACTGCGAAAACAAAGCATCCCAGACAACATCATGGGGAATCTCCTTTGAGTTAGTTCCAGGGCACTCAATCCTCCTTCTAGTGAGGCCACCAGCACTGCTCACAGTAATTCAGCTGAGGACAAATGAGTGTTTGCTATAACTCCAACGTAACCTTCCTAAAAATGATTTGGAGGAAAATGGATCTGGATTCATTCGTAAGTTTGTGGACGACACGAAGGTTTGAGGATTTTAGGGATAGTAATGAGGACCATCAGAGGATACAGGTGGATATAGATCAGTTGGAGCCTTGGGGGGAGAGATGGCAGATGGAGATTATTTCGGACAAATTTGAAGTAATGCATTTTGGAAGATCTAAGACAGATAGGAATTATACAGTAAATGGCAGAACCATTCAGAGTACTGAGAGGCAAAGGGATCTGGGTCTACAGGTACACAGGTCACTGAAAGTGGCAATGCAGGTGGAGAAGGTAGTCAAGAAGGTGCACGGCATGCTTGCGTAAGTTTAAATCTCATGGGATCCAGGGTGAGGTAACTGAATGGATACAAAATTCGCTTCTTGACAGAAGCCAGAGGGTGGTTGTAGTGTGTCACATAGAACATAGAACATAGAACAGTACAGCTCCATACAGGCCCTTTGGCCCTCGATGTTCTGCTGAGCTTTGTCCGAAACCAAGATCAAGCGATGCCACTCCCTACCATTCTGGTGTGCTCCATGTGCCGATCCAATAACCGCTTGAAAGTTCCTAAAGTGTCCGACTCCACTTTCACAGCAGGCAGTCCATTCCACACCACAACCACTCTCTGAGTAAATAACCTACCTCCTATATCCCTCAAAGAACAAAGAACAGTACAGCACTGGAAACAGGCCCTTCGGCCCTCCAAGCCTGTGCCGCTCCTTGGTCCAACGAGACCAATCGTTTGTATCCCTCCATTCCCAGGCTGCTCATGTGACTATCCAGGTAAGTCTTAAACGATGCCAGCGTGCCTGCCTCCACCACCCGACTTGGCAGCGCATTCCAGGCCCCCACCACCCTCTGTGTAAAAAACGTCCCTCTGATATCCGAATTATACTTCGCCCCTCTCAGCTTGAGCCCGTGAGCCCTCGTGATCGTCACCTCCGACCTGGGAAAAAGCTTCCCACTGTTCACCCTATCTATACCCTTCATAATCTTGTACACCTCTATTAGATCTCCCCTCATTCTCCGTCTTTCCAAGGAGAACAACCCCAGTCTACCCAATCTCTCTTCATAGCTAAGACCCTCCATACCAGGCAACATCCTGGTAAACCTTCTCTGCACTCTCTCTAACGCCTCCACGTCCTTCTGGTAGTGCGGCGACCAGAACTGGACGCAGTACTCCAATTGTGGCCTAACCAGCGTTGTATACAGCTGCATCATCAGACTCCAGCTTTTATACTCTATACCCCGTCCAGAATGGCAAGCATACCATATGCCTTCTTCACCACCTTCTCCACCTGTGTTGCCACCTTCAAGGATTTGTGGACTTGCACACCTAGGTCCCTCTGTGTTTCTATACTCCTGATGACTCTGCCATTTATTGTATAACTCCTCCCTACATTATTTCTTCCAAAATGCATCACTTCGCATTTATCCGGATTAAACTCCATCTGCCACCTCTCCGACCAATATTCCAGCCTATCTATATCCTGCTGTATTGCCCGACAATGCTCTTCGCTATCCGCAAGTCCAGCCATCTTCGTGTCATCCGCAAACTTGCTGATTACACCAGTTACACCTTCTTCCAAATCATTTATATATATCACAAATAGCAGAGGTCGCAGTACAGAGCCCTGCGGAACACCACTGGTCACAGACCTCCAGCCGGAAAAAGACCCTTCGACCACTACCCTCTGTCTCCTATGGCCAAGCCAGTTCTCCACCCATCTAGCCACGTCTCCTTGTATCCCATGAGCCTTAACCTTCTTAATCAACCTGCCATGTGGGACTTTGTCAAATGCCTTACTGAAATCCTATGTCCCCCTCCATGAACCTTATTGTTATTGCCCCAAGTAACAGCTACATCGACCCAAGGAAATAGTCTCTGAATGTCCACTCTACCTATCCCCCTCATCATCTTATTACCCTCCATTAAGTCGCTTCTCATCTTCCTCCGCTCTAAAGAGAAAAGCCCTAGCTCCCTCAACCTTTCCTATAAGACCGACACTGCAAACCAGGCACCATCCTGGTAAATCTCATTTGCATTCTTTCCAATGCTTCCACATCCTTCTTATACTGAGGTGACCAGAACTGCACACAATATTCCAAATGTGGTCTCACCAAGGTCCTGTACAGTTGCAGCATAACCCCACGGCTCTTAAACTCAAACCCCCTGTTAATAAACGCTAACACACTATAGGCCTTCTTCACGGCTCTATCCACTTGAGTGGCAACCTTCAGAGATCTGTGGATATGAACCCCAGGATCTCTCTGTTCCTCCACATTCCTCAGAACCCTGTCGTTGATCCTGTAATCCGCATTCAAATTCAAATTCACCTCGCACTTATCAGGGTTAAACTCCATCTGTCATTTTTCGGCCCAGCTCTGCATCCTATCAATGTCTCTTTGCAGCTGACAACAGTCCTCCACCTCATCCATTGCTCCACCAATCTTGGTGTCATCAGCAAATTTACTGATCCACCCTTCAGCCGCCTCCTCCAAGTCATTGATAAAAATCACAAATAGCAGAGGGCCCAGCACTGATCCCTGTGGTAAACCGCTGCTTAGTGGTCTCCAGTCTGAAAATTTTCCATCCACTACCACCCTCTGTCTTCTATGAGATATGATGTGGAGATGCCGGCGTTGGACTGGGGTAAACACAGTAAGAGTTTTAACAACACCAGGTTAAAGTCCAACAGGTTTATTTGGTAGCAAATGCAGTTATTCTATGAGATAGCCAGTTACTTATCCAATTAGCCAAATTTCCCTCCATCCCACACCTCCTTACTTTCTCCATGAGCCGACCATTGGGAACCTTATCAAACGCCTTACTAAAATCCTTGTATATGACATCAAATGCTCTATCTTCATCGACACACTTAGTTACCTCCTCAAAGAATGCAATCAAATTTGTGAGGCAAGACTTACCCTTCACAATTCCGTGTTGACTATCCCGGATTAAGCTGCATCTTTCCAAAAGGTCATAAATCCTATCCCCCAGGACCTTTTCCATTGACTTACCAACCACCGAAGTAAGACTAAACGACCTATATTTCCTTTCCTGAACAGAGGAACAACATTCGCCACTCTCCAGTCCTCTGGCACGATCCCCGTGGACAGTGAGGACGCAACGTTCAAAGCCAAAGGCTCTGCAATCTCATCCATTGCCTCCCAACGAATCCGCGGATATATCCCATCTGGCCGAGAGGACTTATCGACCCTCAGGTTTTTCAAAATTGCGAATACATCTTCCCTCAGCACATCCACCTCCTCCAGCCTATCAGCCTGTATCACAGTCTCATCCTCATACATGTGGTGAACACTGAAGAAAAGTATTCATTCATCCCCTCTCCTATCTCTTCTGACTCCATGCACAAGTTACCACTACTGTCCTTGACCGGCCCTAACCTCACCCTGGTCATTCTTTTATTTTTCACATAAGAGTAAAAAGCCTTGGGGTTATCCTTGATCCAACCCGCTAACGACTTCTCATGTCCCCTCCTAGCTCTCTTAAGCCCTTTTCTCAGTTCATTCCTTGCGACCTTGTAACCCTCAAGCGACCCAACTGAACCTTGTTTTCTCATCCTGACATACGCTTCCTTTTTGCCTCTTGACAAGACATTCAACCTCTTTTGTGAACCATGGTTGTTTTTCAAACTGGAGGCCTGAGACCAGCGGTGTGCCTCAGGGTTCAGTGCTGGGTCCACTGTTGCTTGTCATTTATATTAATGATTTCGAGGAGTATATAGGAGACATTGATGCTAATTTTGCAGATGACACCAGGATTGGTGGCATAGTTGACAGTGAAGAAAGTTATCTCCGAATGCAACGGGATCTTGATCAATTGGGCCAGTGGGCTGACGAATGGCAGATGGAGTTTAATTTAGACAAATGCGAGGTGATGCATTTTGGTAGATTGAACCAGGGCAGGACTTACTCAGTTAGTGGTAGGGCGTTGGGGAGAGTTACAGAACAAAGAGATCTCGGGGTACATGTCCAAAGCTCCTTTAAAGTTGGGTCACAGGTGGACAGAATGGTGAAGAAGGCATTCAACATGCTTGGTTTCATTGCTCAGAACATTGAATACATGAGCTGGGACGTCTTGTTGAAGTTGTACAAGATATTCGTAAGGCCACACCTGGAATACTGTGTGCAATTCTGGTCACCCTATTATAGAAAGGATATTATTAAACTCGAAAGAGTGCAGAAAATATTTACTAGGATGCTACCGGGACATGATGGTTTGTGTGAGAAGGAGAGGCTGGATAGACTGGGACTTTTTTCTGTGGAGCGTAGGAGGCTGAGGGGTGATCTTATAGAGGTCTAAAAAATAATGAGGGGCACAGATCAGCTGGATGGTCAATATATCTTCCAAAGATAGGGCAGTCTAAAACTAGAGGGCATAGGTTTAAGTTGAGAGGGGAGGGATACAAAAGTGTCCAGAGGGGCAATTTTTTCACACAGACGGTGGTGAGTGTTGAACAAGCTACCAGAGGTAGTAGTAGAGGCGGGTGCAATGTTGACTTTTAAGAAACATTTAGATAGTTACATGGATAAGATGGGTATAGAGGGATATGGGCCAAATACGGGTAAGTGGGACTAGCTTCTGGGTTTAGAAAAAGGGCAGCATGTACAAGTTGGGCCGAAGGGCCTGTTTCCATGTTGTAAACCTCTATAACTCTATGACTCTATATGCACGTGTGATTCTGATTGTGTATTAGTGTGCGAGAGTGTGTGTGTGTGTGTGTGTGTGTGTCTGTGTGTGTGAGAGAGAGAGAGAGAGAGAGAGAGCATGTATGTGTGAGGATGCAAGCGAGGGGGCGAGGGAGTGAGAGGCGGAGCAAGGCAGCGAGAAGCCAGATGAGAGAGGGAGTGAGAGACGGGGCATGAGAGGGAGAGGCATGGCGAGGGAATGAGAGACAGGCCGAGGGTTTGAGAAACGGGGCGAAGGAGTGAGAGACGGGGTAAGGGAGGGAGAGACAGAGCGAGGGAGGGAGAGACGGGACAAGTGAGGGAGAGACATGGAGAGGGGGGAGAGACGGGTGAGGGATGGAGAAATGGGGAAAGGTAGGGGAGACTGGGCGGGCGGGGGATGGAAGGGGGAATGAGGGAGATAGGGGACGAGGGAGGGAGAGATGGGTCAATGGAGACAGTCCGAGTGAAATAGGGAGAGGTGGAGTGAGGGATGGAGAGACAGGGTGAGGGAAGGAGGGTGCATGAAAAAGAGTACAGGCTTGCACAGGGAGAGAATGGTGGGATTAAAAGGTGGGGCAAATGAGAGAGAGACGGGGGATTGAGGGAGAGACGGGGGGAATGAGGGAGCGACGGGGCAAATGAGGGAGCGACGGGGCAAATGAGGGAGCGACTGGGCGAATGAGGGAGAGATGGGGTGAATGAGGGAGAGACGAGGTGAATGAAGGAGAGATGGGGCGAATGAGGGAGAGACCGGGTGAATGAAGGGGAGACGGGGTGAATGAGGGAATGACGAGGTGAATGAGGGAGAGATGGGGCGAATGAGGGAGAGACGGGTTGAATGAGGGAGAGACGGGGTGAATGGGGGGAGACGGGGTGAAAGAGTGAGTGATGGGGTGAATGAGGGAGAGACGGGGTGAATGAGGGAATGACGGGGTGAATGAGGGAGCGATGGGGTGAATGAGGGAGAGACGGGAGGAATGAGGAAGAGACGGGGTGAATGAAAGAGTGACGGGGCAAATGAGGGGGAGAAGGGGCGAATTAGGGAGAGGCGGGGGAATGAGGGAGAGACGGGGTGAATGAGGGAGTGATAGGGGGAATGAGGAATAGACGGGGTGAATGATGGGGAGACAGAGTGAATGAGGGAGTGACGGGGTGAATGAGGGAGAGACGGGGCGAATGAGGGAGAGACGGGGTGAATGAGGGAGTGACGGGGGGAATGAGGGAGAGACGGGGTGAATGATGGGGAGACAGAGAGAATGAGGGAGAGACGGGGCGAATGATGGGGAGACAGAGTGAATGAGGGAGAGATGGAGTGAATGAAGGGGAGACGGGGTGAATAAGGGAGAGACGGGGTGAATGATGGGGAGACAGAGTGAATGAGGGAGAGACGGGGTGAATGAGGGAGAGACGGGGGAATGAGGGGAGACGGGGGAATGAGGGAGTGACGGGGTAATGAGGGACAGACGGGGTGAATGAGTAAGAGACGGGGGGAAAGAGGGGAAGCTGGGGCGAATGAGGGAGAGACGAGGCAAATGAGTGAGAAACGGGGTGAATGAGGGAGAGACGGGGGAATGAGGGAGAGACGGGGTCATGAGGGGGAGATGGGGTGAATGAGGGAGCGACGGGGCAAATGAGGGAGAGACGGGGGAATGAGGGAGAGACGGGGGAATGAGGGGGAGATGGGGGAATGAGGGAGAGACGGGGCGAATGAGGGAGTGACCCAGAAATGAGCGAGAGATGGCGTGAATGAGAGAGAGAGAGACGGGGGAAATGAGGGAGAGTCGGAGTGAATGAGGGAGAGACAGGGCAAATGAGGGAGAGATGGGGGGAATGATTGAGAGATGGGGCAAATGAGGGAGTGACGGGGTGAATGAGGGAGAGACGGGGAAAATGGGGGAGAGACGGCGGAATGAGGGAGAGACGGGGGAATGAGGGAGAGACGGGGTGAATGAGGGAGAGACGGGGCGAATGAGAGAGAGATGGGGGAAATGAGGGAGAGACGGGGCGAATGAGGGAGAGACGGGGGGAATGATTGAGAGACAGGGCGAATGAGGGAAAGACGGGGTGAATGAGGGATGGACGGGGTGAATGAGGGAGTGACCCGGAAACGAGGGAGAAACGGCGTGAATGAGAGAGAGAGACGGGGGAATGAGGGAGAGACGGTGGGAATGAGGGAGATACGGAGTGAATGAGGGAGAGACGGGGCAAATGAGGGAGAGACGGGGCGAATGAGGGAGAGACGGGGAATGAGAGAGAGACGTGGCGAATGAGGGGGAGACGGGGGAATGAGGGAGAGATGGGGGGGAATGAGGGAGAGACGGGGTGAATGATGGAGAGACAGGGGAATGACAGAGAGAAGGGGGCGAATGAGGGAGAGACGGGGTGAATGCGGGGGTGACAGAGTGGATGGGAGAGAGACGGGGGGAATGAGGGAGCGACGGGACGAATGAGGAAGAGACGGGGGAATGAGGGAGAGATGGGGGGAATGAGGGAGTGACGGGGCAAATGAGGGAGCGACGGGGCGAATGACGGAGAGACGGGGCGAATGAGGGAGAGACGGCGCGAATGAGGGAGGGACGGGGTGAACGAGGAGGAGACGGGGGGAATGAGGGGGAGACGGGGCCAATGCGGGAGTGACGGGGGAATGAGGGGGAGATGGGGGATTGAGGGAGAGACGGGGGGAATGAGGGGGAGACGGGGCGACTGAGGGAGAGACGGGTGAATGAGGGGGAGACGGGGTGAATGAGGGAGAGACGGGGCGAATGCGGGAGAGACATAGAACATAGAACATAGAACATTACAGCGCAGAACAGGCCCTTCGGCCCACGATGTTGCACCGACCAGTTAAAAAAAAACTGTGACCCTCCAACCTAAACCAATTTCTTTTCGTCCATGAACCTATCTACGGATCTCTTAAACGCCCCCAAACTAGGCGCATTTACAACTGATGCTGGCAGGGCATTCCAATCCCTCACCACCCTCTGGGTAAAGAACCTACCCCTGACATCGGTTCTATAACTACCCCCCCTCAATTTAAAGCCATGCCCCCTCGTGCTGGATTTCTCCATCAGAGGAAAAAGGCTATCACTATCCACCCTATCTAAACCTCTAGTCATCTTATATGTTTCAATAAGATCCCCTCTTAGCCGCCGCCTTTCCAGCGAAAACAATCCCAAATCCCTCAGCCTCTCCTCATAGGATCTCCCCTCCATACCAGGCAACATCCTGGTAAACCTCCTCTGCACCCTCTCCAAAGCCTCCACATCCTTCCTGTAATGTGGGGACCAGAACTGCACACAGTACTCCAAATGCGGCCGCACCAGAGTTGTGTACAGTTGCAACATAACGCTACGACTCCTAAATTCAATCCCCCTACCAATAAACGCCAAGACACCATATGCCTTCTTAACAACCTTATCTACTTGATTCCCAACTTTCAGGGATCTATGCACACATACACCTAGATCCCTCTGCTCCTCCACACTATTCAAAGTCCTCCCGTTAGCCCTATACTCAACACATCTGTTATTCCTACCAAAGTGAATTACCTCACACTTCTCCGCATTAAACTCCATCCGCCACCTCTCGGCCCGAAGACGGGGCGAAGGAGGGAGTGGCGGCATGAATGAGAGAGAGACGGCGGAAATGACAGAGAGAGACGGGGGAATGAGGGAGAGATGGGGGAATGAGGGAGGGACGGGGCAAATGAGGGAGCGACGGGGCGAATGACAGAGAGACGGGGCGAATGAGGGAGAGACAGCGTGAATGAGGGAAGGACGGTGTGAACGAGGGGGAGACGGGGGGAATGAGGGGGTCACGGGGCGAATACGGGAGTGACAGGGGAATGAGGGGGAGATGGGGGAATGAGGGAGAGACGGGGGGAATGAGAGGGAGACGGGGCAACTGAGGGAGAGACAGGGTGAATGAGGGTGTGACGGGGCAATGAGGGAGAGACGGAGGGAATGAAGGGCAGATGGCACGAATGAGCGAGAGACGGGTGAATGAGGGGGAGACGGGGTGAATGAGCGAGAGACGGGGCGAATGCTGGAGAGACGGGGTGAAGGAGGGAGTGGCGGCATGAATGAGAGAGAGACGGGGGAAATGAGAGAGAGAGACGGGGGAAATGAGGGAGGGACGGAGTGAATGAGGCAGAGACGGGGCAAATGAGGGGGAGATGGGGCGAATGCGGGAGTGACGGGCGAATGAGGGGGAGATGGGGGAATGAGGGAGAGATGGGGGAATGAGGGGGAGACGGGCGAATGAGAGGGAGATGGGGTGAATGATGGCGAGACAGGGGAATGACAGAGAGACAGGGCGAATGAGGGAGAGACAGAGTGAATGAACGAGTGACGGGGAAAAGAGGGAGAGACGGTGGAATGAGTGGAGACGGGACTAATGAGGGAGAGATGGGACGAATGAGGGTGAGACAGGGGGAATGAGGGAGTGACGGGTGGAATGAGGGAGAGACGGGGTGAATGAGGGAGAGATGGGGGAATGAGGGGGAGATTAGGCGAATGAGGGAGAGACGGGGGGAATGAGGGAGAGACGGGGTGAATGAGGGGGAGACGGGGTGAATGAGAGAGAGACGGGGGAATGCGTTAGAGACGGAGGGAATGAGAGGGAGACGGGGAAATGAGGGAGAGACGGGGGGGAATGACGGGATGACGGGGCGATTGTCGGAGCGACGGGGCGAATGAGGGAGAGACGGGGCGAATGAGGGAGAGACGGGGTGAACGAGGGGGAGACGGGGCGAATGAGGGGGAGACGGGGGAATGGCAGAGAGACGGGGGGAATGACTGGAGTGACGGGGTGAATGAGGGAGAGACTGGGTGAATGAAGGAGACACGGGGCGAATGCGGGAGAGACGGAGGGAATGAGACAGAGACGGGGAAATGAGGGAGAGACGGGGGGATTGAGGGAGTGACGGGGCAAATGAGGGAGGGACGGGATGAATGAGGGAGAGATGGGGCGAATGAGGGAGCGACCCGGAAATGAGGGAGAGATGGAGGGAATCAGGGGGAGATGGGGCGAACGAGGGAGAGACGGTGGAATGAGGGGGAGACAGGGCGAATGAGGGAGCAACGGGGCAAATGAGGGAGAGATGGGGAAATGAGGGGGAGATGGGGGGAATGAGGGAGAGACGGGGGGAATGAGAGAGACGGGGGAAATGAGAGAGAGAGACGGGGGAAATGAGGGAGGGACGGAATGAATGATGGAGAGACCAGGCAAATGAAGGAGAGACAGGGCGAATGAGGGAGAGACGGGGGGAATGAGGGAGAGACGGGGGGAATGAAGGAGAGACAGGATGAATGATGGAGTTACCCGGAAATGAGGGAGAGACGGCGTGAATGAGAGACAGACGGGGGAAATGAGAGAGAGAGATGGGGGAAAGGAGGGAGAGACGGAGTGAATGAGGCAGAGACGGGGCAATTGAGGGAGAGACGGGGTGAATGAGGGAGAGACGGTGGGAATGACAGAGGGACGGGGCGAATGAGGAAGAGACGGGGTGAATGAGGGGGTGACAGAGTGGATGAGAGAAGACGGGGGAATGAGGGAGCGACGGGGCGAATGAGGGAGAGACGGGGGAATGAGGGAGAGATGGAGTGAATAAGAGAGTGATGGGGAAAAGAGGGAGAGACAGGGGAATGAGTGGAGACGGGGCGAATGAGGGAGAGATGGGACGAATGAGGGTGAGACGGGGGGAATGAGGGAGTGACAGGTGTAATGAGGGAGAGACGGGGTGAATGAGGGAGAGACAGGGCGAATGAGGGAGAGACGGGGTGAATGAGGGGGAGACGGGGCGAATGAGGGAGAGATGGGGCAATGCATTAGAGACGGAGGGAATGAGAGAGAGATGGGGAAATGAGGGAGAGATGGGGGAATGAGGGAGTGACGGGGAAAATGAGGGAGCGGCGGGGCGAATGAGGGAGAGACGGGGTGAACGAAGAGGAGACGGGGGAAACGAGTTCACGGGGCCAATGAGGGAGTGACGGGGGAATGAGGGGGAGATGGGGGAATGAGGGAAAGATGGAGGGAATGAGGGGGAGATGAGGCGACTGAGGGAGAGACGGGGTGAATGAGGGAGTGACGGGGGAATGAGGGGGAGATGGGGGAATGAGGGAGAGATGGAGGGAATGAGGGGGAGATGAGGCGACTGAGGGAGAGACGGGGTGAATGAGGGTGTGACGGGGAAATGACGGAGAGACAGAGGGAATGAGGGGCAGATGGGACGAATGAGGGAGAGATGGGGGAATGAGGGGGAGATGGGGTGAATGATGGAGAGACGGGGCGAATGAGCGAGAGACGGGGCAAATGAGGGAGAGACGGAGTGAATGAGGGAGAGACGGAGTGAATGAGAGAGAGACGGGGGAAATGAGGGAGAGACGGGGGAATGAGGGAGAGATGGGGGAATGAGGGAGTGACGGGGCGAATGAGGGAGCGACGGGGCAAATGAGGGTGAGACGAGGAAATGAGGGAGAGACGGAGTGAATGAGGGAGAGACGAGTGAAATGAGGGAGAGACGGAGTGAATGAGAGAGAGACGGGGGAAATGAGAGAGAGACGGGGGAATGAGTGGAGACGGGGCAAATGAGGGAGTGACGGGGGAATGAGGAAGAGACAGGGTGAATGAGGGAGAGACGGGGAATGAGTGGAGATGGGGCGAATGAGGGAGAGACGGGGGAAAGGAGGGAGAGACGGGGTGAATGAGGGAGAGACGGGGGAATGAAGGAGAGACGGGGGAATGAGGGAGATTCGGGGGCAATGAGGGTGAGACAGGGCGAATGAGGGAGAGACGGGGCGAATGAGGGAGGGATCGGGCAAATGAGAGAGAGGCGGGGGAAAGAGGGGGAGATGGGGGAATGAGGGAGAGACAGGGGAATGAGGGTGAGATGGGGGGAATGAGGGTGAGATGGGGCGAATGAATGAGAGACGGGGGGAATGAGGGGAAGATGGGGTGAATGAGGGAGAGACGGGGGACTGAGGGGGAGATGGGCTGAATGAGGCAGCGAGGGGGCGGATGAGGGAGAGACAGGGCGAATGCGGGAGAGACGGAGGGAATGAGAGAGAGACGGGGGAAGGTTTTGGATGATTGTGGATAGGAGCGAAAGTAACAGGGTAGTTGTACTGAGGGACTTTAACTCTACAAATATTGACTGGAAAAGCTGTAGTTCGAGTACTTTCGAGGGGTTGGTTTTTGTCCAATGTGTGCAGGAAGGCATCCTGACGCAGTATGTAGATAGAACAACAAGAGGCGAGCCCACATTGGATTTGGTACTGGGTAATGAACCAGGCCAGGTGTTAGATTTGGAGGTAATTGAGCACTTTGGTGACAGTGACCACAATTCGATTACATTTACCTTAGCAATGGAAAAGTATAGGTACATACCAAAGGGCAAGAGTTATAGCTAGGTGAAAGGAAATTATGATGCGAGGAGGCGAGACTTAGCTGGCATAGGTTGGGGAAGGAAACTGCAGGGGATGGGCACAATTTTAATGAGGAACTTGTTCAAGGAACAGCTACTCCGCCTCCTTGATAAATATGTATCTGTCAGGCAGGGAGGAACCAGACGTGTGAGGGAACCGTGGTTTAATAAGGAGGTTGAATCTCTTGTGAAGAGGAAGAGGGCGACTTATGTTAAGATGAGACGTGAAGGCTCAGTTAGGGCACTTGGGAGTTACACGTTAGCCAGGAAGGACCTAAAGAAAGAGTTAAGAAGAGCCAGGAGGAGACATGAGAAGTCCTTGGCAGGTCGGATCAAGGAAAACCCGAAAGCTTTCTATCGGTATGTCAGGAGTAAAAGAATGACTAGGGTAAGATTAGGGCCAGTCAAGGACAGTAGTGGGAAGTTGTGCGTGGAGTCTGAAGAGATAGGAGAGGCACTAAATGAATATTTTTCGTCGGTATTCACACTGGAGAGGGATAGTGTTGTCGAGGGGAGTACTGAGTTGCAGGCTGTTGGACTGGATAGGATTGAGGTTCATAAGGAGGAGGTGTTAGCAATTCTGGAAAGGGTAAAAATAGATAAGTCCCCTGGGCCGGATGGGATTTATCCTAGGATTCTCTGGGAGGCTAGAGAGCAGATTGCAAAGCCTTTGGCTTTGATCTTTGGGTCGTCATTGTCTACTGGAACAGTGCCAGAAGACTGGAGGATAGCAAATGTTGTCCCCTTGTTCAAGAGGGGGAGTAGGGACAACCCTCGTAATTATAGACCGGTGAGCCTGACTTCTGTTGTGGGCAAAGTATTGGAAAGGATTATAAGAGATAGGATTTATAATCACCTAGAAAGGAATAATTTGATTAGGGATAGTCAGCAGGGTTTTGTGAAGGGCAGGTCGTGCCTCACAAACCTGATTGAGTTCTTAGAGAAGGTGATCAAAGAGGTGGATGAGGGTAAAGCGGTTGATGTGGTGTATATGGATTTCAGCAAAGCGTTTGGTAAGGTTCCCCATGGTAAGCTTTTGCAGAAAATACGGACACATGGGATTGAGGGTGATTTAGTGGTTTGGATCAGGAATTGGCTGGCTGTCAGAAAACAGAGGGTGGTGGTTGATGGGAAATATTCATCCTGGAGTTCAGTTACTAGTGGTGGACCGCAAGGATCTGTTTTGGGGCCACTGCTGTTTGTCATTTTTATTAATGACCTGGATGGGGGCGTGGAAGGGTGGATTATTAAATTTGCGGATGACACTATAGTCGGTGGAGTTGTAGACAGTGCGGAGGGAAGTGGCAGGTTACAGAGGGACATAGATAAGCTGCAGAGCTGGGCTGAGAGGTGGCAAATGGAGTTTAATGCGGAAAAGTGTGTGGTGATTCACTTTGGAAGGAGTAACAGGAATACAGAGTACTGGGCTAATGGTAAGGTACTTGGTCGTGTGGATGAACAGAGGGATCTGGTTGTCCATGTGCATAGATCCCTGAAAGTTGGCAGTCAGGTTGATAGGGTTGTTAAGAATGCATACGGTGTGTTAGCTTTTACTGGCAGAGGGATTGAGTTTCGGAGCCAGGAGGTTATGCCGCAACTGTACAAAACTCTGGTGCGGCCGCATTTGGAGCATTGCGCACAATTCTGGTCGCCATATTATAGGAAAGATGTGGAAGTGTTGGAGAGGGTGCAGAGGATATTTACCAGGATGTTGCCTGGTATGGTGGGAAAATCGTATGAGGAAAGGCTGAGGGGCTTGAGGTTGTTTTCGTTAGAGAGAAGAAGTTTAAGAGGTGACTCAATAGAGGCATACAAAATGATCAGAGGATTAGATAGGGTGGATAGTGAGAGCCTTTTTCCTAGGATGGTGATGACTAGCACGAGGGGATACAGCTTTAAATTGAGGGGTGAGAAATATAGGACAGATGTTAGAGGTAGATTCTTTACTCAGAGAGTAGTAAGGGCGTGGAATGCCCTGCCTGCAGCAGTAGTGGACTCGTCAACATTAAGAACATTCAAATGGTGATTGGATAAACATATGGATGATATTAGAATAGTGTAGATTAGAGGGGCATTAGATTGGTTCCACTGGTCGGCACAAAATCGAGGTCTGAAGGGCCTCTACTGCGCTGTAACGTTCTATGTTCTATGAGGGAGAGACTGGGCGAATGAGGGAGAGACGGGGGAATGAGGGAGAGACGGGGTGAATGAGGGGGAGAAGGGGTGAATGAGGGGAGACAGGGGGAATGAGGGAGAGACGGGGTGAATGAGGGAGAGACGGGGTGAGTTGAGGGAGAGACGGGGCGAATGACGGGGAGACGGGTCGAATGAGGAAGAGAAAGGATGAATGAGGGAGAGACGGGGCGAATGAGGAAGAGAAAGGACGAATGAGGGAGAGCCGGGGTGAATGAGGGAGAGACGGGGGAATGAGGGAGAGACGCGGTGAATGAGGGAGAGACGGGGGGACTGAGGGAGAGACGGGGTGAATGAGGGGGTGACGGGGCGAATGGGGGAGAGACATTGTGAATGACGGAGAGACAGGGCAAATGAGGGAGAGACGGGGGGAATGAGGGAGAGACGGGGTGAATGAGAGAGAGATGGGGCGAATGACGGAGAGATGGGGGAATGAGGGGGAGACGGAGTGAATGAGGGAGAGACGGGGTGAGTGAGGGAGAGACGGGGCGAATGAGGGAGAGATGGGGCGAATGAGGGAGAGATGGGGTGAATGAGGGAGAGACGGGGTGAATGAGGGGGTGACGGGGCGAATGAGGGAGAGACGGGGTGAATGAGGGGGAGACGGGTTGAATGAGGGAGAGACGGGGTGAATGACGGAAAGACAGAGCAAATGAGGGAGAGACGGTGTGAATGAGGGGGAGATGGTTTGAATGAGGGAGAGACGGGGTGAATGACGGAGAGACGGGGCGAATGAGGGAGAGACGGGACGAATGAGGGAGAGACGGGGTGAATGAGGGAGAGACGGGGCGAATGAGGGAGAGACGTTGTGAATGACGGAGAGATGGGGCGATTGACGGAGAGACGAGGTGAATGGGGGAGAGCCGGGGCGAATAATGGAGAGACGGGAGAATGATGGGGAGACGGGGTTAATGAGGGGGAGACGGGGTGAGTGAGGGAGAGACGGGGTGAATGAGGGAGAGACGGGGCGAATGAGAACAAAGAACAAAGAACGAAGAACAATATAGCACAGGAACAGGCCCTTCGGCCCTCCAAGCCCGCGCCGCTCCCTGGTCCAAACTAGACCATTCTTTTGTATCCCTCCATTCCCACTCCGTTCATGTGGCTATCTAGATAAGTCTTAAACGTTCCCAGTGTGTCCGCCTCCACCACCTTGCCTGGCAGCGCATTCCAGGCCCCACCACCCTCTGTGTAAAATATGTCCTTCTGATATCTGTGTTAAACCTCCCCTCCTTCACCTTGAACCTATGACCTCTCGTGAACGTCACCACCGACCTGGGGAAAAGCTTCCCACCGTTCACCCTATCTATGCCTTTCATAATTTTGTACGCCTCTATTAAGTCTCCCCTCATCCTCCGTCTTTCCAGGGAGAACAACCCCAGTTTACCCAATCTCTCCTCATAACTAAGCCCCTCCATACCAGGCAACATCCTGGTGGAGAGGGAGAGACGGGGCGATTGAGGGAGAGCCGGGGCAAGTGACGGAGAGACGGGGCGATTGAGGGAGAGACGGGGCGAATGAGGGAGAGACGGGCGAATGACGGAGAGACGGGGTGAATGAGGGGGAGACGGGGTGAGTGAGGGAAAGTCGGGGCGAATGAGGGAGAGACATTGTGAATGACGGAGGGACGGGGCGAATGACGGAGAGACGGGGCGAATGAGGGAGAGACGGGGCGAATGAGGGAGAGACGTGCTGAATGACGGAGAGACGGGGTGAATGAGGGGGAGACAGGGTGAGTGAGGGAGTGACGGGGCGAATGCGGGAATGACGGGGTAAATGAGTAAGCGACGGGTGAATGAGGAGGTGACGGGGTGATTGAGGAAGAGAGGGCGAATGAGGGAGAGACGGGCGAATGAGGGTGAGACAGGGAGAACGAGGGAGAGACGGGGGAATAAGGGAGAGACGGGTGAATGGGGGGGAGACGGGGGGATTCGGGGGAGACGGGGCGAATGAGGGAGAGACGTGTGAATGAGGGAGAGATGGGGCGAATGAGGGAGAGACGGGGTGAATGACGGAGCGGCGGGGTGAATGAGGGGGAGACAGGGTGAGTGATGGAGTGACAGGGCGAATGCGGGAAAGACGGGTTGAATGAGGGAGAGACCGGGTGAATGAGGGAGTGACGGGGCGAATGAGCGAGAGACGGTGCGAATGAGCAAGAGACGGGGCAGATGAGTGAGAGACGGGGGAATGAGCGGGAGGTGGGGCGAATGAGGGAGAGACGGGGTGAATGAGGGAGAGATGGGGAGAATGAGGGAGAGACGGTGGAATGAGGGAGAGACGGCGGAATGAGGGAGAGAAGGGTTGATTGAGGGAGAGATGGGACAAATGAGGGAGAGACGGGGGAATGAGGGAGAGACGGGGTGAATGAGGGAGACAGGATCAATGAGGAAGTGGCGGGGTGAATGAGGGAGAGAGGGCGAATGAGGGAGAGACAGGGAGAACGAGGGAGAGACGGGGGAATGAGGGAGAGACGGGTGAATGGTGGGGAGACGGGGGGATGTGGGGGAGACGGGGCGACTGAGGGAGACACGTGTGAATGAGGGAGAGATGGGGCGAATGAGGGAGAGATGGGGTGAATGGCGGAGAGACGGGGTGAATGAGGGAGTGACGTGTGAATGAGGGAGAGATGGGGCGAATGAGGGAGAGGCGGGTGAATGAGGGAGAGACGGGAGGAATGAGGGAGAGACAGGAAGAACGAGGGAGACACGGGGGAATGAGGGAGATTGGTGAACGGGGGAGAGACCGGGGAATGAGGGGGAGACGGGGCGAATGAGGGAGAGACGTGTGAATGAGAGAGAGATGGGGCGAATGAGGGAGAGGCGAGCGAATGAGGGAGAGACGGGAGGAATGAGGGAGAGACGGGGTGAGTGAGGGAAAGACGGGGTGAATGAGGGAGCGACACGGAAATGAGGGAGAGATGGCATGAATGAGAGAGAGAGTCGGGGCAAATGAGGGAGAGGTTGGGCGAATGAGGGAGAGACGGAGGGAATGAGTGGTGACGGGGGAATGAGGGGGAGACGGGGCGAATGTGGGCGAGATGGGGGGAATGAGGGAGAGACGGGTGAATGAGGGAGAGATGGGGTGAATGAGAGAGAGACGGGGGTATGAGGGAGAGACGGGGTGAATGAGGAAGAGACGGGGTGGATGAGGGAGTGTTGGGGGAATGAGGGAGAGATGGAGGGAATGCTGGGCAGATGGGACGAATGAGGGAGAGACGAAGGAATGAGGGAGAGACGGGGCGAATGAGGGAGAGACGGGGTGAATGAGGGAGAGACGGGGCGAATGAGGGAGAGACGGGGCGAATGAGGGAGAGACGGCGTGGGTGAGGGAGAGATGGGGTGAATGAGAGAGAGACGGGGGTATGAGGGAGAGACGGGGTGAATGAGGAAGAGACGGGGTGGATGAGGGAGTGTTGGGGGAATGAGGGAGGGATGGAGGGAATGCTGGGCAGATGGGACGAATGAGGGAGAGACGGAGGAATGAGGGAGAGACGGGGCGAATGAGGGAGAGACAGGGTGAATGAGGGGGAGACGGGGGTAATGAGGGAGTGACGGGGGGAATCAGGGAGAAACGGGGTGAATGAGGGAGAGACGGGCCGGATGAGGGAGAGACGGGGTGAATGAGGGAGAGACGGGGCGAATGAGGGAGAGACGGCGTGGGTGAGGGAGAGACGGGGTGAACGAGGGGGAGACGGGGGTAATGAGGGAGTGACGGGGGGAATCAGGGAGAAACGGGGTGAATGAGGGAGAGACGGGCCGGATGAGGGAGAGACGGGATGAATGAGGGAGAGACGGGGCGAATGAGGGAGAGACGACGTGGGTGAGGGAGAGACGGGATGAACGAGGGGGAGACGGGGGGAGTGAGGGGGAGACCCGGTGAATGAGGGGGTGACGGGGCGAATGAGAGAGAGACGCGGTGAATGAGGGGGACACGGGTTGAATGAGGGAGAGACGGGGTGAATGAGGAAGAGATGGTTTGAATGACGGAGAGACGGGGTAAATGAGGGAGAGACGGAGTGAATGAGGGAGAGACGAGGTGAATGAGGTAGAGACGTTGTGAATCACGGAGAGACGGGGCGAATGACGGAGAGACGAGGTGAACGGGGGAGAGAGGGGGCGAATGATGGAGTGACGGGGGAATGATGGGGAGACGGGGCGAATGAGGGGGAGACGGGGTGAGTGAGGGAGAGACGGGGTGAATGAGGGAGAGACGGGGCGAATGAGAACAAAGAACAAAGAACAATACAGCACAGGAACAGGCCCTTCGGCCCTCCAAGCCCGCGCCGCTCCCTGGTCCAAACTAGACCATTCTTTTGTATCCCTCCATTCCCACTCCGTTCATCTGGCTGTCGAGATAAGTCTTAAACGTTCCCAGTGTGTCCGCCTCCACCACCTTGCCTGGCAGCGCATTCCAGGCCCCCACCACCCTCTGTGTAAAATATGTCCTTCTGATATCTATGTTAAACCTCCCCCCTTCACCTTGGACCTATGACCCCTCGTGAACGTCACCACCGACCTGGGGAAAAGCTTCCCACCGTTCACCCTATCTATGCCTTTCATAATTTTATACACTTCTATTAAGTCTCCCCTCATCCTCCGTCTTTCCAGGGAGAAAAACTCCAGTTTACCCAATCGCTCCTCATAACTAAGAGTGTGCAGGGGGGAATCCCGTGTGTGAGTCAGTGTGTATCAACGTTTGTGTGTGGGTCAGTGTGTATCACTGTGTGTGTGCATGTGTGTGGGTCAGAGTGTAACACTGTGTGTGTGCGTGTGTGTGTGTCAGTGTGTATCACTGTGTGTGTGTGGGTCAGTCTGCATCACTGTGTGAACAAAGAACAAAGAACAGTACAGCATAGGAAACAGGCCCTCCGGCCCTCCAAGCCTGTGCCGCTCCTTGGTCCAACGAGACCAATCGTTTGTCTCCCTCCATTCCCAGGCTGCTCATGTGACTATCCAGGTAAGTCTTAAACGATGTCAGCGTGCCTGCCTCCACCACCCTACTTGGCAGCGCATTCCAGGCCCCCACCACCCTCTGTGTAAAAAACGTCCCTCTGATATCCGAGTTATACTTCGCCCCTCTCAGCTTGAGCCCGTGACCCCTCGTGATCGTCACCTCCGACCTGGGAAAAAGCTTCCCACTGTTCACCCTATCTATACCCTTCATAATCTTGTACACCTCTATTAGATCTCCCCTCATTCTCCGTCTTTCCAAGGAGAACAACCCCAACAATCTCTCCTCATAGCTAAGACCCTCCATACCAGGCAACATCCTGGTAAACCTTCTCTGCACTCTCTCTAACGCCTCCACGTCCTTCTGGTAGTGCGGCGACCAGAACTGGACGCAGTACTCCAAATGTGGCCTAACCAGCGTTCTATACAGCTGCATCATCAGACTCCAGCTTTTATACTCTATACCCCGTCCTATAAAGGCAAGCATACCATATGCCTTCTTCACCACCTTCTCCACCTGTGTTGCCACCTTCAAGGATTTGTGGACTTGCACACCTCGGTCCCTCTGTGTTTCTATACTCCTGATGACTCTGCCATTTATTGTATAACTCCTCCCTACAGTGGAGGCGTTAGTTATGATCTTTCAAAAGTCACTGGAGTCAGGGAAAGTCCCAGAGGATTGGAAAATCGCTGTTGTAACCCCACTGTTCAAGAAGGGAACAAGAAAAAAGATGGAAAATTATAGGCCAATTAGCCTAACCTCAGTTGTTGGCAAAATTCTAGAATCCATCGTTAAGGATGAGATTTCTAAATTCTTGGAAGTGCAGGGTCGGATTAAGACAAGTCAGCATGGATTTAGTAAGGGGAGGTCGTGCCTGACAAACCTGTTAGAGTTCTTTGAAGAGATAACAAATAGGTTAGACCAAGGAGAGCCAATGGATGTTATCTATCTTGACTTCCAAAAGGCCTTTGACAAGGTGCCTCACGGGAGACTGCTGAGTAAAATAAGGGCCCATGGTATTCGAGGCAAGGTACTAACATGGATTGACGATTGGCTGTCAGACAGAAGGCAGAGAGTTGGGATAAAAGGTTCTTTCTCAGAATGGCAACCGGTGACAAGTGGTGTCCCGCAGGGTTCAGTGTTGGGGCCACAGCTGTTCTCTTTATATATTAACGATCTAGATGACGGGACTGGGAGCATTCTGGCCAAGTTTGCCGATGATACAAAGATAGGTGGAGGGGCAGGTAGTATTGAGGAGGTGGGGAGGCTGCAGAAAGATTTAGACAGTTTAGGAGAGTGGTCCAAGAAGTGGCTGATGAAATTCAACGTGGGCAAGTGCGAGGTCGTACATTTTGGAAAAAAGAATAGAGGCATGGACTATTTTCTAAACGGTGACAAAATTCATAATGCTAAAGTGCAAAGGGACTTGGGAGTCCTAGTCCAGGATTCTCTAAAGGTAAACTTGCAGGTTGAGTCCGTAATTAAGAAAGCAAATGTAATGTTGTCATTTATCTCAAGAGGCTTGGAATACAAAAGCAGGGATGTACTTCTGAGGCTTTATAAAGCACTGGTTAGGCCCCATTTGGAGTACTGTGAGCAATTTTGGGCCCCACACCTCAGGAAGGACATACTGGCACTGGAGCGGGTCCAGCGGAGATTCACACGGATGATCCCAGGAATGGTAGGCCTGACATACGATGAACGTCTGAGGATCGTGGGATTATATTCATTGGAGTTTAGGAGGTTGAGGGGAGATCTGATAGAAACTTACAAGATAATGAACGGCTTAGATAGGATGGACGTAGGGAAGTTGTTTCCATTAACAGGGGAGACTAGGACGCGGGGGCACAGCCTTAGAATAAAAGGGAGTCACTTTAGAACAGAGATGAGGAGAAATTTCTTCAGCCAGAGAGTGGTGGGTCTGTGGAATTCATTGCCACAGAGGGCTGTGGAGGCCGAGACGTTGAGCGTCTTCAAGACAGAAATTGATAAATTCTTGATTTCTCGAGGAATTAAGGGCTATGGGGAGAGAGCGGGTAAATGGAGTTGAAATCAACCATGATTGAATGGTGGAGTGGACTCGATGGGCCGAATGGCCTTACTTCCGCTCCTATGTCTTATGGTCTTATGGTCTTACATTATTTCTCCCAAAATGCATCACTTCGCATTTATCCGGATTAAACTCCATCTGCCACCTCTCCGCCCAATTTTCCAGCCTATCGATATCCTGCTGTATTGCCCGACAATGCTCTTCGCTATTCGCAAGTCCAGCCATCTTCGTGTCATCCGCAAACTTGCTGATTACACCAGTTACAACTTCTTCCAAATCATTTATATATATCACAAATAGCAGAGGTCGCAGTACAGAGCCCTGCGGAACACCACTGTTCACAGACCTCCAGCCGGAAAAAGACCCTTCGACCACTACCCTCTGTCTCCTATGGCCAAGCCAGTTCTCCACCCAGCTAGCCACTTCTCCTTGTATCCCATGAGCCTTAACCTTCTAAACCAACCTGCCATGTGGGACTTTGTCAAATGCCTTACTGAAATCCATATAGACGACATCCACGGCCCTTCCTTCATCAACCGTTTTTGTCACTTCCTCAAAAAACTGCACCAAATTTGTAAGGCACGACCTCCCTCTTACAAAACCATGCTGTCTGTCACTAATGAGATTGTTCCGTTCTAAATGCACATACATCCTGTCTCTAAAAATCCTCTCCGACAACTTCCCTACCATGGACGTCAAGCTCACCGAATTATAATTTCCTGGGTTATCCCTGCTACCCTTCTTAAACAACGGGACCACATTCGCTATCCTCCAATCCTCAGGGACCTCACCCGTGTCCAAAGAAGCGACAAAGATTTCCGTCAGAGTCCCAGCAATTTCATCTCTCGTCTCCCTGAGCAGTCGAGGATAGATGCCATCAGGCCCTGGGGCTTTGTCAGTTTTAATGTTCCCTAAAAAACCTAACACTTCCTCTCTTGAAATGGAGATTTTCTCTAACGGGTCAACACCTCCCTCCGAGACATAGAACATAGAACAGTACAGCACAGAACAGGCCCTTCGGCCCACGATGTTGTGCCGAGCTTTATCTGAAACCAAGATCAAGCTATCCCACTCCCTGTCATCCTGGTGTGCTCCATGTGCCTATCCAATAACCGCTTAAATGTTTCTAAAGTGTCTGACTCCACTATCACTGCAGGCAGTCCATTCCACACCCCAACCACTCCCTGCGTAAAGAACCTACCTCTGATATCCGTCCTGTATCTCCCACCACGAACCCTATAGTTATGCCCCCTTGTAATAGCTCCATCCACCCGAGGAAATAGTCTTTGAACGTTCACTCTATCTATCCCCTTCATCATTTTATACACCTCTATTAAGTCTCCCCTCAGCCTCCTCCGCTCCAGAGAGAACAGCCCTAGCTCCCTCAACCTTTCCTCATATGACCTACCCTCCAAACCAGGCAGCATCCTGGTAAATCTCCTCTGCACTCTTTCCAGCGCTTCCACATCCTTCTTTTAGTGAGGTGACCAGAACTGCACACAATATTCCAAATGTGGTCTCACCAAGGTCCTGTACAGTTGCAGCATAACCCCACTGCTCTTAAACTCCAACCCCCTGTTAATAAAAGCTAACACACTATAGGCCTTCTTCACAGCTCTATCCACTTGACTGGCAACCTTTAGAGATCTGTGGATATGGACCCCAAGATCTCTCTGTTCCTCCACAGTCTTCAGAACCCTCCCTTTGACCCTGTAATCCACATTTAAATTTGTCCTACCAAAATGAATCACCTCACATTTATCAGGGTTAAACTCCATTCGTCATTTTTCAGCCCAGCTTTGCATCCTATCTATGTCTCTTTGCAGCCTACAACAGCCCTCCACCTCATCCACTACTCCACCAATCTTGGTGTCATCAGCAAATTTACTGATCCACCCTTCAGCCCCCTCCTCTAAGTCATTAATAAAAATCACAAAGAGCAGAGGACCAAGCACTGATCCCTGCGGCACACCGCTAGCAACCTGCCTCCAATCCGAAAATTTTCCATCGACCACCACCCTCTGTCTTCGGTCAGACAGCCAGTTACCCATCCAATCGGCCAACTTTCCCTCTATCCCACACCTCCTCACTTTCATCATAAGCCGACCATTGGGGACCTTATCAAACGCCTTACTAAAATCCATGTATATGACATCAACTGCCCTACCTTCATCAACACACTTAGTTACCTCCTCAAAAAATTCTATCAAATTTGTGAGGCACGACTTGCCCTTCACGAATCCGTGCTGACTATCTCGGATTAATCCGCATCTTTCTAAATGGTCGTAAATCCCATCCCGAAGGACCCTTTCCATCAATTTACCAACCACCGAAGTAAGACTAACCGGTCTATAATTACCAGGGTCATTTCTATTCCCTTTCTTAAACAGAGGAACAACATTCGCCATTCTCCAGTCCTCTGGCACCATCCCCGTGGACAGTGAGGACCCAAAGATCAACGCCAAAGGCTCTGCAATCTCAACACTCCCGGTTAACACGCCTCTCTCCTTCGTGAACACCGATGCAAAGTATTCATTTAGGATCTCCCCTATTCAAACAAAGAACAAACAAAGAACAAAGAACAATACAGCACAGGAACAGGCCCTTCGGCCCTCCAAGCCCGCGCCGCTCCCCGGTCCAGGATTGAATCCTGAATCCAGGATCCCCGCCCAATTTTCCAGCCTATCTACATCCTAATATCCTATCCACCGAGCTGTCCCTCACAGCTACGATGCTGTGTTCATCACAACCTAACCTAACAAGAATACATTCCCTTGGGCTCTAAGCATATTTCCCCTCCTTTGTCCCTGAGAGGTCCGATTTTCTCCCCGACAACTCGTTTGTTCCTAACGTATGAATAGAATGCCTTCGGATTCTCCTTAATCCTGCCTGCCAAGAACATCTCGCGACCTCTTTTTGCCCTTCTAACTCCCCGTTTGAGTTCTTTCCTACTCTCTCTGTATTCCTCCAGAGCTCCATCTCTTTTCTGTTGCCTGGACTTAACGTACGCCTCCCTTTTCATTTTAATCAGATCCTCAATTTCCCTGATTATCCACGGCCCTGGAATCCTACCTTTCCTATCTTTCCTTTTTACAGGCACATGCCTATCCTGCAGCCTTATCAATAGTTCCTTAAAAGACTCCCACATGCCAGACGCGGACGTACCCTCGAACATCCTCTCCCAATCAACATCCACCAATTCCTGCATAATCCGGCCATAGTTAGCCTTCCCCCAATTTAGCACCCTGCCCGTAGGACAGCACTCATCCTTGTCCATTACTATCCTAAAGTTAACAGAGTTGTGGTCAGTATTTGCCACATGTTCCCCTACCAAAACTTTGACGACCTGACCGGGCTCATTTCCCAGAACTAGGTCCAGTATAGCCCCCTCTCTAGTCGGGCTATCTACATACTGTTCCAAAGAATCTTCTAGTACGCATTTTACAAATTCCTCCCCGTCCGGACCTCCAGCTCGAAGCAGTTTCCAGTCTGTGCCAGGGAAATTAAAGTCCCCCACTACAACAACCCTATTTTTTCTGCACCTATCCAGAATCTCCTGACATATCCTATCCTCCACTTCCCGTGGACTGTTGGGTGGTCTGTAGTACACCCCCAGCATAGTGACTGCACCCTTCCTGTTTCTGAGTTCCACCCACAGCGACTCAGTACATGACCCCTCTATGTTGTCTACCCTCTGCACCGCGGTAATATGCTCCTTAACTAATATCGCTAATCCCCCACCTTTTTTAGCCCCTCCTCTGTCTCGCCTAAAACACTTATACCCCGGAATATTCAGCTGCCAGTCCTGTCCTTCTTTTAACCACGTTTCCGTCACCGCAACCACATCGACATTCCGCATAAGCATTAAGGCCCTACGTTCGTCTGTTTTACTCGTTACGCTCCCCGCATTGAAGCAGATGCACTCCAGACCTCCAGGCCCACTCAGGTCATCCTCCTCCAGAGTGCTCCTCTTCTTAGCTCGCCTTGCCCTGGCCCCCTGCTCAACCCCAGCCTCAGTATTTACTGACCTACTGTTTTGTTCCCCACCCCACTGCCACACTAGTTTAAATCCTGCCGAAACACTCGAGCAAAACTCCCAGCCAGGATATTTGCTCCCTTCCAGTTAAGGTGGAACCCATCCTTTCTGTACAGTTGCCATCCTGACTTGAAGATTTCCCAGTTATCTATGAATTTAAAACCCTTCCTCTTGCACCAGTCCTGTTTCCAAATGCTGTTTCTATTTGATTTTTCCAAAGAAAATAAATCTCTTGCTCCAATAGCATTTTGATTTTTTTCCCTAAAAAACTAAACAATATCTTATGGTTTTCATTTATTGTATAATCTTCTCCCGTTGTTACTCATTCCACCTTCACAGTTCCATTCGGTGAAACTAAGTCGTTGGGTGTCATATTTTCAATGCACCTGTTTACAATTTAATGCTGGTGAATGTATTCCCCTCTACAATCTAAAAGTTTTATTACTTCATTAAGTATACTTCATGTTCCTGGGGAATCGCGCAGAGGGAAGGAATATTTTACAAAGCAATTGGTAATTTCCTGGACCTGGCTGGAAAGGAGATGTATGTAAGTTGAGAAGATAATTCACAAAAACTTTTAACAACACAAATATCTGTCAGTACATTAACAGCAAAATGAGAAGATGAGTTCAACTGACTGATAATATGGGCATTCTATATGAATTTTAATACAGATAATTTCAAGTGACAAGAAAATATACGTTTTTTCAGAAATTTGTCAGCCTAAATTTATTTTCCTCACCCTAAAGATATGCAAACTATTGGATTGGAGAATGTGGAAAAAACTGCATTCTTCATTTGCGGAGATAAAAGTTAACAGCGCACAATCAGGATATAGAGTTGTTTTAATGGAGATGCAGTATTCATTCAATTTTTTTAAAAATGTGGTGTATTTGAGTGTGTCATTAGCAGAAGCAGATAACTGGAATTTTCCCAAGAAAACGAAATCTTTCAGGCATGTCTGACCAGATTTCAAAGACAAGCATGAATGACACAGAGAGACTGTAACAGACAAATCAGAAGATGACGTAAAATCTCAGAGCTGAATGTATGAAGACACAATGTGCTTCAGAAGGTCATTTTTGTTTCTATTTCAATCTGAAATCTCGTTCCAATTATTGAGATCGTGGAGTTTCTAACCCCACGCCGACTTTTTGTGAATTTGAATTTTGACTGTCCGAATATCGAATGCCAAAGAAATATAAAGCAAAAGATGGAATAATTTGTATCACCCATCCTGCTGTAAAACTCGCGTGAGCGCACATTTGTGTATATATATATATATGAGTGCTGAGTATGGCTGCACTTATTCACTATTTTAGAACGTGAGGTACAATGTCACAACTTTCCCATTTAGAGGAAAATAGACAACAAATCCGCATATTAGCTGAAAGAATAAAATTACAGAGACATATTTATATATTAAGTGCATTGGAAAAATATTGGAATACGAATTTCATTGCAGTTAAATGCGAGGTCACACACTTGGGAAAAAAAAACCCTTACGAACATTAACATACAAAGGGATCTGGCTGTGTAGGTCCACAGTTCCCTGAAAGTGGCAACACAACTGACCAAGGTGATTAAGGAGGCATATGATATGTTTGCCTTTTGGGCACCACACTACCAGAAGGACATGGAAGCTTTGGCGAGAATGCAAAGAAGGCAGACAGGGAACAAATGATTCTTGATCGGACAGTGAACAGCGACTGTCAAAAATATGTTGCTGCTTCCAGTCTTATATCACAGCGTAAACTCAAATCAGAGGCAGTTTCAATTTTTGGGAAATCGAGTGGTTGTTTCTCAGTGCTGCGATTGGCTAGTCATCCTGAAGTGACGTAACTTATACCCCAATTGCTGTTTCCTGAGGGTCTAATGCGGCTGACTCTCACCAGTAACATTCTATCCCTGCTTTCTGTGTCTTTCTCACTCTCTTGTTCTGCCTCACATCAACAGTTGTACCTTTTCTACCTCAGTTTAACTTGCGTTACTTTGAACTCGACGTCGATAAATAAGTTAAGAGCCCATGGTGTTAAGGTAAGATCCTGGCATGGATTGAGGATTGGCTAACTGGCAGAAAGAGAGAGTGGGGATAAAGGGGTCTCTTTCAGGGTGGCAGCCGGTGACTACTGGCGTGCCTCAGGAATCAGTCCTGGGACCACAACTTTTCACAATATACATTAACGATTTGGAGGAAGGAACTGAAGGCACTGTATCTAAATTTGCAGATGATACAAAGCGATGGCGAAGGAAAGGTACTATTGAGGAAGGAGGGGCACTGAAGAAGGACTTGGACAGGTTAGGAGAATGGGCAATGAAGTGGTAGATGGAATACAATGAGGAAAAGTGTGAGGTTATGCACTTTCGAAGGAGGAGTGAGGCACAGACTATTTTCTGAATGGGAAAAAGCTTTGGAAAACAGAAACACAAACGGACTTGAGGGTCTTTGTTCACGATTCGCTGAAGCTTCAGTCGGCAGTTTGGAAGGCAAATGCAATGTTAGCATTCATGTCGGGAGAGCTAAAATCCAAGAGCAGGGATGTACTTCTGAGGCTGTATAAGGCTCTGGCCAGACCCAATTTGGAACATTGAGGCCAGTTTTGGGTCCCTTATCTAAGGAAGGATGTGATGGCCTTGGAAAGGGTCCAGAGGAGGTTCACAAGAATGATCCCTGCAATGAAATGGTTGTAATATGAGGAACGGTTGAGGACTCTGGGTCTGTACTCGTTGGAGTTTACAAAGAAGTAGGGGAGATCCTAAATGAATACTTTGCGTCGGTATTCACAAAGGAGAGGGATGTGTTGATTGGGAGTGTCTCGGAAGGGAGTGTTGAACCGTTGGAGAAAATCTCCATTACAAAGAAGGATGTGTTAGGTTTCTTAGAGAATATAAAGACTGACAGATCCCCAGGGCCTGATGGAATCTATCCAAGGCTGCTGAGGGAGACGAGAGATGAAATCGCTGGGCCTCTGACGCAAATCTTTGTCTCGTCACTGGACGCAGGTGAGGTCCCAGAGGATTGGAAGATAGCTAATGTGGTCCCGTTATTTAAGAAGGGTAGGAAGGATAACCCGGGTAATTATAGGCCGGTGAGCTTGACGTCCGTGGTGGGGAAGTTGTTGGAGAAGATCCTTAGAGATAGGATGTATGCGCATTTAGAAAGGAATAAACTCATTAACGATAGTCAGCATGGTTTTGTGAGAGGGAGGTCATGCCTCACTAACCTGGTGGAATTGTTTGAAGAAGTGACCAAAATGGTTGACGAGGGCAGGGCCGTGGATGTCGTCTATATGGACTTTAGTAAAGCGTTTGACAAAGTCCCTCATGGTAAGCTGGTGAAAAAGGTTGGATCTCATGGGATAAAGGGGGAGGTGGCTAGATGGGTGGAGAACTGGCTTGGTCACAGAAGACAGAGGGTGGAGTGGAAGGATCTTTTTCCGACTGGAGGCCTGTGACTAGTGGTGTTCCGCAGGGCTCTGTATTGGGACCTCTGCTGTTTGTGATTTATATAAACGATCTGGAAGAAGGTGTAACTGGGGTGATCAGTAAGTTTGCGGATGACACAAAATTGGCAGGACTTGCAGATAGTGAGGAGCATTGTCAGAAGCTACAGAAGGGTATAGATAGGCTGGAAATTTGGGCAATGAAATGGCAGATGGAGTTCAATTCTGATAAATGCGAAGTGATGCATTTTGGTAGAAATCATGTAGGGAGGAGCTATACGATAAATGGCAGAACCATAAACGGTGTCGATACGCAGAGGGACCTGGATGTGCAAGTCCACAGATCCTTCAAAGTGACGTCACAGGTGGAGAAGGTGGTGAAGGAGGCATATGGCATGCTTGCCTTTATAGGACGGGGCATAGAGTATAAAAGTTGGGGTCTGATGTTGCAGATGTATAGAACGTTGGTTCGGCCGCATTTGGAATACTGCGTCCAGTTCTGGTCGCCACACTACCAGAAGGACGTGGAGGCTTTGGAGAGAGTACAGATGAGGTTTACCAGGATGTTGCCTGGTATGGAGGGGCTTAGTTATGAGGAGAGATTGGGTAAACTGGGGTTGTTCTCCCTGGAAAGACGGAGGATGAGGGAAGACTTGATAGAGGTGTATAAAATTATGAAAGGCATAGATAGGGTAAACGGTGGGAAGCTTTTCCCCAGGTCGGTGGTGACGTTCACGAGGGGTCATCGGTTCAAGGTGAAGGGGGGGAGGTTTAACACAGATATCAGAAGGACATATTTTACACCGAGGGTGGTGGGGGCCTGGAATGCGCTGCCAGGCAAGGTGGTGGAGGCGGACACACTGGGAACGTTTAAGACTTATCTAGACAGCCATATGAACGGAGTGGGAATGGAGGGATACAAAAGAATGGTCTAGTTTGGACCAGGGAGAAGCGTGGGCTTGGAGGGCCGAAGGGCCTGTTCCTGTGCTGTATTGTTCTTTGTTGTTGCTGTTGAGGGGGGATCATATTGAAAATTAGAGGACACTGCAAGGCCTGGCCAGAGTTGACATGGTGCGGGTGTTTCCACGAGTAGGAAAAACGAGAACCAGAGGGCACAACCTCAGGCGAAAGGGACGATCCTTTAAAACAGAGATGAGGTGGAATTTCCTCAGTCAAAGAGTGGTGAATCTGTGGAAGTCTTTGCAGCAGAAGGCTCTGGAGGCCAGGTCATTGAGTGTCTTTCGGGCAGATATAGAATACTTATTCTATCTAATTATCCCATACTAATTAACACTTCGTATTCCTTCATCAGGTCATTTCCCAGAATGGTTCCTTCATTATTTTGACATACATTAAATCGCATAGGTATATACAAGTTATTAATTTCTACTAGGGTGGTTTCACTTAAGTAGGCAGGGGTCTTCTGTCCGTTAACACCCCTTGTATAAATCATTTTTTTCTTGGTGGGCAAGGGTAGATCAGTGATAGATATGGAGGCTCCCGTGTCCACCAGCAATTCGCATGGTCTGCCCCCGTCTACTGTAGACACGTAGATTCTACCCTCCTTTCTACCCAGGCTTGCCTCCCGTCAGTTCCCTTCCTCCACGGGGAGGGGGAAGGGGAAGTTGGCTCGGTCTGCCGTGCTTGCTCCAACAGGTGGCCTCAGTGTGGCCAACCCTATTGCAAAACAGACAGGTAGGGGCCTTCCCACTACCCCTCTTTGGAACTCTACAGTTTTTCATGAAGTGACCCAGTTTCCCACAATTTTGGCACGCACCCCTTGGTTTATCTTCTCTACTGTTTGCACTAACATTTTCCTGTTTCATTCGTGGGTATGGTTGCTCATCTGGTCCATTTCTAATTCCAGATGCCCATTCTACAAATTCAGCACAAGTCTGGTTATTGAGAACTTCCATTTTAAGGATGTTTTGGTGAGCTGATGACAGCCCATCTTTGAATGCTTGTAAAAAGGCTCTATCTGTTCGGGCAGCTTCGGGTATTCTCGAACATTCTTGGTATGCTATAAAGAGTCGCTCCCCAAATTCGGAGGCTCCCTCACTCCTTTGTTGTTTAATATTGGTAAATCTAGACCAATTGGTTGGCCCCGCTCCGTCACCCATTAGTCTCCACGTATCCTGTGGGCAACTGGCCCATACCAACTGGCGCATATCCCGCAAATATAAATGGAGCCTTCCCAGGGATGCCAAAACCTGTAGTCTTTCTTCTGGGGTAAAGGGTTCATATCGGGTGGGACTCTGCAATATCCCACCCTGAATAATGGGAGGGAGATCATGGACCTCTTCCTCACCGGGGTCTCCCACTGGTGCCGTGGATTGTATGGCCAGCCCATAGGGAGGCAAGGATCCCCAGCCGGGGTCCTCTAAACGTTGGTTGCCCTTGTCTAATTCTCTTTTCGCTTTGACATCAGCCCATTTCTTACCCAAGACTGAGACCTGTTCAATTAATCCAGCCAATTGGTGAACTAAGAGAACTCCAATTTTCTTAGTTCTGTTTTTCTTTTCCTTTTCCAAACATTTTCGTTGTTGGTCTAGTGGGTGGTCTAAATCCCATCCCCCTTTTATCATCTGTTTTATGAGTTTGTCCCTCTTAATCATAAATTCATTTATTAGGGACCCAACTGTCTTTGTCCCGCCATAACACTGATAAGTTTATACTCACCACCTGGAGTGATTTATTCTCCTTTCACACTCTCTCCCTCCTAGGTCGCTCTTATCGGAGTCCGGTGATACCTGTCAAAGGGTTGATCAGATCCCTCCGTACCACCGCTTGTACTATATATTTGTTTAAGCCGGCTTTTCCTCAGAAGGCTTTTCCCCCTAACTCTTTCACATGAAGGCTCTTCCTTCAAGTTCCGGCGATCATTCAGACAGTCTCCATCTCACTCACGTCTGAACATCACACACTCTTATCACAGATGATTACCCACTGCAGTTTGACCCACTCCATTTAAAGTTCGGTAACCTATTCCGGTGTCCCGGTCGTGGCCATTCGACCAGACCCGTAAACAGATTATCCCGGACGAGCCCCCAATTGTTGTAGGTAAAAAAATCTCTGACACTATTAGTGGATCAAAGTGCAAGTTTATTTTCACAATTGTGGGAGAAGTGAAGTTCCTAACACTGGACCCCCAGCCTTCTCATCGAATATGAGTTGAGAACAGAGTTTTATACCTATCGGTTCCGCCCCTCAGGATGTCTGTCACTGTTCATTATGGGATCCTTGCTGCCTCGACAATTTCTTCGTTTGCGTACTTTGTGCAATTGCGGCAATCTCCAAGGCCGCGATTGTTACTGCTCTATCCTGTTCGTCATTCATAGTCTTGAAACAACATCATAGGTTTTGCACAAACAAGTTAACTAATATGCATACAAGGGCATAGGGGTCCGTATCAAATTCTATATCTATATGGTGAGCATGAATGGTATATATATATTGTTACACAAAGACCAAAGGCATACATGTCAGCTTCACCGTATTAAACAAAGGTACATGAAAATGGAGACTGTTTAGCTAATTTCGAGCTGGGTTAACCGCATTCCTGAATAACAAGTGGAGACAGAAAGAATTGCTGTTCCTGTTATCTGGCCTGAATGCACCAAAACAATGAATTCTAACAAAAACAATGAATTCTACAGTGTTTCTGACAAAATCACAGAGTTCGGGTCTTAATGCTCAAGTGTGACAAAGTTGATTAACCCATACCCGCCTTCAACATATAGCAATATAGTGACTGCTGCCGCATTTCACTGAATGGCCCCCGATGGGTATGGACTCTGTCCATTTTGAAGTTCTTACTTCCATCCAAGGCACTTGTTTAGAAAGCTGGATAGATGAAATAATATATAAGTAGATGTTGGACATATTTTTCAGAAACTGAACTGGACCAGTTGCATACATAGTGTAGGTAAGAGCAGGTCAGATGCAGTGATTACTTCATCTCCTCATTTCAAAGCCTGACCACCATCCAGACTCCCAGTTCTTCAGTTTGATGTAGTACTTATATTTTACTGGATGAGTGTAGCTCCAACAAAACTCAAGAAGCTCAACATCATCGAGGACAAAGCAACACTCTTGATTGACACGTCATCAAACACCTCAAACATGTCAGCGCACATTAGAAACATTTTGGATTATCAAAAAACTGACTGTGCAAAACCACTTTCCAAACATATGCCGTCTATTATCTAAAAGGAAGAAGGCAACTGGGACATGGAAACACCGGACATTACAATTCCTCGACAAGTCACCACCATGAAAACTTAGACCGATACCAGAATTCCTTTGCTGCAATGTGATTAATACAAGAGGACTTTCATATATATCGCAATATGAGGCACCAACACCAAAAGGACAGCAGCGACTCGTTAAGGCGAGTCAACATCACCCTTTTTTGAAAGATATTGCAGGACATGAAGCCCAGGGAACGGCCATGTTTGCTGTAGAAATTCAAAATTGTCGAAACATAACAGACCATAATTCTAGCAGCCCAGGTTTCTCAGAAACTTGTGGGACTGAGGGAGAATATAGACATGGGGAGAGGTGGTACACGCCGTGTATTTCTGTTCACTAAGGACCACAGTGAATTTAAGTCCCACGTGTCTCATACAAAAATTGGACCAGGTCGACAATCACAAATTCAGTGTCAGGAAACTACATGAGATTGAATTTCATAACGAATGTACCCATAATGAAGCTCCCTTAGTCACCGTTGATAAGTTTGAAATTTTGCTAACCATATTATTCCAGGATTAAATCCAATTATTTCCCGATCCGATTCACACAAACCCACAGATCTCCCGGATGAATATATCCATAATTCTGTACTTTTAAACCGTCTGTCAGGGGACCCCTTTTAAAAGTGACCTAGTACCGGAAGCACACTCAGAGTTGTCACATACTTTCTGGGTAAACACAGTAACTGACTCAAATCAGTACTTTACCGGGGCAAGAACAGTCCCACTGGAACAACATTGTGCAATGGAATTGTGTGACTACTTTTCCCCAGTGTAATTAAAACTATAAATATAATTATACCCTCATTAATACCTGTTCCTTCGGCTGATTTTAAATCATCTATTTCAATTTTCACCTTAATTAGAAAGATCAACTGAAAGAGAGATACAGACCATCAGATCATAAGACATAGGAGCAAAGAAGAGGAACACTCTGGAGGAGGGTGACCTGAGTGAGCCTGGAGGTCTGGAGTGCATCTGCTTCAATGCGAGGAACGTAACGGGTAAGATAGACGAACTTAGGGCCTTAATGCTTACACAGAATTTGGATGTGGTTGCGGTGACGGAGACTTGGTTAAAAGAAGGACACGACTGGCAGCTGAATATTCCGGGGTATAAGTGTTTTAGGCGAGACAGAGGAGGAGCTAAAAAAGTTGGGGAGTAGCGATATTAGTTAGGGAGCATATTACCGTGGTGCAGAGGGTAGAAAGCTTAGAGGGGTCAAGTACTGAGTCGCTGTGGGTGGAACTCAGAAATAGGAAGGGTGCAGTCACTATGCTGGGGGTGTACTACAGACCACCCAACAGCCCACGGGAAGTGGAGGATAGGATATGTCAGGAGATTCTGGAAAGGTGCAGAAAAAATAGTGTTGTTGTAGTGGGGGACTTTAATTTCCCTGGTATAGACTGGAACGTGCTTAGAGCTGGGGGGCCGGACGGGGAGGAATTTGTAAAATGTATACTGGAAGGTTCAATGGAACAGTATGTGGATAGCCCGACTAGAGAGGGGGCTATACTGGACCTAGTTCTGGGAAATGAGCCCGGTCAGGTCGTCAAAGTTTTGGGAGGGGAACATGTGGCAAATAGTGATGATAAGAGCCGTGGGGTTATGCTGCCACTGTACAGGACCTTGGTGAGACCGCATTTGGAATATTGCGGGCAGTTCTGGTCACCTCACTATAAGAAGGATGTGGAAGCGCTGGAAAGAGTGCAGAGGAGATTTACCAGGATGCTGCCTGGTTTGGAGTGTCGGTCTTATGAGGAAAGGTTGAGGGAGCTGGGGCTGTTCTCTCTGGAGCGGAGGAGATTGAGGGGAGACTTAATAGAGGTTTATAAAATGATGAAGGGGATAGATCGAGTGAACGTTCAAAGACTATTTCCTCGGGTGGATGGAGCTATTACAAGGGGGCATAACTATAGGGTTCATGGTGGGAGATACAGGAAGGATATCAGAGGTAGGTTCTTCACGCAGAGAGTGGTTGGGGTGTGGAATGGACTGCCTGCAGTGATAGTGGAGTCAGACACTTTAGGAACATTTAAGCGGTTATTGGATAGGCACATGGAGCACACCAGGATGGTAGGAGTGGGATAGCTTGATCTTGGTTTCAGATGAAGGTCGGCACAACATCGTGGGCCGAAGGGCCTGTTCTGTGCTGTACTGTTCTATGTTCTATGTTCTATGTTCTATAACTCTGTTATCTTTAGGATAGTAAAGGACAAGGACGAGTGCTGTCCTACGGGCAGGGTGCTAAATTGGGGGAAGGCATCTATAGCCGGATTAGGCAGGAATTAGTGGACGTTGATTGGGAGAGGATGTTCGAGGGTAAGTCCACGTCTGGCATGTGGGAGTCATTTAAGGAACAATTGATAAGGCTGCAGGTTAGGCATGTGCCTGTAAAAAGGAAGGATAGGAAAGGTAGGATTCGAGAGCCGTGGATAACCAGGGAAATTGAGGATCCGATTAAAATGAAAAGGGAGGCGTACGTTAAGTCCAGGCAACAGAAAGCAGATGGAGCTCTGGAGGAATACAGAGAGAGTAGGAAAGTACTCAAACGGGGAGTTAGAAGGGCAAAAAGAGGTCACGAGATGTTCTTGGCAGGCAGGATTAAGGAGAATCCTAAGGCATTCTATTCATATGTTAGGACAAAAGAGTTGTCAGGGAGAAAATCGGACCTCTCAGGGACAAAGGAGGGGAATTATGCTTAGAACCCAAGGGAATTGGGGAGATCCTAAATGAATACTTTGCATTGGTATTCACGAAGGAGAGGGACGTGTGAACCGGGAGTGTCTCGTGGGGAGATGTTGACCCGTTAGAGAAAATCTCCATTACAAGGGAGGAAGTGTTAGGTTTTTTAGGGAACATTAAAACTGACAAAGCCCCAGGGCCTGATGGCATCTGTCCTAGACTGCTCAGGGAGACGAGAGATGAAATTCCTGGGCCTCTGACGGAAATTCTTGTCGCTGATTTGGACACAGGTGAGGTCCCTGAGGATTGGAGGATAGCGAATGTGGTCCCGTTGTTTAAGAAGGGTAGCAGGGATAAACCAGGAAATTATAGGCCGGTGGGCTTGACGTCAGTGGTAGGGAAGTTGTTGTGGAGATTCTTGGAGATAGGATGTACGTGCATTTAGAACGGAACAATCTCATTAGTGACAGACAGCATGGTTTTGGAAGAAGGAGGTCGTGCCTTACAAATTTGGTGAAGTTTTTTGAGGAAGTGACAAAAACGGTTGATGAAGGAAGGGTCGTGGATGTCGTCTATATGGATTTCAGTAAGGCATTTGACAAAGTCCCACATGGCAGGTTGGTTAAGAAGGTTAAGGCTCATGGGATACAAGGAGAAGTGGCTAAATGGGTGGAGAACTAGCTTGGCCATAGGAGACAGAGGGTAGCGGTCGAAAGGTCTTTTTCCGGCTGGAGGTCTGTGACCAGTGGTGTTCCGCTGGGCTCTATACTGGGACCTCTGCTATTTGAGATATATATAAATGATTTGGAAGAAGGTGTAACTGGTGTTATCAGCAAGTCTGCAGATGACATGAAGATGGCTGGACTTGCGGGTAGCGAAGAGCATTGTCGGGCAATACAGCAGGATATAGATAGGCTGGAAAATTGGGCAGAGAAGTGGCAGATGGAATTTAATCCAGATAAATGCGAAGTGATGCATTTTGGAAGAAATAATGTAGGGAGGAGTTATACAAGAAATGGCAGAGCCATCAAGAGTATAGAAACACAGAGGGACCTAGGTGTGCAAGTCCACAAATCCTGGAAGATGGCAACACAGGTGGAGAAGGTGGTGAAGAAGGCATATGGTATGCTTGCCTTTATAGGACGGGGAATGGAGTATAAAAGCTTGAGTCTGATGATGCAGCTGTATAGAACGCTGGTTAGGCCACATTTGGAGTACTGCGTCCAGTTCTGGTTGCCGCACTACCAGAAGGTCGTGCAGGAGTTAGAGAGAGTGCAGAGGTTTACCAGGATGTTGCCTGGTATGAAGGGTCTTAGCTATGAGGAGAGATTGAGTAAACTGGGGTTGTTCTCCCTGGAAAGACGGAAAATGAGGGGAGATCCAATGGAGGTGTACAAGATTATGAAGGGGAGAGATAGGGTGAACGGTGGGAAGCGTTTTCCCAGATCACAAGTGACGATCACGACGCGTCATGGGCTCAAGTTGAGAGGGGCGAAGTATAACTCAGATATTAGAGAGATGATTTTTACACAGAGGGTGGGGGGGCTGGAATGCGCTGCCAAGTAGGGTGGTGGAGGCAGGCACGCTGACATCGTTTAAGACTTACCTGGATCGTCACATGAGCAGCCTGGGAATGAAGGGATACAAACGATTGGTCTGGTTGGACCAAGGAGCGGCACAGGTTTAGAGGGCCGAAGGGCCTGTTTTCCTGTGCTGTACTATTCTTTGTTCTTTGTTCAGTGTTAGGTCACTCAGCCCACCGAGTCTGCTCCGCCATTCAATCATGGCGGATTTTTCTCTCAACCCCATTCTCCTGCCTTTTCCCCATCACCCCTGATCCCCTTATTAACCAATAACTATTCTATCTCTGCCCGGAAGACACTCAATGACCTGGCCTCCACAGCCTTCTGCTGCAAAGACTTCCACAAAATCACCACTCTTTGACTGAGGAAATTCCACCTCATCTCTGTTTTAAAGGATCGTCCCTTTCGCCTCAGGTTGTGCCCTCTGGTTCTCGTTTTTCCTACTGGTGGAAACATCCCCACCATGTCAACTCTGGCCAGGCCTTGCAGTGTCCTCTAATTTTCAATACGATCCCCCCTCAACCTTGTAAACTTCAACGAGTACAGACGCAGAGTCCTCAACCGTTCCTCATATTTCAACCATTTCATTCCAGGGATCATTCTTGTGAACCTCCTCTGGACCCTTTCCAAGGCCAGCACATCCCTCCTTAGATAAGGGACCCGAAACTGGCCTCAATGTTCCAAATTGGGTCTGGCCAGAGCCTTATGCAGCCTCAGAAGTACTTCCCTGCTCTAGGATTCTAGCTCTCCCGGCATGAATGCTAACATTGCATTTGCCTTCCTAACTGCCGACTGAACCTTAAGCGAATCTTGAACAAAGACCCTCAAGTCCCTTTGTGTTTCTGTTTTCCAAAACTTTTTCCCATTCAGAAAATAGTCTGTGCCTCACTCCTCCTTCGAAAGTGCATAACCTCACACTTTTCCTCATTGTATTCCATCTACCACTTATTTGCCCACTCTCCTAACCTGTCCAAGTCCTTCTTCAGCGCCCCTCCTTCCTCAATAGTACCTTTCCTTCGCCATCGCTTTGTATCATCTTCAAATTTAGCAACAGTGCCTTCAGTTCCTTCCTCCAAATCGTTAATGTATATTGTGAAAAGTTGTGTTCTCAGGACTGATTCCTGAGGCACGCCAGTAGTCACCAGCTGCAACCCTGAAAGAGACCCCTTTATCCCCACTCTCTCCTTCTGCCAGTCAGTCAATCCTCAATCCATGCCAGGATCTTACCTTAACACCATGGGCTCTTAACTTATTTATCGACGTCGAGTTCAAAGTAGCGTAAGTTAAGCTGAGGTAGAAAAGGTACAACTGTTGATGTGGAATGTTGATAGGGCGGTACGGTAGCACAGTGGTTAGCACTGCTGCTTCACAGCTCCAGGGTCCCGGGTTCGATTCCCGGCTCGGGTCACTGTCTGTGTGGAGTTTGCACATTCTCCTCGTGTCTGCATGGGTTTCCTCCGGGTGCTCCGGTTTCCTCCCACAGTCCAAAGATGTGCGGGTTAGGTTGATTGGCCAGGTTAAAAATTGCCCCTTCGAGTCCTGGGATGCATAGGTTAGAGGGATTAGCGGGTAAATATGTGGGGATAGGGCCTGGGTGGGATTGTGGTCGGTGCAGACTCGATGGGCCGAATGGCCTCCTTCTGCACTGTAGGGTTTCTATGACTTCTATGTGAGGCAGAACAAGAGAGTGAGAAAGACACAGAAAGCAGGGGAAGAATGTTACTGGTGAGAGTCAGCCGCATTAAACCCTCAAAAAACAGCAATTGGGGTATAAGTTACGTCACTTCAGGGTGACTAGCCAATCGCAGCACTGAGAAACAACCACTCGATTTCCCAAAAATTGAAACTGCCTCTGATTTGAGTTTACGCTGTGATATAAGACTGGAAGCAGCAACATACTTTAGACAGTCGCTGTTCACTGTCCGATCAAGAATCATTTGTTCCCTGTCTGCCTTCTTTGCATTCTCGCCAAAGCTTCCATGTCCTTCTGGTAGTGTGGTGCCCAAAAGGCAAACATATCATATGCCTCCTTAATCACCTTGGTCAGCTGTGTTGCTACTTTCAGGGAACTGTGGACCTACACAGCCAGATCCCTTTGTATATTATTGTTCCTGACTGTTTTTTCCCCAAGTGTGTGACCTCGCATTTAACTGCAATGAAATTCGTATTCCACCCTTTTTCCAATGCACTTAATATATAAATATGTCTCTGTAATTTTATTCTTCCAGCTAATATGCGGATTTGCTGTCTATTTTCCTCTAAATGGGAAAGTTGTGACATTGTACCTCACGTTCGAAAATAGTTAATAAGTGCAGCCACACTTAGCACTCATATATATATATACACAAATGTGCGCTCACGCGAGTTATACAGCAGGATGGGTGATACAAATTGTTCCATCTTTTGCTTTATATTTCTTTGGCATTCGATATTAGGACAGTCAAAATTCAAATTCACAAAAAGTCGGCGTGGGGTTAGAAACTCCGCTATCTCAATCATTGGAACGAGATTTTAGATTGAAATAGAAACAAAAATGACCTTCTGAAGCACATTGTGTCTTCATACATTCAGCTCTGAGATTTTACGTCATCTTCTGATTTGTCTGTTACAGTCTCTCTGTGTCATTCATGCTTGTCTTTGAAATCTGGTCAGACATGCCTGAAAGATTTCGTTTACTTGGGGAAATTCCAGTTATCTGCTTCTGCAAATGACACACTCAAATACACCACATTTTTAAAAAATCGAATGAATACTGCATCTCCATTAAAACAACTCTATATCCTGATTGTGCGCTGTTAACTTTTATCTCCGCAAATGAAGAATGCAGTTTTTTCCACATTCTCCAATCCAATAGTTTGCATATTTTTAGGGTGAGGAAAATAAATTTAGGCTGACAGATTTCTGAAAAAATGTATATTTTCTTGTAACTTGAAATTAACTGTATTAAAATTCATATAGAATGCCCATTTTATCAGTCAGTTGAACACATCTTCTCATTTTGCTGTTAATGTACTGACAGATATTTGTGTTGTTAAAAGTTTTTGTGAATTATCTTCTCTACTTACATACATCTCCTTTCCAGCCAGGTCCAGGAAATTACAAATTGCTTTGTAAAATATTCCTTCCCTCTGCGCCATTCCCCGGGAACATGAAGTATATATAATGAAGTAATAAAACTTTGAGATTGTAGAGGGGAATACATTCACCAGCATTAAATTGTAAATAGGTGGATTGAAAATATGACACCCAGCGACTTAGTTTCAACGCATGGAACTGTGAAGGTGGAATGAGTAACAACGGGACGAGATTATACAAAAAATGAAAACCAATAAGATATTGTTTAGTTTTCGGGGGAAAAAATCAAAATGCTATTGGAGCAAGAGATTTATTTTCTTTGGAAAAATGAAATGGAAACAGCATTTGAAGATATTACTGTGTGAGGACAAAATGGTTGTGAATTCATTTCGTACTTGAATAAATCAGGACCCCGTGGAATGCCGAATAGTATGCAAGATGGGAGGAGGCTAAGTAAAATATGTTTATCCAGCTGTTGAGAGATCATTGCTGTAAAAATCCGAGCAGAGTAGACAAAGTGCAGGAGGCTGAAAGTGGTGCCAGAAAAGAGAAGGTATGAGATATATTAGCAAATAAAACATAGGGAAACAAAATTTTATTTTAAAAAGTGCAGTAACTTTATAGCTGCACCTGTGAGTTCTGTTGCTGAAGTGTGAACAGTGAGTAACATTTGATTTGATTTGATTTATTGTGGCCACATGTATTAACATACAGTGAAAAATATTGTTCCTTGCATGCTATACAGACTAAACATATCGTTCATAGAGAAGGAAACATAATCATAAACATAAACATATCGTTCATAGTTGGGCGGCACGGTAGCACAGTGGTTAGCACTGCTGCTTCACAGCTCCAGGGTCCCGGGCTCGATTCCCGTCTCGGGTCACTGTCTGTGTGGAGTTTGCACATTCTCCTCGTGTCTGCATGGGTTTCCTCCGGGTGCTCCGGTTTCCTCCCACAGTCCAAAGATGTGCGGGTTAGGTTGATTGGCCAGGTTAAAAATTGCCCCTTAGAGTCCTGAGATGCGTGGATTAGTGGGTAAAAATGTGGGGGTGGGGCCTGGGTGGGATTGTGGTCGGTGCAGACTCGATGGGCCGAATGGCCTCCTTCTGCACTGTAGGGTTTCTATGATTCTATGATAGGAAACGAGAGAGTGCAGAATGTAGTGTTATAGTCATAGCTAGGGTACAGAGAAAGATCAACCGAATGCAAGGTAAGTCCATTCAAAAGTCTGACAGCAGCAGGGAAGATGCTGTCCTTGAGGAGGCTTGTACGTGACCTCAGATTTTGTATCTTTTTTTCCCGATGGAAGAAGGTGGAAATGAGAACGTCCGATATGCATGGGGTCCTTAATTATGCCGGCTGCTTTGCCGAGGCAGCGGGAAGTGTAGACAGAGTCAATGGATGGGAGGCTGGTTTGTGTGGTGGATTGGGCTACATCATCCGAGATTAAAGTTTACAGCAGAAACTCGGCTGGTGCATTCTCCCTTTTATATCAGACACTGTAGAATGACAGAAACTCTATAATGAAGAAGGAGACCATTCGGTCCATCAAGTCTGTATCGACCACAATTCCACATAGGCTGTAGGCCCGTAACCCCACTTATTTAACCCGCTAATCCCTCCAACCTATGCATCCCGGGACACTCAGAGACCATTTAGCATGGCCAATACACCTAACCCGCACATTTTTGGAGTGTGGGGGGAAACCGGACCACCCGGAGGAAACCCACGCATACACGGGGAGAACGTGTAGACTCCACACAGACAGTGACCCAAGACTGTGTCCCTGGCGCTGTGAGGCAGCAATGCTCACCACTGTGTCACCGTGCCACCCATGAACGATTTTTCTCATTTTCCATTGGAGATATTGTCAAGTGATTGAAGTTGGGATCATCATAGATTGCAATCTGTACATTTGATCCAGTTATCAGATTTCTGTCCCAATCGGAATCCAAGTGCGTAAATTTCTCTGCCCTAATTCTTCTGACAGACATTGTTAATGTTTAATCTTCCATAATGGATCCTGTTCAAGGTATTTTAATATTTCCAATGTAATTGCCTCAATTTCACCCAATGATTCATCGAAGTTTGAATACACCAACTTTAAGGCATATATTTTATTTTTTATATCTTATCAGCCTTTATCAGAAGGATGCTGGATCAGAAAACTACCCAGTTTTGCCTCTCGGTCTGTAATTTTATAAGTTACTGTGAAACCGAGAAAGCAAATGAGTTGGAATCAAAACGTGCCCCCAATTACCTCAACAGACTTCACAAGTATTTATCAGGGGATGCTTCACTGTTTATTCCGCAGAAACAGGTGGACCGTTCCCTAACACACATTAAATGCAGAGCCTAAATGATACTAGAATTATTCCTGACTTTGTTAACATCCAGAAAGGATAGGATGGTTAAAGTGATTATGTTCCAAATGGGCAATACGCTTCTGTTTTACAAACTAAATTTCACACAAATACTGAGAATCATGTGCATAAACATGCGCTCACATTTGTGTATCTCATATTCAGACACACTCTGCCATACACTGACCTGCACACACATATACACACACGCACACACACATGCACACAAACAGAATGTCAGAAACAGAAGGAACACAGAATATCTCACGAATGCACATGCATTCTCGCAAAGAATATCGCACAGACAGATACACTCACATAGGTCCTCACAAACAGGCAGTCATATCGACAGACAAATACTCCCTGCTCAACATATTCTCTCTCTCTCTCTCTTACCCATTTCCGATCGCACTTCAAACCCATTCAAATTAAAAATCTGTACACCTCGTCCTTTAATTTGCTCGAAGTCCAATGGGTAATGAATTGCATGGACTCATGACCATTTGAGAGAAGCAATTGCTCCTCATCTCTGTGGTGAAACACCATCTAAAATTAGGACCTCTTGTTCCTCATTGCCCTAAAAGAGGAAACATCCTTTGCACGTCTACTTTGACAATCTCTCTGATCATATTGATCATCTCAATTAGATCGCCCCTCATTCTTCGAAACTGCAGGATGCATAGGCCTAAACTGGCAAATCTCTTCATACGTCAAACCCCTCATCTCTGGAATCAATCGAGTGAACCTTCTCTGAAGCGCAACCAGTGCAATTGCATCCATCGTCATTAACGGGACCAAAACAATGGGCTAAGTCTCGTCTCACTAATGCATTATATAGTAGCTGCACCACATCGCTACTTTTATATTCTATCCCATTAAACTAAATGCCAATACTCTATTTGCCCTCATTGTTACCTGCTGTACGTGCATATTAATTTTCTGTGAATCATATACTACAACACCCAGATCCCTCTGCACCAAAACCCTCTGAAGTATCTCTCCAATGAGATAATAATTTGCCTTTGTATTTTTTTCCTACCAAGATGGATAACCTCGCATTCATCCACGCTAAACTCCATTTGCCAAATTTTGCCACATTAATTTCCCCTAAACATATTCAATTTTTAGTTTCTTATTTAACTGTTGCAACTTACACTCCCACCGATCTTTGTGTCATCCGAAAATTGACGATGGTACCTGCGATGCGTGCATCAAGTTAATTAATATGGTTCGTAAAGATATGGGGCTGGAGGACAGATCCCTGTGGCATCCTATGCGAAACATCTTGACAACACACAAATAACCATTTATCCCGAATCTCTGCTTCATGTTGGTTTACGTATCCTCTACCCAAGCTTATAAATCACGCCTAATATCACGTTAAGTAAACATGTGTATTATCATTTTGCATGGCACGTTACCAATACAATTTGGACTTCAGGACTACATCTACAGGATCTGCATTATCCATCTTACTATTTGCATCTTCGAAGATCTCAAGCAAAATATAGTTTACCTTTCAAAACACAGTGCTGCCGCTGGTGAATTGCATTTTCACTTCCTACGCATCCTGCTATTACTTACTTTAAAATGGACTCTAACAATTTCCCAATGATGGATGTTAAACAAATAGATTCCTACTTTTGTTTCCCTATTTTTTGGATAAGGACTTTATATTACCGTTTTTGATATCCACTGGAACCATTCCCACATCCAGGAAATTTCAGAATATTGTAGCAAATGGATGCACTCTCTCCAACGCCATACATTTTAAGACCATTGACGATGATGGCAGTCAGGCTCTGGGGGCTTGCCTGCCGTCAATCACAATCGTTCGCTCAGTACATTGTCTCTCGTGACGATGATAGAACTTCTTCCCTTTCAATTGGCTCCGCTACAACTGGACTAGAACATGAATGACACCACGCATAGATTATTCCGCAAAGTTTTTTTTTCTTAATATTAGCGAATAAATATCCATGCTTTGGTACGGGTTCAGCTAACTTTCACTAAGTTGATCATTTGGGTAAAACAATGTTGATCAGTATGTGTCTGTACTCAGTAGAGTTTAGGAATAATACGAGGTGTTCTTATTGGACATTGCGAGAATAGGAGGAGGTAAGAAGGTTTCGCTCCTGAGAGGAAGCTCGCCGCAACAACTCTTCACTAGACATGTTCGTTGGGGAAATGTAGAATTAGGGGCACTTTCTAACTATTAATGGAGTGATTCTCCGGGCAAGCTCGCCTCAAAACCAGAGAATCCAGCCAGAGGTTACATGGTCCGCCGCTCCCCCTCCCGCCCCCACCCCTTCCGCCCCCCCCCCCCCCCTTCAATTCCAATGGCGAGCGGGAAGGGAGAATCCTGGCCAAGATGTTTCCCATTCAATACTGCGATGAGGAATACGTTTTATTCTCTCAGAAGTCCTCTGGTCCTTATAATGCTCTTCCTCAAAGAGCAGCGAATGCTGTGTCATTGGATGAATCAAATATTGAGTTAGACATGTGTTTGAACTATTGGGAATTCAAGTGTTGTGGAGAACACGTGGGAATGGATAGGTCACACCAAGATTGAAACACCCATGAACTTATTGAATGATGAAGGTGTCTACAATAGCCAAGTGTTTGACTTTGGTTCTTATTTATGTCAATTTGATCCGAATAGCACTTTTCGTACACCCACTTTCCTTCCATTGTTGGTAGTGTCCAAATGCCTTCAATAAGAACGTTTCTGTTCTGGCTAATTTCGTAAGATTTCTCAATTTTTCACAAACATAGACTCTTCATACTTTTCTTACAACTTCTAGGTTCGTTTCCTTCCACCCGCCCACGCCGCTCCACTCCTCTCCCTCTCCCCACTGATCTCCACAATTTGAACAGTTTAAATTTTGTTGATTTCCTTTGGTCTGTTCGTGGCTGGACTTCACATCCTATTGCGAGTTCCCAGAAGTCCTCTTGCTCGTTTTGCACGTCATCTCTTCAGACTCATTTGTCAGTTCAGTATTTTTTGTATTTCATCTGACCTAATATCGCTCCACCAATGTTTACCCGGATGACCTGTCTATCGCGATATGCTTTAGTCAAAGTTTGTTATATATGCCTAACTGTAAGGATGGTTGTCAGCAATTTCCCCCCCCAGAAAGTGGTGATGGAAATCCTGATACAGCAGCTTCCCATGGTTGCATTGTATTTCGAGTACAGCCAAAGAGCCAATGCTATGGGAAAGTTGATTAACCGCTTGCTTGACTCTCGCTGGAAAACTGAATACATCACTTTATCTTTAACAAATTGCTGGCCAATGATCTTCCAACATTCTAAGTCCCTTCACGTTGCCTCATTAGGGAATCCCACCAATGCAGAAGGAAGCTATTCGGCTCATCGACACTGCACTGACTCTGCGAACAGCCCATTCCTCACACAACTCACGCTAACCCACCTAGCTTACAGATCTTTGAAGTTTGGGAGGAAACCAGAGCACCTGGAAAAAAACAATGAAGAAATGGAGAACGTGTACACTCCGCGTAGAGAGACAGCGAGGCCGAAATTAAACCGGCTCACTGCCGCTAACGCAGCCGTGTTAAGCACTCTAATCTCGAGGGTAAGGTCACCGAACTGTAGAAGTTTTGTTTTGCCCTCATCCCCTGGATTGCACTCACTTTGTACAATTTTCTAATAAATTATCTGAAAGTGTGTTGGCCGTTCACCAAGGTCTGATGGCGCCATGTATAATAGAACTGCGGCCGAGACAGACGGTACAGTGTCCAGTCCAATCTAAGAACTTCATCCCCAAGAGCCGGTAAGAAAAGGCCATATTGCTGGCCAGCCACACTTGATGCATAAGAGCGCATCATTTGTGTTAGTAGATGCGACAGGGGAGTGGCAAATTTTCTGGTAGCAGCTGTCAGTGAATGGGAACAAAGCCATTCTCTCCGGACGAAGGGTTGGAGGAAGTACTTTACCTTGGAGAATGGATTATTGCTAGTATAACACTTCTCTCAGAAATAAATTTTCCGATATTTTCTTTCTGGTCTGCCAACTGTTTTGGTTTCCAGTGTTCCACTCTTATCAATCATGTCTCTTAGCACCGCCAATACCTTTTCTTATTTATGTTAATTCGGTAGTTTTGATCCAAGAACTACAAAGATAAAATGATCACGCTCAGAGGCTTCAGTAACTCACTGAAATGTTTACTTCTCTTTTGCATTACCGTTCACTCCACTTTTTCTTAACATACCGATGCAATAATATAAGTTTAGTTACACAGGCCTATTCATACAAGCACCTACAAGTGGTTAACTAAGTGTTCATTGACAATAGTTTATTGGAATTTGTTTTTGGGTTTCAGTGACAATGACTGACACATGTTTGCTTTGCCGAAGTTCATGTTCTGATTAATAACTGGTCATTGCTTTTTGCTGATGACGAAATCTGGTGTCATGAGCAACGAATTGTTTCACGGAAATAGCTCACTTTTGATAAGGTTGGGTGAAAAAAATAATTCCCAAAGGCCCTACTGCAGAATGCTCAAAGAGCGTCAGAAGTTGATACAAGCCTAAGAATTGTTCCAACATTGATGAGCAACCCTGCACGTCTGAACCATGGACTGTTTTTATTTTCTTTCTGCGCGTTCACATCTCCTATCCAAGGCAGACAGACAGATCAATAGTCTCTCCTTTACATAAACTACCTAGTTTGATGTATCACTGACTCCATTTGTAACTATCAAACCAAATCCAACAAGCTTCACACTTCCAACATAAATACCAATCCAGATATATCAGTGGTCTCATTTATACATTTTCATTTCATCATTCATTTAATCTGGCAGTCGCTGACTAGACCAAAGTTAACAGGCCACAATTTAGTGCCCTTCAAAAGGTTATGATGAGCTGCCTTCTTAAGCCGCTGCAGTCCATAAGGTGTGGGTACACTTGCAATGTTGTTCGGAGGTGAGTTCCTGAATTTTAACTGAGCAACAGTGAAGGAACATCCCATATATTTTGAAGTTTAAGTTGAGTGTATCATGGATGGGAAATTCGAAGTGGTGTAGCATCCTTGCAACTGCTGAACGCCTCAGAAATAGACTTCAGCAAGCAATGGATATGTTTTTTCATTCATGGTTTCTGCTTGGGAAACACGCAGATTTGCTTCTTTGGCACAATGACCTCTACACGCTTACTCAGGCAGTAAGTTAATGTAATGGCATACTCGTTCAGTATGGTCGCAGAGTTTTTTTAAATACTGAGCAGTCCACTGACTCTATGCAGTCCCGTCGGAGATCATCCGATTCCTCAGCTCAACATTGCACGACTTTCTTTGACGGATTCTTCTGCTTCAGTTTTTTTTTCTTGTAAGCCGGGAGCAGGAGCCGTGTGGTCTGATTTGCCAAAATGTGGGCGAGCGACAGAGCCATTGGCATGTTTGATACTTGTGTAGCCGTGGTTTAGCACGTTTGGGCTTTGTTGGAGCAGGAGACATTTTGGTGGTAACTTGATAATACGCTCTTGAGCTTGGCCTAATTGTGGTGAACATATCATCTCAATTGACCGAATGAGTGTGTAGGCGTGAATTAGATAGTTTGCAATGTGTTGATCCTTAATTAATTCTCATGTTGCTTACATTAATAACACAAGAGTGCAGATGTGAATCTGTCACTTGTAGTTGGACATCAATCTTTGAAGAGAGCTTCAGTTCCCATTGCAAAACATACTAGGTGCTCAAGTCACAAAACATACCATGCAGCCTCATTGAGGACACAAAAAGACAGATCAGTGTTGGGAACCACTTTCTCCCACGTGAATAGAAAAACACCCAGCGGCCACTGGAGATGCTGGAATGTAACAGGACGGGGCCAGAACAGAGAAGACATTCTCTCTTCCATCTTCTTCCGTCGGCAAAAAAGATACAAAAGTCTGAGGTCACGTGCCAACCGACTCTAGAACAGCTGCTTCCCTGCGGCTGTCAGACTTTTAAATGGGCTAAATACATGTGACAATAAGCAATCAATTCAAATCTTATCAATTCAAATCAACATGATTCTGGATACATACATGAATTCACATATTGGGTAAGCATTGCAAAGGTAATAACAATTTTACTGTGAGGCTTAATGTGAAACATTGACGAGAAGAGCAACTGATGAATAGAGGTGAGATTTATTTTTTTGTATTGCTGTTTGATTTACATTTGAAAGAATTTAAATATCAGAATGAATGGATATTTCACGCCATCTTTTAACTCCTCCCTGAATTTACTCTGGGTACCTGCATAAATAAATGGGTTGACACAGGAACTTAACAGCTGAAGCATATATCCTGCTTCTTCAAGAATTAAATTTGGTCCACTGGAATTTGAACCTGAAGAATATGTAATCCTCGAAATTTGGACATAAAGGAAAGTTATAAGAACCAACACATATGAGAGCATGAAACTGCCCGAGACGCAGAAAAGTAGCACAATGGATTTTCTCCTCTTCTCCATCTCTGGGTCACTTCGATTCTCTGCATTGCTCTTGTCTCTGAGTCTCTTGCGGGCTCTACTTGCCGCTAGGATGTGTCTGACGGTCAGTACATTCAGCAACAGAATAAGGAAAAATGGGAAACATGTGGTTAAAACCACCATTAGGCAGTCAAATGCGATCCATGCAGCTGATGTATAAAATATTGCTTTGGTGCTGCAGAACCAAGGTACACCATCGATAATAATGGAAGGCTCACATGTAAAGTATGGGGGATGTTTCTGGCAAAGCTGAAAGCACAGACAGTTCCTATAACCACAGCCGCTGTTTTCACCGTACAATATTTGGTTTTCAGTTTCTGACAACAAATAGCAATAAATCTATCAATAGTGAAAGCGACCGTCACCCAAACAGACGAATCTCTAACACCATAAATGAGCACAAAGCTGACACTGATAACCGGAGTGATGGACAAGAAACTGAATGGGAAGTAGGTACCTAAAATCCGATTTAATATCACGCCCGTGATCAACACCAGGAGGTCAGTCACCGCCATTGACATCAGATAGTAGGTGATGCATTTGGAGAGACCGCATCTTCCTCGAGAAAGGATGAGAATCACTGCCAGATTCGCTGTGACATGGAAGAGATAGAGAAGGGATTGTTGGAATCTTCACAACTGGGTCAGTGTCAAGAACGAACAGAATTAGTATAACATTAATACGCTATTTTTTCACTGGAGAAAATAAAACAACCTCCTAATATATCGTAATTGCTCAATACTATAATGTTCTGCTCGGACGACTACTGGTTCTGTCTTATTCTAAATATTGAGTTCTCCACTGTGGGACTCAATTAGAGGAAGTACAATCATTTTTGCTCCCTCAGTTAATATGTAGAGAAGATTTGCCGTGAAATGATGCATATGCGATTTGAAAGAGTCGTATCTGAAATGAATTTCAGTTACTTCCACAGTGACAGGATGTTATGCAAAAATGCAATGACTTATGCAGTCTAGAGCAGGTTGCGATAGAGCTCACATATTTATAGTGTGACTCCTAATTGACAATTATTGCATGTCGGCTCCGTTCAAATTCAGAGTTCACACTGTTTTTGCAAATCGTTGATGGAGCACATAACAAAGTACTATGGTGACAACACAATTGCTGAATATTGGACTCAAGAGGAGAGAAGCCTCAACCATTCAGTCAGCAGAAGAGCAACTGTTGTGCAAATTAAATAACAATCAACTATTAAGAAGAAATGTGTAAACGATCAGGTCGCTTTTAAAACTTTTGCACAGCCGTGCATAGTCGTAAATTCCACCTGGTTCTACGTAATTGGCATTGTTTTCCTCAGAGGACCGTTAAAATTTCAGCAAGTTAAACTATTACAAGGATGCATAATGAACTCTGTGCCCTCAAATAGATTAACCAGCAGGTTTGGCTTGTCTCATTGGTATATTATTAAGTGAACATCCACAAACACGCTGTTGTTTCTTGCTGTCCCTGCCGGAGATAATGGAAGCTTAAAAAACTGCAGAATTCACTGGTCATAGAATCACTTGCAACCGTCAGACAAAACCTGTAAATCAGTTTGTTTTACAATATTGTATTTAAATGTTTACGGTTAACGTTCCGAATAGCTTGAAATCACTGTGGCAGAACGCAAATTAAATTCAGGAGGTTTGAAAGTGTTCAGCAGCGCCACCACGAGCATGAATAATTAACTGAGGATCCGCTCAGGCCATTGAACGTACTGAAAATAAGCCAATAGAGCAAACTGTATTATGGTCCGTTTCTAGGTAAGTTCCAAACAATCTTGTATATGCCACTGGGCGGCTATAAAATGGGAACTCAATTGTAGGTCAGTGGACTTTCAATCTCAGTTTCATTGTTCCAAGAAATGCATAGAACTATGTTTTCGGGAACACAATTTTACAGAACGAGACGATAAGCCAAATGAAACAAGAAATCAAATTGTTGTCGGCAATGACAAAATCTATGGACTGAACAACACAGGTCTGTCGGACGGCCCTCTATAAAATCCTGATAAATAGTGCCAATACTCGAAGTTCTAATGTGGACGAAGTTCGGCTTAAGTACACCATTAGGGGTTATTACCTTTGAGGGAAGTCCGGCAATGGTTAACGACACATTTGTAAGTTGACGCACTGAGATGGACTATGTTTTGACATAAAGCCATCTTCTGAAAATATTTCATAGAATCATCGAATCCCGACAGTGCAGAGGGTAGCCAATCTGCCCATCGTGTCTGCACCGACAAAATTCTTTTTTAAAATTTGATTTGATTTATTATTGCCGTTTGTATCTTTTTCCCGACAGAAAAAGGTGGAAGAGAGAATGTCCGGGTGCGTCGGGTCCTTAATTATGCTGGTTGCTTTGCTGAGGCAGCGGGAAGTGTAGACAGAGTCAATGGATGGGAGGCTGGTTTGCGTGATGGATTGGGCTACATTCACAACCTTTTGTAGATCCTTGCGGTCTTGGGCAGAGCAGGAGCCAGACCAAGCTGTGATACAACCAGAAAAAAATGCTTTCTGTGGTGCATGTGGAAACGTTGGTGAGAGTGATAGCTGACATGTCAAATTTCCTTTGTCTTCTGAGAACGTAGAGGCGTTGGTGGGCTTTCTTAACTATAGTGTCGGCATGGGGGGACCAGGACAGGCTGTTGGTGATCTGGACACCTAAAAACGTAAAGCTCTCGACCCTTTCTAATTCACCGTTGATATAGACAGGGGCATTTTCTCCTTCATGCTTCCTGAAGTCGATAGCAATCCTCTTCATTTTGTTGACATTGAGTGAGAGATAATTGTTGCCGCACCAGTTTACCAGATTCTCTGTCTCATTCCTGTACTCCATTTCGTCATTGTTTGAGATCCGTACCACTACGGTGGTGTTGTCAGCATACTTGAAAATCGAACTGGAGGGGAATTCCTCCCAGGCCCTATCTCCATAACCTCACTTATTTACGCTGACACGAAGCGGCAAAGTAGAATATCAAATCAACCTAACCAACACATTTTTGCCCCATTTCGCACAAAAGATTCGTTCCAAAACGGCTCCTTATATCAAACCAAAAGATTCAGCATGGAAGAAATGCTCGATATAAAAAGCAAGCACCATGCCTTTGGAAAGTACGGCAGGCTGACAGGAATGCAGGAAGTTATCATTGGTTACCATCCACAAAAGCGCGGGCAACAGCACACAGTCATAACCCGTTCACTTCAATGGCCAACCTTCATCCTTCTATAGAGATAGCTTCGATAGGAATGGAATTTTGACAGATAGTTCAGTATTATGTCTACTGTAGTATCATGTCTACTGCATGTGCTATTCAGTCCATCGGTCACCAGTGTTCGTGTAAAATTTCTTCCATGTTCAAAATGAGAGCCGAACTGGGTAGAGTGGAGGGTGTTTGGATTCTTCAACAAGTTCAGAACCACACAGATTGGTATAGCGAATGTTGAGGTTCAATAAGAACATGGCTCTATTTACATGTATTTAGATCTAAAGAATCAGGGTGTGTCTGAAGCGATCCAGTCTTACATTTTCTGCAATTGAGTGGCTGAAGCATAATTTTGCGAACACAAAATCAACACGCAAATGGCCGGTACATTTGATTCTGGGATACATTACTTCCAAGATTTATCGTTCTGGCTCATCATGCTTCAGAATATTTCGCAATAACATATGTGCAGGATCACGTGCTCGGTTAAAAGTTGTGTATGAATGGCAGGGGTCTCACCAATGTTGGCACAACAAACAGGGTTGTGATCAGAATATACAATTCCTGATACAAGCTGCACGGAGACAAGTTTTTTGTGTTGAATAGGCAAAAATAAAATACAACATCAAATGAACGAGAGGATGTCGTTGCAAAAAATAGCCGTTCCAGAAACAACACACACATTATCTGTAAAGTTGCCTCTTTGGATGAATTCCCGTTAACTCTATATAACGAATGTAAATTAAACAAACGAATGGAATATGATAAAATTATTGTGCATACACATAAACAACCTGACGAACGAGGCTTTCAAGTCAATGCTGCACAAATAGATAGAAATGGAAAAAAGGCATAAAGCGCAAGATAGCAGATAATTTCGAGAAATACAACATGCTTTACCTGAAGGCAACATGAAATAATCCATTACTTGAATAAAAATAAGATATTTTTCATGGAAAGTTAAAGAACCCCGGCACCCTTGAATGTTAATGATCTGAGGCTAACGCAGCAATGCTTAACTGCAGCAAGCCAAGCAGCTCTGAAAGTTTCAGCTGAGGCGCAGATGGCATCTGTACAGTTTGAGTCAGAAATTTGAGTTCCAAACCCAACTGCAGCAGTAGGAGTGCTTGCTTAACTGAGGACCACTCGAATCAACAATGGTGATACCAAATCCACACCGATTACCCTCCAGTTCAAAGAACACAGGAGTAAATCTATGATATTGCAAGACCGATGCCATAACAAAAAAACATTTGGTTCTTGATCATTCATCCACACTGACAATGCCAAAACAAAATAAGTTAATTAATATCGTCATAACAGTGAGATGATACCCCAATATTAATCATTCTAAATATAATTGCATTTACACTATCAGGTGGGAGAAGTCAATAGATGAAATAATATAGTTAAAGTGTTGAAATAATACAATGAAAGGGAAGATCATACTCCATCAACAGGGAGAGGTTATACCACCAACAGGAAGAAGAGCAGCTGATCCGGGAAGAAAATGCGTATGAATGCACAGACGAGTAATTGCCTTTTGACATGAGAAATTACATCGCTCAAATGGAGAATTAATTCCCTGGTTTTTGGGAGGGGTGGTGGAGCCTTGTTAAAAGGCGAACAGTTTACCGGTAAAAGGAGAGAAATGTTTCAATTCACCGGTGGCAAATTATCCTGTCAAAGCAATAAACATAGTTGATAACATCGGAAACTATATCAGTAAATGAGAGGAGCGGTGGCGCTCAACCATAATTATGCTAAGAAGTAATTAGTTACTACAGTTTACCTGGAACCCCGATCGCTGCAATGACAGGATAGTAAATGGCAAACACCAGACCTTGTGATAATCCATGCATTTTTTGCTCGATGCTCCTCATGCATTCCGCTCTACATTGATAGGTTGCCACATTTATACAGGATAAAAGACACCAGGGAGACAATTAGATGTTTTTAATTTTTTTGTCGTCATGACACTAACTTGAACAATGAAATGAGTAATGCTACTACCGGCCTCTTCTTACTGTTTGGTGCAATGGATAGATTAAGCAAGGTACTGACAAAACTATAAAGCTAATTACTCACGGACTAGATTCTACTTTCAGTTAGATGTCTTCTGAAGAGTAAACAAAAACTAAGTCGGCATTGGCAATGGTGAAAGTGACCATTTTGTAAGGGATGTGCTGAGGTTAATAAAATGCAAGGCTAAGTTAAGTAGCTTGAAGAAAGTGATAACAGAGCGACGATGTTCTCCTCGAAGGGAAACCATGCTCGAATTGTTGCTAATTTACAATTCGCGCGATAACCAGTCACCCAGTAACCAATGCAATAACTAATGCGATAACCAGTAACCCAGGGACCTGGGTTCGATTCCCAGCTTGGGTCACTGTCTGTGTGGAGTTTGCGCACTCTCCTCGTGTCTGCGCGGGTTTCCTCCGGGTGCTCCGGTTTCCTCCCACAGTCCAAAGATGTGCGGGTTAGGTTGATTGGCCATGCTAAAATTGCCCCTTAGTGTCCTGAGATGCGGAGGTTAGAGGGATAAGTGTGTAAACGTGTAGGGATATGGGGTCGGGCCTGCGTGGGATTGTGGTCGGTGCAGACCCGATGGGCCACATGGCCTCTTCCTGCACTGTCGGCTTTCTATGATTCTATGTGCAACTGCGGGCGAAATCTATCCAAGAATGTATACACTCCCATGTTCACATCACAGACTGTGCACTCAATTCTATTTAGTTGCATTCCATACATTTGGTGTGTACATGTACATTCATCAGTGATGAACTCCAGTGCAGATCTATCCACGTTATTGCCAAAGCAATCAATGTGAAATTCTTACGATCAACGGTGAACAGATACAGGTGAAGAATTCCATTTGGCGCTAACAGACACAATTCAGCACTGTTCGATATAATGTGAACAATAGTTATTGGGACTCGTTACTTAGAGGGATAGATAGGAGGTTCTGTGGCAGCAAAAGAGACTCAAGGATGGTATGTTGCCTCCCGGATGCCAGGGTCTTTGATGTCTCGGACCGCGTTTTCAGGATTCTTAAGGGGGAGGGGGAACAGTCACAAGTCGTGGTACACATCGGTACCAATGACAAAGGTAAGAGAAGGGACGGGGATTTAAAACAGGAATTTAAGGAGCTAGGGTGGAAGCTGAGAGCCAAGACAAATCATTTTGCCATCTCTGGTTTGTTGCCGGTGCCATGTGATAGCGAGTTGAGGAACAGGGAGAGAATGCAGATAAACACGTGGCTCCAGGGATGGTGCAGGAGAGAGGGTTTCAGCTAATTGGATAATTGGAACACATTCTGGGGAAGGTGGGACCTGTACAAACAGGACGGTTTGCACCTGAACCAGAGGGGCACCAATATCCTGGGAGGGAAATTTGCGACGGCTCTTCGGCGGGGGGGGGGGTTAAACTGATTTGTCAGGGGGATGGGAAAGGGAGCTGTAGTGGAGAAGTCAGTGTTGAGTGTAGTGAGGTACTCAGGAAGGTATCAAGGTCGCAGGAGTGTACTGGCAGACAAGATGGTGGGTTGAAGTGTGTCTACTTCAATGCAAGGAGCATCCGAAATAAGGTAGGTGAATTTGAAGCGTGGATTGGTACTTGAGACTATGATGTTGTGGCCATTACAGAGACACGGTTAGAACAGGGACAGGAATGGTTGTTGGAATTTCCAGGGTATAGATATTTCAGCAAGAGTAGGGAAGGTGGTCAAAGAGGTGGTGGAGTAGCATTGTTAATCAAGGATAGTTTAACGGCTGCAGAAAGGCAGTTCGAGGGGGATCTGCCTACTGAAGTAATATGGGCTGAAGTTAGAAGTAGGAAAAGAGCGGTCACGTTGTTAGGAGTTGTCTATAGGCCTCCAAATAGTAATAGAGACGTGGAGGAAGAAATTGCAAAGCAGATTATGGATAGGTGTGGAGGTCACAGGGTAGTTGTCATGGGTGACTTTAACTTTCCAGATATTGATTGGAACATTTATAGATCGAATAGTTCGGGTGGGGCAGTTTTTGTACAGTGTGTGCAGGAGGGTTTCCTGACACAATATATGGAATAGGCCGACAAGAGGTTGGGCCATATTGGATTTGGTACTGGGAAATGAACCGGGCCAAGTGTTAGATTTGGTTGAGGGAGAGCACTTTGGAGATAGCGAACACAATTCTTTCGTGATTGAAATGGAGAGGGATAAGGCCGTACGGCAGGGCAAGTTTTATAATTGGGGGAGGGGTAATTGTGATGGGATTAGGCAAGAATTAGGGAGCATAAGATGGGAACAGAAACTGTCAGGGAAAGGCACAAATGAAGAGTGGAGCTTGTTCCAGGAACAAATACTGCTTGTCCTCGATAGGTTTGTTCCTGTCAGGCAGGCAGGAAATGGCCGAGTGAGGGAACCATGGTTCACAAAAGAGGTTGAATGTCTTGTTAAGAGGAAGAAGGAAGTGTATGTAAGGATGAGAAAACAAGGTTTAGTTGGGTCCATTGAGGGTTACAAATTATCAAGGAATGAGCTGAAAAAAGGGCTGAGGAGAGCTAGGAGGGGGCATGAGAAGTCCTTGGTGGGTCGGATCAAGGAAAACCCCAAGGCTTTTTACTCTTATGTGAGGAATAAAAGAATGACGAGGGTGAGGTTAGGGCCGGTCAAGAACAGCAGTGGGAACTTCTGTATGGAGTCGGAAGAGATAGGCGAGGCGATGAATGAATACGTTTCTTCAGTGCTCACCAAGGAGAGGGGCCATGTTTTTGAGCATGAGAGTGTGATACAGGCTGATAGGCTGGAGGAGGCAGATGTTCTGAGGGAAGATGTATTGGCAATTTTGATAAACCTGAAGGTCGATAAGTCGCCTGGGCCAGATGAGATATATCCTAGGATTCTTTGGGAGGCAAGGCATGAGATTGCAGAGCCTTTGGCTTTGATCTTTGGATCCTCACTGTCCACGGGGATAGTGCCAGAGGACTGGAGAGTGGCGAATGTTGTTCCTCTGTTCAAGAAAGGAAATCAGAATGACCCTGGTAATTATAGGCCGGTTAGTCTTACTTCGGTGGTCGGTTAATGGAAAAGGTCCTGAGGGATAGGCTTTACGACCATTTAGAAAGATGCAGCTTAATCTGGGATAGTCAACACGGATTCTTGAAGGGTAAGTCTTGCCTTACAAATTTGATTGAATTTTTTGAGGAAATAACTATGTGTGTCGATGAACGCAGAGCAGTTGATGTCATATAAATTGATTTTAGTAAGGCATTTGATAGGTCCCCCATGGTCGGCTCATGAAGAAAGTAAGGAGGTGTGAGATAGAGGGAAACTTGGCCGATTGGATAAGTAACTGGCTATCTCATAGAAGACAGAGGGTGCTGGTGGATGGAAAACTTTCAGACTGGAGACCAGTTACCAGCGGTACCACAAAGATCAGTGCTGGGTCCTCTGCTATTTGTGATTTTTATAAATGACTTGGAGGAAGGGGCTGATGGGCGGATCAGTAAATTTGCGGCTGACACCAAGATTGGTGGAGTCGTGGATGCGATGGAAGGCTGTTGTAAGCTGCAAAGAGACATTGATAGGATGCAGAGCTGGGCCGAAAAATGGCAGATGGAGTTTAACCCTGATAAGTGCGAGGTGATTCATTTTGGTAGGACAAATCTGAATGCGGATTACAGGGTCGAAGGCAGGGTTCTGAGGAATGTGGAGGAACAGAGAGATCTTGAGGTTCATATCCACAGATCTCTGAAAGTTGCCACTCAAGTGGATAGAGCCGTGAAGAAGGCTTATAGTGTGTTAGCATTTATTAACAGGGGGTTTGAGTTTAAGAGCCGTAGGGTTATGCTGCAACTGTACAGGACGTTGGTGAGACCACATTTGGAATATTGTGTGCCGTTCTGGTCACCTCACAATAAGAAGGATGTGGAAGCGCTGGAAAGAGTGCAGAGGAGATTCACCAGGATGCTGCCTGGTTTGGAGGGTAGGTCTTATGAGGAAAGGTTGAGGGAGCTCAGGCTTTTCTCTTTAGAGCGGAGGAGGTTGAGAGGCGACTTAATAGAGGTTTATAAGATGATGAGGGGGATAGATAGAGTGGACGTTCAGAGACTATTTCCTCGGATGGATGTAGCTGTTCCTAGGGGGCATAACTATAAGGTTCGTGGTGGAAGATATAGGAGGGATGTACGAGGTAGGTTCTTTACTCAGAGAATGGTTGGGGTGTGGAATGGACTGCCTGCTGTGATAGCGGATTCGGACACTTTAGGAACTTTCAAGCGGTTATTGGATAGTCACATGGAGCACACTAGAATGATAGGGAGTGGGATAGCTTGATCTTGGTTTCGGAAAAGGTTCGGCGTAACATCATAGGCCGAAGGGCCTGTACTGTGCTGTGCTGTTCTATGTTCGATAACATGTTCTTTGAGCTTAAATCCTGAAGAACGGGTCATTTTCAGCATATTTGTACTTCTGCGTACGTAGGTATGTTCCTGTTCACTATCGACAGGCGCATTCCGACAAGATTGGATATAGACCTGCACTAGGCATATTCGTTGATGCTAATATGAGTGTATGCAGGTTCAGTTCACTACATTTATACTTAATACTGCAAGATCCGTGTCCGTATTATGACATTTATATGCAACGCACAAAGCTCAATTTCAACACATAATAACTTCTGTGTTTACAGATCAGCTTCAAAGTGTTTTAGCGATGACATATTGAAAAAATGCCAGTTTGGTTGTAACTATTGTGGACAGAAATATTTACTTTAGAGCTAATTAGTCCTGTTGAGTTTCGGGCAGCTCCAGTCAGTGTACAGGAATTCATTTCAGCATGGTTAATTCCAGTCGACATAGGCCCAGTTCCGGCTGCTTAAATTGTTAGTTAGCACAATGTTTTCGATGCAAACTTCACATGCAAGATAACATGCAACCGTATTTGCAACAGGGCGGTACCGTGGCACTGTGGTTAGCATTGCAGCCTCAGAGATCGGGGGACCCGGGTTCATTTCCAGTCTTGGGTGACTGTGTGGAATTTTCACGTTATATATATGTTTCCACCATGTTTTCCGGTTTTGTTCAATCGTCCACAGATGTGCATGTTCGATGGATTGGCCATGCTAGATTTGCCCTGAGTGTCCCGAGATAGATAGGTTAGATGGGTGAGCCATGGGAAATGTGTGAGGTTACTGGGATAAAGCGAGGTCGACGGCCTGGATAAGTTACTCTGTCAGAGACTCAATGCAGACTCGATATATCGAAAGGCCTCTTCTTCACTGTAAGTGCAGGACTGAGTGTTAACTATTCCTGGATAGAATGTTTTCAGAAAAGGTCGGGAAGGAAGAAATGGGTCATTATTCGCACTGAAGAGCATAGAGATGCTGGAGAAAGATGTCCCAGAATTTGAAAGAGAGCATCGATTTGGACAGAGCTACGTAAAAAAAAGGAAAATCAAATTATCCGTTGTTGTCAATAAACCACCAACGAGTGGGAATAATTCTGAGTACAAATAAAATCAAGGAAATTGCAGAGAGCCACAAAAAATGCATTGCTCACGAAGTTATCAACAACGGCACCAGCGCAAGAATAGTTAATATCGAACACATAGAAGCTACCAGTTCGCCCGCAGCTTGAAGATTTCATCCTATATTATAGAATATATGTGAAGACATTGAAGCAGATTTAGAAATGATTAATTCGAATGATTCCAGGTTGAGGAAATTCAATTGCAAAGATACATCAGAGAATTTATGGCAATTTCCCTTGAATACGGTGAACCAAATTGACTGCACCTGTGTCTTAGCAAAGCTGTGATTCTGCGAATGATCATGGACCCAAATCGCTCAGACGTTCAGCATAACACAACTCCAGCAAAATATTGTTCAGATCAGGAAAACTGTGCCTTTTTGTGTTTAATTTGTACGCTTGAAGCTATGGAATGATTGGACCACTGACAAAACTTTGCTGAAGTAAAGGGAATGAGGCTCTATCTTGGAAATGATTAGCTTGGGTCTGTGAGAATACTCACCAGAATCAATAACAACTTCTTCCCTGATGCCATCAGACTGTTCAATGGACCTATCACAAATTCAGCTGATCTTTCTCTACAACCTATCAGTAGATTCAACACCATTGTCTGCAACCGTCTCCTTTCATTCTCCCCTTTGTACCTTATGAAAGACATGTTTTATCTGTATAACTCACATGAAGCAATACTTTCCTGTATGAAATGTGACAATAATAGATCAAATCGAATAAATTTCCTGAGATAGCACATGGGATTGACTAACAGAAAACTTAGGTTTAAGATTTTGACATCATGCAATCAGAAACAAAAACACAAAAATGAATCCGTAAAAAGTATGACACGGTCATTCATGAAACCTAAAATATAAAATACAGAGACAAGTGCAGATATCCTCTGAATATCACTGTTCATTATAATTAGAGGCCATTTTACTGGAGAGAAGATCCAGATTGCTCCATGAGGATCTGATTAAAATGAAAAGGGAGGCGTACGTTAAGTCCAGGCAACTGAAAACAGATGGAGCTCTGGAGGAATACAGAGGGAGTAGGAAAGAACTCAAACGGGGAGTTAGAAGGGCAAAAAGAAGTCACGAGATGTTCTTGGCAGGCAGGATTAAGGAGAATCCTAAGGCATTCTATTCATACGTTAGGAACAAAAGAGTTGTCAGGGAGAAAATCGGACCACTCAGGGACAAAGGAGGGGAATTATGCTTAGAACCCAAGGGAATAGGGGAGATCCTAAATGAATACTTTGCATCGGTATTCACGAAGGAGAGGGGCGTGTTAACTGGGAGTGTCTCGGAGGGAGGTGTTGACCCGTTAGAGAAAATCTCCATTACAAGAGAGGAAGTGTTGGGTTTTTTAGGGAACATTAAAACTGACAAAGCCCCAGGGCCTGATGGCATCTATCCTCGACTGCTGAGGGAGACGAGAGACGAAATTGCTGGGCCTCTGACGGAAATCTTTGTCGCTTCTTTGGACACGGGTGAGGTCCCTGAGGATTGGAGGATAGCGAATGTGGTCCCGTTGTTTAAGAAGGGTAGCAGGGATAACCCAGGAAATTATAGGCCGGTGAGCTTGACGTCCATGGTAGGGAAGTTGTTGGAGAGGATTCTTAGAGACAGGATGTATGTGCATTTAGAACGGAACAATATCATTAGTGACAGACAGCATGGTTTTGTAAGAAGGAGGTCGTGCCTTACAAATTTGGTGGAGTTTTTTGAGGAAGTGACAAAAACGGTTGATGAAGGAAGGGCCGTGGATGTCGTCTATATGGATTTCAGTAAGGCATTTGACAAAGTCCAACATGGCAGGTTGGTTAAGAAGGTTAAGGCTCATGGGATACAAGGAGAAGTGGCTAGATGGGTGGAGAACTGGCTTGGCCATAGGAGACAGAGGGTAGTGGTCGACGGGTCTTGTTCCGGCTGGAGGTCTGTGACCAGTGGTGTTCCGCAGGGCTCTGTACTGCGACCTCTGCTATTTGTGATATATATAAATGATTTGGAAGAAGGTGTAACTGCTGTAATCAGCAAGTTTGCGGATGACACGAAGATGGCTGGACTTGTGGATAGCGAAGAGCATTGTCGGGCAATACAGCAGGATATAGATAGGCTGGAAAATTGGGCGGAGAGGTGGCAGATGGAATTTAATCCGGATAAATGCGAAGTGATGCATTTTGGAAGAAATAATGTAGGGAGGAGTTATACAATAAATGGCAGAGTCATCAGGAGTATAGAAACACAGAGGGACCGAGGTGTGCAAGTCCACAAATCCTTGAAGGTGGCAACACAGGTGGAGAAGGTGGTGAAGAAGGCATATGGTATGCTTGCCTTTATAGGACGGGGTATAGAGTATAAAAGCTGGAGTCTGATGATGCAGCTGTATAGAACGCTGGTTAGGCCACATTTGGAGTACTGCGTCCAGTTCTGGTCGCCGCACTACCAGAAGGACGTGGAGGCGTTAGAGAGAGTGCAGAGAAGGTTTACCAGGATGTTGCCTGGTATGGAGGATTTTAGCTATGAGGAGAGATTGGGCAGACTGGGGTTGTTCTCCTTGGAAAGACGGAGAATGAGGGGAGATCTAATTGAGGTGTACAGGATTGTGAAGGGTATAGATTGGGTGAACAGTGGGAAGCTTTTTCCCAGGTCGCAGGTGACGATCACGAGGGGTCACGGGCTCAGGCTGAGAGGGGCGAATTATAACTCGGATATCAGAGGGACATTTTTTACACAGAGGGTGGTGGGGGCCTGAAATGCGCTGCCAAGTAGGGTGGTGGAGGCAGGCACGCTGACATCGTTTAAGACTTACCTGGATAGTCACATGAGCAACCTGGGAATGGAGGGATACAAACGATTGGTCTAGTTGGACCAAGGAGCGGCACAGGCTTGGAGGGCCGAAGGGCCTGTTTCCTGTGTTGTACTGTTCTTTATGACCTCGGTAGCAGACTGTGGTGAAAATGATGTGGAAAGCCGAGTTAAAGCAGGGCATGGGACATTTAATAATATATTCCTAAATATATATTTATTTGTATTTTATCAAAAGGACATTGCTCTTTTAAAGTTGTTTTAATTTAGAAGATAAAGCAATTGATAATTGTTCTGTGCGGTCGTTTGGAATCTTAAAATGAGTCGTCGAAATCACACAGAGAAAACAGGGGAAACCAACACAGACACGGGGAGAACTTGAAAACACCACACAGTCACTCGAGTTCGGAAGTGAAGACAGCTCCCTGCTACTGTCAACAGCAGTGCTAACTGCGGTGCCTTTGCACCACTCTTAATAGCATGTTCTCGATTGAACACTGCATCAGGCTTTCTTAGATTTGGTATTGTGAAATGAAGCAGGTTTCTCAAACTCAGCTTAAATGATTCTCTTGGAAGCAGTGATCACATCATGGTCTAACTTAACAGGCAGTTTGAGAGTTGGAGATTTGGGTCAGCGTCAACCATAAAACAAACTTAACGTAGGATCAGTACAAAGGGATGAGCGTTGAGTTGGACTGGGAAACGAGATCAGCACAAAAGCAGGTTGATCAGCAGCGGCAGATGTTCGTAAATATACTTCATAACTCAAAACAAAGATACATTACAGTGAAAAGAAGGATTCTAGGAAGGGGATAATCCAACCATGGTGAAGCGAGGAAGCTAAGTTAAGGAAGGTATGAAGAAGATCAATCTGAAAGAAGAGGAAACATGCGGTGTGGCCAGGATTATGGACAAGCCAGTAATTTGAAAAGTTAAAGCAAAAAGAACAAAAGTTGACCAAGAAACACTCAAGAGGGAGATGATAAAGTACGATTGTTAACTAACAAGTAATGAAGTAACGGCTAGTAAGAACTTATTTAACAATATAAAAAAAACGCCAAAATAAATAAAGGGCGTTTGGACATTGCAATTGGGGAACGAGTAATCGGAAACGTGGTCATGGTAGTTACATCAGTTTTTCTGCGAATCTTCATGGTAAAACTCACAAATAGCATCTCAAAAATTCCAAGTAAGTAAGGGGCAAAGGCGTGGGGGAGGGGGTGGGCGGGGGGGGGGGATTGTGGGTGGGAGCGGGGGGAGGGCGGTTGTTGGTGGGGAAGGGAAGCAATAATGATCACTGGGGAAAAAGTACAAGGAAAAATGATGGGGTCAAAATCCAATGGGCATGGAGCTGATTAGTTGCATCCTAGGATACTAAATGTAAGTAGCTACAGAGGTAATGGATGTTCTGGTACTAATCTTCCAAGAAATAACTTTGGGAAATGCCCCCGAGGACTGTATCTGACCAGCACATCATCAGCATTGATAAAGTGAAGGTGACAAATAAACAGTGACATTGATAAGCTTTTCAGATTCACATCTATCATTGGGAATAACGGATGCAGTAACAGAAATTATAGAAATGTGCAATATAATCATGAGATTAAGCATGGCGTTCTAAGGGAAAAATTAGCCAAACAAATATATTAGAATGAATTGAGCAAGATAGATCAAGGAGACCAGACGTTGTGATATACTTGGATATACAAAAAGCGTTTGAAAAGGTACCGCACAAAATGTTACGAAATAATGTAAGAGCATTTTTTTTGGGAGCAGCATATTGGCATGGATGGATAATTGGCTAATTTTATAAGACAAAGAGTTGCGATGAGAGGCATTATTAGTATGCCAACATATAATTCATTGATTGTCAAAATGATCCACGCTGGGGCACAAATATTTAAAGTATACATTCAGGACATTGAGGAGTAGAATGACTATCATAATCCTAAATTTGAAGATGACACGGAATAGGTGGGGAGGCAATTTGTGACGATGGCACAAAGAGTCTTCAGTGGGATATACAGAGGTTAAATGAACGAGCAAAAACATGGAAGATGGAATATACTGAACACAGATGAGATGTTATGCTCTTTGTTGGAAAGAATATTGCAGATGAATATTATTGAAATGAAGAAGATATGCAGCAAGCTGCAGCACAGAGGGATACTATTGGTTTCGTGCCTAAATAATATAAAAAAAGAACGACCACACAATTTTTGCAGGTATTACGGAAGACAAATTCAGTATTTGCCTTTATTTCAAATGCAATGCAATTTAAAATTGGGACACATTGTTACACTATAAAATCAGGCACTAGTTAGCCCCCACCACGAATATCCTGAACGTCTTTGGCTCCCTTATGTAATCTGTCGACTTATTTACTGCAGGCGACTGGAGAACCTCGGTAACTCATTATGTTCAGCGCAGAGATCGATCGATTTTTAACCAGTAAGGGAATCAAGGGTTATGGGGATAAGATGGCAAAGTTCACCTATTTTTTTTACTGTTCTCTGAAGAACACAAGGCAAATTAAAAGAACATGTAGATCCGGGACACTTGAAGGTAGGTATTTGAGAACTTTCCTTTTCAAAGATTACCACAAAATAAGAGCTTGTTTTGTATTGGAAAGCATCATAACATCGATAGAGTGCTGGTTAGCTAAAACGACATAACAAGAGTGGAAAATTAATTTATTGCGTTTCACAAGTTGTAGGAACAGGAAGCTACAGGGATTTGTGCTTTGGCCTCAACTACATGTAACATGTGACAATGAACTGTGATGAGCAGGCGGAAAGCATAAGAGATATTTTTGTCAAGAACGCTTGGAGTTTACTTCTCAGGAGAAGGTGGAAGAATCCAAATGGATATTGAACGATTACGTGAGTGGGAAACAACAATTGGCATGTGCAATATAGTGTGAGAAAATGTGAATGCCTTTACTTCAGCAGGCAAAAACTGAATGCAGTGCGTTATTGGTGAGAAATCTGTGCAACACAAGTATTTGGTTATCCAGTACCTAGAGCAAAAAAAAACTTTTGCAGGTGATCTAACTGACTGAGAAGGCAAATTGGTGCTTATTGCAGGGGTTGGAATGCCATAGTAGATACGTTTTCGTGCAGTTGCGCACGACATTGGTGATACCACATCGATGGTATAGTGTACTCTTTTGGTTTATTGCCAGAGCAAAATAATAGACCTGTGTTTGCAATAGTTGAAAATAAAATGTGCGTTCCCCACATTCCTGTGATGAAGTGTTTGCATTATGACAACAGTTTGAAAGAGTTTAGCCCATAAACTTTTGAATTTTGAAAAAAAATATGAGCTGATCTTTCTGAAACATTTGAAATACTGAGGAGACAAGATCGGCAGATAATAGGTGACATGATCTATAACGTTGTGCTAATCTGTCCTTTTCTGCGAGGTGACTAGAATAGGGGGCACCTATTAAGTATAAATGTCTCCAGTCCAGTCAGTGGTGAGTATTTTTCACAATGGTCATTACTATTTCGAATTCTTTCCCAAGAAAGTAGTTGTGGTTCCGTCCTTAAGTATTCCCAAGGTGATGATATAATACAATGGCATAGCAGATGTGAATGGCCGAATGTCTTATTCCTGCACCTAATTCCCATGTTTCTGTATTTCTATGTGTGAATAATATATATCCTGTGGTCAATCCCAGGCCAGAAATCACACAGTTACCACGTCACGTTGGTAGCTTCGTGGCTAAAGAGCTGCTACATACGGCAGAAATCTGGGTAGCTGCAAGATCAGAGGAACAATTGCATGTTACTGCATGCGAATGTTTACACAAGTATCTGGATTGATACATCAGAGCAATTAAAATAGGCATTTCATCTGAGGGGTCAGTGATGATTATAGATGAATTGGAGAAAATAACTGAGATGGGATTGAAACCGGATGGGCATCATTGATATCGGATGGTCATCTGTTCTGGATTAAGTGAGAGCTTGCATTGAGCTGAATGTACCTTTTTGACTGCAGGAGCAACGACAAAAGTAGGGTTAAGATGAGATAGAATGATGTGATGGCAGAGATATGAGTGCAGCAACTTTGACTATAAGTGCCTGACTTGCAGGTGGAGAAGGAAGAAGTTGTAGAAGAAGATGATGACGATGATTCTGATGATAATGGTGATAATGATGGTGGTGGTGATAACGCTTGGGACAATGAAATTGAAGGATTGCTTGAATAAGACAGGGATAATGAACTGACATTATTGTTCTACACAGAGCTGGCACGGAATTATGACTGAGTGGCTTTCTATGTGTTGCAAGGACTTGATAGAAATTTGATCTCATCGATCTCTGTCAACAACATCTTGTCTCCAGAAAAAAGAAAACCCAACAGAGCACTACAAAAAAGTTCACAACAATTGTGGAAGAGATGTCTACTCTCGTTATCAGCGCTACTAGTAATAAAGTCAGAACAGAAATATTAATCTGAGTTCCCAAACAGTTTTATCCTAAGAAAAACACAAAAGACGCTTTCTCCACTTGTATATATTACGCTTTTGTTTATTTTATGTAATCCTGTCATGATGCCACATGAAACAACATAAATTCAATTTTACAAGCACAAAAATGCTCATTGATCAAGAAATAAATGAATCAACAGTCAGCAGTGATGGAGAAAGATCTTCGTCACATTTTTGAAGCTGGTCTAACCCATTGCATCACCAATATCTCCTCACAGAAGCGTCAGAGCAAGAATCGATGTGGAAGCAATCCTGACCGAATTGCCTACTGATATGGGAAGAGTTTACAATACACTGAGAGAACAAGAGGGTGTAAAAGAACAGCCAGTCTGGCAGTGACGAACAAAAATATACGGAGAGGCATAGACAGACAAGAAAGACACAACCAGAGACGCAGACGTCTGGAATAAAAAGATAATTTCGCAAACCATCTCTTTGTTGATTGGTCATGTCTGTCAGAAAAAAAAAGAATTGCATTGACAGATTTCCTGTCATGAAGGCAGGACGTCCAAAATTGTTTTTAATTCAATTAAAAAGAAGATAGTTAGCAGCAGCAAGAGAGCTGACATCTACCTGAGTACATTTCGCTGACATAATTATGTGGAAATGTTGTCTTACTTTATGATTCATAAATTGACACATTGGGAATGAAGTTCAAACCAAGTATCTTTGACGCACAATGATGTTTAACAGGAAAAATAATAGGGTACGTTGGAGCACCACAAACAATTCGTGCAGGATTTTCCTATTTTATGATTCTAAGCAATTTAATAAATCACCGGGTATTTCATCCCATTCTTTAACCCAGTTCGGAATTTTCTCTGTGTCGCAGGATAAATGAATGGGTTAATGCAGGAACTCAGAAACTGAAACATGCATCCTTTTTCCTCAAGAGTAAATGTAGATTCACTGGAATTGGAACCTAAGAGGCACGTAAACTTTGCAATTCGTACAAAAAGTATAGTTATAAAAAATAACAAATATAATAAGATGAAATTGCTCGAGATGGCGACGAGTTAAACAATCGATCTTTTCCATTTTTGGGTCAGTCTGACTCTCTCCATTTCTCTGGGCTCGGAGTCTCCGACGGGCTCCAATGGCTGGTCGGATATATGACAGTCAGAGCATTATGCATTGCAATCAAAGTGAATGGGAGACAAGGGGTTACGATGCAACGAATCCAGTCATATACAGCCAAAGCTGCTGAGATGTAAAATATGTTTTTACATTATAGAACCAGGGCAATTTGTTAATTGTATATCTCGGTTCATACATGAAATACAAACAGGCATTTTTTTATGGAGGTCAGTGCAGCCATGCTTCCTATCAGCCAGGCAGCTGTCTTCTCGGTGCAATATTTCAGTTTCAGCTTCTGGCAACAATTGGCAACAAATCGATCGAAGGTGAAAGTGACCGTTAACCAGGCTGAGCTGTCTATTGCTGCAAAATTGAGTGCAGAACGGAGACTGCATAACGGTGTGATAGGCAGGAAACTGAACGGGAAATAAATGCCAGCAATCCGGTTTAATATTACAGCTGTTACAATGACCAAGAGATCAGTCACCGGCATTAACACCAAGTAGTAACTGATACATCCAGACAGACCACATCTTCCTCGAGAGAAGATCAGGATCACTGCCAAGTTAGCTGTAATAGAGAAAGGGAGAGAGAAAGAGTGTGTGTATGATTGGAGGAGATCGACGCAAAATAAAATCATCCACTTTACAGTTTATGTGTGACGTTATAACTTCATGCTGCCGGAAGTATATCCCTTATGCTGTGAGTATTGCTATCAGTTCAAAATCGTCATTCGATTTAGAAAGAGGGCTGATAAATAAATTCGGAATATAAATTATTGCCGTGGGGTGTAACAGATAAAGGCGCAGAATCAAAATCATATCACTGAAGAATGGAATAGACAAACACGAAAACGCAACATCAGATAACCATGCAGAATATTGAACTGGATCAGTCACGACAAAATAGAAAAAAATGTATGAAATCTCACAAGAACACAGATTATATCTGAATGCGGATCAGATGTTCCCGGAGCAATCAAAAAACCATCAAATCTTTCACTGTCGGAAATGTCAATAGTCGGCTTGTTCAAACTATGCAAATTAAATGGACTATTTTGTTTTACATTCCGGCTGCCACTTTGAACTGGATGCAGAATTATGTCGAGTCCTACAACTAATATTCACATCTGCGATTATCCGAAACAATGGAACTGACAGATGATGAGATCTTAATCGGAGAAAGATTCTCCTATCATAAAACAGTTCCTCAGTGCTACACAGCCTCTATGCTCAATTTAACCTGATAGTGAATATTTGGAATATAAATTGTGCACGTTATCTGAGATGATGCCAGGAGTTATGGTTACTAAGCTAACGCTGATAAATCAATTGTGAACAGAACAGTCCTAGACATTGCTGCCGATGGGCGCAGAAGGAAATCCCGCAATCAACAGTCGCCATCTTAGAACAAACTACAGAAGCGTATTTGGGAGAAAGACAGCCTGCTGCAGCAGTCAGTCTGATAGAATAAAGTCGAAATACTTTTTTTTGTGACTGAGGGGACATTCCAAATATTCACAAGAGCTGAAGTCTTTATAATACTCTTGCATCTGTCAAACAACTTTGCAAAACACCGTCCCTTCAACGAATTCAGTTGGAAATTGTTTCACTGACTGTCCCTCGAAGGGAAGAGGATGGTCATGAACAATGCCATCGAGACATTAGGAATCATTGTGGAAGGTGAAGGAGTATGAGAATTCAGTCGCACCAGCAGTGCTGATGCCATATTGAAACAACAGAAATACATTGTGATAATCGAGCTCCAATAATATTGTTAACAACGCATTGATATTGTGATAGCAGTGCACTCATTCACTCGCAGTCAGAACACTGAAACAGCAAGAGATGGTTGTGATAAATAAGCATATTATACATCTGATTTGATGAAATGAGCTCGAATACTGTCAGCAAGAAATTGTTCAGGTAATGGGGGGAGGGGTGAGGGAGAGTAACGGGAATTAAACAATTTATACCGCAAATGTACGGCAATGGAAAGAATAAATTATCACCACGAATGGCGTGTTAATATTGCAAAATATAAATGCGACTATGGAAGAGAAGAAAATACACTTTGAATGTGAAAATTATACCCCATTACGTTGGAGAAGGAATATACGTATCGTAGAAATGCACTACTGGTAAAATTACAGTGTTAATGCAAATAAACAATGATTCACAAAGCTGATAACAAACTGCAATACAGCACCTGGAACTCCGATAGCTGCAATGACCGGATAGTAAATCGCAAACACCAGGCCTTTTGGTATTCTATGCATTTCAATCTGAAGCTCTGAGCGCGTTCTGCATGCACTGAAAAATGGTGGAATTTATACGTGACAGCAGTCTCCTGGGAGATAATTAGATGGTTTACGTTTAAGATGATTATTTTTGTACCAAACGCATTAGTACAGCACCTGCTGGGCTGGTGTTTATTGTTTTTCATTGAATGTAATGTTTATTTTTCATGGAACCTGATACAGATCTAAAGTATTATGAACAGAATGACCCTGACAAAACTTAATTGTGAAAATGATAAGGTTTTGTGTGATGAACTTCGGCCAACTCAGCCAACCTCTCTCTTGACTCCACTCCAGAATCGTGTCAATTATTTCTGTGAGCCAGTTTGATCATTAACCAAGTTGTTTTCCAATCTCTCTGAAATTACACATCTGCTTTATTGCAACTGTGTGCATGCTCAATGTGGACACGTTCAGTTAAGTACTGTTGTATTCGGTGTGGATACACCAGGTTCAACATAATTAGATTCCGGGCACAGATCAGTGCTGTTGTATTAAGTTTGGACAGGCCTCGTTCACCAGCAATATGACCACCTCAGTGCAGATGCATTCAGATATTTATTGTTCGGTAAGTGTAAATGCAGTGTAAAATAAACTTGTTGATAAAACATGGCGACATTCTGAGGGCACAATTTCAGATATGCGTAGTTCAGTTCACGATATCTGTCATTCACTCAAAGCCCTATAGTATGAGAGTCAGTATATCACCATTGCTTCAGTCACTTCCACTCTTACACTTTACAACTGGTAATTGCGTTTGCAGTAACGCCTCCGTACCTGGGTATTTAATCTCTGTTTCAGCTGTATCAGAGGTAGATGATGACATTACATTACATTAAACTGGAAACATACAACGCACCCATTAGATTGACGTCATTGTCCCTACATGTGGGCGAACTGGCAGACAAGCTGCTTAATTTTCTGTTGTCTGGTCTTCATTTTCAGGCCACGTTGTTGGCCCGCGCAGGGCCACTTTTTTAATGTTATTATTAATTTACGGGATGGGGACTCGCCCATCCCAGTTGCCCTTGAAAAAGCATTGGTGAGCTTCTGTCTTTAATCGCAGTAATCACTCAGGTGTAGGCACGCCCACAGTACTGTTAGGGAGAGAATTCCAGGGCTTTGACATGGCGCCAGTGAAAGAGCGGCGATATATTTCCAAATCAGGATGGTAAGCGACTTGCAGGGGAACCTCCAAGTGGTGGTGTTCCCACCAGCATCTGCTGGCCTTATCCATCTAGATGTTCGTGGGTTTGGAATGTGCTGCAGAAGGGATATTGGTTTGTTCCTGAAGTGCATCTTGTGGATTGTGTATACAGTTGTCACTGTGGACCGTGTTTGAACGATTGAATATTTGTGGAAGGGGTTGCAATCAAACGACTCATTTATCCTCGATGGTTTCAAGCGTTTTGCATGCTGTTGAGATGCAATCATTCAGTCAGTTGCATTATACAACTGACTTATGTCTGGTGGACAGGTTTAGTAGAGTCAGGGGGTGAGTTACTAGTCTTTCGTCTGCTCTCGTAACCATAATATTTAAATGGATAGTCCAGTTGATTTTCTGATCAATGGTAACGCCGAGGATGTTAACAGTGGTGGACTCAGCGATTTGTATTTCATTCAATGCCAAAGGACGGTGGTTATATTCCCTTTTGTTGGAGATGTTCTTTGTCTTGCACTTGTATGGTGTCAGTGTGCCGTGTGAATTGTCAGCTCAGCCCTGAATATTGACTAGGTCTTGCTGCATTTGGACATTGCCTGCTCCAATATCGTAAATTATGCTGAACATTATGAAATTATCAAGGAACATTCCCACTTCTGAAATAGTTATGGAAAACAGGTCTTTGATCAAGCAGCTGAAGGTAGTTGGACCTAGGCTCGGTAATTATTCTCATTTTATTACACAACCTGTCTATTAATAATCCAACAGCTGAGGGTCATTGGAAAAAAGACTGTGTCACCTTTTGCCCCAGGCTAATACATTACCAGAGCTCGAGGGAGGGAGGGCTTTCAGAGGTGTAGTGGACAAATAGACATGGCCTTGCACTGGAATGTAGTGAAAAATGATTCAATTGCCTGCGGGTACATCTGGTGAGTCCTCGGCTCGTGAAGCTTAACATGACAAAAGGTGGATCAGGCGACACCACAAGTATTGTGAGCCCTGGACTTTAAACTGATCTTCAGCATCTTTCCTGCACCTTAGTTCTTGAGTTCAGTTTGAGCAATTTAAAAATGAATCTAAATATTCCTTAACAGTGGGATATACAACTATTTTTCGAATGCATGACTGCTGCTGATCAATGTTGCCACTTTAATGTTATTTCCTTTTCTATAGCAAAAAAGCAAACACATTTTTTCTCCTACTTCTTTCTTAACGTTTCACCCTTGTTGGTCATTGGCAGTTAATCAGCACTAATTAGGTATTTCAAGCCTGATAGATCAAAAGTAAGAGCAGTACTGCTTTGCAGTTACTTAGAGTTTAAGGGATCTGCAAATTTAAACCTTAATGAATAAAAATACTTCACAATTGCCGTTTCCTATGACTTTTATTCCCTATGACTGTAGTTCATTCGTTATTTATTAGGTTATTAATTATAGCTTTTGGACTCTACTTTAGTTTGGAAGTTGAAAAGATGTTGCCCTGAATTATGTCCGGACAGGCCTGCTGAGCTGAAGTGAAATTCTTGCTCCACCCATTGCCAGGGCAATTTGTTTTTAAGGACGAATTTTGTTGGCACTGCGCCTCTAATCAATGAGGCCAGTTGGTTGTCTGCTAATGCATGGATAAGAAAGCATGCACTGGTGGGCACCAGTTATCATCTTACGTTAACCTTTCGAGTTGTCAGCAGACAGAGTGATTGTTTGCTTCCCTTTTACGTTAGTTCTCAATTTGTCCTCTTTCCCTTTTCTACCAGCCTAACTTTCTTATTGCATTGGGCCTCCTCCTCACTTGAATAATCCCTCTGACATACAACATGTATGCACATTATTTTTTTGTTTCATTGTTTTCTCTATTTAACGCACCGTCCGGACAGACATGCCCTTATTTTGCTTAACTTTCAGACTTGCTGCAATGGATCTATCATCTTCTGATATGCTTCCCTTAATGGTGACTTCTGATCAGTCACATCTTTTTGCCATCAAACATTGGTTGCACTTTAGCATGACCTCAGCACAATTCTCACATTTAATTCATTCATCTGCCGATTTGGATGTCCAACATCATAGTGATTGTCGCTTGACTAATGTAAATCTTATCACAGGGTGATATCCTTGATCAAAAGTTCAAGAGATACTTGGTTCACTTAGATCACGTCATTCCCAAGTAGCAGATTAATATGGCATTCGACTGGTCAAGGACATTTCCATGAGCAGGATGCATGAATTATTCGCTTTCCTTACCATTTGTTTTGATATTGCTGCCAGCGACTTTCGGGTCATTAGCAGCATTTGATATCATACCAGCTTAGTTATTGCATCATATTTAGCACAACATGTCTCTTGCAAGCTTATCTCTATGATTTCCTGGCAGGTTGTAACCCCCCTCTGTGTCCAAAACACACACGCATTCTCTCTGCCTGTCCCCTTTTATATCTCTTTCTCGGCTTCTCTCACACCTACTCTCTATCACCTTAACATGTAGAATAGCCTTAGGAGCGGGACAGTAACCAATTTACTTCTCAACTAAAGTCAAATAGATTTTTTCTTGTCGCCCAACAACATCATTTATTTCCAAATGTGCAACTACTCTCAAAAAAGTAATGAGACCACCATTCCTCCTGTGCTGTCTACCTATTTCTACGCACAATTGTTGTGGTGGAATCACAAGCGCCCATTCCTCAGAACAATTCAGCCATGTTGAAATGATGTGGCTGTGGCATGACTATGATGAAACTCATCAAGATTATTCATGGATTCTGTGCTGTGGCAGATATGCACTGAAATCCATTTTTCCATTCCTCGTACTTCTTACGGCGGCACGTTGGCACAGTGGTTAGCACTGCTGCCGTCCGACACCAGGTAAACCAGTTCAATTCTGGCCTTGGGTCTCTGTCTGTGTGGGGTTTGCACGCAATCCCCCTGTCTGCGTGGGTTTCCTCCAGATGCTCCAGTTTCCTCTCGCACTCTAAAGATGTGCAGGTTATGTTAATTGGCCATGTTAACTTTCCCACAGTGTTAGGCAGATTAGCAGGGAAGATGCTTGGGTTAGAGCCTGTGTGAGATTATTGTTGGTGCATGCTCAATGGGCCGAACGGCCTCCTTCTGCACTGCATGTAGTCTATGATTATATGATTTTTGTTTCTGTTTCCTATCTAATATCGTATTATTTCTTGCTCTCGTCCAATAAAACGCTATCACTTCATAGTAGTCTTTATCCCCTATGTACTTGTATGTGCAGGTGTTCATACCTTGCATTCACACCATTGCAAAAGAAGGCAACGAACCAACCCTGGGTACAGGTCCATTGATACCGGCGTCTCCTACCTTGGCATTCGTCGCCATGCCACAATAATCGGAAGCCGCACCTCCTTCACCATTCCTGAGGTCTTTCAAATAACCTCAATTTGTTGTTTTTTTCATTCCTGCTATTTCTGGCAGTGGCCACAGTATGTCTTCATATACACATTTACTTCCTCACTCTGAAAACCAATTGCGCCCAATGAAAATGTATTCCACTGCCAAGTCGAATAGATCTGTCAGCAATAGGTTCAAATTATTTTATTCAGATTTTCAAACTTAAGTTTTTATTTATGTTGTGGGATTTTTACATACCCGGAAGAAAGAGCATTTCCTCCACACCCAACTCAACATCTTCCTCGCATTTGCGGGAAGGAGATGGCGATGTCGTAAAATGTCAAGACAGTGCGGTTCAGTTTCAGCATTTGGTCCACACCGGAAATATTCAGATATATTTGTAATATTGTTAATATTGTTCTCGTTCACACCTTGTTTCATGGAAGCAGTGTGCAAATGATTTGGGTAAGAGTTTCAGTTTTCCACGGCACCACGTGGTGGTCCTTTACTCAACGTCATTGTTCAATGTTTTGTTGGAATTGGGGTGGGAGCTACTCTATGTCTGAAGTGAACCATTGGTGCCAGGGTCCTTTGCAACGAAAGGAGGGAAACAGAATCATGGAATCTCAACAGTGCAGAAGGTGGCCATTTGACCCATTGAACCTGCACCAACAGTAATCTACATATTTACCCAGCTAATCTTGCTAAAAATGAGGGGACATTTATTATGGACAATAAACCTAAGGTGCACATCTTTGGTTTGTGGGATGGAACCGGAGCACGCAGGGGGAACTCTTGCAGACACGGGAAAAATGTACAAACTCCATTCAGACAATGATCCGAGGCTGGAATTGAACGCGGATCCAGAGCGCTCTGAGGCAGCAATGCTAAGCACTGTCCACCATGCCGCCCACACGACGTCACCATGCCCACGATGTATAAGTATAACGAATGACAAAAACATAAGTAGAAATAGATTGATTGAGAAACAGGGAGATTTTGTGTGAGGGAAAAGAGAGTGAGCGAGAGACCAGCGAAAGTGAGAGAGAGTGAGAGAGAGAGAGAAATCCGCAAAGAGTGATTTGAGGAGACCAAGAGGCCAAGAGGGAGACAGATGGATTTAGACTGGCAAAACGAGGGAAATACAGTTATAGTGAGAAATAAAAACAATTAGAAAATATGAGAGGAAGAGGCAGACAAAACTAATTTCAAAGCTCGGGATTTGTATTTGGTGTTATGTTTCGACATTCGGTCACCTGAAACGCAAAGGGGTAAACATGGTTTAAATGCAGATCAATCATCATACACTCTGATCTTGGAAAAGACTGGACATTGACATTGAAATCATCGACTTTAAAGGATTCATGAGATTGTTTCCCCAGGCTCCTTGGACACTATTGGGACCTTCTATTCTTCAAAGTATGCAACAAGGGTATCTAGAGAGTTATAGGCTGGGTTAGAATGTCCCATTCATCGGCACCTCATCCAGAAATTGAATTTAGTGCAGGTGAGAACGGTAAGTGTCTTCGTTTAATGCAAAAATTTCTATTAAGAAGTAAATCGATCAGAATGTAAATAAGAAACTAGAGTTAAATACAACATTTAATAAACATTCAATAACATTTGTGAATCATGTTCCATCTGTGAAAAATGGTTGTGAAAATGCCCCATGGTAGAGGAGAGTGCCAAGCACATCAACGGCAGAAGAGCAAGGGCTCGTAGAAGTTGATATAGAACAAAATCAAACTCAACTACATGATTGTCATTGCTTTATTAGCTTTAGAATGCGATTCCATGGGTATTTCAGCACATTCCGAAATTCCTCTCTGAATTTACTCTGAGTTCCCGCGTAAATAAATGGATTGATGCAAGAACTCAACAACTGAAGCATCGTTGCGATTTCCTCCAGAATATAATTAAATTCATTGTAATTAGAACCGGAGAAATAAGTGACTCTGGCAATTCTCACGTAGAGGAAAGTAATAAGAAACCAGATCCACAAAAGGATGAAACTACCGGAGATGCTGAAGAGTAAAACAATTGATTTTTTCCGGTTCTCCATCTCTGGGTCGCTCTGTTTATCACCTTTGTTTTGGGCCCGGAGTCTCCTGCGGGCTCTACTGGCTGCTAGAATGTATCTGACAGTCTGAACATTCAGCAGTAAAATCAGGAAGAATGAGAGACAAGGGGTTAATATGTGAAGAGTCAAATCATATGCTGCCCATGCAGTTGATGTATAAAATATTATTTTTATTTTGCAGAACCAGGGTATCTTTCCAATCATATACAGCGGTTCATATATTAAATACAGGAATGAAGAAACGAAACAACTCACTATACAAACCATTCCTATAACACATGATGCAGCTTTCTCTGTGCAATATTTTATTTTCAGCTTCTGGCAGCAAATGGCCACAAAGCGATCAATGGTAAAAACCACCGTTAACCAGGCAGATGCGGCAAATGAGGTACAGTTTAACACAGCACGGAAGCTGCACAGTGGTGTAATGGAAAATATACTGACTGGAAAATAAATGCCCGCAATCCTGTTCAAGATCACACCGGTAATAATGACTAAGAGATCTGCCATTGCCATGGACAGCAGGTATCGAGTGATACATCCAGAAAGGCCACATCTTCCTCGGGACAGTATCACGATGGCCATCAGGTTAGCTATGACACAGAAGTAAAATAAAACAAGATAGAGACTAAGTGAGAAATACATCTGTGTTTGATAACGTGTAAGATAATTTCATATCTCGACACGAAAGAAAATGGTCATTGTTTTTTTTTTGCATTATATTGAATGATATTTGCTGTTTTATACTTGACCCTGAATTACAATCTAATCCACCCACTACAGGCACCGTTCCTGCGAGAAAATTATTGATTCTCATTGACAAATCAATGAGACTTTGCAATAGTACAAAACGTAGTGAAATAATGGAACATATGTAGAGATTGAAAAGTATTAAGGGTACTGCGAGTGCCTTGTAGTATGGCTTTGGGATAGAATATCAGTGTCATTTTGAATGTTGTTGTAGGCTGGATGTGCAGAGTGACCAACATCTGCTCCTATTTTCTTTTTTTCTAAGTGAGCTCAATCGAAGGAATGCAAAAACCCACACCTGCATGGATGCTTAAAGGCTTATTCCTGCAGCTTCCTCCTGTCCTTATTGTATATCTAACTCGCTGGTGAAGAGAAGATAGTACATCAGTCAGACGATCATATTTTACTTGTTATGTGAAGAGAACCATAAGGATAAACGCACAGGAAATACACTGTTCATGGGAAGATATTTAATCAGCAAAGGAATAAAGCATATCTGTAAAACTTAAGAAATGAGTAGTTAAATTTTAAAGTCGTGGCAATTATATTAAAAAATGAAACAAACTTATCACAGAGAAAAAGACGCACAGGTATAAAGGAGAAAAAAATCATATTATAATGTTAAACTCCAGAAAAAAATCACACCAGACAGAAGAACTAATGACAAATCCTAACATTGATGGATTGGAATTTTATGCAGTGAGTCTCAAAGTGAATAAAAGTCTGAAACACTTTACCTGGAATCCCAATAGCAGCGATGACAGGATAGTAAATGGCAAAGAACAGTCCTTTTGGTGATCCGTGCATGTCTGTCAGAATCTCCAAACGCGTTCAATAATACACAGCAAAATTGTTACATTTATGCTTATTGTAAAACTCTAGAGATTTAATTAGAAGCACGTAGTTGTTTTTTTGGTTGATTGCACTATTGAAAATAACAGGTAAATGTAGCTGATGTCAGGACTTTCTTTGTGTTGGATAGGTTGAAATGCTTTGAAAAAGGGATTAGTGTAAAAGTGAAATACCTGGAAACTGTCCCAACCGAATACTATCCACTGCCCAGGATATTTCATTGTGATAGATAATGAAACATCTAAGATGCAGTTGCATTTGTTAACGCGAGCTTGAAATTTATGAATTAGTGAGTTTCCACATCCTTATTGCTGAGGTAGATGGTCTCATTACAAGGTTTCGCTGACCAGAGTTATTCAGGGCCGTAAAATTGATAGTCATACACTCGATCTGATCGTTATTCAATCACTGTGATCACCGCTCACACACGAGGACGTTACTGCACTGTGCATCCACTTTAACGCAACACTGAGTACATTCATTAGGGATAAATACAGTTTCAGCTCGGGGTGATTATTTTCAATCGGGAACTGTCCAGATTCCAACTGGTAAAGTTCCAGAGGATAGCAATTTCATTCAGTGTGGATAAGTCCCCTTTAGTTCAAGGAGGTCATATTCTGGTCCAGTTCACTGCGGCTTTGTGCCGTTTTGTGTGACCCATTTCAGGACGGTTAAATTAAGTATACCAATCCAGTTCAGCGCGGTGATATTCTGGCCCAGTTCAGTGTTGTTACATACAATGTAGAGTGATCCTTTTCAGCGTGGATAAATTCAGTCGGCACTGATCCAGCTTATCGTATTGGCACGGCCAGCTTAACCTGACTGTGTTCGGCATCTACAAATTCAGTTCAGACGGTTATATTACGTCTGTGCACTTCAAGATCCCCATTCTTACAATCTGAGTTGAAAAGGTGATATTGAACGACGTATCTTTCAATGTCGATAGGTTCAGCTCAATACAATTCTTTCAGGATGGTTTGCCTTCGTCATAAATGCTGTATGGCAGATATGAAAGTATATTTTGCCTTATGGATGCGTGCAGACCTGAGGAGCATTGTAAAATAAGGACAAAGAAATGAACAAAGAAAATTACAGCACAGGAACAGGCCCGTCGGCACCTCTAGGCCTGCACCGACCATGCTGCCCGAATGAACTAAAACCCCCACCCTTCCGGGGACCATATTACTCTATTCCCATCCTATTCATGCATTTGTCCAGACGCCCCTTAAAACTCGCTATCAAAGAACAAAGAACAATACAGCACAGGAAGAGGCCCTTCTGCCCTCCAAGCCTGCACCGATCATGTGTTTCTAACTAGACCATCCGGTGGTATCCCTCTATTCCCAGTCTGTTCATGTGGTTATCTAGATAAGTCTTAAATGATCCTCGCAATTCTGCCCCAACCACCTTGCTTGGTAGTGCATTCCAGGCCCTCACCACCCTCTGTGTAAAATGCATCCCCGCATATCTGTATTGAACCTTGCCCCCTTCCCCCCCCCCCTTACCTTGAACTTGTGACCCCTTGTGTTTGTCATTTCTAACCTGGAAAAAAGTTTCCAGCTGTTCACCCTATCTATGCCCTTCATAATTTTATAAACTTCTATCAGGTCGCCCCTCAGCCTCCGTCTTTCCAGGGAGAACAATCCTAGTTTACTCAATCTCACCTCATAGCTAATTCCCTCCATACCGGGCAACATCCTGGTAAACCTTCTCTGCACTCTCTCCAAAGCCTCCACGTCCTTCTGGTAGCGTGGCGACCAGAACTGGACGCAGTATTCCAAATGTCGTCTAACCAACGTTCTATATAACTGCAACATCATATGCCAACTTTTATACTCTATGCCACGTCCAATAAAGACAAGCATGCCATATGCCTTCTTCGCCACCTTTTCCACCTGTGCTGCCACCTTTAAGGATCTGTGGACTTGCACACCCAGATCCCTCTGTGTGTCTATACTCCTGATGGTTCTGCCATTTATTGTATAGCTCCCCCCTGCATTAGATCTATTGTGTCTTCTTCCACTATTACCCCCGGCAGCTCGTTCCAGGCCCCACCAGCCTCAGTGTAAAAAACTTGCCTCGTACATCTCCTTTAAACCTTGCGCCTCGCACCTTAAACCTATGCCCCCCAGTAACTGATTCTTCAACCCTGGGAAAAAGCTTCTGACTATACATTCTGCCCATGCCCCTCATAATCTTGAAGACTTCAATCAGGTCGCCCCTGAACCTCCGTCGTTCCAGTGAGTACAAGCAAAGTTTCTCCAAACTCTCCTCATAGCTAATGCCCTCCATACCAGGCAACATCCTGGTAAATCTTTTCTGTACGCTCTCCAAAGCCTCCACATCTTTCTGGTAATGTGACGACCGGAATTGAACACTATATTCCAAGTGCGGCCTAACTAAGGTTCTATAAAGCTGCAAGATGACTTGACAGTTTTTAAACTAAATTCCCCAGCTGATGAAGGCAAGCATGCCGTATGCCTTCTTGACTACCTTCTCCACCTGCGTTGCCCCTTTAAGTGATCTGCATACCTGTACACCCAGATCCCTCTGCCTATGAATACTTTTAAGGATTCTGCCATTAAATGCATATTTCCAATCTGTATTAGACTTTCCAAAATGCATTCCCTCACATTTATCCGGATTAAACCCGATCTGCCGTTTCTCTGCCCAAGTCTCCAACCGATCTATATCCTGCTGTATTGTCTGATGGTCCTCATCACTATCCACAAATCCACCAACCTTTGTGTCATCCGGAAACTTGCTAATAAGACCAGTTACATTTTCCTCCAAATCATTTATATATATATATATTACAAACAGCAAAGGTCCCAGCACTGATCCCTGAGGAATTCCACTTGCCGCAGCCCTCCATTCAAAAACGGACAATTCCACTGCTGCCCTCTATCTTCTATGACCGAGCCAGTTCAGTATTGATCTCGTCAGCTCACCACTGATCCCATGCGACTTCACCTTCTGCACCAGTCTGCCATGAGGGACGTTGTCAAAGGCCTTACTGAAGTCCATGTAGACAACATCCACTATCCTACCCTCTTCAATCATCTTCGTCACTTCGTCGAATAACTCGATCAATTTAGTGCGAAACGACCTCCCCTTCCGAAAACCATGTTGCCTCCCGCCAATGCATCCACTTATTTCCAAGTGGGAGTAAATCCTGTCTCGAAGAATCCTCTCCAAAATTTTCCCTACCACCGACGCAACACTCACCGGCCTGTGATTGCCTGGATTATTCTTGCGACCCTCCTTAAACAAAGGAACAACATTGGCTATTCTCCAATCCTCTGGCACCTCCCCTGTAGCCAGTTAAGTTACAAATATATCGCTCAAGGACCCGGAAAACACCCTCCCTTGCCTCTCCCAGTATTCTGGGGTATATCCCATCAGGCCCTGGGGATTTGTCGACCTTACTGTTTCTCAAGAACCCCAATACCTCCTCCTTTTTGATCTCAACATGACTCAAACTATCTACACATCCTTTACCAGATTCATCATCCACCAAGTCCTTCTCTTTGGTGAATACTGACGCAAAGTACTCATTTAACAGGTCACCCATTTCCTCTGGCTCCACGCATACATTCCCTCCCCTGCCTTTGAGTGGGCCAACCCTCTCCCTGGCTACCCTTTTGCTCTTTATTTATGTGTAAAAATCCTTGGGATTTGCCTTAATCCTGCTGGCCAATGACGTTTCGTGACCCCTTTTAGCCCTTCTGACTGCTAGCTTTAGTTTCTTTCTCCTTTCCTTGTATTCTACAGGTGCTTCCCAACATCCTAGCCTTGACAAATGCTTCCTTTTTCTCTCTGACGATGTCCACAACTTATCTCAGTATCCAAGGTCCACAAAACTTACTGTACTTATCCTTCATTCTTTCAGGGGTGTGCCGGCCCTGAATTCCTATCAACTTGAAAGCCTCCCACATTCCAGATGTTGATTTGTCCTCAAACATCTGCCCCCAGCCTACACTCTTCAGTTCCTGCCTAATATTGTTAACATAGAAACATAGAAACATAGAAATACTACACCACAAGACAGGCCCTTCAGCCCACAAATTTGTGCCGAACATGTCCCTACCTGAACGATTACTAGGCTTACCTATAACCCTCTATCTCACTAAGTTCCATGTACTTATCTAAAAGTCTCTTAAAAGACCGTTTCGAATCCATTTCCACCACCGTTGCTGGCAGCCCATTCCACGCACCCACCACACTCTGAGTGAAAAACTTACCCCTGACATCTCCTCTGTACCTACTCCCCAGCACCTTAAACCTGTGTCCTCTTGTGGCAACCATTTCAGCCCTAGGAAAAAGCCTCTGACTGTCCACTCGATCAATACCTCTCAACATCTTATACATCTCCATCAGGTCACCCCTCATCCTTTTTCTCTCCAAGGAGAAAAGGCCGAGCTCACTTAACCTATCCTCATAAGGCATGCTCCTCAACCCAGGCAACATCCTTGTAAATCTCCTCTGCACCCTTTCTATGGCTTCCACACCCTTCCTGTAATAAGGCGACCAGAACTGAGCACAGTACTCCAAGTAGGTTCTGACCAGGGTCCTATTTAGCTGCAAAATTATCTCACGACTCCGAGCCTCAATTCCTCGATTGATAAAGGCCAGTACACCATACACCTTCTTAACCACAACCTCAACCTGCACAGCTGCTTTGAACGTTCTATGAACTCGGACCCCAAAATCATTCTGATCTTCCACACTGCCAAGAGTCCTACCATTAATAATATATTCCGCCATCCTATTTGACTTGCCAAAATGAACCACCTCACGCTTATCTGGGTTGAACTCCATCTGCCACTTCTTGTATCCGGCCCAGTCTTGCATCCTATCAATGTCTCGCTGCAACTTCTGACATCCCTACACACTATCCACAACACCTCCAACCTTTATGTCATCAGCAAACTTACCAACCCATCCCTCCACTTCCTCATCCAGGTCATTTATAAAAATCACAAAGAGTAAGGGTCCCAGAGCAGATCCCTGGGCCACTCCATTGGTGACCGACCTCCATGCAGAATATGACCCATCTAGAACCACTCTTTGCCTTCTGTGGGCAAGCCAGTTCTGGATCCACAAAGCAATGTCCCCTTGGATCCCAGGCCCCCTCACTTTCGCAATAAGCCTTGCATGGGGCACCTTATCAAATGCCTTGCTGAAGTCCATATATACTACGTCTACTGCTCTTCCTTCATCAATGTGTTTAGTCACATCCTCAAAAAATGCAATCAGACTCATAAGGCATGATCTGCCTTTGACAAAACCATGCTGACTATTCTTAATCATATTATACCTCTCCAGGTGTTCATAAATCCTGCCTCTCGGGATCTTCTCCATCAACTTACGAACTACTGAGGTTAGACTCACTGGTCTATAATTTCCAGGGTTATCTCTACTCCCTTTCTTGAATAAAGGAACAACATCTGCAATCCTCCAATCCTCCGGAACCTCTCCTGTCTCCATTGATGATGCAAAGGTCATCGCCAGCGGCTCAGCAATCTCCTCCCTAGCCTCCCACAGTAGCCTGGGGTACATCTCATCTGGTCCCGGCGTCTTATCTAACTTGATGCTTTTCAAAAGCTCCAACACATCCTCTGCAACAATTGTTGTAATTAGCCTTCCCCCAATTTCGCACCTTCACTTGAGGACTTCACTTATCTTTATCTATCAGAATCTTACGACACATTTTGATATTTTAGCTGTCTTCGTTTTGCAGCATTCCAATTTTGTTTGCCAATAGCACAGAAGTAGAGAAAACGTCGCAATTATACTCTACCTCAGTTTGCATTGGGACAGTGGACTTCTTCATCCAAGGTGTCAAAATTCCGTTCACTATATTTCCGGCGGCATCATAACTTCTTCTGATGTCCTCTTCCACTTTGACATCGTTCAATTTATGACGATTGTCAACCAACTCTTTATATATTTTGTACTCATCCAGATTCTGAAGGTCCGGCTTATGCAATGAACTTGGTTCCGGCGGTTGATTAAAGGGGTTTAGACTTTTTTGGTTTGGCAGGCTCTGAGCAGATTGCTTTCTGGCATGTTTGAGAGCAGATGAATGATGAAACAGGTCATTCTCTTTTCACAGAGTCATAGAGTCATGCAGTGCAGAGAAGGCCCCTTGCCTATCGAGTCTGTACCGAAATTAACTCCTACTAAAGGTGCTCTAATGCGATTTTCCTGCACTGGATCCAAACCTTTGAACGCTATGCTATTTCAAATGCTCATCCAGGTACATTGAATTAAGGTTGTAAGGATCCGACCTCCACTACCTCCCCAAACAATACATTCCAGATTCTCACCATCCTCTGAGTGAAATCCCCTCTTAATCTCCAGTCTCTCATCTTAATGCAATGCCCCCTTTTGTTGATCTCCCAACAAAGGAAGACATCTGCTCCCTACGCACCCAGCCGCTAATAATTTAAACCTCAAACACGTCCCCCACCTCCACCCCACTTCGCCGTCCCTGCTAGGCAGAAAACAGTCCAAGCCTGTCTATTTGCCCCTTGTAGCACAAATGCTGCGTCCAGGCAACATTCTGTTGAACCTCATATGTACCCCATCTAGTGCCGTCTCATCTGTTACCTGTGATGATCAGAACTGCACACGGTATTCCAGCTGTGCCCTAAAAACCCTCTGGACAATTTCAAGATCACCACCTTGTTCTTGAACTCTGTACCATGACTGATGAAATCAAACGTCAATTGTGCCTTCTTAACTGTCCTATTCACCTGCTCTGCCGATTTCTTGAATCTGTGAATAATTACCCCAAGATCCCTCTGTTCCTCTGAGCTGCCAAGAGTCCTGGCATTCATGAAAAAAATCCCTCATATTTGTTTTGTTTCTTGCAAAATACATCAATTCGCAATTATCAGAGTTAAATAACATCTGCCACAGCTCTGCCTATCTCACCAACCCATCTCTATCTTCCTGTAACCAAAAACCATCTTCGTCACTGTTGCCGACCCTAATAATCTTGATGTGGTCTGCAAACTTGCTTCGCATTCCCCCCACGTCTTCATCTCTCTCTCTCTTTCTCTCTCTTTCTCTCTCTCCCTGTATAATGCAGACATATACAAACAATGATTGTCCCAGCACTGATCCTCGAGGCATACAGTGGGACCCCGGCCTCTACTCACGCAAAATGCTTCTCCCACTATCATTGACGTCCTGTTACTGAACCAGTTCTGATCCAGCTCACCACGTTGGGATAAATTCAATGTGCTACAACCTTCTCAAACAGTCGCCAATGTGGGACATTGTAAAAACTGAAATTTCCTCAATGACATACTTAATCACATTTTCGGAACTGTAACAAATTTGGTAGGCATGACCTCCCATTTGATAAATTCATGCTGCTAACCCTATTTAACCCCTGCCTTTGCGAGTGGATATAGATTCTCTCCTTCAGATTTTTTCCAGTAACTTCCGTACCACCAACATGAGAGTCCTGATCTGTGATTTCCTGATTCATCTCTACTAATCTTCTTGAAAAGTGAAACCACATTTTGGCACTTCTGACCAAATGTGTCAGGACCCGTGCAATTGCTTCCCTCACCTCCCACAGCAACCTGGGAAGCAACTCTTCCAGGGCAAGGGATTTGTACATTTTAAGCCCATCAGAACATCCAAATCTTCCCTAATTCCTATATCAACTGTGTACGTTCCTCATCGTCCTATTTCCAGAATTATGTACCTGCGTTGTCCTTTTCCAGAGTGAAGACCAACGTGAATTATTCATTAACACCCTTCCAATGTCTTGTGTTTTCACACACAGATTGCCCCTTGGCCTCTCATGGGCCCTACCCTTTACCTGATTTAACTTTAATGTACTTAAAGATACCTTGGGGTTATCCTCAATCCTTTTCAGAAGATCTTTCTCATTCGCCCTTTTTTGTTCTTCTAATTGCTTTCTTAATTTCTCGCTAGCACTTCTAATACTCCTCTATTGCTGCAGCTGAATTTCTCTCTTTGGACTTATTAAAATCTTTTTCATTCCTTCTTCCCATCCCAGTTCTGAATTGTCCTAGACATCCATTATTTCTTGAACTTATTGCTCTTGTAATTGTCTCTGAAGGGTACATTTTGATCCTGTACTCTCCCCAGCTCCCATTTGAATACGCCCCACTGCTCCACTGTAGACTTGCCCGCAACGAGCTATTGCCAGTCAAATTTGGCCAGGGGCTGTCTTATTTTAATAAAATCTGCCTTCCCCCGTCCAAAACCGACTTTTGCGTGCCATCTTTCTCCTTATCCATCACAAAATTGAACCGTACCGCGTTGTGGTCACTGCTGCTAAAGTGCTCCCCCAATGCCACATTGAACACTTGTCCATCTTAATTTCCCAGAGACAGATCCAACAATGCGCAGTCCGTTGTAGGTCTTCTACATATTGATGCAAAAAAAAACCGTGGATACATTTCAAGAACTCCGCCCGCTCTGAACTTTTAACACTATGACTATCCCAATTTAAGTTGACATTTCCAAGTGCAATTACCCGATTATTGCTCAACACATATTTGTGAGCTGACTGCATATTTGTTCTTCTATTTCCTCCCAGTAATGTGCCTGTCTCCCTTAACATTCCCACGTTTCGCCCAAAAGCCTCGTTTGAAAACTTCCAACATATTATCGCTCCGAACAACAGTAATTGACTCTCTAATTAATAATTCTATACCACCTCATTTTTTACAACCTCCTCTGTCTCGCCTCAGTGTCCTTTATCCCAGAAAATTGTGTTGCCAGTCCTGCCCTTTCCATAACCATGCTCCTGTCATTGCAACAATATCACACTTCCATGTGTCAGTCCACGGCTTTAACTCATCCGTTTTACCGATTGCACTCCGAGTATTAAACTACAGACCGTCCTGTCTTGCCTTACTTTCTTGACACTCAATACTAATGAGCACATTGTGAGTCGCTTCCTTTGCTGCTGCATGATGTGTCTCTAGTTGACAAATATCCTTTCTCCCCTCCAGCGCCAGCGTAGTCTAAGCTCCTCCCAACAGCAAACCAAACTGCAAGGATGTTGGCCCAAATGTGGCTCAGGTGCAGACTTTCAGTTTGCACATGACCCACCTTCCCTAGAAACGGTCCCAGTGATCCAGGAATCTAAAACCCTCCCAACCTGCATCAACTCTTGACAGACAAATTTGTATGTCTCATATTCCTATTCCTATGCTCGCTGGCACATGGCACCGGCAGTAATCCCGAGATTACAACATGGAGGTACTGCTTTTAAATTTACTGCCCAGCTCTCTGAATTCCTGATGCAAGACTACATTTCCAACTTTGCCTGTTACATGTACCAGAACATCTACCTCATTATCCTTCCCCTTCAGGATTCCCTGCAGCCGTTCAATTATACCAGGGAGGCAACGCACCATCCGAGAATCACGTCTTCAGCCGCAGAATCATCTGTCTGCTCCCCTGACTATAGTTACCCCTATTAAATTAACTATTGCATTCTCCTCCCTCCCCAGTATAATCAAGTCGCTTGAGGTGCCAAACCGTGGCACTGACTGTAATCCTCCAAGGTATCGACACTTCAGCTTCCAGAATGGGATATCGTTTAGTGAACAGGACCCCAGGGGACTACTGCCCTACTTGTCTGTTCTTTCTGGACTGTTTGACGGTCTCCCATTCCCTCCTTTCATCTCGTCCTTGAGCTGTGCTGTGACTACCTCTCTGAACGTGCTTTGCTCGTAACTCTCAGCTTCGCGGATGTGCCACAGTTTCCAGCCATTGCTGAAGCTCCGAAACGTGCTACGTGATGTAATGTAACTGGGAACACTTCCTGCACAAGTGGTGGTTTAGGACACTGCCAGCGTCCAACATTCTCCACATGTGACAAACCATACATTCCACTCGGCATCCTCACTCAACATGTCTTAAATGTACAATTAACGTCTTGTAATAGACCGATAATAAAAAAAAATATTTTCCCTATAATTCAGACGTTTCTTTCAGCTTCAGCTATATAAACGCAGTAACTAATGTTAGTTACACATCAGCCAATCAGCTTATTGCTTTCCTGCGACATCATCAATCGATTCTGCAAACATAATTCGCAATACTCAGCCTCCGCTGAAAAAGTGCCATGCTGAAGATTGATTTGGAAGGGATGTTTCTCCTTGTGGGTGAATCCAGCACTACGGGACAGAGTTGAAGAGATATTCATGTTTTGAGAGTGTTGCACGCCGGAAATTGTTGTCGACGCAATTTCTGATAATATCATCAATAATTTGAATTAATTGCTAATACCAGAGCTTTCGCAGCGAATGTATTGCTCAGTGTACACAAATTGCCACATGTAACTTATCTTCCATAAACTAATCTGGTCTTTTTCTACATCCTTGATATGACTGTAACACCGCATTCTATACCCTTCCCTTTATTTCTCCCTTATGAACTCTATGAACATTATGCTCTGCCTGTACAGCGCGAAAGAAAAATATTTTTCACTGTATCCCGCTACATACGACAATAATAAATCGAATCAAATCGCATCAAGTTGTTGGGAGGAGAACCTTGTGATTACGACACAAATAATTGTTGACAAAGGGGCTCAGACTTCCAATAAAATGATGACATGGGCAGATGCCACAGAGGGTTTGGAATAATTGGGTGAAACCTTATGAAGCAGTCTTAATCTCCTGCCTGTCTTCAGCTTGCGAGAACTGAACAGATGAACAATTGAAAGATGGCTAATTGGACAATAATTATCGAATGATTTCACTATTCACAATCCTCTATTTCCAATCTACTGGAATTAGTTCCACCAAAAGAAGGAGTTAGAACCATAGAACCACAGAAAATTACAGCTCAGAAACAGGCCTTTTGGCCCTTCTTGTCTGTGCCGAACCATTTTATGCCTAGTCCCACTGACCTGCACTTGGACCATATCCCTCCACACCCCTCTCATCCATGAACCCGTCCAAGTTTTTCTTTAATGTTACCACTTTATCCGGCAGTTCATTCCACACTCCCACCACTCTCTGCGTGAAGAAGCCCCCCCTAATATTCCCTTTAAACTTTTCTCCTTTCACCCTTAACCCATGCCCTCTGGTTTTTTTCTCCCCCAGCCTCAGCGGAAAAAGTCTGCTTGCATACACTCTATCTATACCCATCAAAATCTTATACACCTCTATCAAATCTCCCCTCAATCTTCTACGCTCCAGGGAATAAAGTCCCAACATATTCAATCTCTCTCTGTAACTCAGCTTCTCAAGTCCCGGCAACATCCTTGTGAACCTTCTCTGCACTCTTTCAATCTTATTTACATCCTTCCTGTAACTAGGTGACCAAAACTGGACACAATGCTCCAAATTCGGCCTCACCAATGCCTCATATAACCTTACCATAACACTCCAACTTTTATACTCGATACTCTGATTTATAAAGGCCAATGGACCAAAGGCACTTTTTACGACCCTATCCACCTGTGACGTCACGTTTAGGGAATTCTGTACCTGTATTCCCAGATCCCTCTGTTCAACTGCACTCTTCAGAGTCCTACCATTTACCCTGTACGTTCTTCTTTGGTTTGTCCTTCCAAAGTGCAATATCTCACACTTGTCTGCGTTAAATTCCATTTGCCATTTTTCAGCCCATTTTTCTAGTTGGTCCAAATCCCTCTGCAAGCTTTGAAAACCTTCCTCACTGTCCACTACACCTCCAATCTTTGTGTCATCAGCAAACTTGCTGATCCAATTTACCACATTATCATCCAGATCATTGATATAGATGACAAACAACAATGGACCCAACACCGATCCCTGTGGCACACCATTAGTCACAGGCCTCCACTCAGAGAAACAATCCTCCACAACCACTGTCTGGCTTCTTCCATTGAGCCAGTGTCTTATCCAATTTACTACTTCCCCATGTATACCTAGCGACTGAGCCTTCCTAACTAACCTCCCATGAGGGACCTTGTCAAAGGCCTTGCTGAAATCCAGGTAGACAACATCCACCGCCTTCCCTTCATCCACTTTCCTGGTAACCTCCTCGAAAACCTCTAATAGATTGGTCAAACATGACCTACCACGCACAAAGCCATGTTGACTCTCCCTAATAAGTCCCTGTCTATCCAAATATTTGTAGATCCTATCCCTTATCACACCTTCCAATAACTTGCCCACCACCGACGTCAAACTTACTGGCCGATAATTTCCCGGATTTCTTTTGGAACCTTTTTTAAACAACGGAACAACATGAGCCACCCTCCAATCATCCGGCACCTCCCCCATGAATACTGACATTTTAAATATGTCTGCCAGGGCCCCTGCAAGTTCAGCACTAGCTTCCCTCAAGGTCCGTGGGTATACCCTGTCCAGTCCTGGGGATTTATCCACTCTGATTTGCATCAAGACAGCGAGCACCTCCTCCCCTTTAATCTATAAAGGTTCCATGGCCTCCCTACCAGTTTGCCCTATTTCCGTAGACTCCATGCCCGTTTCCTCAGTAAATACGGATGCAAAAAAACCATTTAGTATCTCCCCCATCTCTTTTGGTTCCATACAGTCTGCCACTCTGGTCTTCAAGAGGACCAATTGTATCCCTCACTCTCCTTTTGCTCCGAACATACCTATAGAAGCTCTTTGGATTTTCCTTCACTCTGTCTGCCAAAGCAACCTCATGTCTCCTTTTAGCCCTCCTGATTTCCCTCTTAAGTAGCTTCTTGCACTTTTTATACTCCTCGAGCATCTGATGTGTTCCTTGCTGCCTGTACATTTCATACAACTCTCTCTTCCTCTTAATCAGTGTTACAATCTCCTTCGAGAACCAAGGTTCCTTATTCCGAATTACTTTGCCTTTAATCCTGACAGGAACATACAAACTCTGCACTCTCAAAATTTCTCCTTTGAAGCCCTCCCACTTTCCATTTACATCCTTACCAGAGAAAAGCCTGTGCCAATCCACACTTCCCAGATCCCTTCTCATTTCATCAAGTTTGGCCTTTTTCCAGTTCAGAACTTCAACCCGAGGACCAGATCTATCCTTATCCACGATCAGGTTGAAACTAATGGCATTATGATCACTGGATCCAAAGTGTTCCCTCACACTCACAACCATCACCTGCCCTAACTCATTTCCCAATAGGAGATCCAATATCGCATCCTCTCTCGTTGGCACCTCTATATACTGATGCAGAAAATTCTCCGGAACACATTTTACAAACTCTACCCCGTCTAAACCTTTAACAGTGTGAGAGTCCCAATCTATGTGTGGAAAATTAAAATCCCCTCCTATCACAACTTTGTGTTTCTTGCAGTTGTCAGCTATCTCTCCGCTGATTTGCTCCTCCAATTCTCGCTGACTATTGGGTGGTCTATAATACAAGCCCAATAATGTGGTCATACCTTTCCTGTTTCTCAGCTCCACCCATAGGGCCTCTGTAGACAAGCTCCCTAATCTATCCTGCCTGAGTACCGCTGTAACATTTTCCCTGACCAACAATGCCACGCCCCCACCTTTTATCCCTCTGCCTCTATCCCACCTGAAACATTGGAACCCTGGAACATTGAGCTGCCAGTCCTGCCCCTCCTGTAGCCAAGTTTCACTAATGGCTATAATGTCATATTTCCATTGTCTATCCACGCCTTCAGCTCATCTGCTTTCCCCACAATACTCCTGGCATTGAAATAGACACGCCTCAAAAAATTATTTCCACTATACTCTCCCCTTCCATTTGTGATTTTGCTTGAACTAACCTGTCTTTTTACCCCTGCTCCACTATCTGCTCTGGCACTCTGGTTCCCACCCCCCTGCAAATCTAGTTTAAACGCTCCCCCAATAACACTAGCAAATCTCCCTGCAAGTATATTGGTCCCCTTGTAGTTTAGGTGTAACCCGTCTCTCTTGTACAGGTCCCACCTGCCCCTAATGAGGTCCCAATGATCCAAGAATTGGAAACCCTGCCCCCTGCACCAGTTCCTCAGCCACGTGTATTTCCGCCCAAGCATCCTACTCCTGCCCTCACTGGCATGTGGCTCAGGTAGCAATCCTGAGATTACTACCCTCGGGGTCCTGCTTTTTAACTTCCTTCCAAGCTCTTTGTACTCACTCTTTAGGACCTCCTCACTCTTCCTTCCCACGTCCTTGGTACCGACGTGTACCACGACATCTGGCTGATCACCTTCCCATTTTAGAACGCTGTGCACGCGATCAGAGACATCGCTGACCTTGGCACCTGGGAGGCAGCAAACCATGCGGGAGTATCTGTCCCGACCACAGAACCTCCTGTCCGTACCTCTGACCATTGAGTCCCCTATCACTACTGCTCTCCTCTTCTTCATCCCACCTTTTTGCGCTGTAGAACCAGACTCAGTATCAGAGTTCCGGCTGTTGCAGCTTGTCCCAGGTAAAGCATCTCCCACAACAGTATCCAATTTAGTATACCTGTTGTGGAGGGGTATGGCCACAGGGGAACCCTGCTCTGCCTGTCCTTTAACACTGCCATTTCCTCTCCTTACACTAACCCAATTTCCTGTGCTCTGCTGCTCAGGTGTAACTATCTCCCTGAAGCTACTGTCTATATACTTCTCATTCTCCCGAATTAGATGGAGGTCATCAAGCTCCTTCTCCAGTTCCCTAACACGCTTTGCTAGCAGCTGCAGCTGAATGCATCTTTTGCAGGTGCTGTCGTCAGAGATACCGGAGGTCTCCCTGATCTCCCACATCCTGCAAGAGGAGCATTCCAACATCTTGCCTGGCATATTTTTCTTTACTCTGGGGAAATACAGGAGTAAACTTTCTGAAAAAGAAAAAAAAAACTACTCTCGCCTCTGCCTGTTCTCGCCGAAGCCCATTTTGAGCCAAAGCCCTTCAGCTTTCACTCTGCCCCCTGCCCAGTCTGCTGCCCGTTAACGACGCTGCCCGCTCAAAGGTGCGGCCTACTTTTAAACCCTCCAAAACCTTCCCAGGCTGCTGCTGGGCCTACTTCCTGTTTTGAAAAAAAACCTCCGATTTTTTTCACAAATTTAACTGAAAAATAAATAAATAAATTAGTGCACAAACAAGCTCCCTTACCCTCAGCCTGCTCCTGTGGAACAATGAGGCTGAATGGCGATCACAGGGAACTCCAAATTAGTCACTCACAAATGAATTAATCATTCAGTGTGCCATCCATCCACCCATTCCACCAACAGTTCTATGCCTTTCTAAAGCTATGCACTTTCTCCCTCACAAATATCAGCGCTTTCAGTTCATGTCGCATTCGCAAGCATTGAAGCTGTTTTTTTCCGTAAAATGCATTAATTGGATTGGCATAATTAGACGGCCCTATGAAGGAGTTCTGCACAGATAGACAAAGGAAGAAAACGAATCCAGAATATTAGAAAAGATTAACCCTCGATCGAGCGATTTTCTTTCACACACCGATTCGACAGGACATAGCATGGGGGAGCAGATGTGATGTTACGTAAAGCTTAAATGGCACTTTCTCACATCGCACCAATTATGCAGCCAATTCGGTACATTTTTGGAAAGCAGGTTGGGCAGGGGACTTCGGTCTCTCTTGAACTTGCCGACAGAGAATATTGTATGCGGGATTCTCCGGCCACGCTCGCCTCAAAACCAGGGAAACCCGCCAGTGGTCAATTAAACTTTATATGGTCCGCTCCCCGCCCGCTACAATTCCTTTGGCGAGCTGGACGGGAGAATTCCGGCCAATATCTGTCGGCAATGTGTGACGAATGTATATTCTTATCGAGGTTAGACATCTATTTCCATCAGTTGCAGCACTGTAGTTTTGCAACAATCTTGTTTTTAGCACCACACATTTTTCAATGGTCGCAGATTTCAGGACTTGGTCTATTTGGTGAAACGGAAACACACAGATGGACAAATAACTTCCACTCTCTAACTGCATAACACCATTCTGGCTTCACTCTGTTGTGATTGAATCCTGTCTTCAAACAGCTTAATCTTGTATGTCAAAATAACCAGTGACATTTACGTTGGGAAGGTGGTTTCTGCATCCTGGTGTTCGGAATTGTCATGGGAAGTGGGGCCCGAAGCTGCGTCATCGATTTCCAGTATCCCTACAATGCGAAAAAGTGGGTGATTGCTTCACAGATAGGGGAATAGGGTTCATGAAAAAATGGGAAGTGGCTTTTTTGTCAAATATTTTCGATTGTGCAGCATCAGATCGTTGTGGCAATTTACCGTTTTACTGTTCAGTGAAGTAGTGTCAGAATAACTGAGGGTTTCTAAGAGAGGTGTGAAAACAAGAGAATGGACAATACACGGACAAAGAGACAGAGACAGAAAAGTATCAGAAAGGTTAATCTTCCCCGGTATTTTCATGTGAAGATAACGAGTGACAGGGAAAAACACCAGAGTCAATATCTGTAAATAAATCGGTACCTGGTTTGGATTTTTAAAAAAATCACCTTTATAAGTGAAGCATTTCACTGAATTCCTGGAGTTGTGGTAAGGAGATGATTTGTTCAATAGATTGAATGTAATACTGTAATTGAAATAGAGAGGGTTGATAACAATCAATTCGTTCCTCTTGCTGCGTAGTTCAGTGCTTGATTCACCTCTAATGAATTTAAGCAACTCAATGAAAATCCTGCTTTGCTGTTTGGATCGAAAATATTGAGAGCTTAAAGATTGGAAGGCAGGTTTGTATTTCTGTTAGATTCAGCTGAAAATTAGCGGCAGTTCCTAACAGGTAGTGATTGGGAAAGTGTCAAAAGGCAGCTCTAAACTCTTTTCGAAGATTCAAAGTCTTTACAATGGAGTATTATTGGACTATTATTTAAATGGTAAAAAAATGCAGGATGCTGCTGTGCAGAAGAACCCGGGTGTCCTTGTTGAAGAATCTCAAGGACTTGGTTTGCAGGTACATCATGTAATTAAGAAGGCAAATGGAATGTTGTCCTTCATTGCCAAAGGGATGGCGTTTAAAAACAGCGAGGTTACGTTGCAGCTGTATAAGGTGCTTGTGAGGCTGCACCTGGAGTACTGTGTATAGTTTTGACCTCCTTACTTGAGAAGGGATATAATGGCACTGGAGAGGATGCAGAGGAGATTCACTGGGATGATTCCGGAGTTGAGAGGTTTGGCTTATGAAGAGAGACTGAGTAGACTGGTGCTATACTCATTGGAATTCAGAGGAATGAGGGGAGATTTTATGGAAACACATAAGATAATGAAAGGAATAGATAACATCGAAGCAGGGAAGTTGTTTCCACTGGCAGATAAGACCAGAACTCGGGGGCATGGCCTCGTAATAAGGGGAAGCCGATTTAGGACTGAGTTAAGGAGGAACACCTTCACGCAAAGGGTAGTGAATCTGTGGAATTCCCTGCCCAGTGAAGCAGTTGAAGCTACCTCATTGAATGTTTTTAAGCAAAGATAGATAAATCTTTGAACAGTAAAGGAACTAAAGGTTATGGTGAGCAGGCTGGAAAGTGGAGCTGAATACACGAAAAGATCAGCCATGATCTTATTGAATGGTGGAGCAGGCTCAAGGGGCCAGATGGCCTACTCCTGCTCCTAGTTCTTGTGTCAATGTGTCCTTGTGAGTACTATACCAGAACACCTGCTTCAGAGGGAGCAATGGACAGTCTAGAGATCCGGGCAACTGTGACAGAATGATGATTTCGGAGCTCTAACGTTAAATCAAGTGAAGCAAAGTTGTGGGGGTAGGGCCTGGGTGGGATTGTGGTCGGTGCAGACCCGATGGGCCAAATGGCCTCTTTCTGTGCTGTAGCGTTTCTATGATTTCTATGATAACTCATGGAAGACGGAACCAAGTGTTCTGAGTTAATGAGATGATTATATTTAATTAGATCTCAGGGAGGAAGCAGACCTGAGGTCATTGAAAAGTTTGAAATAATTTTACAGAGAATGTCAGACTTGAATGTTAAAGCACATTTGACCGTTTGAAACGGTGAAATCAAGTCCAAAAAGCAAAAAGGATTTATCATGGCACGGGCTTACTGGAAAAAGTGGAGCCAGAGGGTTTGGTTAAATGCGTCCTTGAAAAAGTGTGAGCTGGATTTCGAAATGTGGATTGCTAAATGCTGCATTGCTATGAGAGACCAGTATAAAGTGTGTTGTGGGAATGGAGCTTGGAAAAGCATAATTGACTAACAGCTGGGGAGATTCTGAGGAAAAATCTGCAAGCACTAACTTTCTGTGCCAAAGAGACCATTCTCGCTACACTTGGAAGTATTCATTGTTGTTAATCGTCAAACGTGTGTGTATTGGTTAAAATAAAGGAGTGGCAAGAAGTAATGCATAATGATCCATTGTTCACACTTAATAAAATGTATTTTCCTGTTAACAAGAATTTCCGGTCAGGTGATTCCTTTCCTTCACGATTGCAAAAGAAAAGTCGCCGTCTTCTGAGCCAGGCCTACGGTTTGGGACCTTCCTGTCCAGTTATAACATCAAACAGGATCGCTAATATGTACCAACAGTTAGTTAGAGTGATAGGCAGAGAGAGAGAGAGACAAAGAGAGAGAGATTGGCAGACGCACACAAACACACACACAAACACAACACACATATAGAGACGGAGAGAGAGAGATACAGAAATACAGATAGCTCGATCGATAGACAGCTCGATAGCTAGCTAGCTAGACAGTTAGAGAGATAGATAGAGAAATAGATAGACAGACAGACAGATGGAGAGGTAGACAGACAGACAACTTCAACAAGACGTCACAACTCCTGTACTCAATGTTCTGACCGATGAAACCAAGCATGCCGAATGCCCTCTTCACCACTCTGTCCACCTGTGACTCCACTTTCAAGGAGTTTTGAACATGAAACCCAGATCTATTTGTTCTGTAACTCTCCCCGACGCCCTACCATTAACTGAGTAAGTCCTGCTCTGGTTCAATCTACCAAAATGCATCACCTCGCTTTTGTCTAAATTGAACTCCATCTGCCATTCGTCAGCCCACTGGTCCAATTGATCAAGGTCCCGTTGCAATCGGAAAAATACTTTCTTCACTGTCCACTATGCCACCAATCTTGGTGTCATCTGCAAACTTACTAACCATGCCTTCTATATTCTCATCCAAATCATTAATATAAATGACCAATAACAGTGGGCCCAGCACTGATCCCTGAGGCACACCGCTGGTCACAGGCCTCCAGTTTAAAAAACAATCCTCTACAACCGCCCTCTGGCTTCTGTCAGGAAGCCAATTTTGTATCCATTTAGATACTTCACCCTGGACCACGTGAGATTTAACCTCATGCAACAACCTACCATGCGGTACCTTGTTAAAGGCCTTGCTAAAGCCCATGTAGACACCATTAACTGCACTGCCCTCATCTACCTTCTTATTTACCCCTTCAAAAAACTCAATCAAATTTGTGAGATATGATTTTCCACTCACAAAGCCATGCTGACTATCCCTAATCAGTCCTTGCATCTCTAAATGCCTGTCGATCCTTACTCTCAAAATACCTTCCAAAAACCTACCCACCACAGATGGGTAGCCTGTAGTTCCCAGGCTTTTCCCTGCAGCCCTTTCTAAACAAAGGCACAACTTTTGCACTCTCCAGTCTTCAGGCACCTCACCCATGACTGTCGATGATTCAAATATCTCGGCTAGAGGAACCGCAAGTTTCTCCCCAGTCTCCCACAATGCCCTGGGATACACTTCGTCCGGTCCTGGGGAATTATCTGCCTCGATGCACTTTAAGACTTCCAGCACCTCTTTCTCTGTAATATGTACACTCCTCAGGACATCACTATTTATTTCCCCAAGGTCCCTAACATCCATACTTTTCTCAACAGTAAATACTGATGAGAAATATTAATTTAGGATCTCACCCATCTCTTGTGGATCCGCACACAGAAGACCTTGTTGATCCTTATGAGGCCTTACTCTCTCCCTTGTTACTCTTTTGCCCTTTATGTATTTGTAGAAATTCTTTGGATTCTCCTTTGCCTTATCTGCCAAAACAATCCCGCGTCCCCTTTTTGCCCTCCTGATTTGTCTCTTAACTCCACTCCTACACCCCCTATACTCTTCAAGGTATTTACTTGATCCAGCTGTCTATGCATGTCATGTGCCTCTTTCTTCTTCTTGACCAGGGCCTCAATATTCCGTGCCATCCAGGTTTCCCTACTTCTGCCAGCCTTGCCCTTCACTCTAAGAGGAATGTGTTTTCCCTGAACATTGGTGAACACACTTTTGAAAGACTGCCACTAACCAGACGTTCCTTTGCCTTTCCACAGACTCCCCCAATTAACTTTTGAAAGTTCCTGTCTGATACCATGAAAATTGGCCTTGCCCTAATTTAGAATTTTAACTTTTGGGCCAGAGCTATCATTCTCCATCGTTATCTTAAAACTAATAGAATTATGGTCACTGGCACCAAAGTGATCCCTCACTAACACTTCTGTCACCTGCCCTTCCTTATTTTCCAAGGGGAGGTCAAGTTTTGCCCCCTCTCTACTCAGGCCATCCACATACTTAATGAGAAATTCCTCCTGAAGACACGCAACAAATTTCTCTCCATCCAACACTAATACTTTGGCGGTCCCAATCAATGTTGGGAAAGTTAAAATCTCCGGCTATTGCTACCCTATTTTTCTTGGAGCTATCTGTAATCTCCTTACACATTTTCTCCTAAATTTTCCGCCGGCTATTTGGTGGCCTATCGTTCAACCCTATCAAAGTAATTTCCTCCTTCTTATTTCTCAGTTCTACTCATGTAGACTCAGTGGCCGAACCCTTGGATACATGCCCTCTCATTACGGCCGTGATGTTTTTCCTCATCAAAAGTGCAACCCCCCCTCCTCTCTTACCTCCTGTTCTATCTTTCCTATAGCATCTGTCACCTGGAACATTGAGGTGCCAGTCCTGGTCCTCCCTTAGCCATGTTTCAGTAATTGCTATAATATCCCAGTCAATCAGATACCAATCCATGCCCTGAGTTCATCTGCCTTGTCGGTCAGGCCACTTGCATTGAAATAAATGCTGTTTAATCTGGACTTCTCTTGCTCTCTGTCTTGGTTTTGCCTGATCTCTCTGGTACTAGGATTACTGACACTGCCATTACTACTTAATGTGTTCTCTTTAGTTTATGTGCTGTCCTCAAACTTCTCTTCTGCCTCCCTACTGCTTTGGATCCCACTCCCCTGCCAAACTAGTTTAAACCCTCCCGAGTGGCTCGAGCAAATCTCCCCGCTAGGATCTTAGTACCCCTCCAGTTCAGGTGTAACCCGTCCCTCTTGAAGAAGTCAGCCCTTCCACAGAAAAGATTCCAATGATCCAAAAATCTAAACCGCTGCCCCCTGCACCAGCTCTCAAACCGCGCATTCATCTGCCTAATCTTCCTATTCCTACTCTCACCGGTAGTAGTCCTGAAATTACAACGATAGATAGATCGATAGATAGATAGATAGATAGATAGATAGATAGATAGATAGATAGATAGATAGATAGATAGATAGATAGATAGATAGATAGATAGATAGATAGATAGATAGATAGATAGACAGACAGACAGACAGACAGACGGACGGACGGACGGACGGACGGACGGACGGACGGATAGAGAGATAGATAGATAGATAGATAGATAGACAGATAGACAGATAGATAGATAGATAGATAGATAGATAGATAGATAGATAGATAGATAGATAGATAGATAGATAGATAGATAGATAGATAGATAGATAGATAGATAGATAGATAGATAGATAGATAGATAGATGATAGAAGATTGAACGGAACATTCATGCCACTGATCCTATTCACAAAACTTAAGAAAAAACATACAAATTTTATACAGCGGATATTTCGCGCCATTCCTTAACTCGGCTCTGATTTTGCTCTGGGTCCCAGCATAAATAAACGGGTTAATGCAGGATGACAGTGCGACAAGCATATATCCATTTTCTTCAAGTATGAATGCTAATTCACCTAAACCAGTACCTGAGAAATAAGTAACTTTCTCAGTTCGGACATAGGTCATAGTTATGAAAAATAACAAGTATAACAGGATGAAATTTCCAGAAATGGCGAAGAGTAAAATAATGGACATTTTCCGTTTCTTCATTTCTGCATCACTCTGGTTTTCTGCAGTGTTGTGGTCCCAGAGTCTCCTGCGGGCTCTATTGGCAATTAGAATATATCTTACAGTTAGAGCGTTGAACATTAAAATCAGAATGAATGGAAGGATAGGGTTCACAATGCAACGCAGCCACTCATAAGCAACCCAAAATGAGGACGTGTAAAATATTAACTTCACACTGCAGAACCAGGGCACATTGCTAATTATGTACATGGGCTCAAAAATAAAATACAAGAAGATATTTTTTACGCAGCTCAGTGTGAGCACGATTCCGATGACCCACTTTGCCATATTCTTGGTGCAGTATTTTATTTTGAGCCTCTGGCAACAAATGGCCACGAACCTATCAAACGTGAAAGTGACCGTTAGCCAGGCAGAGCTGTCCATGGCAGCAGAAATACCAGCTGTGCGGGCACTGCAAACTGGTGTGATAGACAGGAAACTGGATGGGAAAAAAATTCCAGCAATCCGATTTAGTATTACGGCGGTGATTATGAACAGGAGATCTGTCGCTGCCATGGACAACAGGTAATGCGTTATACATGAGGAAAGACCACAACGTCTTCGAAACAGGATCACAATCACTGCGATGTTAGCTGCAATAAAGGGAGAGAGATAGAAATAACAAGAATTTGTCAATGAGAGAGGGTGAGAAGTGAAATGTTCCTTACCACAATATATTTGCTATTCAAATGCGACAAGTCACAGTTGAAAATAAATGGAAAGTACATCCAAACTAAGACAGAAGAGCTAGATTGACTTTGGAATGACAAATAAACAAATAATTATACAAGCATTGGAATTGGTAGATTGAAAAACAGCCAACAATAAGTATTGGAGATAATGCATTCACAGATTATATGTTATTACGAATCCCGTGTAGCTACATCCACTGAATAGCGGCAAAACTATTCACTGTTTGAAAAGTAGGCAGCGAACGTTTAAAAAAATAAACCTCAATGGCAAATAAGTGGACCATTAACGTTGAACTGGCTCCACGGACATTTGGAATAGGACACAGTGACGAGACCGACTTTTATTTTCCTTGATAAGCACCTGGGAATTTATGTAATATTAAAAAAAATACTTTAAATGCGATACATTCCACCAAATATGTGGCTTCATTCAGAATGGAGATGGGAACATACTGAAAAATGTCTGGATTCTGGGAGTAGAATGGAATTCAAGAATCAGCAGTCATGCCATTAGAACTATCAGCAGCAGCAGATGTGAAACAGGATAGCCTGGTTGAAACATTGAGTGTTAATGGCTAAGAACAGGCACACTTTCCTCTGAGAAAGGGATGAATGCCAATCATTCACAAAATGGCAGTTGTTTGCATTGCTCACATAATCTGTCGACATATCCGCTCTTAATGATTATATTAGAGGCATTTAGTACATCTGTTCGGTCATTTTGCAACGGTTTAGACTTCTCAATGAATATTTAATCGGTGCAACGGTTTCGTTTATTTCGTAAGCAGCTCAATAGGCTCACGTTATAACAATAATAACAGTAAACTTCACCATCATTAACATTGCAAGTAACACTCGGATTCAATATACACTGCGAAAACATTTTAGGAATTCAGGCAGAAGAGCCTGGCCAATGCAACTACAATCGGACCATAATAATTTGTTGTAATAACCCTCAGCATCATTTTCAATAAATCTGATCAAGTGATCTGAACTTCACTTCAACCATTATAACAGCTCGAGAAATCAATTAAACTGACTGACTGAAAAATATAATGAAACTGAATTGACGTCGTGAGATGTTAGTGGTCAAAATGATAGGTATTATCATTAAAATTATTAAATGGTTCCTGCCACAGCAAGGTTATATTGTGATAAGGTGGTTAAATTCTGCAAAATCTGCAAAGAAATCTGGCGGTAAGGGGGTGAAATTACACTGTTAAACTGGGAGATTGTATTTTTCCATTAGCATCAAGAATTTTGCAGCAAATAGAATAAATAATAACGTTCAGTTAAAAAAAATTCAGTTGAAGTAGAAACGTGTTGTGGAGGAGCAGATATACATCAGAGAAAGCAAAACTTTGACGGCGAAGAACAGGTTCTACCAAACCAGGGAAGTAACGACATATCTTGAAAATGCCCTATTGATGTAATGGGATAATCGATGCTGCTAAAAAATGACTAACACAGAAAATAAATAACAGAGGTTTTACCTGGAACTCCGACAGCTGCTATGCCTGGATAATAAATGGCAAACACCACATCCTTCGGTATTACGTGCATTTCTATCAGAAGCTCTGATCACGGTCTGTACTACAGTGAAAATAATGTCATATTTATAAGTGATGTCACTCTCCGGGGAGAAAATTCGATTGTTTGTTCTTTCACCTTAAGCAAATTTATTAGAACGAACAGATTATTACAACAGTTGCCCTCCTTCTTTTATTTTGATGGGTCAGGATTTTTTTTTCATAGAATCTGACTCGTCCCTCAAGAGGCAAGAGAATGTTTGTTGCTTCATTGTTTCAACAGAATGATAATGTTGGCATTGATCTTTGGGTCAAGTCAATACAACGCAATTCATTGCTGTCCATACGGAGAAGCAGACATTGTACAAGGAAAATGCAGCCAAATTCTCAGTCCTGATCATTAAAACATCAGTGCGATTACTAATCATCTCCTACACCATACCCATGCTCTCTGAGACTCTACAACATTCTCCTCGTGTCTGCGTGGGTTTCCTCCGGGTGCTCCGGTTTCCTCCCACAGTCCAAAGATGTGCGGGTTAGGTTGATTGGCTATTCTAAATTGCCCTTAGTGTCCAGAGATGCGTAGGTTAGAGGGATTAGTGGGTAAATATGTAGGGATATGGGGCTAGGGCCTGGGTGGGATTGTGGTCGGTGCAGACTCGATGGGCCCAATGGCCTCTTTCTGTACTGTAGGGTTTCTATGATTTAGCACAACAGATGCATCTGAATGTTGAACCGACCCGGTTAAGTGCAGTTGCATTCAGTGTGCACAGTCCAGTTCATGATTGAATGCACTGAAATGGCCGTGCCATTACGTTATATTCAATGTGGGCACCGTCATTTCAACATTTGAACAGATTCGCTAAAGTAGGGTTACAATCAGTGTAAAAATGTCCAGTTGAAAGCAAAGTCAAAGTACCTTGTTTATCGCGTATGTGAGTTAAATGTAAATTAATCGCACTCAATACATTTGCACTGTGCATGTATAATATCCAATTATCACAGCATGAGGACAAACAGGGTGGTCACGCCCATAATGTCACATTTGTCTACGTACGACAGTTTAGCAGAAAAACGCTGACAATCAGAACAGCACTATCTCCAGCAAGAGAAAATAAAAAAAGTTACTCTATTAATGATTTTACCATTGATAAGCCCCTAAATATCCAAATCCGGGCATTACCAATGACCAGAAACTTTATGCGACGTGACAGTTACTACCGTGACTACAAAAGCAGATCAGAGATTCGGCATGTTGGGGTGACTAACTCACTTCCTGACTCCACAAAGCATGTCCACCAGCTAAAACCAAAATCAGGTGTAATAGTGTCCACATGACTGGATGAATGCAGCTCCAACAATTCAAACAGCTCGACATCATCCAGAAAAATAGCAGCCTGCTTGATTGGCCCACATTCTGTTAAAAGCCCTCCTTTCGGCAAAGAGAAACAGTGACAGCAGTGCATACTATCTGCCAGGTTCACTACAGGAACACATGAATGTTCCTTTGACAGCACCTTCCAAACCCACCGCTGCCATCTAGAAGGACAAAGCAGCAGAAATATAAAGACGCCAGCACCACATGGATGTCGCACTCCAAGTCACTCGCCCCCCTGACTTGGGAATTTGTCACTGTCCGTTCACAGTCGCTGGTGAAAATTCTTGAACACCCTCCCTAACACCATTGTAGTTGTACCTGCAGTAAAGGAAAGTCAATGTTTTAAGTAGATAGCTCACCAGAACCTTCACCAGGACAATTCGGAATGTACATTCTGATGTTGCCCGAGCAAGAGTTTCCATATCACGCAAATGATTACAAAAGAAAATTAAAACTTCACAACATGGGGGAGTTTGATTCCTGTCTCAATATGACCGGTGTGGGTATCAACAATCACATTCATGAATAATTACCGAACATAGCTAAGTGGTCTTTGTGGTGTGTATGACAGTCTGATTGAAAAAGAAAATGTAAGAATGCTTTATGTTTCGTGGGCTAATTCGCATCTGATTTACAACCTACATCAGGGGCAAGCAGCAATTCGAAAACAAGAGCCGATTATGGCTCTCCCTTTCATTTTCATTACTAAGTGATCAGTTGCTCTTCCTGGTGGCAATAGGGGGAAGCAGGATCCTTCGGAGCAGCAACCTCAAACTTCAGAGGAAATCTTGGTGTGTTTGTCCCCTATACATGCACATTGCTCTCATATATAAAATGCCTAGCTGTTGGTGATTCGCACAATTGCATTGCATTACTTCTGGAGAATTGAAGGCAAAGGGGTAAAACTTGACAAATATGAAGAGGAGAGTCACAAATTTCAGAGAATCATAGAATCCCTACAGTTCAGAAGGAGGCCGTTAGGCCCATTGAACCTGCACCGACAACAATCCTACACAGACCCTATCCTCATAAACCCACGTATTTACCCTGCAAGTCCCCCAGACACTGAGTGGCAATTTAGCATGGCCAATCAAACTACACTAAACATCTCTGGACTGTGAGAGGAAACCGAGCACCCAGAGCTAATATAAGCCGGCTGTTCGAAAAAAAGAGGCACAGAGAGCACAGGGAACCGTAGACAAGTGACCTAACTGTTCGTACTGGGGAAGCTGCTCGAGTCCATTTCCAAGGATTTCACATCACAGCATTTGCACAGCAGTGAAAAAGTCAGACGAAGTCAGCGTGGATTTACAAAAGGGAAATCATGCTTGATGAATCCATTGGAATTCTTTGAGGATGTAAATAATAGAGTTGACCAAGTAGAACAGGTAGGTATGATTTAGTGAGATTTTCAGATGGCTTTCGACAAGGTATCATATAGTGGACAACTCTGTAAATGTAAAGCACAAGCGATTGTGGTTAGTTTCTTAAGATGGCTAAAAAGCTGGTTAGCAGAAGGAAGCAAATGCTTGTCATAAATCGGGCTTCTTTTCCGATTAGAAGGCAGTGGCTCGTGGGGTTCAGCCAGGATGTGTGCAAAGACTCCCATCTGTACTTATTATTTGTTAATGATTTGTATTTTTTTCCGAATTTGCTGGTGATGCAAAGAGGGGTGGGTGGATGATCTGTGAGGAGGAGGCAGAGATGCCCCAGCATGATTTGGACAGAATGAGTGGGCAAATGCATGGCATGCAGTTTAATGTGGAAAAATGTGAGTTCATTCAATTCAGTCGCAAAACATAGGAAGACAGATTATTATTTGAATGGGTGTAAATGAAAAACGTGGACAGTCAGTGAGATCGTGGTGTCCCTGCGCATCTGTCTCCAAATTTAAGCGCACAGGTACAACAGGCAGGAAAGAAGAGAAATGTACGTTAGCCCTCAGAGGGGGCGGATTTGAGTATCGGGAAAGAGATGCTTTACTACAATTGCATAGGGCGTTGGTGAGGCCACATCTGGAATAGGGTGTGCAGATTTGGTGTCCCTATCTGATGAAGAATGTCCTTGTTAAAGAGGAAGTGCAGTGATGGTTTACCAGCCTGATTCTTGGGATGGCAGTTCTATCACGTGCGGAGATATTAGGTCGGTTCGGATTATATTTGCTGGAGTTTAGAAGAGAGAGATAGGACCTCATATAAACTTAAAACATTCCAGCATGACCGACAGGTTAGATTCAGAAAGGATGTTTCTGATGAAGGGATAAAACTTTTCGGACGGAGGTGAGGATAAATTTCTTCATTCAGAGGGTGGTGATTGTATGCAATTCACTGCCAGAGAAAGTAGGTGAGGCTCAAACCGTTTTTTAAAAAATTTCAAGATGGAATTAGATATAGCTCTTCGGGCTAAAGATATCAAGAGATATAGGAGAAGAGGGAATGAGGATATTGAATTTGATGATCAAATCATGATCAAAATGAATGGCGGAGCACGTTTGAATGGCCTAATAGCCTACTACTGTTGCTACTTTCTAAGTTTCCATATCGTGGAGAAGCCTTAGCTCTTTGACGAACTATGGCACTCCATCTGTAGGGTGGCTAACGACAGTAAGCAGCTTGGTTTACATCAGATGTTTGGATGTGGCGTCGAGATTTTTCCGCACTCTGCTTCACCGTCCAACAATATTCATATTGCAGTTAATGTCACTTCCTGGAAAAAGCGGTCTTTATCACGCTGGCAGCTATGAGAGCTGCTAAATGATGTCCAGCCGGAATCCATGCTGATGTACTGATTGACATAGGGTAGATGGCATATCTGCAGCCAGAATGCTGCCTCGTGGAGGGAGTGAACTTTTAACATAATGGGAAGTGCGTGCTTGTTTTATCTTGTTTATTGCGTTTTCTTGGAGCTGACTCCAATAAGACTGAATATCCCAGCACACCCCTGGCTTGTATCTTGCAGATTGTGGGAACGGATTGGAAAGTTAATAGCTAATAGTGTAAAAACGGGCCGTAAAAACTTGGTATCTGGTCTACACTGCGAGTGACAGAAATTACGTCATTGGCGCCGTTCACAAATCTGTTGCTTGCTCAACTTCACTCATCACTCACCCCCACCGAGATTGTTGTCGATGGAGGAACTCAGCGCCTTCAATGTCATAAAATGTGAATGGGAGTTGCCTGACACCTTGTGTTGGAGATTTTCATCGCCTGCTGTAAAGTTCTTGAATATACTGTACTCCCCTGGACAAGACTATCGTTCAATACAACAGTGTGAAATTGGACCGTTGGATCGTAAGATAAAGGAAAAGTTGTCGGCGTTCGACACCTCGAGCCTGCTCCGCCATTCAATAGGATCATCGGTGATCCAATAATCCACCGGTCCATTTTGCTCTCCTTTCCCCATAACACTTGATTCCCTCACAGGTTGAAATCTATCGTCCTGACCCTTAAATATACATAAGGACTCTGCCCCCACAGCTCGATGTGGAAAGGAGTTCCAAAGACTAAGAACAGCGAAGGAATCCTTCCTCATCTTAGTCTTATATCACCCCACCACCTCAAACCCCTGCCACAACTATTCTGAGACTATGCCCGTTCATGCAAGACTCTCGCTTGAGAGGGAACATCTTCTCACTGTTACCCTGTGACACCCCTTCAGAATCTTCTACATTTCAATGAAATCACCTCTTATTCTTCTCAATTCCAGTGAGTAGAGGCCCAAAAGTAATCTTGCCTCATCGGACAATCCTTCCATACTGTGGATCATCCCCGTGAACATTCTCTGAACTACCTCCGATGAAATAACATATTTCTTTAAATAGGGAGTCCCAAACTGCTCTAGTTTGCACACTTGTTGTATTTTGTGTTAGAGGACACACAGTCCTCTAGATATTGTCTGACCAGCATCTTGTACAATTGTAGCAATACTTCCCTATTCATTTATTACAACACGTTTAAAATAATAGCCAGCAATCAACGAGCCGACCTGATTACCTTCTGCATCTGTGTGCTAGCTTTCCGTTTTTCATGCACAAGCACCCTTGTGGTAGCAGTTTTTTGCATGTTCCCCATTAAATAATTGGTCTTTTGTACTCCCTTCCAAAATGAACTACTTCACGTTTTCCTACATTATACTCCATTTTCCAACGTTTTGCCTACTTACTTAACCTATCAGTACCTCTTTGTAAATTGTGTGTATCACTCTCGCTTCTGGCCTTCCCACCTAGTCTGCGTCGTCTGCAGTCCTTTTGCTATCTTCTTCCAAATCATGAGTATATATTGTAAACAGACGTGGTCCCAGGACTGATCTCTGTGGAATCCAACTGGCTACAGGTTGCCAACTTCAAAAAAACCCTTACCCCCAATTGGTGTTCCTTGCTCATTAACCAATTCGTTATCAATGCAAATATACTACGTCCAGTACCATGGGCTCTTATGATTTAAACATTTGTGAGGTACTTTGCCGAATACCTTTTGGAAGTCAAACTACAACACATCTGCTGGTTTCCTTCTATTCACTCTGATTGAGCCATCCTCAACCAACTCTAATGGATTATTCAGATACGATTTCACTGACATAAAGTAATGCTGAGTCAGCTTGATTCGATTATGATTTTCCAAATCTGCCGTCTTTAATTTCTTAGTGGTTTCCAGCATACTTAAAAACGTTCTGAGCGAGAGCCGATCTCACTGAAAGACATGCTGCAGAACTGAACCTGTGTGCACTGAATGCAACCATTCTGAATGAGGCATATGCGCATTAACCCTTACCAAATTAGGTTTGTGCACAATGACAGTTATAGTGCTGAACTGGGCCTGTAAACACAAAATACAACAAGTGTGCATTGGAGCTTCGGAATGTACGGAACTTCGGAATGCACAATTGAATCAATGCACTCTGAATGAAGCCAAAAGAATTTGGCTTCATTGTTTGGATCATCACAACACTGACAGGCAGTAATCCACGCTGATTAAAGCTGGACTCAACTGGAATGCACTCCATCGAACGCAGGCACATTGAGAAAGTTATTTGAAGACAACCATTTTGAACAAGCCGTTTCTCCACCCTGAAAACTGGGACTCTGCAAAAAGCGTATTGTGGGACTTCATCAGTCCATGCTGAAAGAAACTCTGCAGAACAGAATTTGTGCACCGTCAATGAAGCATGACTGAAGTTGGTCGCCATATACTGAAGACAATAGTGCATCATTTGAACTGACCCTATTGAAAACAATTTGCGTGATTTGGCACTGCAAACTGAAAATTGATCTGCTTTCCCGATCATCAGTAACTGTAACCGGCTGTACTGAAACTTCTTCACAACGGCGAACAATGAGGAACTGCAATCGTGTTCCATTGGACCCTGTCTTCAGTGAATGTCATTGTACTGAGTTTAGCCATGAGGCACTGAGCTCAAGCATGCTGAACTGTATCTTGCCGCAACAAGGAGTGAACAGGCTGCATATTTCCTATTCCCGGACAGACAGGAACTAAATTCGACTGGCCCACGCTGAAAGTTTTGTGCAGGACTGGATCTGTGCACCCTGAAACAACGACACTAAACGGGACATTTGCACACTGAATGTGTCCGTGATGAATGGAATGAAAAGAAATATAATGGAAATACTCAATATATCAGGCAGTTTCTGTGGAGAGAAACACGTTTCCGGTGTATGTTGCAATAGGGTAACCTTACATCCAAACGAGAAATATATAGTAATTATGATGTGGAGATGCTGGCGTTGGACTAGGGTGGGCACAGTAAGAAGTCTCGGAACACCAGGATAAAAGTACAAAAGGTTTATCTGGAATCAAGAGCTTTTGGAGCGCTGCTCCGTCATCACTCACCTGGTGAAGGAACAGCTCTTCGAAAGCTCGTTATTCCAGAAACGCCTGCTGGATTTTAACCTAGTGTTTTGTGACTTCTTACGATGGTAATGAGACACTATTTAAGAAAGCATAGTGGCTGAGTGTATGTTTGTCTGTGTGTAATTTTTTGTGTGTATAATTTTGTGTGTATATGTGTGCTTATGCATGCACCTTTTTCTGGGTATACTTGTGTATTTGTTCGTGGGGGCGTGCGTTTTGTTGTGCATGTGTTTTGTGTGTGTTTCTGTTTTCCCTTGCGAGTGTATGTGTGTTTGTTTAATGTCTGAATATGTGTGTTTGCGTGTGCGCACATGCATCCGTGTGTTTGTGTGGCTTTATGTGTGGGTGTATATGTGTGTTTATGTCCGTGTCTTTACATGTGTGCCCATGTGAGTGTGTGTGTATTTGTATGCAACATCATGTGTGCGACTATCTCTGCATGTCTTTACCTGTGTTTGTATTCTTTTGCATGCATGTGTGCGAGTGTTTTTGTGTGCACGTGCCTGTTTGTGTGCATTTAGAGATGTCTTTGTTTATGTGGGTGGCTGTATGTGCTTATGTATGATTGTGCTTGCAAATGTGTTTTTGTGTGTGTGTGTTTGTGTGTGTGCGCGCGTTTATGTGTGTGTGTGTGCCTGTCAGTGCGTCCGTGTGTTCTTTGTGTATGTTTGTATATTTATGTGCGTGTGTGTTTACCTTTGTTTTTGTGTGTGGGGTGGCGTGGAAGTGGAGGGTGTTAGTGCAGTGCTGAATGTACAGAAGCATATGTTTGTGATTAGTTAGAAGGCAGGAAAGAATACATGTCTGAAGTGGTGATGGTGAAAAACAAAACAATGTGAGGCTGGAACAATAACGATGCAACACGGATGCGTGGTAATATATCAATATAAATCCCGGAATAGTCACCAACATATATCAAAATCAGTCAAAGGAGGTAACAAGATCAAAAGGAAAGAGAAGGAGCCAATGGTTGTTTTTTTTTTAACTTCTTATTCAGTCGAGACATCTGCAAAATATTTAAATGGAAAAAAAAGAGGTGTAATTCTTCCAGTATATTTTGAGTTAAATGGATCATTGTAGGATGCCAAAACCAGAGAAGTAAACTGGGAGCCAAATAACGATAGAAAGTGACAAATGTTCAGAACCGCAGCTCACACTTGTGGATTGATTACTTGTGGATTAGAGGTACACTGCTAATTAATCAGTCAATCTAACTGGATAAGAGAGGGTAGATTCAGAAAGAATTTACCCAATGGTGGGGGAGTCTAGAACTAAGGGTCATAGTTCGAGGACGAGGGGTAAATCATTTACGACTGAGTTGCTTTGAGGCTGAGAAATGTCTTGACCCAGAGAGTGGTGAATCTGTGGAACTCGCGACCACAGAAAGTAGTTGAGGTCAACATGATCAAAATGAATGACTGAGCAGGGTCGAAGGGCCGAACGGCTTCTCCTTCTTCTCTTTTCTATGTTTCTCTTTTTCAATGCCTCATGTCCAAACCAAGAACAAAATATTTATTGGAAAGGCATCCAAAGAAATCACTGCTTCATTTGAAGCTATTTTCTTTTGCCTTGGGTGCTGAAAATGGCTGAGGGGGAAGAAAGATGTTGCATTTCCTCTCCGTCAGTCTGAAGGTGCTTCGGGAAAGAGAGCATTAAGGTGATTGGAAGCTATTGAGGATTGAAAGGAGTAAATGCTCCCTTTTGAATACTGAAGGCGAAAAGAACAATTAGATAAGCTTAGTTGCGGTGTCACATTTTTCTGCTTGGAATGCAGAGGCTGATCCAATGATTGTTGATCGGTGCTTGCAAGGTGAGGAAAAGTGGAACTCTATCCTGTTTCTGGGATGGACAATGAGGTCAAAGCAGCATGCTGGTGACGTTAACAACCATTGTTCTGTTCTCCGTCAACAACAGTGAGTAGCAGATGACCAAAATAAATACGGAACCCACAAATCTGCATTGTTGAACTAACTGAGCATGTGCAAAAGAAATGGGGAAAATAATGAAGAATTGAATGTAGCCATTGCAGTAAAACAGGGTGTACCTTCTGTTCAAGGTAAGTGCTTGAGGTAGTGTGTTTAAAATATATATTGGGCAATAAGTTATCCTCAGAAATGTACACATCGAAGTGCAATAAAGGAATAGAAGTACTCAACATGGCCCAAATCAAAACCATCGGAAGTGCAGTGTTTTAATTCGAAGAAAATAAGTTCTGGTCAGTGAGCAGGAAGTGACACGGATAGCGCCATCTATATATTGGGGAAAGAGGTAAATGTAGCGGCCTGGGTAGAATTGGAGCATCGATAATTCCATTTCCCATTAAAAATCAAACACAGCTGGAACTGCTGCGTCTGGACAAAGCAATCACTTTTATTTGAAGAAACGAGTGGAGTTGATTACCCTGTTCATCATGGCAGCCCGTTCAATCAGGTGGTAGAGTCTGGTGAGTCATGCGTCTTCATTCAATTAAACAAGACCCTCAAAAGTTCCCGGTGGCTGATGGCGGGGCATAGTAATTGTGTGACTAACAAAGTTGATCTGTACTTGTATACACTGAAATTAACTTTGCTGGACCGAACTGAACTGAATGTACTCCCAGTGAACTTGTCCCGCCCTTCCAAAGTAGGAAGGCTTGAATTCTGGGGAATTTCATGATTTTTCAACTGGATCCGTCTACGCTGATATTAACCGTGCTGAACTGAATCTTTCCTTTCCACTATCACCACCTTGGGCGGGAATTCGATGCATCAGTACCGAAAATAACTTTACTGGGTTAGACGTGTTTACACGAATTCATGCATGTTGATCTGGACCTGACCAATCCGGGTTTCAACCGAAAGTAAGCAAAATATCGCGGAAAATGTAACCTCAAACAAGACCAGAGAAATCTGAAAGAACTCAGCAGGTCTGTCAGTATCTATTACATGAGAGTTCACACGACACCAGGTTATAGCGAACAGGTTTATTGGAATCAGAAGCTTTTGAAATGCTGAAGGAGCAGCACTTCAAAAGATCGCGATTTCAAATAAACGTGTTGCACTCTAATGCACTGTCGTGTGGCCTATCATTTTGTCCACCATAATCCAACACCGGCACCACCAAATCATCGCCAGCATCTATAAAGGGAGAGACGCAATTAAGGTATCGAATTCTTCCTGATGAAGGATCAAGGGCACAAGATTATCCGTGTTTCTCTCCTGACAATTGCGAGCAGAAGTGCTGAGTTTTTCCGGATTCCTCTGTTCTTCTTGCTGCTTACAAACTTGCTGGATTGAATCTGTCTATTGAATTCAAGCATGCTGATCTGATTATCGAGCGCAACTATGCTGAAATGGATAAGGTAATATATATAATTGAAATACTTCAGCAGGATCTGGCTCACGGCATTGTAAGTGTGTTGACCTATATATTTCCACTATAAATGAATAGACAGATGTAATAAACTGATGGCACAGTCACAGAGATTTTCCACCAGTCGGAACCTGATTTCTCATCATGTGGACTGAATATTGACCAGGAGAGAGAATTAGGCAGCGTTTTCATTCTCGACTTGAACAGCACTGTTCATTATTATTTCGTGCAGAGACTACTTAACTCAACATTAACCGATTAATCCCATTCATTGCTTTTATACCATGCTCATTTCACTATTTAAACAATCCACTCTTGTAATTCTCATTATTTTTATGGGAATAATTTAACAGGGAGCATACTATACACTCTGAGTGTGGAAACACATCAGAACCTATGAAAACAAAAATAGCTTAAACACGCGATGCACAGTAACTTCACCAATGTGTTTGTTTTGATTAGCACAATACATGTAAAAAAAACTGATCACTTAATTGTCTCCCTGGAGCCTGACACCAAGGATAAATGTGGTAATCTCTGAGTACAATGGAGAAGACAATTGGGGATTTTGATCGAAATGCACTCATCACCGAAAGGTCTTCTGTTTGCCATTTACTATCCTGTCCTTGCTGCTATTGGAGTTCCAGGTAAAGTCGAACGATTAATTATTCATCATGGAAATCATTGCTTATCCCTGTCGCAGTTCTATTTTTTTTTCAAAATGCTTCTCTATGGTACCGATATTATGGGATACCTGCTGTGATTTGTTCCATTTTACTGGAGCTTCACCTTCAGCACCGTTTTAAACCTCCATTTTAATCATTACATTTTTCTCTCTGCCTGACATAATTTGTTGACATGGCTGGAAATACAATTAGTTGTGCTTTAATTCAACGTGATGAGAAAAGTGAATGCAATACTGGGCTAGTGGAAACCCAATGAGTACCATTATTCTGACAGTTTTGCAAAAGGGCAGCAGATGACATCAATATAGTTAATGGCAAAGTGCAATGCAGGAAATGTGTATTACTTAAAATTTAAGGAGCAAATTTCCCGAAGTAATTAACGATTTGGGACTCATGATTGTGTATGAATTGAAGCAATCTTATTGTAATGTGTTGTTTCTCGCTTTGACCAATATGCTGTCTATACATTGTCCGGATAATTTATCCTCTTTAACAACGTACTATACTACCTTAACCAGGGTAATTTCATCACATCAAGCTTACAAATTCCCCTTCTTACTGTTCCCAACTCATGTTGTAAGTAAGATTCCATTTGGTTGTTCATGCTGTCAATGTGGCTGCAACACCACAACAATATCATCATGTAAAGTAAGTTCTGGTGTGGTTTGCCACTGTGACTGTGGAAGCATTGCCATACTCTAAATGTAGCTCTGTTATGCTGTTGAGACTGTTAGTGAATGGTCACAAATTTATCCTGATGTGCGTGTTTTGTTTTGTTGTTTGCAACGAGAAAAACAATCCTCTGTTAAGTTGGTGTTGATTTTCTTTTAGCATTTTATTCAGACAGGATCTCAGGTTTTTGCTTTTAGTCCGGAGATGAAAACATAGCCAATGCAAAACTCCATGTGTGCTGAAGTCCTGGAGTAGATCTAAAGTCCACTACCACATGACAATTCTACTGACTGAATCATGACATTAACATTGCAAATAGGAGGTATTTTATTCACTACTCTGAACCATTTTTTCAATAGTTTCAATGAATTATCAATCTGGAGTCTCAAACCATTTTCAATTCAAAGCAGGTTCTTGCGTTCTAAATGAAACACATTTCCAGTTTTCTTCTCGCGTTCTGAGGGACTTGGCATTTTTGTATAATGAATGTCATGTGATGCATTTCTGCTAAATTAATATTTATATTTATTTAATATTAATGGCCATCGGATTTGCCAATGACTTGGTCGCGTCTTCTGTCTTCTCTACAGGTGGAACAAGACACTAACTGATTGTATTTCCAGTGCCTGATTCATCAAGCAGTGAGATTAACATTCAATATGTATTTTTTTCCTGACAGTTCAGTGCAGTATTGGAAAAATGCTGCATTGTAGGATGGATTTTTTAATCAGTGAATCAGAAGGTTCTTCAAGGATTGCCAATACTGATCTCTCTTCATGTTTGCTTCCTGCCATTTCAATACTTTAATCATTTTTCTTCTCTTCTTCTATGTTGCTTATTCACTGAGGTTATTTTGTCTGCAACACAGCAAATTTGGCAGTGATTGTGATCCTAGCCCGTGGAAGATGCGGTCTCTCTGGATGTATCACTTACTATTTGGTATCAATGGCGGTCACAGATCTCATGGTCATAATTGCAGCTGTGATTTTCAACCGGATTGCCCGTATCTATTTCCCATTCAGCTTCCTCTCCATCACTCCGATCTGTAGTCTCAGTTTTGTGATAATTTATGGAGTCAGAGATTGTTCTGTCTGGACAACAGTCGCGTTTACCTTTGATCGATTCGTTGCCATTTGTTGCCAGAAGTTGAAGACAAAATATTGCAGCAAGAAAACGGCGGTGAGGGCAATAGGGACTGTTTGTGTTCTGAGCGGTGTTGTTAACACCCCCTGGTACTTTACATATGAGCCGTCGTTTATCATTGACGGCATACCTTGGTTATGTAACGGAAAAGCAATATTTTATACGTCGCTAATATGGACCGCATTTGACTGGACTCTTGTCATTTTAACGCCTTGTCTCCCATTCATTCTGATTTTATTGCTTAATGTGCTGACTGTCAGACACATCATCGTGGCCAATAGAGCCCGCAGGAGACTCCGGGCCCAGAGCAATGGAGAGAATCAGAGTGACCCAGAGATGAAGAAACGGAGGAAGTCTATTGTTTTACTCTTCTGTATCTCGGGGAGCTTCATCCTGTTGTATTTGTTATTTTTTATAACCATTCTCTATGTTCAACTTGCGAATGTTACATACTCCTCAGTTTCTGATTCCAGCAACTTAGCATACATTCTGGATGAAAGTGGAACTATGCTTCAGCTTTTGAGTTCCTGCATCAACCCTTTTATTTATGCAGGAACCCAGAGTCAATTTAGAAAAGAATTAAAGAATGGGGTGAAATATCCCCTGACACTAATTGGCAAATTATTTAATTAATCAATTCAATGTAATCCAATGTTAAAATCAAAATTTTGCCCTCATTGTCTCTGTAAGGCAATGCATCCCCTGCCAGATCCACAGTGGGATACTAGGGCACGATGTGTAATAAATAATACATAACTTGTCTAACCTGTTGTCAGTTAATCCCCAATCCACTGCCTGAACTGACTGGCATCAGGTGCTTTCCAGGAAGCCCTAAGCCCATAGAGCCCCGTAGTTACTCTACATTCACATGGAGACACAGAGTCCGACTGTTATCTGTTATTGGTTTAACAGATTAAAGGAGAAATATAAATATCCTGCATTGGTATCATTTAACCCGAGACGTTAGAACATTCTCTGAAATTGAATTAAAGATTGTCCTCAAACTTCGTCTTTTGCTCACGAGGCACCTTTCCACGTCCAGGTTCCTGGGCCCATAAAACATAGAAGAGAGGATTTGACACAGGACAATTGATAAAGACTAAAGGCAACTAGTTCAGCTTCCATAATGAAAGTAAACGACTGCGGAAGCTGAAGATGAAAACATAAAATGCTGAATAAACACAGTAGGCCCGGCCACATCTAAGAGAACAGAAACAGTGTGAACATTTCGAGTTCACATGACATTTCTTATTTTTCTCTTCGTACATGCAGCCAGACCTTTTGTGTTATCTAGCATTTTCTGCGTTTACTTTACCTTCCATTAGGTCCATTGACCAATTATGCCGAAATGCCCAGGGCTATCAAACATTATAAAAGGAAGGGAACAAAAGTACAAATTTGAAAATATTAATTCGCAAACACATCGTTACAATGTTTCAACTGTAATGAGAATCTTATCTCCACTGTCCCCAAAAGGTAAATTTCGTCTGATCGCCGCATGATGCAACAGTAAAGTTGTTCTCTCATAATAGCAATCAATCTGAATCAATTAGTTCATAACAGGTTCATGGAATGAGATAGGCCTCTTTCCAATTCGCGTGACGTTTAGCAAAAGGGAGCCGAAATTATTTGCATGAGTGCAAAGGAGCCTTGGTGTCTTCCTGTATTGGGTCTGATGGACAGAAAGTTGCTTCCTGTATGGATTCCAGTATTCCTGATTTGGACACGAGTGCACAGGCGAGGTAAATGTGCATCCCATTACAAAAGGTATTGTATGGATGCATATTACATCTTGAATGCCTTCGGCAACTTGATTGCAGCCAAATAAAGTATCAATAGTCCATATTTCCTGTTCCATTGTGTTTGGAATTACCCTGGACTGGATTGGAGTGGCATTGATGAGCTTCTGAATTTCACAGAGAGCTTTGCTGCATTGAAGGTCCTATGGACTTGGTAACTTGTAAACACTGTTCTGATCCATGCTGATGTTATGACTGGACAAGTCGTATCCGAGGATGGGACCTGGAGTGATTGATCACAACATTGAAGAGAGTGACAGAGGCTGCTGATGAACATATCCAAAATAAAATATTAGAACATAGGGACATTGGAACCAGGAGCAGGATAACTCATCCCTTCGAGACTGTTCTGCCATTCAATCAGATCATGGCTGATTTCTCCCTGGCCTCAAATTCACCTCCCCACTTGTTCCCCTTGTCCCTTTTAACGTTAAAAATATATGTATCACCTTCCTGAAATCATTTAACGATTCAGACAGCACCGCTCTATGGGACAGCGAATTCCATAAATTTACGACCCTCTGCGGCACATACTTTCTCCTCATCTCAATTTTAAATCTACCAGCTCACAACCTATACCTGTGGGCTTTTCTGCGAGACTTCCCCATAAGAGGAAACATTTGGTACAATTGCTTTATGAATCTTCTTTATAAATTTTATGTATCTCAATCAGATGACCTCTTATCCTTCTAAATCCAGCGAGTGCAAACCCAAACTGTTTAATCACTCCTCATACGTCAACCCCTTCATCCCCGGAAACAATCTGGTGAACATCCACTGAACTGCCTCCATTGCCACCATAGCCTCCCTCAAATAACGAGACAAAAACTGGACCAACACTCAAGATCTGTTCTCAACAACACCCTGTAAAATTGCAACAAGACTTCTCTACTTTTATACTCCAGTCCCTTTGCTATAAATGCCAACATCCCATTTGTTCATTCTTATTACATCCAGCACCTGCATGCCGATTTTCTGTGAAGCACGAATCTGCTTTCCATTCAGGTAATAATTCGCCTTTCTATTTATTTCTGCAAAAATGCACAGCCTCAACTTAGCCACATTAAAATTCTTCTGTTAAATGCTGGCCCATTCTCCCAGCCTAACTTTACCCGTCTGTAAAATATTTACATCCCTTCACTGCCTGGTGGATGGGGGCAAGGCAGTGGACGTGGTATATATGGATTTTAGTAAGGCGTTTGATAAGGTTCACCATGGTAGGCTTCTGCAGAAAATGCAGATGTATGGGATTGGGGGTGATCTAGGAAATTGGATCAGGAATTGGCTAGCGGATAGGAAACAGAGGGTGGTGGTTGATAGTAAATATTCATCATGGAGTGCGGTTACAAGTGGTGTACCTCAGGGATCTGTTTTGGGGCCACTGCTGTTTGTAATATTTATTAATGATCTGGATGAGGGTATAGTTGGGTGGATTAGCAAATTTGCTGATGACACCAAAGTCGGTGGTGTGGTAGACAGTGAGGAAGGGTGTCGTAGTTTGCAGGAAGACTTAGACAGGTTGCAAAGTTGGGCCGAGAGGTGGCGGATGGAGTTTAATGCGGAGAAGTGTGAGGTAATTCACTTTGGTAGGAATAACAGTTGTGTTGAGTATAGGGCTAACGGGAGGACTTTGAATAGTGTGGAGGAGCAGAGGGATCTAGGTGTATGTGTGCATAGATCCCTGAAAGTTGGGAATCAAGTAGATAAGGTTGTTAAGAAGGCATATGGTGTCTTGGCGTTTATTGGTAGGGGGATTGAATTTAGGAGTCGTAGCGTTATGTTGCAACTGTACACAACTCTGGTGCGGCCGCACTTGGAGTACTGTGTGCAGTTCTGGTCCCCACATTACAGGAAGGATGTGGAGGCTTTGGAGAGGGTGCAGAGGAGGTTTACCAGGATGTTGCCTGGTATGGAGGGGAGATCCTATGAGGAGAGGCTGAGGGATTTGGGATTGTTTTCGCTGGAAAGGCGGCGGCTAAGAGGGGATCTTATTGAAACATATAAGATGATTAGAGGTTTAGATAGGGTGATAGTGATAGCCTTTTTCCTCTGATGGAGAAATCCAGCACGAGGGGGCATGGCTTTAAATTGAGGGGGGGTAGTTATAGAACCGATGTCAGGGGTAGGTTCTTTACCCAGAGGGTGGTGAGGGATTGGAATGCCCTGCCAGCATCAGTAGTAAATGCGCCTAGTTTGGGGGCGTTTAAGAGATCCGTAGATAGGTTCATGGACGAAAAGAAATTGGTTTAGGTTGGAGGGTCACAGTTTTTTTTTTTAACTGGTCGGTGCAACATCGTGGGCCGAAGGGCCTGTTCTGCGCTGTAATGTTCTATGTTCTATGTTCTATGATTCATCCCGCCCCCCCCCCCCCCCACCACGGCCCCCCCCCCCCCCCCCCCCCCCCCCCCCGCCGGCCCCCCATTTATCATCCTCACATTTAGCTTTGTCACAATATGTCCCTGCTTTCAGATCATTTAAAAAGGTTGTAAAGAATTGCGATCCGAGGACTAACCCCGAGGCACACCGCTAGTTACATTTCACCAGCCAGAGAAGGATCCATTTATCCTGACACTCTGTTTCTGTCAGTCAGTCAATCCTCTAATATTCGCAACAAATACTCCATCCAAGTAAACAAATATGCTAACTGTGGTCAGACACAGTACACTCTGAACAAAGGTGGCAGATGCCACCCAAAATAAGTAAAACGTCTTCTCATCAACTCCCCAGACGCTTATCGTTCTGTGTCAACCACAGACACACATTTTCAACCTCAGACATTTGTTAAATGCCGCTTGCTCGCAGATGGCTTTGCCAGGGGACACGCTCCAGCATTTGAACCTCTCATTCTGATAATCATCTCCCCTGGATGGCTACATCCATTCATGCCCATGCCCATGGAGGTGTGGGATAGAGGGAATGTTGGCCGATTGGATAGGTAACTGGCTATCTGATCGAAGACAGAGGGTGGTGGTGGATGGAAAATTTTCGGACTGGAGGCAAGTTGCTAGCGGAGAGCCACAGGGATCAGTGCTTGGTCCTCTGCTCTTTGTGATTTTTATTAATGACTTAGAAGAGGGGGCTGAAGGGTGGATCAGTAAATTTGCTGATGAGACCAAGATTGGTGGAGTAATGGATAAGGTGGAGGGATGTTGTAGGCTGCAAAGAGACATAGATACGATGCAAAGCTGGGCTGAAAAATGGCAAATGGAGTTTAACCCTGATAAATGTGAGGTGATTCATTTTGGTAGGACTAATTTAAATGTGGACTACAGGGTCAAAGGTAGGGTTCTGAAGACTGTGGAGGAACAGAGAGATCTTGGGGTCCATATCCACAGATCTCTAAAGGTTGCCACTCAAGTGGATAAAGCTGTGAAGAAGGCCTATAGTGTGTTAGCATTTATTAACAGGGGGTTGGAGTTTAAGAGCCGTGGCGTTATGCTGCAACTGTACAGGACCTTGGTGAGACCACATTTGGAATAGTGTGTGCAGTTCTGGTCACCTCACTATAAAAAGGCTGTGGAAGCGCTGGAAAGAGTACAGAGGAGATTTACCAGGATGCTGCCTGGTTTGGAGGGTAGGTCTTATGAGGAAAGGTTGAGGGAACTAGGGCTGTTCTCTCTGGAGCGGAGGAGGCTGAGGGGAGACTTAATAGAGGTTTATAAAATGATGAAGGGGATAGATAGAGTGAACGTTCAAAGACAATTTCCTCGGGTGGATGGAACTATTACAAGGGGGAATAACTATAGGGTTCATGGTGGGAGATATAGGAAGGATTTCAGGGGTAGGTTCTTTACGCAGAGAGTGGTTGGGGTGTGGAATGGACTGCCTGCAGTGATAGTGGATTCAGACACTTTAGGAACATTTAAGCGTTTATTGGATAGGCACATGGAGCACACCAGGATGATAGGGAGTGGGATAGCTTGATCTTGGTTTCAGGTAAAGCTCGGCACAACATCGTGGGCCGAAGGGCCTATTCTGTGCTGTACTGTTCTATGTTCTATGCCTCGCCGTCCAGATACACTTCTGGTGTTCACCTTTACTAACAGAAGGTTACTGCTTCACAGGTTTATTTTACTTTCGATCTCCATCCTGCAACGATGCCATTTTATATTTTAAGTACCCCTCAGCTCTTCGCTGTTAACATCACTGAACCACATCGCTTCATGATCACTCGTACTTTGTAGAGTTTTCTTCGTGCACTTTTCCTGTACCCCACTGGTTTCTGGAGCCATCTTCTTTAGTTTTGGACTTGCTTTCAGTCCCTTTATTGTTTTGACTGTCCTGGCATTTGATGTGTAATGCTGCTTCCAACTGAACTGAAAATGGTTTTGCTATGTATGTGAGTCCGTTGATACGAGGCAACAAAATAACTTTGACAACTTCAAGAGTGGTAAAACCTCTCTTAAAATCAAATTTCTGTTCCCTCTTTCTTAACGCATACATTCAAAAATACAAACCAGAGCTAAAACTTTCAATCATCTCCTATTCTGAACTCCATAAAATACAAATACAACGTATTCAAATTAATGGCTACTTCCTAACATAAATAATGCCACCGGGTTGCGACAGCAGTTACAATGCCGCTGGGTGCCAAAACGGCCGGAGAAATGGAGAAAAGTCATAGAGAAATGAATTCTGGGTGAATTGGAGCTACACTTCACACTGGCCTTTTACAGTGCCAGTGTAAAGAAAGAGAAGGGGCACTGTCTGTGCGAGGTCTGCACGTTGTCCACGTGTCTGTGGGGTTTCATCCGGGTGCTCTGCTTTCTTCCCACAGTCCAAAAGACGGGTTGATAGGTGCTTCGGCCGTGCTAAATTCTCGCTCAGTTTGGAAGATTAGTCAAGGAACCTAATTTATTGGTGTGCAGACATGACTCTCCGGTAAACTCTGCCCAACCCAGTTGCTACTCAAATGATTAGACTATAGCAGAACTGCCCTTCAGCAAGCAATCAAGTGAACCCCCTTTTTACCTCTCATGTGATTATCACCACCTTTTCTGCACTGGACACAACATGAACTGGTTAAAATTAAAGTTTTTATATTCGACAAAAGTAGGCTTTCATTAACACCGCAATGAAGTTACTGTGAAAATGCCGAAGTCGCCACACTCCAGCTCCTCTTCGGGTAAAATGAGCGAGAATTTAGCACGGCCGAAGCACCTATCAACCCGTCTTTTGAACTGTGGGAAGAAAGCACCCGGATGAAATCCCGCAGACACGTGGACAACGTGCAGACCTCGCACAGACAGTGCCCCAAGCCGGGAATTGAACACTTTCCCTGGCGCTGCGAGGCAGCAGTGCGAGCAACTGCTCCACTGTGCTGCCTTCCTAAATCGTTCGGTTCAACTCTATGCTGGTTCAAGTTATATTGTTCGATTGTTGGTTGAGAGTCTCAGCTGCTGGCACCCCTCTTTCATGAACGATGTTAGTTCACCTCTCTCTCTCTCTCTTTCTCTCTGTTTCTCTCGATCAATCCCCCACTCTCTTCATCTGTTTCCCCAGTACAGACTATTCCTGGGTGTCTCAAATCAGTTAGAAGTCTCACAACACCAGGTTAAAGTCCAACAGGTTTATTTGTTAGCACAAGCTTTCGGAGTGTCGCTCCTTCTTCAGGTGAGTGAAGAGTTGTGTTTACAAACAGGGCATACATAGGAGAAGTCATCCCCAATGGTCAAGCTCTCCATATACACAGGATCTATTCAGATGAGGAGGATCGCAACAGACACCTACAGGCGCTGAAAGACGCCCTCGTAAGAACAAGATACGGCGCTCAAATCATCGATCGACAATTCCGCCACAGTGAAAACCTGCACAGACCTCCTCAGAAGACAAACACGGGAGACGGTGGACAGTGTACCCTTCGTCGTCCAGTCGTTTCCCGGAGCAGAGGAACGACAATATCTTCTCTGGAGCATTCAACATATCATCGATTAAGACGAACATCTCGCCAAGGTCATCCTCACACTCCCACTTCTTGCCTTCGGATAACTGCACAACTGCAAACAGACCATTGTCCGCAGCAAACAACCCAGCCTTCAGGAGAACAGTGACCACGGCACCACACAACTCTTCTACAGCAACCTCTGCAAACGTCTGAATCATGGACACGGATGCCATCAACTCACGTGAGAACACCATCCACCAGGTACACGGTACATACTCTTGCGACTCGGCCAAAGTTGTCTACCTGATACGCTGCAGCAAAGGATGTCCCGCGGCATGGCACATTGGCGAGATCATGTTGACGGTTCAACAACGAATGAATGAATACGGCTCGACAATCATCAGGCAGGAGCGTCGGGGAACACTTCAGCAATCACGGGCATTCAGCTCTGATCTTCGGGTATTCTCCAAGGTGGCCTTCACGACACACGACAATGCAGAATCGCCGATCAAAAACTGATAGCCAAGTTCCGCACACATGAGGACGGCCTCAACCGGGATCTTGGGTTCATGCCACACTATCTGTAACCCCCACGACTTGCCTGTGGGGGTTACAGATGTGAAATCTCACTAACTGTCCTGGCTGGAGACAATTCACACCTCTTCAACATGTGCTTAAACCTCGCTCCACTCTCATTGCCCGTACCTGTAAAGACTTGATTACCTGTAAAGGCTCGCATTCCAACCATTATCTTGTAAATTGAGTCTGTGTCTATGTCTGTCCTGTTTGTGAACACAACTCTTCACTCACCTGAAGAAGGAGCGACACTTCGAAAGCTTGTGCTACCAAAAAAACCAGTTGGACTTTAACCTGGTGTTCTGAGACTTCTTACTGTGCTTAATCCAGTCCAATGCCTGCATCTCAACATCAAGTCTCAAATCAGGACACAGAATTGAAAAAATTGAGGTTAGTGAAGTATAATTTGGTGGGGAACTAAGTGAGGGTTTCAAGTCTTGCCGCATTACAGGATAATGGTAAACCTGGATTTGAGAAGGTGCAAATAGGAAGAACATAACCTCATCCTCAATGTTCCAAGAAAAATGGATGCTGCAGGAACTGCCACTCGTATTCACATGTCAAGGTCGTATGTCGTCGGGAGACTTTGCATCATGCGTTGTATAAAAACTACCTGCTTTTTCTAAGATTCATGCTTTGTTCATAATGAATAAATGCCAAGGTTCCCTGTGCCAAAATTTGTATATTATGAATCACCACGTTGGCCTCATGTGATTGCTTTTGATTCATTTTAATGCCTTGTCGGCTGTTCAGTCTGATTTTATTGTTCACAGCTTTGAAGGTAATATACATTCTTATAACCAGCAGAAGCCATGAAGGACTCCAGAACCAGAGATATTGAGAGAATCAGAGCAATACAGAGATAGAGAAGAACAGAAAATCCATGGATTTCTTCGTCACCATATTGGGCAGCTTCATTCTGTTATAGTTTCTATTTTGTCATCGAAATTTTCTATGTAAGAATCGAAAAAGTTTCTTATTTCTCTACTTCTATTCCTCATCATGTATTCTGGAAAAATATTTTTTTTTTGCGTTCTTGTATCAACACTTTATGCATGTGCATGTCTTGAGTATATTTGGAGACAAATTAAAGAATGTCGCAAAATAGCGTCTGAGCCTATTTGTTATTTTTTAAATATTTAACTGATCAAATGGGAATTTTTTTTCCATTAAAATTCGACATTTCGTCTACTTCTCCATGTTCCATCGCCTTGCTTTTCGACATGCACATCACGTTTTAACACGGCTGCAAAGAACCTCTCATATGCAGAGTATCCTAATTCTAATGTTTCCACCACGTCTCATATGCAGGCTGCAATACAATTAGTCAATGCACTGAACATTCTGATGTTGTTTATGTAGATTTATGACTACGTCTTCACCAAAACGATTGTCTGTTATCTTCAAGCTGGCAACTATCTGTTCTTCTAACACGTAACAATCTTTATTTCGAGTTTTGCTTATATTGGGACCTTGAGGCAAAACGTTTGATTAGCTTGCGATTTTGGTATACTAGCACATCGGAGAATACCCAATGGCACCCTGAGGACTCTGGTGCCAGCCTCTCCAGCGTGTTTAAACTGCGCACCTACGCTCCCCTCCCGCCTTACCCCGCTGACGGCCTGCGTATTGGAGACAATGTCTTAAATTCACAAAAGTCAGCTCGCCCCCCAAAAAATGGGCTGGAATACCTCCCCTTTTTCCCACCCGTTGGACACTTTGTTTCTTTTTTGTTGGGGGTTGGGGGGGGGAATTTGCACCATTATCTCTCAAGATGTCATTGTTCTGAATTGACTGCCATCAAGCAGAGTGATGGGAGATAACAGCCAACATTCATGAGGATTTAAAGGAGGCTGGAGGATTGGACAACCTTTTGTTCTATGGAATAATTAAGAAGGACGCATTTACGTTAACAGCTAGTTCTATGATTGGAAGTTTCCAGACTGGAAAACGGACAACAAAAAACAAAATCTGGTTTTGAAAATATATTTGGCCTGGTTGCTGGAGAATAACATAGAACATAGAACATAGAACAGTACAGCACAGAACAGGCGCTTCGGCCCACGATGTTGTGCCGAGCTTTATCTGAAACCAAGATCAAACTATCCCACTCCCTATCATCCTGGTGTGCTCCATTTGCCGATCCAATAACCGCTTAAATTTTCCTAAAGTTTCTGACTCCACTATAAGAACATAAGAAATAGGAGCAGGAGTAGGCCATCTAGCCCCTCGAGCCTGCCCCGCCATTCAATAAGATCATGGCTGATCTGACGTGGATCAGTACCACTTACCCGCCTGATCCCCATAACCCTTAATTCCCTTACCGATCAGGAATCCATCCATCCGCGCTTTAAACATATTCAGCGAGGTAGCCTCCACCACCTCAGTGGGCAGAGAATTCCAGAGATTCACCACCCTCTGGGAGAAGAAGTTCCTCCTCAACTCTGTCTTAAACCGACCCCCCTTTATTTTGAGGCTGTGTCCTCTAGTTTTAACTTCCTTACTAAGTGGAAAGAATCTCTCCGCCTCCACCCTATCCAGCCCCCGCATTATCTTATAAGTCTCCATAAGATCCCCCCTCATCCCTCTAAACTCCAACGAGTACAAACCCAATCTCCTCAGCCTCTCCTCATAATCCAAACCCCTCATCTCCGGTATCACTGCAGGCAGTCCATTCCACACCCCAACCACTCTCTGCGTAAAGAACCTACCTCTGATATCCTTCCTATATCTCCCACCATGAACCCTATAGTTATGCCCCCTTGTAATAGCTCCATCCACCCCAGGAAATTGTATTTGAACGTTCACTTTATCTATCCCCTTCATCATTTTATAAACCTCTATTAAGTCTCCTCTCAGCCTCCTGCGCTCCAGAGAGAACAGCACTAGCTCCCTCAACCTTTCCTCATAAGACCTACCCTCCAAACCAGGCAGCATCCTGGTAAATCTCCTCTGTACTCTTTCCAGCGCTTCCACATCCTTCTTATAGTGAGGTGACCAGAACTGCACACAATATTCCAAATGTGGTCTCACCAAGGTCCTGTACAGTTGCAGCATAACCCCATGGCTCTTAAACTCCAACCCCCTGTTAATAAAAGCTAACACACTATAGGCCTTCTTCACAGCTCTATCCACTTGAGTGGCAACCTTGAGAGATCTGTGGATATGGACCCCAAGATCTCTCTGTTCCTCCACAGTCTTCAGAACCCTACCTTTGATCCTGTAATCCACATTTAAATTAGTCCTACCAAAATGAATCACCTCACATTTATCAGGGTTAAGCTCCATTTGCCATTTTTCAGCCCAGCTTTGCATCGTATCTATGTCTCTTTGCAGCCTACAACAGCCCTCCACCTCACCCACTTCTCCACCAATCTTGGTGTCATCACCAAATTTACTGATCCACCCTTCAAACCCCTCCTCTTAGTCATTAATAAAAATCACAAAGAGCAGAGGACCAAGCACTGATCCCTGTGGCACTCCGCTAGCAACCTGCCTCCAGTCCAAAACTTTTCCCTCCACCATCACCCTCTGTCTTCGATCAGGCAGCCGGTTACCTATCCAATCGGCCAACTTTCCCTTTATCCCACACCTCCTTACTTTCATCATAAGCCGACCATGGGGGACCTTGTCAAACGCCTTACTAAAATCCATGTATATGACATCAACTGCCCGACCTTCATCAACACACTTAGTTACCTACTCAAAAAATTCAATCAAATTTGGGAGGCACAATAAAGTATCACTTTACGGACTGTGTGAAACTGAAACATTTCACGGAATGCTCTGTTTTGTTGAGCTGTTCTCAAAGTTATATTGACGGCATATTATTAGTTACATTTTTTATCACTGAGTATATTTAATGAATGTTACATGTTAACATGATTGCGACAATAAAAGCCTTAAAAGTTGATGTCTTGTTTTATCATTCTTCCAGCGAGTCACTGAAGATTAAAGTATCCTTTTACCTTCCATTGTTTTCAAACATTGCAGTTGAATCGTCATTGTAAGCTGACATTTATGTCATCGTTATCTTCTTGAGTGAGCCTCGGATTGTTTGCCTTTTTCACAAAGCCCTTCTGTTTAAAAATAGTTTACATTTGTTCAGATGTTTTAATAATTTCCCTTAAAATTCGATTTTGATTTTGGTCGATCGAACCAGGGCAGGACTTACTCTGTTAATGGTAGGGCGTTGGGGAGAGTTATATAATAAAGAGATCAAGGGGTACAAATCCATAACTCCTTGAAAGTGGAGTCACAGGTGAATAGATTGGCGAAGAAGGCATTCGGCATGCTTAGTTTCATTGCACAGAAAATTGAATTCATGAGTTGGAACGTCTTGTTGAAGTTGTACAAGACATTGGAAAGGCCACACCTGGAATACTGTGTCCAGTTCTGGTCACCCTATTATAGAAAGGAGATGATTAAATAGCAAATGTGCAGAAAAGATGTTCTGGGATGCAATCGGGACTTGAGTTTTGAGTTATAAGGACAGGCCGATAGACTGGGACTTTTTTCTCTGGAGCTTAGTAGGCTTTGAGGTGATCTAATAGAGGTCTATAAAATAACAATTGGCATAGATCAGCTGGATAGTCAATATATTTTCCCAAAGGTTATGCGAGTCTAAAACTAGAGGGCATAGGTTTAAGGTGAGAGGGGAGAGATACAAAAGGGTCCGGAGGGGTAATTCCTTTATACAGACGGTGGTGAATGTCTGGAACAATCTGCCAGAAGTAGTATTAGAGGCGGTTACAATTTTGTCTTTTCAGAAGCAATTAGGGAGCTGCATGGGTAAGATGGGTATAGAGAGATATGGGCCAAACGCGAGCAATTGGGACTAGCTTAGGGGTTCAAAAAGGGGCTGCATGGATACGTTGGGCCGAAGGGCTGTTTCCATGCTCTAAACCTCTCTGAGTTGCCTCACAATTTTACTCTAATGCGGAAACTGTTAAGATGTGGTTGCATCCATTGCTGCCAGTTCATCGAATCCCTATAATTCAGAATAAGGCAACTCGGCCCATCGAGATTAGGCCAACAACAATCCGATTCTGGCCCTACCTCCTTAACTACACGTATTCACCCTATTAATCCACCTGCCTCGAAGGAGCAATGGAGCATGAGCAATCCCACTAACCCACGCATCTTTGCACTGTGGGAAGAAACGGGACATATTTAGGAAACCAACGCAAACCCGGGGAGACTTTACAAACTCCTGGGGCCGGATTTGAACGTGGCTCCTTGACACTGTGAGGCTGAAATGCTACCCACAGTGCCACTGTTCTGTCATTGCAGTCTTGTAAGTGTTTTGCTTCAGTTTGTGCATTAGGTTGAGACACAATTTTCACATTTTGAAACTGAATGTGAGATTTTGTCAGCTTGTATTAATTCTGTCTATTGGCAATCATGTGGAACAGTACTCGCGTCGCTAAACCTGATCCTGCTGCTTCGGGTTCAAGTACAACGCCAGGACTTGAAAGGAAAATTCATAATGCTTTTCCACGACTTGATGGTCAACTCGGCATCTTTCAACCAGATCCCCATGATTTGAGCATTAATTAAACAAATTGATGCTGGGAGCATGCTATATACTGCGACCACGTAATGATTTCTGTGTATCAACAATTAAGGAGGATTATAATTTGTTGACGTTCTTCTAAATTTAATGGATGAGGCACCGTGTAAAGAAAGACAACATCATTCATAGGTCGCCTTGAAGGCAGTAAGATGTCATCTGGTACTTTTGCGGGGGGCGGGGGGGGGGGCGGGCTATGGGTGGGGGGAGGGGTGTGGGGGGGGGAATAGAATGTGGAAATTACGGGGTGTCGAGGCGACACCATGTGAAAATCCAAGAAGCTGATCCAGTATAACCATGCAGGTTTGCTTCCACTGCAAAATATTGCAGACTTTTTATTATCAGTCTAAACCTAACGACAGAAATGTAATTCTTAACTTTCCATTAAATGTTTTCCAATGATTTTGTTTTAAATGTCAGGAATGCATAAGTCTTCGTATTTTGTGCAGTGCAATATTACCTAAACACCATATGTCATCAATAAAGTACTTTCATATTTTATTCCGTTCGGGAATCAGACAGCTCCAGACCCGCGAGGAACAGTCATTATCGGGAGAGGATAACGGAAAGCGCCGGGATGAAGTTTCTCTCCAAAGACAGCACTGAGTTGGAAGAAAAAAATATAGAATCACTTCACCAGAAAGCGACAAGATAATTGGATGGTGAATAACAGATATTACACTCCGTGCATAATCAGCTGGGGTAAAAATAATTTCATCATTTATTGGGAAAACTATTATTTATTATCAGTATTTAGATTCGTTAAAATCCCAAGCTTTAATTTTACATTAAAGTCATGTCAGGAGAGGAGAGAAGAGCGGAATGTGTGGCTTCTCCCGTATAAGGATTCTTGTACACTGCCAGTGTCAAGATTACCAGATGTGCAGGAAGTTCTCCCAGTTGCAGCAGCTGGAGCTCCGGGTTTCGGAGTTTGTGTAGCAGCTAAAGACACTGCAACGTATTCGTGAGGCTGAGAGTTACGGGAATTACGTTTCCAGAGGTCACATCAGAACTCCAGGACGAGAGGAAAAAAGGGAATGGTATACCAGACAGTCTAGAAAGAGCAGACAGGAAGGGCATGAGAACCCTCGAGCTTGATCTCTAGTCGGGATTCCATTTTGGAAGCGGATGCGGGCGATGGCACATTGGAGGAAAGCAGTCAGAGCCAAGATTCTGGCACCACAATCGACCTTACTGTTTATGGGGGAGAGGGGGCTAGAAGAAAGGGAAAACGATAGTGAAAGAGGATTTTTTAATCAGGGGAGCAGACAGGCGTTTCTGTGGCTGAAGACGTGGTTCCAGAATGGCGTTGTACATCCCTGGTGCATCGTGAAAGGGGAGGGTGCATGTTGGCAAAATGGGGAATGAGGTATTGCATCAAGAACGCAGAGAGCGAGGCAGCAAATTTAAAAAAGCAGGACCTCAATTATTGGAATCTCTGGATTACTCCCGGTATGACGTGATCGTTAGTAATGAAATAGTAAAATAGAACAGATGAATGTATGGTTCAACAGTTGGTGCAAGAGGGAGGGTTTTAAATTCTTGGATAACTGGGACTATTTCAGGAGAAGGTGGGTCACGAACAAACGAGATTTTATGCACTTGAGTCATACTGGGGTTAAAATGCTTGTCAATAATTTTGTTAATAATGTTTGAAGGATTTTACGCTGAACTGGCATGGGAGAAGACAAGGAACATTGTTGACATAGCGACCCATCACTAAGGGGTAGTACAGGGTGCAAATCAGAGTGACTTCACCTATGATTTATGTCAAAGGCTAAGGCAAGACGGGGTGGTCTTGACTATAATGAAAGGATTGTGATCAGTAAGACAGATAACTTTAATGCGTGGACTGATACAGGGAAGTGTGATATTGTTGTCATCTCACCAGCCATGGTTGAGGGAATGGCAGAAGAGGGAACTCAACATTCTAGGATCTTTTGGCGGGTCAGAGGAGGGTGCAAAAGAGGAGACGGTATGACACATTTAATTATAAAGTCAATTACTGCAATAATGACAGATGTTGGATTGGAAGGCTCTTCAAACAAACCTTTCTGGGTGGAAATTTGGAATGCTAATGCGGGTGTTATATCACTGGACGTGTATTATAGGCTCCCAAAGTGTCAGCGGGAGAACGAGGAGCAAAGATGTCGACAGTTCACAGAGGTGTGTAAGAGTAATAATCGGGTAACTATACGATAGGATTTCAAATTTCCCAACATAAATTGGGATAGTCATAGTATTAAGTGTTTGGAATTGACAGATTTATTGAAATGTATCCGGGGAGCCTCTTGGATCAGTATGTACAAGCCCTACCAAGGGATGGCACAATGCTGGATCTGGTTCTTGGGAAAGAACCGGGACACGTGTTCGATGTTGCATTGGGGAGCACTTAATTGATAGCGACCACAAAAGTGTACGGTTCAGATTTGTTCTATACAAGGAAGAAGATGGCCTGCCAAAGGCGCCTTTGGATGAGGGGAAGACAGATCTTATTAAAATAAGGCAGGGTCTGACCAGGTTTGACTGGGAAGATCTAATTGAGGATAGGTCAACAGCAGAGCATTGGGGACATTCAAAAGTGAGCCTTGTAAAGTAAAGAACGAACATTTTTACGGGTAAATACAGAAGCAATACCTTCAGGGAACCCTGAATGCCTCCGAAAATTCAGGACTGAAGGAGGAAGAAGCGAATTGATTTTAGCAATTTCAGAGGGAGCAACATTTTTCTGGAGGAAAATACAAAGTGCAAGAGGAAACTTAAGTAAATAATTAGAAGAGGAGAAAGGGCACATGAAAATGGATTTGTTATTACGATTAGGGAGAATTTATTTTCAATACATTATCAATACATTAAAGGGAAGCTGTTAACCAAGGAAAGAGTGGGGCCCATTAGACACCAAGAGAGCAATCTCTGTGTGAAGCCACTGCACATTGACTGGCGGTTAAATGAATACTTCTATTTGGTCTTCGCTCTGGAAAAGGAGAACGGAGGTATGGAGTTCAAGAAAATGGATTATGAGGAACTTACACAATTCGACATAGGTATTGGAGAAGCTGACGGGGTTGAACGTTAACAGACCCCCTCGTCTGGATAAATTTCACAAAAGGCTGCAGTGGAGGGGGGGGGGCAGGAAATTGCAGGAGTGCTGAGACATTTCTTTTTTTATTCCTCTCTGTCGATAGTGGGAGGTGCCAAAGGACTTGCGGACGGCTCTTGGGGTTCCATTATTTAACAGGGTAGTAGACTTGAACCAGGAAATTACCGACCGGTAGTCACACGTCAGTGTTAGGGGAATGATGGGAGAAAATTCTTGAAGGAAAGTATATATTTATATATGCTTCACGTGAAATTTTAACGGAGACCTACAGGCAACATGCAAATTGCAGTTGCCAATTTATTTATTTTCCAGGTTCCAGGAGACAATATGTGCATTCCTGGGAGTGACGGGGTGAACGAACCAAATAAAACAAGATCCAAATTTGCCCTTTAACAGGCCTCAGTGATAGTATCCCGTAATTACCATGATTACTTGGTATTACTTGATATACAAATGAAATTGGTGAGAGAGGATCCAGTTTGTAATGGCACACTTTCTACGAATGGGCTAGATTTCATGGGCATCTATATAAGATAATGGCATGGGTTGTATCAGATTATTAATATTTTTGCTCAAAAACACTATTTGCCTGAGATTAGTATGTGCAGTTGTCAAAACTTTCCTGTGTGGTATTGAATTAGTATTATTCAGGTGAGTTTGTACATTTGAGATAATGGATGGTATTTTGATTGTACAAGATTAAGCTGCTGGTGGTAAAGTATTAAGGATCTAATGAAATCTGTTCTGGATTTGGCTGATGGAGCGTCCGTACTGAGAAATTATCTCATATGGTATGGGTTCAGTACTGCAGTTGCAAATATAATTGTACAGGTGCTATACAATAAGGATGTTAATTATTTAAGGTGAATTTATATGTCATATCTGCGGCTTCGAACTGTTGGTTATATCATCAGCGTTCTGATCAATTAATCTTTGTCTGTTGGCAAGAGTGCAAAGAGGATTATTTTACTGGCAGGACAGGCCTATATATTGTGTTGTGTGAAATGAATTTTTGAGTGGCAGCACATACATCATATAACATGTTGAAAGGCCTGACAGCGAAAAACACACTTCAGGAGGTATTTTATGATCCTCAGAGAAGTTATATACGTTCAAAATATAATTTATTTTACAAGTACAAGCTTAAAGGCAGAGACTTGGAGCGGAGTGGAAACGCAGACATCCACCAATGCTGGAATAAAACTGGAAGAGTCAGAGATTTCAAGGACAGAAAGATGCAATTCGGCCGTGGTTTCAGCACCGTCCATGAAGATACTCTATTCTAATCCAATTTCCCAGCACTGAGCCCGTCGCCTTAGTTCTGATGGCGTTTCAAGTTTTCATCTGAGTGCTTCTTAAATATGGAGACAGTTTCATGTACATTTCCCACCACTCCATGGGAGAAACATTTCTTTCCTCAGATCCCCTCTAAATGTCTTGCATCTTATGTTAAATCTATGTCTCCCCCAGTCCACCCAGACAACTCCGCCGCCGCCCCCCCCCCCCCCCCCCCCCACACACACACACACACACACACATCCACAGTTATTGACCCCTCTGTTGAGGGAAAACATTTTTTTCTACCAACTCTCACTAGTTCCCTTGGAGTTTTGCACACATCAGTTAGATCTCCACTCAGCTTTTGCTGCTCTAAGGAAAACAATCCAAGACTAACCAGCCTCCCTTCATAGCTGAAACCCACAGGCAACATCCTGGTGAATCTCCTCTGCACACTTTTTTGTGCAATCACGTGCATCCTATCATGTAGCGATGAGAAATGCACACGATACTCGGCCCGGGGCTGACTGTGCGTTTGATACAGAACCGGCAAAATGTGCGTTTGATCAGAACTTCTCTGCTATGCCTCGGCTATGAAATGAATGTATCTCATGAGCCTTCCGAGCTGGCATATTTTTTGGGGAAACTCTCTGGACATGGAACCCAATGTATCGCAGCTTTTCTGGACTGCCTGGTGTCCTACCATTCGTGCAATCACGTCCATCCTATAGTGTGGCGATCAGAAATGCACACGATACTCGCCCTGCGGCAGAATGCGCGTTTGATACAGAACCGACAGAATGCGCTTTTGATCAGAACTTCTCTGCTGTGACTCGGCTATCAAATGAATGTATCTCATGAGCCTCCCGAGCTACCATATTTTTTGGCGCTCTCTGGACATGAACCCCAATGTATCCCAGCTTTCCTGGACTGCCTGGTGTCCTACCATTGCGTTGTTAATCCTTCTCAAAATGCATCACCTTACACTTTTCAAGGTAAAATTCAATTTTCCACACTTCCTAGAATCCTAGAATCCCTACAGTGCAGAAGGAGGCCATTTGGCCCATCGAGTCTGCACCAACCACAATTCCACCCAAGATCTATTCATGTAACCCCATATATTTACACTGCTAATCCTCCTGAAACTAGAGTCAATTTAGCATGGCCAATCAACCTAACCTGCTCATCTTCAGACTGTGGGAGGAAACCGGAGCAGCCGGAGGAAACCCACGCAGACACGGGGAGAACGTGCAAACTCCACACAGACAGTGACCCAAGGCCGGAATTTAACATGGGTCCCTGGCGCTGCAAGGCAGCAGTGCTAACCACTGTGCCACCGTGCCGTCCCTTCTGCCCATCTATTTAGCCCTTCCATATTGTGCTGCAGTATCCTAAATTGTCCACCTTGCTCTGTAACAAACCAATAATTTTCTTGTCATCTGCAAACTTCCTGCTAATGCCTCACATGCGCACCTGAAGTACATTGATTTACACCAGAAACAGCCAGAGTCCCAGTACCAATCCCTCCAGTATATCAATGGACGCAGTCTTCCAGTCACAGTAAAACATTGGGCCATCAAACTCTGCCTCCAGAGATAAGGCAATTTTTTATCTAATTTTTCCCAATTGCCCTGGGTCCCACCTGCTTCAACCTCCTTGATCAGTCTCCCAAGCGGTTCTTATCAAATACATAGAAGCAAGGAAGGACAGAAACGTTCCAACCCAGGCAACATCCTGGTCAATCTCCTGGGCACCCTTCCTAATGCAAGCATTTATTTCCTATCGTGTGACAATCGAAATTGGACGCGACACTCTATCTCTGGGCTAACGAATGTTACACACAGCTCCATCATAACCTCCCTCCTCAAACGGTTGTGAATATCTGAGAGTGTAATGACTCAACGGACTGGAACAGATTCACAATGTGAAAGATGATTGATACTGTTCATGTGTGCACCACTGCTCAGGTCGAGATGTCAAATGAGAGTGGTCGGATGGGCATGTTGCCCACAGAGAGTTTTGCCAGTCATTCCCCCTCTCTATTTTGCAGATAGGTTGCGAAAAGGATCCAGGTGACAGAGGGTTTCCCATTAATGAACAATAGGGCATAGATTGTGATATCATTTTGGGTGTTGGCTGTTGTGGATTTCTTGGCTCAGTATGTGAACGTGAACAAAGCGGATGATTGCAGGGTCAGGTGTGATTCGATTCAGTGCAAGAAAATCCGTTGTGTTGCCATTGAACACGGGAATCTCATGGGCGATAATACTATGGTCGCATGTGCCTCCCAACTTATATCTCAGTTGCGAAGCGACAGAAAACTACATGGGAATATTTGCCTTTGACCTTTGCAACAACCGAATGCCTGATATTGTGGAAAACCCGTTAAAAAGATTTGTGAACATGTCATTGACACATTAAGCTTTTAAATGTAAATCTGTCGCTATAGTTTTATATTGAATTAAATTTGTGTGAATTATTCAAACCACTGCCCATAGCTAAAGGACGAGACATTGTACAAAACAGATCACACTTTCTTGCAAATATATTTATGGTAAAACTGTAAACGTTACCAATATAAAATCCGGAGCCTGAAATGTTGAGATTTTCTCTTGGTTCGAATATTCATTTGAAAAGTAAAGTCTCCAGGACAAAGTGAACCTACTCTAACCTAGAAACTGCTTGCGAACAGAAATGTAGCACTGATCATTGAGCTGCATTTCACCGCCTTGCATTTCATTATGTTCCTTAAAACTTATTATTAACTGGACTTTGTGAAGGGTACAGGAAATGATTAAGTTGTTCTTGAAATGGGCAATAGAAACTAATGTTCTCAGATAAAAACATTGCAGATGTCGTGATGGATAGCGACGAGAAAAGCAAAGGGGTCGCTGTCGCTCAATTGAAGAGGAATTCAATTCTGAGCTAGGGATGTTTTGCGAGAGTATCATATATTTTTATGAGAATGCATGTGGAATTTTGAACATACTTGTCATGCTGCTCAAAGCAATTTGATAAATGTAACAGAAGATGTTCAGGGAAGGATAATCAACAGATTCACTCGATTAAACACTTATCTTATCGTGAAAGTTTGGAAGATTTGACATGCATTCATTTGAATTTGGAAGAATGGGTGATGATCCTATTAAAAATATATGATCACGAGGGGCTAGATAGGTTGATGCTGTTTCTCTTTGCGCGCGTGATTGCAAGTCACAGATTCAAATAATCCTCTCGATGCAGATGGAATAAATTTGTGTTGGTATTACTGTACTGGCTCCCCAATCGAGCAAGATGGTTTACCCTGCCTTTTCCCCGTAGTCCAGCCCAGTGTTTCTATTCAAATAATCATCGAATGCCTCGATTAAAAATGCCTCCATCACACTTCCACAGTATGATGCAATGCATTCTACAGCGTGTGTTTTTTCTTCACATCGCATTTGCTTCTGTTGCAAATCTCTTTATATCTGTGCCCCTTTGTTCTTGCTTCTGTGATGAGCTTGAACATATTCCTGCTTCCTATGTGACCTGCCCATTCCCCTCATGGTTTTGAACATCTCTATCAAATGCCATCGAAGCCATCTTCCCCAGAAGGAAAATTCGAAAACACTCCAATCGATCGTCATAACTGACGTTTCTCATCCCTCTTCTGCACGCTCTTCAATTCGCTCACATTCAGTTTTGGTACCTGTGTCCAAAATATACAGTGGTATCGAAGGACTACAGAGATGTGCCTACAAGTATCTGTCACTTGTCATTTGTCTGTGAAATTCCCTTTCCAAGAGAGCAGTGGAGGAAGGAAAGGTTGGGATACTTTACGGCTAAATTGGATAGATTCTTGACTGACAAGAGATTTGAAGCAGTAAACCAGAAGGGAGAGGCCATAGTTAGATCATTAATGATCTAACCAAATGAAAAGCAGACTCAATGTGCAGCATGACCTCCATGTGCTCCAATTTTTTTATTATCTTTCTCTTCACTGACATGAATTAATTTTGAAGGGGCAGAGACACTCTGCGGGTTCATGGAAGTCTAAAGTTGCAAAGAGTGAGGAAACAGAAAGGCTAATCTTTAGAATTTACCAATGCCTCTCCAGGAACAGCAGTTTAGAAGGTTACCACTCCTTGTTTAATAGACTGAGGTAGGTTACACGGAGACATGAAACAAGTAGATGCACTTAAAAGCACAACTACAGATCTGTTGTTACACTGTTTGAAAAGAGCTGCAGTGCAATGAGATGGTTCATTTTTGGGAGAAGGGACCATATTAATTTAAAAGCTTTCAATGAACCCTAAAAGATTACATATCATGGAGAAGGATGGGATTTTAGAAAATTCACTCACATGCAACTTATTCGTGTGTTAGCTAGGCGAAGTGGTGTTCTGAAAGAGGCAAAGGCATTATACATAAATGATGCAGCTGTTAGGTGGCTCCAGGAACCTCGACCTCAAAGAAGCAGAGGTACCAATTGCTACAGTTGTCATTAACAATTTGTGTGCTTTTCTGCTTGTGTAGATGCCTTGGCAACAGTTAATGGCAATTGAGCTCAAGGGAAGTCCTGGATGCCCTGTTTGGCTATGAAGAAAGGTACAACTCCGAAAAGAGGTGGCAGACAGTTATAATCCGACACAGGCGACGGACTGCATGTCGCAGAGACGCCAGCGGTTCAAGAAGGAATGTCAGCAGCACCTTCTCAAGGGCAGCTCGAAATAGACAATAAATGATGTTCTGTCCAGCGACACCCATAAACCACATATGAATAAAAACAAGGCAACATGTCAACTGAATGAATTAAAGTCTTTCGAAAATTGTAATGCTGCCGACATCAAAAGGAAGGAGATCAATCTTCGGAAAGCCTTGGAACAGAGATCCTGGAGAGGAGATTGAACCATCGGAAGTGAGCAGACATTGAGGTAGTCCCAGTCGGAATACTTTTCAAGGAAATCAGAGGTTAGATCTTAAATAATGAAAATCTGAAGTTGCTCACAGCGGAGACGCAGTTTTCACGAGATCTTTGGACACCACGTATTCACTGACATCTGGGTGAGTTGCTGACAAAACCTCACAGTTGCCTGTGTTATTTGCCATTCACTAGATAGCGAAGTGTTTTCGGAAAAGACACTGGTCCTTAATTCACATCATGAAAATTCTGATTCTCGGAATACATATAAGATTTTATAACTTATTTTACGTTTTCACACTTTGTAAATAACACTCTTGGCTTTACGTTTGCGCTGCTCTGACATCATTCCAGTGAGAACTGAGGTTTCAAACTTTGCCCAATTCAGAGAAAACATTACTCGTCCTTAACTGGCTGGCAACAATATGTACATAGAGGCAAACCATATAAAGACATAGACAACGATATATAACTACGTAAATACACAAAGTTTTTATATTTTATATACCTAGATTAAAACACAAAACGTGACGTACAAGATGCCAAATGTAAGTTGCTGATTTAAATAACGCATGGCTACCAAAGTTGGCAACAAGACACAATTGTCAGGATTTGAAGAGGAGGGAATTGGGCAGAACGGACAACATTCATGACGGCATCACGAACACCAGTGCTGGCATTGCAGCTGCTCCTCGACCAGCTCAGTTTCAGATTAACTCCACAACCATTTAGGCGCCAATCACTTCGCAAGGCCACCATGATCCAAAGACCACCTGAACTACTGCCTAACGTTTCACAAATAAAGCCCACAAAATTGTTAAATTGCTCATACAAATATGTCGCTGTGAGTATCAAGACTATGATCAAAACGAACATCCATTATTCTTTGCTCATTTAACTAATCAAATTTTCCAGACAAAATAATCCTTCATAAATAGTAGCGTTTCCTGGCAGGCTAACTTAGTCAAAAGGACGGTATCTAGAGAGAAGCATTAACGTTCAACAATAAATGGCGAGTGCAATTATCAATTTAGATATTCTATGAAATATAATACACAAGAGTCTAAATACAGAGCAGAACTTTTCAGTACCTTTCCAGTCGAGGCACACGAATAATTTACTGAATTGTGTCCAGTCTAGCTTTGCCAGCATAATTTCAACGTTACACAGACAATCGCTTCTTCCTGGCACTGGCTTATTTTTGTGGTCGCTAACTTTATGTCAATGACAGTTAATTTCAAAATCAATTATGTTATTTTCAGTAATCAGGCAATTGACATAAAAAAACGCATTTAGCAGGTGGTCAGGTCAAAATAATTCAGAAAACATTTAATTAGCATCACATAAATAGTTGCAAATTCCAACGTGTCTATTTCGGGTAAGTTCCATAACGTGTCAATCTGAATCCAGATAAAACTGCAAATGCTATTTTATATTATTTCTCAGTGAAATTTGGGGAAACCATCGTTTGTTGGTGGACTCTTCACATTAAGAATGTCAATCTCTCAAGCTTTTGTGGAATGAGGTGCGTGAACGTCTGCCACAACATTCAGAGATTGTTGAGTCCATGCAGTTTATGAACAAAGCCAGGACTCTGACTCGAGAACGGGAAGTAGTGATGCACAACGAATGCAGTCTTTGTCAGCGATGGTCACAGCCCATGAAACATCGCTTAGAAACGAAAAAAACATTGAAGAAGAAGAACAAGAAGAAGAAGAAGAAGAAAAAAGGGGAGGAGGAGAAGAATAATATTGCCTACACTTTGCTTCCTCGGGCTTTTGTCCTCCAGCGCCCTCGAGGCAGATGGGAATGCACAAATATCAAATCAGCACTGGTAAGGGAGCTGGATATTAACAGATCAAATTATTGAACTGGACAGTCAGCTCTGATGAATGGTCATCTAGACTCGTACCTTTGGCTCTATTCTCTCCCCACAGCTGCTCTGAGACCTGCTGAGATTTTACAGCATTTACTGGTTTTCTTACTGCTCTTGATGCTGTGTTGATTTAGATTTCGTTATATGATCTTCAATTCAGACATTGGAACAGAATTTAAAAGAAAATGCACTTTGGAAGCGATTTTGTGAGTGGCATGGACGAATTAGGTCATTCTGCCATATGCAATTCAGCTAACGTTGAATTGCACTATTTCAAGACATAAATATTTTTACAAATACGTTCAGTGGATATTTCATCCCATTCTTTAACTCATCTCTGATTTTATTCTGGGTCACAGCATAAATAAAGGGGTTGATACAAGAACTCAAGAGCTGGAGCATATATCCAGTCTCAGAGAGAATGAACGTGGAATTACTGAAATTCGAACCCGAGAAATAAGTAACTTTAGCAATTCGCACAAAGAGGATGTTTATAAAAAATAACAAATAAGATAGGATGAAACTGCCCGAGATGGCGAAGAGTAAAACAATGGACTTTCTCCTCTTCTCCACCTCTGGGTCACTCTGATTCTCTCCATTGCTCTGGGTCCGGAGTCTCCTGCGGGCTCTATTAGCCGCTAGAATGTGTTTGACAGTCAGAGCATTGAGCAATGCAATCAGAATGAAAGGAAGAAAAGGGGTTAAAGTGGAACGGATCCAGTCATACGCTGCCCAAGCTGGTGATGTATAAATTATTCCTCTTATCATGCAGAACCAGGGTACGTTATTAATGATGTACCGAGGTTCAAATTGTAAATATAGGAAGATATTTTTTACACAGGCCAGAATGGACACGATTCCTATTACACGCATCGCTCTCTTTTCTGTGCAATATTTTAATTTCAGCTTCTGACAGGAAATGGACACAAATCGATCAAAGGTGAAAGCGACCGTTAACCAGGCAGAACTGTCCATTGCTGTGATATTCAGGACAGCACGAATACCGCAAACTGGTGTGATAGACAGGAAACTAGAGGGGAAATAGATGCCAGCAATTCGGTTTAATATTACAGCCGTGAGCATCACCAGGAGATCCGTTACCGCCATGGAAACCAGGTAATAAGTGACACATCCAGAGAGACCGCATCTTCTTCGAGACAGGATCACAATCACTGCCAAGTTGGCTGTAAGAAAGGGAGAGAGAAAAAAACAGAGAGAGTTAGTTTTTCGAATGGCAATAAAATCAACAGTGTTTTAGTATTGTGTGTGAAATGTAAAGCATTATGACTTGATATTAGGTTGGATGTGAGTCATTCCGCTCTGGACAATTCCTTACTTGTTTTGAAAAAGTCATCTTTATTAGATAATTAGATAGGGCAATAGAATAATCATGCAAAATTCTCCATGATGCCCAAATAAACGATTAGAAGAAATCAAATTTATATCACGACTGACAGAGCAGGATTGAACGCGGCCGACAGAATGCAAAGAATAAAAAGGGAGGTGTACCAAAATATCCACAACAAATAAAAGAAGAAAAAAAATTACAGTAGATAAACAGCAAACCAGCCAAAAATGAGATTGGAAAGTAACAATGTCACGGATTATATCTCACAGTCGATGTAAAGCAGGTCCTATCAATTAAGTAATTCTTGGAAGTGCAGGGTCGGATTAAGACAAGTCAGCATGGATTTAGTAAGGGGAGGTCGTGCCTGACAAACCTGTTAGAGTTCTTTGAAGAGATAACAAATAGGTTAGACCAAGGAGAGCCAATGGATGTTATCTATCTTGACTTCCAAAAGGCCTTTGACAAGGTGCCTCACGGGAGACTGCTGAGTAAAATAAGGGCCCATGGTATTCGAGGCAAGGTACTAACATGGATTGACGATTGGCTGTCAGACAGAAGGCAGAGAGTTGGGATAAAAGGTTCTTTCTCAGAATGGCAACCGGTGACAAGTGGTGTCCCGCAGGGTTCAGTGTTGGGGCCACAGCTGTTCTCTTTATATATTAACGATCTAGATGACGGGACTGGGAGCATTCTGGCCAAGTTTGCCGATGATACAAAGATAGGTGGAGGGGCAGGTAGTATTGAGGAGGTGGGGAGGCTGCAGAAAGATTTAGACAGTTTAGGAGAGTGGTCCAAGAAGTGGCTGATGAAATTCAACGTGGGCAAGTGCGAGGTCGTACACTTTGGAAAAAAGAATAGAGGCATGGACTATTTTCTAAACGGTGACAAAATTCATAATGCTAAAGTGCAAAGGGACTTGGGAGTCCTAGTCCAGGATTCTCTAAAGGTAAACTTGCAGGTTGAGTCCGTAATTAAGAAAGCAAATGTAATGTTGTCATTTATCTCAAGAGGCTTGGAATACAAAAGCAGGGATGTACTTCTGAGGCTTTATAAAGCACTGGTTAGGCCCCATTTGGAGTACTGTGAGCAATTTTGGGCCCCACACCTCAGGAAGGACATACTGGCACTGGAGCGGGTCCAGCGGAGATTCACACGGATGATCCCAGGAATGGTAGGCCTGACATACGATGAACGTCTGAGGATCGTGGGATTATATTCATTGGAGTTTAGGAGGTTGAGGGGAGATCTGATAGAAACTTACAAGATAATGAACGGCTTAGATAGGATGGACGTAGGGAAGTTGTTTCCATTAACAGGGGAGACTAGGACGCGGGGGCACAGCCTTAGAATAAAAGGGAGTCACTTTAGAACAGAGATGAGGAGAAATTTCTTCAGCCAGAGAGTGGTGGGTCTGTAGAATTCATTGCCACAGAGGGCTGTGGAGGCCGAGACGTTGAGCGTCTTCAAGACAGAAATTGATAAATTCTTGATTTCTCGAGGAATTAAGGGCTATGGGGAGAGAGCGGGTAAATGGAGTTGAAATCAACCATGATTGAATGGTGGAGTGGACTCGATGGGCCGAATGGCCTTACTTCCGCTCCTATGTCTTATGGTCTTATGGTCTAAAATCATTCACTTGTTTTCGAAAGGTTGGGAATAAACTTGCACAAAAATACCATCCCAGGGAAGAGAATGAACAATGAAAATTTCTGTGAAATTGCCGGGGACATTTTATGTGCTATGCAGGGGCAAACTGGAGCTCTCTTCATGAGAAATCCAGTGTCTATAAGCGTTAGCGGCTGAGAATACGAGCACTGAGTTCGGTGAGTGAAGGGTAATATCAGTCATCCATTAGAGGGCAACAATTATATTGCTTACATGTCTGTCAACCGCCATGCCTCCTAACGTTCCTTAAATAAACGATTTGATACAATTCAATTTGGGATTATTCAGTGGTTCAATCTTCTCAATTGTTGAATTATTTGAGGGAATTATTGCTTCACTACACGTGTCAACAATAAATCTACAAAAACAACGTGATACGAAAGTTTAAAAGTCACTGCAAGTAACCGCACCGAGAATACAATGCCAGTCCATTGACTCTGTGATAGCCGTGTCAGAATTGACTATTTGGGACAATCACAAGGGATCTAAATAAAACCATAATAACGTCTACAGTTCTGAAAATAAAAAAAATGAATTGCATTTATACGGTGTTAATAGTAAGCTAATTAATCCATTCTAGCGGTTCTATTAAACAATAAAATTGAAGATACACACTGAGATCTGAGAAGTAAATTGGTGAAATTCTATAAGTGCCGCGATTAAATAATAACTATCGGAGGAAGATGGTGTCAGTGAAAAGTGCATTCAAGTGAAGAAACTATGTGGGGAAATAGGTGCAATGAAAACATTCAAGGTTTGAAACTTTAACGTTAATTACGCTAAACTATATTCACAAACGTCCGATAATGTACTTTTAAAAAGACGAATTAATGCAGTTACATATAAAGAATTGTACTTAAAAAAATAATGTATATCCTTCAAATAAAACAATTTATATCGCTGGAGGGATTAAACACAAGCAAATACGTATGTAACTTGAAGAAGTGATGTGAATACAAAGACAGCATTGATGGAGCTGAACGATAATTAGCTATTAACTAACTGCAAAATTACAATATCATACCTGGAACCCCTATAGCCCCAAGGACAGGATAGTAAATGGCAAACACCAGACCTTTCGGTATTGCGTGCATTTCTGTCAAAACTCTGAGCGTTTTCTGCATTTCCCTGAAAATAGTCGCAATTATACTCCATAACAGGCTCTAGAGATTTAATTAGTCGTCTTAACTTTTGTCTTAATTGAAGTTATTGTAACAAACAGATGAGTCCAGCTCCTGTTTATTTGGTGTTTTTGTTTTATGGGGTTGAATTAAGACTTAACAGAGCTCTAATGCGAATTGTCAAGAAAGTAAGAAGGATCTCAGTTATACTTGTTTCGATAACCATTAGCATCTTAATATTGGGGTCAGGCCAACAGAACTGGAAATGTTCTTAGCAAAATGATGCCAAATTCATGCTTTGTTAATTATCATGTCCCTGCGATCACTGATCACATGTACGCACGTTGTGAATCTCCCCAAGAATTTGCACCCTTTGTATTCACTGTGGTCAGGTACAGTTAAGTAATGTTACACTCGAGGTATAGTGACTTATTCAACAATTAATGCGATGCAGACTTACAATCTAAAACCGGGGGACTTAATCTCAGGATAACGGGGTAAATAATTTGACACTGAGATTATGGGACGTTTCTTCACTCAGAGAGTGGATCATAGAATATATTTCATAGAATCCGTACAATGCAGAAGGAGGCCATTCCGCCCATCAATCTCCACCAACAACGATTCCACCCAGACGCTTTCGCGGTATATACTCCACTATTCTAGATTTCTCCACTACAGAGTTGTGGAAACTTAACAGTTGGGCAGATAAATCGGTTGATTTCTGGGAGTTGATGACATCAACTAATATGGAAATGGTGTAGGGCTGTGTTTTTTTAGCGCAAGCGCAGCAACGAGTAGCACAGTGGTTAGCACTGCTGCTTCACAGCTCCAGGGTCCTGGGTTCGATTCCCGGCTCGGGTCACTGTCTGTGTGGAGTTTGCACATTCTCCTCGTGTCTGCGTGGGTTTCCTCCGGGTGCTCCGGTTTCCTCCCACAGTCCAAAGATGTGCGGGTTAGGTTGATTGGCCAGGTTAAAAAAAAAGATTGCCCCTTAGAGTCCTGGGATGCGTAGGTTAGAGGGATTAGTGGGTAAAATATGTGGGGGTAGAGCCTGGGTGGGATTGTGGTCGGTGCAGACTCGATGGGCCGAATGGCCTCCTTCTGCACTGTAGGGTTTCTATGATTCTATGAGTACTACAAATGTTTCAGTCGAGTATACCGCATCTGGGGGCATCGTAGGTGTCAGCACACCTTAATTGAAACGGGCTAGCCTCGTCCTGGGCGAACCACCTGCATGATCATGGTTTCACCCCTGCCAGGAAGGTGATGTTGATGTAAATAATTGCCCATGATCTAATTGAATGGCGGAGCAGGATAACGAGCCGAATGACCTACTCCTGTCCGTATGTTGATATTGCCCTGGAGGGTGCCATCATATTGGACATATACCAGTGCAATTCATAGTGACTAGCTCGATGACAGCACAGTTGAATTCAGTGCAAACATGTCCAGCTGGTACTTATATTTTTGTTGCCGACATGTACTATTCACTATCTGTCAGTTCAATCTTCTAATTTAAGTTGGTCAAATTCGATGTACACAATTTCAGGCTCGTATTTTTCTATTCAATGTTGGCAAAATCATACCAGGCAAGACCGCATCGAATATGGGCAGGACACTTTCTGCTATGCTAACGTAATGTGGTCAGGTGTGTTTCAATGCAATTACATCGAGTACAACAGACTCAGTGTCCGTTTCTGGCACCTGTGTTTCTTGTTGTGAGGTCTCGGTTGTCACGTTTCATTGAAATGTGGACAGATGAGGTTCAACATCTTAAAGTCTATGTGGACTGAACAGGTCAGCACGGTTATAGGATACGTTGGTATCCATTCGCCAATGGTAATTGGGGTAGATTATTATCCATTAACTAATTGAGTGGCGTAGCAAGCTGGACAGGATCAAATGATCTACTCCTGTCGCCATGTTTCCAAAGACCTGGAGCGTGCTGTTATATTCAATACAAACAACACCAATTTACAATGAGCAGCTCCAACAAAACACAGCTGGGTTCATTCTACTAATGCCCATTTCAGCACCGTTATTTTGGGTGCCGACTTCTCCTCAATGCCTGTAAATTCCATGTATACTTATCTTCTTCAGCATAATGATATTTCGCAATTTTGGCCAATTCATTCTGGATCAAATACATTCAAGGATAGTGGCATAGAGTGGCATTAATAGCAGGTTGCTATTAATTATGATTAATTCCAGTTCGGTCACTTGCAGATTATTACAGCAACTCTCAGTGCAGCTAGATGCAACATGAGTTGCGTCATTTTCTGTTCTGTGTACGGAGATCCGGATTGTAACAATTAATTTACATGCAGGCAGTTAAGATTCATCAATTTTAAAGTGCGCTTCAGAGTGGTCAGCGTGGTCACAGGCTTTTGAGAACTCTTCCACTAATTGTGGTTATCGCTGCGTAAGTCATCAGTTTTATTGACCATTTAGAATTGCCTTACAGAAGTTGGTGGTTTGTTTTCTTCTTAAACTGTTGCTGTCGACGTGGTCTAACTACACGCGCAATGCAGAAAGAGCAATCCGTCCCTCAAAGGCCTGTGTGTCTATGGGCTCCAGCTTTTCGAGAAAGTGGCTCATTGCCCCCTTCCCAAGAACAATCAGGTGCGGGTGACAAAACTCCAGGCCTGGACATCGACACCGAGGTCCTGAAAGAAATGAAACAAGCATCACTGTTTTAAGGGCGTTGTGGGATTTTGATTCAACAGCCATGGAGAACGACAGATTTCCAAGTCAGGATCATTTCTGGTTCATGTCCAATTCTGCAGGTGGTGCTGTTTTCATTTGTCCACAACCCATGTCCTTCTTAGTGCTAGCGATCGCTGGTTTACATTGTGTTGTCGAAGGAAGCTTGGCGAATGAATGCAGTGCATGTGGGAGCTAACACACAGTGTTCTCGTGTGCGACACTTGTGAAGGATATGGGTCATAAGATGTTGGATAGAGAGTTTTGTCCAACAACTTAATTTAAGTTTATTTATTATTGTTCCAAGTAGGCTTACATTAACACTACAATGAAGTTACTGTGAAAATGTCCGAGTCGCCACACCGCGGTGCCTGTTTGGATTCACTGAGGCAGAATTTAGCACGGTCAATGTACCTTATCAGCACGTCTTTAGGAATGTGGGAGGACTCCGGAGCACCCAGAGGAAACTGACGCAGACAAGGAGAACGTGCAGACTCCGCACAGACAGCGACCCAAGCTGGGAGTCGATGGTGTTGACATTTATGAGCTTGGTTGGAGCTGCATGCGTCAGACATGCGCACTGCATCACAACCCTTGTGCCTTATAGATTGTGGACTTTAATTGTGGAAGCAAGAGTTGAGTTACTGGCCCGGACGTTTTCTCATCTCTGATCTGCTCTTTAGGCCACCGTTTTTCTCTGGCTGACAGTGTCGGTTCAGTACATTTCATTCATTTTTGCAAAGCGCTGTTCAGTTTAAAGGAGTTAGATTCTGTATGAATTGATTCAGTTCAACATGGTGACATTAAATGTAGACCAACACATCAGACATTGTTTACACCCACAGTACATTGGCCCGATTACAAAATTAATTACTATGGTTTGATGAGTTTGTTTTTTCCAAAGTGACCAGTGGTGCAGAACGCGATCATTGACTGAATGGTTTGGTTCATGTCACTGAGATTATACATATCTTCTGAAATTAAAGACAAAACTGCTGGGATTCTCAATCAAACGAGCACGAAATATTTTGCCACAGTTATTATCAATCCTGCTGAGTGGTTCCGGCATTTTGTCTTTGAAATTCAGTTTATGGAATCTCCTAAAGCCTCCTGTTGCATTCAGTACTCACGGGACCGTTAGAACAAGTTTCCAATGATTGTGCAAATCAGCTTTATGAGCTCAAATATATTGCATTTGAACAGCGATTGTTCTGTATTGCTGTATTCAGTGAAGGTGCGTCTTGTTCAGAGTGGTTACATGTCGGTTGAAACAAGTCCAATTATTAATTTATAAAAGCAAATTACTGCGGACGCTAGAATCTGAAACCAAAAGAGAAAACGTTGGAAAATCTCAGCAGGTCTGGCAGCATCTGTAAGGAGAGACAAGGGCTGACGTTTCGAGTCCAGCTGACACTGTGTCAAAACATTACAGATGCTGCCAGACCTGCTGAGATTTTCCAGCGTATTCTCCTCTACCTATTAATTTCTCAGTTTAATCGTGACTCTGCTGATGACCAGACCCAGGAGTATTGGAAGAAAATGTCACATTGAAGATTTTACCCTTTAAAAAAAAACAATCAATTGATTGAATAAATAGGCATTGCTATGTGTAAGGACATAGCTATATCTGCGCTATATCTGTTTTATTTCATTCCTGTTCTAGCCCTGCTCAACATTTCCTTCACGCTGTGTTTAAAATGTCCTTAACTCAGTGTTGTTTCCCACTCTTACAAACAATACTGAAATATTGCTCAATTGCATCCAAAATATTCCCTTTCCAATCCTTTCCAATGTTGATCTCTAAATTTTCCGCACTTTCGATTGATTTTGCCTTGTATATTTCTTGCTAGAAGTTGGTAATTATTATCCACTAAATCGCCCTGTAAATCCGACTGCTTCCTTAGCTGCACTTTCTCCCATTCTTTTTCCTCTCGCATTTTATGTTCTCTGCTCGCATTTCCTTCATTTAGATAGTTATTGGGCCGATTATACAGCCGTGTTACCATTTCCAACAGTTCAATATTTATCTAAGCCACGAGTGTTCATCCCACCCTGCTTGATGGACACCAGAGCTGTGGAATCCCCACCCTACTTCGCATATTAATATTCTCAGTTTTTCTTCCTCTTACAAGGACAGGAACTTTTGACTTGTCCTGGGAAGCACCCCACTATCTTCCACAAACAATGGCTCATTCAGTGTAATTGACACGACAACCAACGCGCTTCCAATGAAACCATTTGTCCAACTTCCTTTTCAAAATTGAGAAGCAATAGTTTACCTAACACTTTTGGTCTCCTTTTCAATTGAGATAACGTGATAAATTACTTTTCGGAAGATGCATTCCCATGAAAGTGGAGGAAATATAATTATAGCCAATTTACCAATTACATTTTAACTTTTAAATGTAAATTGAGGCGGAACAGTGATTTAAGAACAAAGAACAAAGAACAATACAGCACAGGAACAGGCCCTTCGGCCCTCCAAGCCCGTGCCGCTCCCTGGTCTAAACGAGACCATTATTTTGTATCCCTCCATTCCCACTCCGTTCATATGGCGATCCAGATAAGTCTTAAACGTTCCCAATGTGTCCGCCTCCACCACCTTGCCTGGCAGCGCATTCCAGGCCCCCACCACCCTCTGTGTAAAATATGTCCTTCTGATATCTGTGTTAAACCTCCCCCCCTTCACCTTGAACCTATGACCCCTCGTGAACGTCACCACCGACCTGGGGAAAAGCTTCCCACCGTTCACCCTATCTATGCCTTTCATAATTTTATACACCTCTATTAAGTCTCCCCTCATCCTCCGTCTTTCCAGGGAGAACAACCCCAGTTTACCCAATCTCTCCTCATAACAAAGCCCCTCCATACCAGGCAACATCCTGGTAAACCTCCTCTGTACTCTCTCCAAAGCCTCCACGTCCTTCTGGTAGTGTGGAGACCAGAACTGGACGCAGTATTCCAAATGCGGCCGAACCAACGTTCTATACATCTGCAACATCAGACCCCAACTTTTATAGTCTATGCCCCGTCCTATAAAGGCTAGCATGCCATATGCCTTCTTCACCACCTTCTCCACCTGTGACGTCACCTTCAAGGATCTGTGGACTTGCACACCCAGGTCCCTATGCGTATCTACACCCTTTATGGTTCTGCCACTTATCGTATAGCCCCTCCCTACATTATTTCTAACAAAATGCATCACTTCGCATTCATCAGGATTGAACGCCATCTGCCATTTCTTTGCCCAAATTTCCAGCCTATCTATATCCTTCTGTAGCTTCTGACAATGCTCCTCATTATCTGCAAGTCCTGCCAATTTTGTGTCGTCCGCAAACTTACTGATCACCCCAGTTACACCTTCTTCCAGATCGTTTATATAAATCACAAACAGCAGAGGTCCCAATACAGAGCCCTGCGGAACACGACTAGTCACAGGCCTCCAGCTGGAAAAAGACCCTTCCACTACCACCCTCTGTCTTCTGTGACCAAGCCAGTTCTCCCCCCATCTAGCCACCTCCCCCTTTATCCCATGAGATCCAACCTTTTGCGCCAGCCTACCATGAGGGACTTTGTCAAACGCTTGACTAAAGTCCATATAGACGACATCCACGGCCCTTCCCTCGTCAACCATTCTGGTCACTTCTTCAAAAAACTCCACCAGGTTAGTGAGGCATGACCTCCCTCTCACAAAACCATGCTGACTATCGTTAATTAGTTTATTCCTTTCTAAATGCGCATACATCCTATCTCTAAGAATCTTCTCCAACAACTTCCCCACCACGGACGTCAATCTCACCGGCCTATAATTACTCGGGTTATCCTTCCTACCCTTCTTAAATAACGGGACCACATTAGCTATCCTCCAATCCTCTGGGACCTCACCTGCATCCAGTGACGAGACGAAGGTTTGCGTCAGAGGCCCAGCGATTTCATCTCTCGTCTCCCTGAGCAGCCTTGGATAGATTCCATTAGGCCCTGGGGATTTGTCAGTCTTTATATTGTCTAACAAACCTAACCCTTCCTCCCTTGTAATGGAGATTCTCTCCAACGGTTCAACACTCCCCTCCGAGACAGTCCCAGTCAACACATCCCTCTCCTTTGTGAATACCGAGGCAAAGTATTCATTTAGGATCTCCCCTATTTCTTTGGGCTCCAAGCATAATTCCCCACTTTTGTCCCTGAGAGGTCCGATTTTTACCCTGACAACACTTTTGTTCCTAACGTATGAATAAAATGCCTTGGGATTCTCCTTAATCCTGTCTGCCAAGGACATTTCGTGACCCCTTTTTGCCCTTCTAATTCCTCGTTTGAGTTCTTTGCAATTTGCAATTTCTCACTGTTTTATACTGCATTGGATACTCGAGATTTTCTCTGTTCCGACTCCCGCGGATTGCAGCATCATTAGTTTCAAACTTCTGCGAATATTATTTGGTCCACGTGCTATCAACAAACGGTTGATGGCTCTGTGTCCAGAAGCGACTATGGGACGTGGCTGCATCTGGGCAGCGATAATGCAGACCGTTGTCTCCAAGTAGCCATACAAATGTACCAGCAATTCCATTCCTGACACAAAAGAAAATGTGGAAAATATTCCAAGTATGTCCTGTCCACGAGAAAAAAAAGACAAATCCTGTTCTCCAAATTACCGCCCCTTCGGCCTACCGTGCATCATTTGAAAAGTGTTCTAATATTTCGTCGGCAAGATTTTCAGGCCTTAATTTCAAGCAGTTGTGAGATTCATTGCTATCGAAATAGAATATAAAAGTTATGAAGGATTGCTGATATTGGACAAAGCATTAGTGAGACCACAGTTAGAATATAGCGTACAGTATTAATCCCCTCAATTGAAGAGGGATGTAGTTAAATTGAGGTCATTCAGAGCTGGTTTGCCAGATTGATTCCACAGTTGAGCGCATTGTCTCCTGAAGGCTGATTTGTAAGTTTAAGCCTGTAGTCCTTGGAATTTAAGAGAATGCAAGGAGATCTAACTAGGGTCTACGAGGTGAAAATGGGGATTGACAAAATAGATTTAGAGAGGATGTTTCATCTTGTCGGACAATGTAGAACGAAAGGTCATAGCTTCAGAATAAGGAGTTGGCGATTTAAAACAGAGATGATGAGAGATGATAGAGAGATTTTTAATTAGCAAGGGTTGAAATGACGAGATTGAGCGCGTCGGAAAATGTTGTTTATGCCGAGATAAGATCAGACATAACAGCTCATAGTTCTTGCTTTTTCATGCCTGTAAGTGTGATACAGATATCCACGGTATCGATTTTCGTACCGGAATTACACTTACTGACCCCAGACAGAATGGCGACACTTCCATTTGGGTGCAGTGCATCACCAAGATTGGCAGTGGTTATAGCGGTTTGCAAAGAGATGCCAAGGAAAAAGCATTAACCCACAAACACACCAGGCAGCTTCATTCCAGCACTTGTGTCAGAATCGGCATCCGAGGATTAGCCTCCTCAGCCATCAGCAAGCTGCGCAGTATGGAGACACCCCCTTGGACATTGACTGATTTCTCGCGAATTTCTCATTTTCTCAAAAGAAGGAAGTCGATGTGTTGGATGTTGAAGTGGATCTGATTTGAAAATTAGGTCACAATGCAAGAAAATATTAAATGCAAGAACAAACTCTGAGTAAAATAGATCAAAATGTTTGGGAAGGGTTACAGCTAAGAAGTGGAAGTTGCGAATGTTGGTTTTGATGATTCACTGGAAAGCATTGGAGCCAGGGGCTCCTGGTGGTCAATTTATTGAGATTAGGGGAGTATATTCGGGACATCCTCCTGAAATTATTCACGTCACAATGGACTGCGACAAAACACTGGAACGCAGCAGACGAGCTCCTGCTGAAAACATCCATCCCTAACGATGCATTTCAGTATTCAAATTTCAGGAACCGCTTCGCAGAAGCAACCATGGAGTCACTGAACTTCTCTGAAACTCAAAAAGGCTCGATCCTGCAATATCTGTGAGCCGCCAGCAGGTGGTAGCATTCTCTCACTTCAACCACAAACCTGGGGAACAGATTTGAGGAGTTTTTCGCGCAAATTTAATTCAGTTCTTCGTCAGACAGGAAAGAGTGAGAAAAACAGTGTCATTAATAAATCTGCCAGTCGTACTGACAGGAATATCTGGCCCGACGAATGTGAATTTACTACTTGCATTGATATTCATCTTCCTGCTAATAAATGTGCTTGTTTCCCGCTCATTGCTGCATTACATTGTCATTCATTGCTTTAAAGAGTTATCTATTTTCACGTACACTTTGTTAAATATTATTTCATTATCATCGACACCAATTTATTTTTCTCTGATTTTTTTTCATTTGTTGTTCACTTTTCCTTCACAAATACAGCCCAATACTGCTTATCAACTGTTCCGGATATGCTTAAAGTACGCTTACTTATTTGAAGTTTCCACCCCAGTACATTTGGTGTCCCATCTCGCTCATACTTATAGCACATTCTGCATTTTCGATGGGTCATTTTATTGTGCAAGTTTCTTTTTAGTTATGAGCAAATTTAACCGATTGCATTGTCGAATGCTGGCGCAGGATTTTATTTAATGTAATCGCCGCCATTCCAGTCTCCCGTCCCGAGCTGCAGTCTCTCCCTGAATGTAGCTCCCTGGAAGTTTAAGTTTAATATTTTATGGTGAGTATTGTCTTCTTATTTCCCTCCTACTCTTACTCATTTATTCACACGGGTTAATTCTCCATCATAACATCCAATAGTTGATTTTCACTTCCTGGGATGTCATTTTTAAGTGAGTTAGAACGTTATCCTGCACACATTGTGAGAACTGAATCCCTTTCCCACTTTAGCTGCCTCCTCTGTCCAAATTTCCAATGTTAAACATTCCAAGTTTATTACACAGTTTTCTCATTTATCGACACATGGTACTAAAATCTGGAATTGAAAGTTGGTCGCAGGGATGGTAATTATGAAATTATCATTCGTTGTTATAAAAACGCACGAGTCTCACTAATCTCACTTAGCGAAGGAAATCTGCCATCCGCAATAATCTGTTCGCCAGTGACTCCTGAGCCATCACAATGTGCTGGGTTGTTACTTTCTGACAAGCGTAATTAGGGATGGGCAGCAGATTCTGGCCTTGCCAGCGATTTTCACATTGTATGAACGAATGGAAACGGAACTTCTCGAATTACAACATTCTTTTGCAGCGAAGTTGACGCTTCATACATTTTTTGCAACAGTATAATCACCCTTTATTTAGACCAACATTGTTCTAAAGAGCTCGGACAGTCGCTTCTGAGGAAGAAAGCAATTCGAAGTAACCACCTGACGAAGTTACTTTGCAGCAGCCACTGGTAGGATAACGGTTGCGCATTGACTAAGGCGGGAATCACAGCTGTAGAGAAGGTGTATGCTGTGGAGAGATTGTCTACAGAGTCTCTGTGGGTGGAAGTTCGGAATGGGAAGGGGTCGATCACTTTGCTGGGAGTTTTCTACAGGCCGCCCAATAGTAACAGGGAGGTGGAGGAGCAGATCGGGAAACAGCTCCTGGAGAGATGCAGTAATAGCAGAGTTGTTGTGATGGGAGACTTTGATTTCCCAAACATAGATTGGAATATCCCTAGGGCAAGGGGATTGGATGGGGAGGAGTACGTTAGGTGTGTTCAGGAGGGTTTCCTAACACAGCATGTGGAGAAGCCTACAAGAGGAGAGGCTGTACTTGATCTGATACTGACCAATGAACCTGGACAGGTGTCAGATCTCTCAGTGGGAGAGTATCTTGGGGATAGCGATCATAACTCTATCACCTTTATGCTTGCATTGGAAAAAGAGAGGATCAGGCTAGCTCAGAAAGCGTTTATATGGTGTAAGGGGAAATATGAAGACATAAGGCCGCAAATTAGAGGAGTAAATTGGAAGGAGGGATTCCCGGGGAGTGTAGTGAAGAGAGGTGGCAGTTTTTCAAGGAATGTCCGTCTAGAGTTCTACAGGACAATGTTCCGAGCAGACAGGGAGGTGTTGGTAGGTTAAAGGAACCGTGTTGCACGAAAGCTGTGCGGGACCTAGTCGCAAAGAAAAGGAAAGCGTACAAAAGGTTCAGAGAGCTTGGCGAAGATAGGGATCTAGATGAGTATACGGCTTGTAGGAAGGGACTAAAGAAGGAAATTAGGAGAGCCAGAAGGGATCACGAGAATGCCTTGGCAGGTAGGATTAAGGAGAACCCTAAGGCGTTCTATAAATATGTGAAAGGTAAAAGGATGAGACGTGAAGGAATAGGGCCGATAAAAGTTGAAGGTTGGAAAGTCTGTACAGAACCAGTAGAAATGGCAGAGGTGCTTAATGAGTATTTTGCCTCGGTTTTCACAGAGGAAAAGGACCTGGGTGGATGTACTGTGGTCTTGCGGTGGACTGAAAAGATTGAGTATGTGGACTTTAAGAAAGAGGTTGTGCTGGAATCTTTGAATGGCATCAAGATAGATAAGTCGCCGGGTCTGGATGGGATGTACCCCAGGTTACTGTGGGAGGCGAGGGAAGAGATCGCAGAGCCTCAGGCGATGATCTTTGCGTCATCGATGGAGATGGGAGAGGTGCCGGAGGACTGGAGGATTGCGGATGTGGTTCCTATTTTCAAGAAGGGGAATAGGGATAGCCCAGGAAATTACCGACCGGTGAGTCTAACCTCAGTGGCTGGTAAGCTGATGGAGAAGATGCTGAGGGACGGGATTTATGAGCATTTAGAGAGGTTTAGTATGCTCAAGAATACTCAGCACGGCTTTGTCAAAGGCAGATCTTGCCTTACGAGCCTGGTGGAGTTCTTCAAAAACGTGACTAAACACATTAACGAAGGGAAAGCGGTAGATGTGGTTTATATGGATTTTAGCAAGGCGTTCGATAAGGTCCCCCATGCAAGGCTTCTAGCAAAAGTGAGAGGGCATGGAATCCAAGGTGCTGCTGCCCTGTGGAGCCAGAACTGGCCTGCCCAAAGGACAGTAAGAAGTCTCACAACACCAGGTTAACGTCCAACAGGTTTATTTGGTAGCAAATACCATAAGCTTTCGGAGCAGAGCTCCTTCGTCAGATGGAGTGGATATCTGTTCTCAAACAGTACACAGACACAGAAATCAAATTACAGAATACTGATTAGAATGCAATCAGTAATTCTAATCAGTATTCTGTAATTTGATTTCTGTGTCTGTGTACTGTTTGAGAACAGATAACCACTCCATCTGACGAAGGAGCTCTGCTCCGAAAGCTTATGGTATTTGCTACCAAATAAACCTGTTGGACTTTAACCTGGTGTTGTGAGACTTCTTACTGTGCTTACCCCAGTCCAACGCCGGCATCTCCACATCATGACTGCCCAAAGGAGCCAGAGAGTGTGTATGGGTCTTTTTCTAAATGGAGGTCGGTCACCAATGGTGTGCCCCAGGGATCTGTTCTGGGGCCGTTGCTGTTTGTCATTTTCATAAATGACTTGGATGAGGGAGATGAGGGAAGTTACAGAGGGACATAGAAAGGATGCAAGACTGGGCGGAGAAGTGGCAGATGGACTTCAACCCAGATCAATGCGTTGTGGTCTGTAGAGGATCAGAAGGACTTGGGGTCCGGGTCCATAGGACTCTAAAATCGGCCCCGCAGGTGGAGGAGGTGGTTAAGAAGGCGTATGGTGTGCTGGCCTTTATCAATCGAGGGATTGAGTTTACGAGTCCGGGGATAATAATGCAGCTATATAAGACCCTCGTCAGACCCCACTTAGAGTACTGTGCTCAGTTCTGGTCGCCTCATTACAGGAAGGATGTGGAAATGATTGAAAGGGTGGAGAGGAGATTTACAAGGATGTTGCCTTGATTGAGTGGCATGCCTTATGAGGATAGGCTGAGGGAGCTCCTTCTTTTCTCCTTTGAGAGACGTAGGATGAGAGGAGACCGAATAGAGGTATATAAGATGTTGAGAGGCATAGATCGGGTGGACTCTCAGAGGCTTTTTCCCAAGGGTGGAAATGGCTGCTACGAGACGACATAGGTTTAAGGTGCTGGGGGGTAGGTACAGGGGAAATATTAGGGGGACGTTTTTCACACAGAGGGTGGTGGGCGAGTGGAATCGGCTGCCATCAGTGGTGGTGGTGGCAAACTCAATAGGGACTTTTAAGACACTCCTGGATGATTACATGGGACTTAATAGGATGGAGGGTTATAGGTAGGCCGAGAAGGTAGGGATATGTTCGGCACAACTTGTGAGGCCGAAGGGCCTATTTGTGCTGTAGTTTTTCTATGTTTCTATGTCTAAACTGCAATTGAACGTGAACATTATATTAAAGGTGGGATGCAAATCAGGGTTTGAATTCCTAAATTCAGCTAATTAAGATATGAAGTGAACAATTTCTCCTGCACTTTCAGGTCCGGCTTTCTCTGTGCTTCTTATAATAAGTTCATTTGGAGTGTGTGTGTGGATCATTATATATCCTGTGAATCACTGTATTGTCCAGAATATTTTCAAAATCAGAAGCACTAAATGAATAGCAAGATGCATTTCTCTGCTTTGCAACATATGAGTTTGGAATATACAAAGTGAGACAGGAACATAACAAAGTTTCCATTCTCTAAAATTTCTAAGTGAAATTTTATCGCAGAATTTTAAAGGGGCAGAATCGCTCAGGGTACCCAGGCAAAGAATACGGCCTGTTAAGGATAAATGGGAAAATCCGTTGGTGGAGGCAGAGGCCAGTTGTTGAATGTTAAACGAATATTTCACATCGGTCTTCACCCACGAGAATGAAGAGGTAGTTATGAAACTCGGGGAGAGAGACTGTGAGGTTCTGGAGCAAATTATCATATGGAGTGACAAGGTATGGAAGGAATTGGCGGGCTAAAAGTGGACAAGTCAACAGGTCCATATGAATTGTGACCCATGCTGTTGTGGGAGGCGACGCAGGAAATTGCCCGCTGGCCACCGGAGAGGTCTCAGTGGACTGGAGAAGAGCTAATGTGGTCCCACTATTTAAAAAGAAAGGCGAGCATGGGGGAACGACAGACCAATGAATCTTACGTCTGTGGTTCGGAAACTGCTGGAAAAGATTTTGAACGAGATCATCCATCTCCATTTGTAGAGGTAACGTACGATTAGAGATTGTCAGCATGGTTTTGTCAGAGCGAGGTCATGCCTAACAAATGTGATTGAATTGTTTGAGCATGTAAACAAGTGTTAAGGATAGCGTCGTTGATGTAGCTTACATGCATTTCAGCAAAGCCTTTGCCAAACTCCGACATAGGTAACTTATTAAGAGTGCACACGGGATACACAGTGATCTGATAAGGTGGATTCATAATGGGTTAGCGATAGGAGACAGAGGGTGATGACAGACGACTGCTTTAGTGTGGGGAGGCCAGTGAACAGTGACGTACCACAGGGGTCCGTGTTGGCCCCCCAATCGTTCGTCATTGATATAAATGACATAGGTTGATATATGGGGGAAAAAATCAGTAAGTTTGCTGATGACACAATGATTGGCCGGGTGGTTAGCAGTGAGGTTGAGTGTCTTGGGGGACAGTAAGATATAGACGAGATGGCCAAATGCGCTGATTAGTGGCAGTTGGAATTTAACCCTGAAAGGTGTGAGGTGATACACTTCGGAAGGAGTAATTTGACAGGGAAGTGTCCTATGAAAGATCTGACACTGGGAAGTTCCGAAGAGAAAGCGGCCTTGCGTATTTTTCCGTAGATTTCTGATGGCGGAAAGGCAGGTTCATAGGGTGATGAAAAAGGCATGTGGCACCCTCGCCTTGATCAATCGCGGTATAAATTACAAAAGTGGAGAGGTCATGATGGAGTTGTATAGAACTTTGGGGAGACCGCAGCTGGAGTACTTTGTGCAGTTCTGGTCGCCACCTTATAGGACGGATGTGATCGCAATGGAAAGGGTGCAGAGGAGATTCACGAGGATGTTGCCTGTGATGGAGCATTTAAGTTATAAAGAGAAGTTGGACAGGCTTTGAGTTTTTCTCTCTGCAGCAGAGAAGACTGAAGGGCGACCTGATTGAGTTGTTCATAATTATGAGGGACATGGACGAGGTGGATAGAAGGCTGCTGTCCCCCTTTGTTGAAGGGTTAGTTACGAGAGGACGCAAATTAAAAGTGAGGTGGGAGGTGAAGGGGGAATTTGAGGACCATTTATTTTTACCCAGGGCGTGATGACGGTCTGGAATGCACGGCCTGGGAGGTTGGTAGAGGCTGGAAGCCTCACATCCTTCAAAACAAAATATTTGCATGTGGACATGGCACTCCATAGCATACAAGGCTATGTGCTAAGTGCTTGCAATTGGAATTAGATGGGCAGGTCAGGGCCTTTCATGCGTCTGTACACACTCGATGGGCGGAAGGGTCTTTTCTGCACTGTATTATTCTGTTGTTCTGTGATTCCGGGTCGAGGTTTCAGATAGATCTGGGCCCACATTGCAGTTTGATCGGTGATTACGCTCTGTCAATAATGATCGGGATCTCGAACTTGGTTACATCTGCCTTTCGGACGTCTGGTCAGTTATACCTTCAGCTGAATTGGTTTGAGTTACCCTTGATGGACTCCTTATGCATAACTCTCTATTTCACTTTTGCAACGGCCTGTTGGGCTATACGTTATCACCTAGCAATCATACAGTACAATATGTTGGTTCCACATCAGAGTTGTTTCGACAAAAAACGTTCCACATTGCTCGTATAACTTTATTTTTGAAGTGGAGTTTGATCTAGTTGTTTACTCTACCTGGCAACTGCTGGATGAACTTTTCAATAAAATGTCTATTAAATTAAAAGGAAAACACCAGCAATTTCGGCAGCATCATAGGGTGATGTTGGATATTAAACGAACATGTGCAATTAATGTGCAACATCAAACCATGTAATTATGTCCGCTGAGACTGAGATCTGGTATAAATGTGACAATCTTTCGGGGTTGTGCAAAACAAATTCTCAGTTTGTGCTTGAAATGCATGGAATACCAAAAGGTCTGCTGTTTGCAATTTACTATTCTATCCTTGCAGCTGTTGGGTTTCCAGGTACAGTAATTTTACTACTTATTCATTGTGAATATAATTGTCTAATATTTTCTCTCATATCTGACGTTACTCTATCACTTCTGTCATATATAAGAACTGCTTCTAGACAGCAGGTATATTCTTTTCCCTCATTAATCGGGCAATATTTGGCTTTTAATGGGACACTCAATGCAGCTGAGATAGTATCATTTTCCCACTTCAATCGTTTTCACGCTCTGAACAACAACATAACTTATCCCTTTTATTGACACAATTACACTACATTATTAGTGACTTTTCTCCACTTTTATGGTGTAATTTCTTCACTGAACCACAAAGGTTGCTTAACGTGCTGTTATACTATCGTCCCATGATGAGTATCATTGTATCCTTGCAATTGTGTATTTCTTCTATTTATTACTTCCAGCTCAAGGTATAAAGATAATTCTTTTATACTGGCGACAGAATTTCTCTCGGTGAACTATTGGTTGTCATTGAAGTTTAATTGAGTTTCAATTGCATACTTGTCATTGTTGCTATGTGGGCGTTGTTGCACCTGGTTTAGCACCATTCTGTTATTGACACAGCTGCTCAATGTTACCATCGCGCACCTTGGTCCCAGCGCTTGAATGTGGAAGCTTTCTGCCAAATAGCTGAAATTGTCCATGACTATTTTATTCATTGGCTTCTGGCTTAATTATCATGGCTCAAATATGGCAGCCTTGGAAGTGCAACAATCTTATATTGCTCGAGCCCTGGAAGAGCACATGAAACTAGAACCTTCCAGGTCTGAAGCGAGGGTACTGCTGACTGACCTGCAATGAGATATTTACATGTTGAGTTTCTTTATTGGTTTATGCAAATTATTGATATATTAGTTTGTGATCATTATCAATCAGGAGTCGAGCTCTTCCCAAGCAAATGGGTCGTTTATATTTCAGTCATCGTTTCTTTCTGTTTTTATTTTGTGTGAAACATTTCCCTTCTTTAACACTCAATGTCATATATTGTCTTTCTGCCCAATTCCTTGGTCAATATAGTATTAGAGCCCATTCGAATTCGCAATGATTCGCAATGACTCTTCTTATCTTTGTTCTTCTCTACAATTTGAGACAGATGATAATTAATTGTATTTCCTGCCAATGATCTGCAAAGTACCAAGTTCAGTGTCCGCCATATGAGAGAAACAAAAATCTTCCTAATATTGCAGCAACATGCCAGCAGCTGTGTGCATTGAGTGGTTTTATTTCCTCCAGTTACGAGGCAGGTAATCCACCTGATATGCTAAAACTGCTCTCTCTGCAATGATTTCCCGACTTCTGAGTCATTGCAATATTTTATGTTCTGTCCTTATTTTCTAGCATTATTCACATGCTGTTTTTCCTGTCACAGCTAATTTGGCAGTGATTGTGATCCTACCTCGAGGAAGATGTGGCCTTTCCAAATGTATCACTTATTACCTGGTATTCATGGCTGTAACGGATCTCCTCGTAATCATCACTGCTGTGATAGTTAACCGGATTATAGGTATTTATTTCCAATTCAGTTTCCTGTCCATCACTCCGGTCTGTCGTGTTAGTCTTATGCTGATTTATGGGGTCAGGGATTCATCTGTCTGGGTCACCGTCGCGTTCACCTTTGATCGATTTGTTGCGATTTGTTGTCAGAAACTGAAAACCAAATTTTGCACAGAAAAAACAGCAGCTGTGGTTATTGGAACTGCCTGCGCTCTGAACAGTGTAAGAAATATCCCGCTGTACTTTATCTATGAGCCTGCATTTTTCATCGATGAGACACCATGGTACTGCAACTTATAAACAACATATTACACAACAGCTGCTTGGGTCTCATTTGACTGGATTTTCGTCATCTTAAATCCTTGTCTTCCATTCATTTTGATTTTACTGTTTAATGCACTGACCGTAAGACACATCGTTATAGCTAACAGAGCCCGGAGCAGACTCTTGGATCAAAGCAATGGAGAGAATCAGAGAGACCCTGAAGTGGAGAAGAGGGGAAAGTCGATTGTTTTACTCTTCTGTGTCTCTGGAAGTTTCATCTTGTTATATTCGTTAGTAATTACAACTTTTCTCTGTGTCCAAATTGCGAACGTTAGCTATTTCTCGGACACCAATTACAATCAATCGAATTTTATTCTGGACGAAGGTGGGTATATGCTTCAGCTGTTGAGTTCCTGCATTAACCCATTCATTTACGCAGGCACCCAGAGTAAAGTCAGGGAGGAGTTAAAGATTTGGCTGACATACCCATTCTGTCTGATATTTAAACGATTGAAATAATCCTAATAGACATAGAAATAATGCGAATAAAACATGAATCATACAGTGCAGAAGGAATCCATTCGGCCCATCGAATCTGCAGGAACACAATTCCACCCAGGCCCTATCCCCATAACTCTATGCATTTACCCTAGTTAGCCCTCCTGACACGAAGAGGCAATTTAGCATGGCCAATTTGCCTAACCCGCAGATTTTTGGACTGGGGGAGGAAACCTGCGCACCCGGAGGCAACCCACGCAGACACGGGGAGAATTTGTAAACTCAACGCAATCAGTGACCCAAGCCGGGATTCGAACCCAGGCCCCTGTTGCTGTGAGTCAGCAGTGCTAACTTCTGTGTCACCGTGCTGCCCAACATCATGTGACATTCATTGCTTTTGCTGTTCATTTTACACGTGACCTCTACAATGGGCTGTGTTCTTGCTCTCTCTCGCTTTTTCTTTCCTCTGTGGTCCAAGGTGCCTGAATTGGCGGCAGTTCATGATGTCCATGAAGGCAAGACATCAGAAAGGCAAGTACTCATTAAAGAAGGGAAATGTGTTGGGAAACATGGGGCTATGCTCTCACCATCTGAAACTAGCAAATCATGCCACATGCATTAATTCGCACGACCTGGAATTTGGGAAGGTGCCTAAAATTCTAACTTACGGTAATCTATCTGAATCTCACCAATGTCAAATGCCACAAACTCACTCGTCTTTAATCCCACCATTCTTCAAGGCTCAGTGAGGTTTACAAACTGCAGGCTGCCATTTTCCTGCTTTGCTGCCCCCGGCAGATTTTCTCTTGGAAAGAGCGCGATGAACTATGATGACGAAGGAGAGAGTAAAATTAATGCAGAGAGTAACAGTGACACAGTGAGGAACAGCGACCAATTCAGGATAGATAGTGAGTGCCGGGAGTGTCCTCGTCACTTTATAAACAGGGCAAAGATCTGTAAATGGAGATGTGTTCCTTATCCACATTTAAAACATAGTTCTCATTGCCACCAGTTACAGCTCACAATCTCTGCTCAGTCATATGTTTGGGGGGAGGGCGGGGACAGGGGGTTGGAGTTGAATGGTATTTAGTGTGGGATCGGTGTTTATCTTTTCTAAAACAGCAGTGAGATTTCCAACAAGAATAACAAGGGCAAGATGTGATAGTTCTTAAAAATGTAAAAAAATATAAACAGCAGCAGGTAGAAGTGATCAGGCCTCACAACTTCAAGTTAGTGATTCTCCAGTATTTCTCACTTTATGAATTGCTTCTTTCACGTTCCTGAAATATTGGAGGCAATTCATTGTCTCGGGCCCTTCACTGTAAATAGCATCTGTAAACAAATTGACACTACAATCAGCCAAAAACCTGAATGTCCATTCAAACCTCTCCCTCACATATGCTTGCAAAGCTTACTCAGGTTTCCAGAGTCATTTATCAGATAGAAACATCTTCCCCCAGCGTCTTATGAACAACACATTTTCCACAGACCAAACTGTTTAAAAACATTCCCAAGAGTTTTTGTTTACATCTCTTATTAAATTCTTTGCAGGTTCCTGTCACTGCATGAGAGAGAAACACAGTTCAGGGAGAGAGGCTTTCACCGTTTTTCAATCGTAACCCAAACGGAAGTTTCCCATTGCAGACAAAGATAATACAATGGCGCATACACAGAACGACATATAGAGAGAGGCACACTGGCACACAACAACTCTCATAAACGAAGAGGTATACAGCGAAAGAGATACAAACGGAAATACAGAGAGACATGCAGATAAAAAAGTAGAAAATAGGAACAGAAGAAGTCTATTCGGCCCTGTGATCCTGCTCCGCCTGCATCAAACTTAGTAAAACCTGCTCCCCAAACGCCCCCCCCCTCCCCTACCACCATTTACCCTTTGATTCCTTTAATTCCAAGGTTGTATACAACTCCTTCTTGATGATAAGAAAGGCTTTAGCCTCGACAGATTACTGTAGTCGTGAATTGCATAGGCTCACCAATCTATTGGTGAAGGAGTATTTGCTCGTCTCAGTCCAAAATGTTTTTATCTGGCATCCTTCAACATTGATCCGTGGTTCTGGATGACCTTGCCATGGGAGCATCCTTCCAGCCTGTACCATGTCCAGCCCTGTTAGAAATTTACAGATTTATACGGCATCCTCCTCTCCCAGTCTACATTCTTCTAAACTCCCATGAATGTAATCCTGACCGATTTTTTTATCCACTCGTGGGACATGTGGGGGAGTCCGGATCCACGTGTCATCCTCTAAGGATACGGGGTAAACATTTTAGTACTGAGATAAGGAGATATCTTTTCACGCAGAGAGTGGTAAGCCTGCGGATTTCGTGTTGGAGGTGATGACATTATATGTTTGCAGGAAGGAATTAGATATAGCAACTGTGGCATCATTACTGAAGTGTCGTCGTTGTTGCATTTACTTAGCATGCAAAGGATGCTAGTTCCAAAGTGGGTTAACAAATTAACATGCGTGATTTTAAATTCAAAGGGGGTTAAGCAACACTAATCATAAATATAATCACATTCCTGAATCAGCTCTACGGTGAGTGAGACAGAGACAAGCATCAGAACGTTACCCCGCAATCTCCAATCACCCACTGCCACCAGATAGCGGCGACTGCAGCTTCAATCAGCGGGTGGCTCCCCATCCCTGTGACAACAGCAACCCAGGACAATCCTCTCAATACACCGAGCACAGGCTCAGGAAAACACAGGTAGATGATAAAACGGCTCACTGAACGTCCGAGCTGCATTTACACAATACCGGAGTGTGTGAGTCTCGAAAAAAAGCCACAACAACTTTCTTAAAATTTTCGGTGCAAAATTCCTCAATTTGATTTAAAAGCTGAGTATTGTGAATCTGCAATGAGCGCCATTGAATCTGTCTTCCCCAGTGATTTGTTTCCCATTGGTTTTCCGCCTGGTTTGCAATTCGATTTTTGTTGGAGATTGAAGTAAATCTCATTTCAAAATGAGAACACAAAGGAGGAAAATATGAATCCAGGAATAAATCCTGAGTAAAATGGTTCACAATGCTTGGAACAAGGTGCAGCTGTGAATTATGTTATTGATGATTGAGTTGGAAGTACAGTAAGTAGTCTCACAACACCACGTTAAAGTTCAACAGGTTTATTTGGTGGCACGAGCTTTCGGAGCTCTGCTCCTACATCAGGTGAATGAGTTGCGCTCCGAAAGCTCTTGCTACCAAATGAACCTGTTGGAATTTAACCTGGTGTTGCGAGAATTCTTACTGTACCTACCCCAGTCCAACGCTGGCAACTCCACATCATGACTTGAAGGTCCTGTAGCCTTGGGCTTCTGGTGGTCAATTCTATTCTCTACCGTTTAATTTCTCCCTGCCGTAAGAGGCATGGATTCATTTTACTTTTTCGTAGGAGAAAGAGAATACCCCCCACACACAGCAACCATGTGGAAACAAAATAACCAAAGGCACTTGTATGGAATTGTAAACGATGTGGTCATGCTGTCGTTCTGGATCAGCTTTTGCAGCAATAGAATTTGCTCGAATCTGTAGAGAAATGATTAACGCCCTAATTTAAGATATCTGTTGCAGCTCGGCTATTGAAAGAACGATTGGTAGTTCGAAATAATCCAGGGACGGAAATTATACTGTTTTCTCCCCTGCAGCATTCATACGCAAACATTTGCGGGTTGGTAATGGGTCCGTGGCCGCCCTTAAAAATGTCTCCCAGCGTTACCAACGTTACTTAATTCATAAATGTTCATTGTATACATGATATATATATACATATTTCAATTATGCTATTAAACGTAAGATTCAGTGTTGAAACATTAATTCGTGGCTGAGCATTTGTTTCAGTCCGATATTCCCGCCTGCTTCCCTTCGTTGCTGGACAGAAGAAATCTGTCTATCGCACAATGAAATATGTTCAATGATGGAGCATCCCGAACCTTCTGGAAGAGAAAATGCCAACGATTCCCAACATTTTGAGTGGAGTAATTTCTCGTCATCGCTTCTCAGCCTTTTGGCTAAGATCAAGTGCAGCATCGACATGCTGTACTTGGTTGAAGCCACAAGGTTACATTGCAGCTTCATTTGAAGCATTTTTTAAAAGCAGTATCTCGGCCTTTTGGCTGAGATGCAAATGAGATCAAGCCTTGGAGCAGGTGCAATGCCTACTCCAATCAGCTTGGATCCTATAGATCAAGTCCAAGATAGGAGGTGAGAGCCCTGTCTTGTCAGCTTGGATCGGGTATGTATCACTTGCTGCGACACTGAATTGGACTTTGATTGGATTGAATTGGATATATAAACAACAAAACGATTCTCCTCATCTCAGTCCTCAATGTCCTAAAGTCTTTGTCTTATCCTGAGACTGTGTCCCATATTTTAAATCATTTGAGAATGCGAATGACATCTCAGAATGCATCCGATTTATTTCATTCATTCTTGTGTATGTTTCAATGAGATAGTATATCATTCTGCTGAACTCCAGAGAAATTGAGCCCAATTTACCCGATCTCTCATGATAGGACAACCCCTTCATCTCAGAGAATAGCCCAGTGAAGTTTTGTTGTACCGTCTCCATTAGATGCACATCCTATCTTAAATGTAAAACCCCAAAAATGCACACAATATTCCAAACGAGGTATTGGCAATACCCGGAGCAAATGCAGCAAGGCTTCAAAGGTTACGAAACTTGACTCCGTACAAAAGACTGAAAGGAGAGGGTGACTGCGAATAATTGGCACTGTGCAACTTCCTGTAATCTGCATCTTGGAGAATTAGGAAGATCAGATCCTGGTGTCTCTATCCCCTGTCATCTGTGAACTCCCTCTCTTCACACAACGTTGTGTCCTATAATCCCCGATCCTCCCTCCAACTATCTGGGTCTGCCACAAGAAGCTAATTGATCCGAGGAGCTGGACGGTCAGAGGGAGCAGGAGGAGAGGCAGCAACAGAAACATAAAGAGATGCGACATTAAAATGTTTAACATATGATCTGCGTCAATTGCTTTCAGTGACCGATGTCTGCCTTGTGTTGCCTCATACGTATCACATGAGCTGCAATGATGAGGTTGGTGAGACTTAGAAATTGAAAGTTACATATCAGCAGCTTATGGGACTATTTCATCGCACTGCTAATTTCATGTTCCAGTTAACAGCATTCGTGTTTCCACTGGCTAAGAAGTCAATTTTGCTCAGCTTAAACTTGACAATTTCAAGGAGAAACTTGTTTCTGGGGAAAAAAAGTCTGAAAAGAAAATGAAAGTCAAAGGTTTCAATTATCAATTAGATATTCGAAAAAATCAGCACCTCGTATTTTACCTCGTGGTCTCGTGGTTAGGATACAGCGCTTGCACCGTTACTGCTTGGGTTCGATTTCTTGTCAGGGCAAGCAATTTTATTATTGTGCATCAACCATTATTGATTTTGTGGTCAGTACCAGTAAGGGAGATGCACGACTTTGTGCTTGAGTTGGAAATGTCATGTTCAGAAGATCAAGAACAGGAAAAGGACAGTGATCGGCTGCAAAGCGCTGACGATAGAGATGGCAATACAAGGTAAAATCTGGCCAATAATGCGTAGATTTTATTTTTTCCACTGACAGAAATATATCACAGATCTCGGTCCAAATATGATGCTAAATGATTTAAAAACAAACCTCTAGCTGAATTAAGCACCAAACTTTTCGGCTTCCAATGGAGGACAGGCAGTTTTCATTCAGAAACCAGTAACTGAGGGTTTCACAAAGCAGCACGGGGAAATACCCAGTTTGAGTGGTGACACTGCCGGAGGAATGGAGAGCTGGAATTCACACAGGAAAGCAGAAAAGTTTAAAAACACTGACGCCCAAAGTGGGCCTCAAACCCACGACCTTAACATGAAGAGTTTCTGCTTTACCGACTGAGCTCGCTAAGCACATTGCGTCAGCGGCACTTCAAAATGTGCTTTTCCATCTGGCATCTCAGATTGTTCAAATTTCAAAGTGGGGAATATGTTCCACGTAGGTTACAATGCATTCTTCTCAATTATCATTAACATTATTCACATCTTACTCTTCTATGCTGCACCTCCCTCCAAAGTTTACAAACTCCTCTTACATACTTCATCTTCATTATTTTTGTCAGAAACATTTTGTCAGATACATGACCTGCTGACATGAAGGGTAAACCAGCAGGAAGTTTGGCAGAGGCGGGAACTGAGGCCGAATCACCACAGACACTAGAAATTGAAAAAATACCTGAGCTCGTCCAGCCACACTGCCACCATGACATCACCTTAACCATTGTCTTGACTGCACTGATTAGCGTATGGTTAACATGGACCGAGGTGGGCCATTTTGCCCCTCGGGCATTCTCAGCTACTTCATAAGAAATGTCCTGAACTTTTACACTGTTCTGTTTACCTTTGTATAGCATATTAATCTGAAGCTACACAACTAAGGTGAATATCCCTGAAGGATGATGATTAAGTTCTGAAACGTTAACTCTGTTTCTGTCTCGACTTGTTGAGTTGATCCAGCATTTTCTGTTTTTATTTCGGATTTCCAGCGTATGCAGTATTTTTGTTTTTTATCAGATGAATAAATAACAGCCGATGTTGATCTGGGACTATGGTGACTTTATTTGCCATGACCTCATTAAATGGTGGAGGAGGCTCAATGGGATAGATTACTTTGTCTTACTCCATTAATTCTGTTTCCTGGCAGCCCAGATATGACACCATTTGCTTCCTGTGGTAGCGTTGCTGGGTCGTCTAAGGCACTGAATCCAGCGTAATAATAACGGGGAAATATTGGAATCTAATCATATCACTTTCAAATGTTAATTTACTTTAAAAGTCATGGAATACAATTCGTTGATCAAGTCAGCAGAAAATAACGCCACAGGGTGTATCATTATTCATTTTGATAGGAGGAAACGGGAGGACTATTGTAAATATAACTTCATGTGGACAAGAGACGGGCTTGTGGAACCAGTTTACTTTCCCCTCCAGAAAACAGCACTTGCTTCAGGTAACAATATTGCAGTGCTTCTGTAGTGTAATGGTTGTCACGTTTGACTTACACGCGGAAGAATCCCCACTTCGAAACTGATCAGAAGCATTTCCATACATTTTTAATGTCAATGCCATTCGGATTTCATTAATGGTCACCAACTTTACTGAGCTGCAGAGCACTTGTTGCATTTTCTAATTGTGAACTCAGGAATCACTCGGCAACAAAAATAAAACAAGAAGGAAGGTCAGTGATAGAGAGCAAGGCAAGGTAGATTAATTGCCACAAGGAATGATGGACAAGGCAAAATTGAGCTGGTGATTCAGAATTAGGAAATGCTGGAAAAACAGGTCAGGCAGCATTTGTGAAGAAAGAAGAGAGCCAAGGTTGAAACGTTATTCCACAGATGCTGTCTGACCTGCTGAGTTATCCCAGCATTTTCTGTTTGCATTTCAAGTTCCAGCATCCGCAGTATTTTGCCTTGATCCTTTGAGCTGGTGATGGTGGAGCCTGGGCGATCTCGTGGTTCAGAGTGAATGCTTCCCCCGCAAAGGCCGCGCTCAATCACAAACTGTTAAATAAACAGTGCATTTTGAAAGTGAAAGTTGTTCTGTACCAATAGGTGAACGGATCTGAACACAAGAGGTATTTTCTGTAATTGGTTGCAACATGACAGAATGAATGTCTTACAATGTCTACAGCTCAAGAGACTTGAACTGATGCAACGAGTAGAAAGATGTTCAACTAATTGCAAATCTCTTGCATGTGCTTCCCTCTGAGTCTCGTGGTCAGGATTCGGCACTGTGACCCGGGCTTAATTTCCAGTCATGGAATTAATAACTTTTTATTTAGTTCTTCATTAAGTGGAAACACGCCTCTGCGAACGGAGTAACAAATTAATCTTCGAACTGGGGAAACGTGTATCAGAGCTGGAAAATCAGAGATGTAACATGAACAAAAAGCTCTGAAGAAGAATCACACAACAGACACATGGCAGGCAGTGATCATTTAATGTGATTTACACGATTTGTGGACTTCCACACCTAGGTCCCTCTGTGTTTCTATACTCTTGATGGCTCCCCCCTACATTAGTTCTTCCAAAATGCACCACTTCGCATTTACCTGGATTAAATTCCATCTGCCATTTCTCCGCCCAATTTTCCAGCCTATCTATATCCTGCTGTATTGTCCGACAATGTTCATCGCTATCCGCAAGTCCAGCCAACTTCGTGTCATCCGCAAACTTGCTGATTACACCAGTTACACCTTCTTCCAAATCATTTATATATATCACAAATAGCAGAGTTTTCTCTGACTGAACGTTACCTGTTTAAGTCGTTAAAGTGCTGACGTTTTAAATAATAAGACACCAGGATACATCACCCTGTTTGACATGAAATGAAACAAAATGAGAGTAAATCATTTCATAAAATTTTGCTGATGCAATATATATTTCATTGACAAGGCCAGTATTTGTTGGCCATCCCTCTTTCCCCTTCAACTGAATATTTTGCTGGACCATTTCATAGCATATTTAACAGTCATAGATTCACAGAATCATACAGGTTTAAAACATGGAAACAGGCCCTTCGGCCCAACATGTCCATGCCACCCTTTTTTAATGATTAAGCTAATCCCAATTGCCCGCGCTTGGGACATATCCCTCAACAGCCATATTATCCATGTAACCGCCTAAACGCTTTTTAAAAGGCAAAATTGTACCTTTCTCTACTACTACCTCCGGCAGCTTGTTCCAGACACTCACCATCCTCTGTGTGACAAAATGCCCATCTGCACTCCTTTGTATCTCTCCCCTCTCACCTTAAAACTATGCTCTCTAGTTTTAGACTCCGCCACCTTTGGAAATATATATTGACTATGTAGCTGATCTCTGCCCTTCAATATTTTATAGACCTCTCGAAGATCACCCCGAAGCATCCTCCGCTCGAGAGAAAAAAGTCCCAGTCGATCCAGCCCGTCTTTGTAACTCAAACCATCAAGTCCCGGTAGTTCAATAATATCGTTTCTATGATAGGGTGACCGGGACTGTACTCAATATTCCAAGTGTGGCCTCACTTGTCTTGTACAACTTCAAGCAGACGTCCCAACACCTGAATTCAATGTTTCGACCAATGAAACCAAGCATACCGAATACCCACTTCACCAATCTGTCCGCCTGTGACTCCACTTTCAATGAGATGTACCCCTGGATCTCTTTGTTCTATAACTATATATTTAACTCGCTGTAGTGATAGCGAGTTGAGGAACAGGGAGCGAGTGCAGTTAAACATGTGGTTGCAGGGATGGTGTAGGAGGGAAGGTTTCAGATACGTGGATAATTGGAACACATTCTGGGGAAGGTGGGACCTGTACAAACAGGACGGGGTGCACCTGAACGAGAGGGGCACCAATATCCTGGGAGGGAAATTTGATACGGCTCTTCAGGGGGGTTTAAACTAATTTGTCAGGGTAGTGGGAAAAGGAGTTGTAGTCCAGAAGTCAGTGTTGAGGGTGGTGAGGTATTGGGGAAGGTATCAAGGTCAAGGGTGGGTACCGGTAGCAGGAAGGTGGGTTGAAGTGTGTCTACTTCAATGCAAGGAGCATCCGGAACAAGGTAGATGAACCTGAGGCGTGGATTGGTACTTGGGACTACGATGTTGTGGCCATTACGAAGACGTGGGTAGAACAAGGACAGGAATGGTTGTTGAATGTTCTGGGGTATAGATGTTTCAGTAAGTGTAGGGAAGCTGGTAAAAGAGGTGGAGGAGTAGCATTGTTAATCAAGGATAGTTTAACGGCTGCGGAAAGGCACTTCGAGGGGGATCTGCACACTGAGGTAATATGGGCTGAGATTAGAAATAGGAAAGGAGGGGTCACGTTGTTAGGAGTTTACTATAGGTCCCCAAATAGTAATAGAGATGTGGAGGAAGAAATTGCTAAGCAGATTATGGATATGTGTGGGGGTCACAGGGTAGTTGTCATGGGGGACTTTAACTTTTCAAATATTGATTGGAACCTTTGTAGGTCAAATAGTTCGGATGGGGCAGTTTTTGTGCAGTGTGTGCAGGAGGGTTTCCTGACACAATATGTGGAGAGGCCGACAAGAGGTGAGGCCACATTGGATTTGGTACTGGGAAATGAACCGGGCCAAGTGTTAGATTTGGTTGTGGGAGAACACTTTGGAGATAGTGACCACAATTCGGTGTCTTTTGTTATTGCAATGGAGAGGGATAGGGCCGGACGGCAGGGCAAGGCTTACAATTGGGGGAGAGGTAATTATGATGCGATGAGGCAAGAATTAGGGGGCATAAGATGGGAACAGAAACTGTCAGGGAAAGGCACTAATGAAAAGTGGAACTTTTTCAAGGAACAAATACTGGGTGTCCTTGATGTATGTCCCTGTCAGGCAGGGAGGAAATGGCTGTGTGAGGGAACCATGGTTCACGAAAGAGGTGGAATATCTTGTGAAAAGGAAGAACAAAGAACAAAGAACAATACAGCACAGGAACAGGCCCTTCGGCCCTCCAAGCCCGCGCCGCTCCCCAGTCCAGGATTGAATCCTGAATCCAGGATCCCCACCCAATTTTCCAGCCTATCTACATACCAATATCCTATCCACCGAGCTGTCCCTCACAGCTACGATGCTTTGTTCATTACAACCTATTAACTTACCCCCACCCCCCCATTCCAGACCATGTGATCTCCAGGGAGAGGCGAAAACCCAGAGTGAAAAACCCCAGGGCCAATATGGGGAAAAAAAAATCTGGGAAATTCCTCTCCGACCCCCTGAGGCGATCGAAACGAGTCCAGGAGATCACAATGGCCCCGATCTGAAAATGCTTCCCAACCCTAGTCATTTCCACTTCCACGAACAGGGAAGCTTATGTCGGGATGAGGAAACAAGGTTCAGATGGCTCGATTGAGGCTTACAAGTTAGCAAGGAATGAGCTGAAAAAGGGTCTTAGGAGAGCTAGGAGTGGACATGAGAAGTCCTTGGCGGGTCGGATCAAGGAAAACCCCAAGGCTTTTTACTCTTATGTGAGGAATAAAAGAATGACCAGGGTGAGGTTAGGGCCGGTCAAGGACAGTAGTGGGAACTTGTGTATGGAGTCAGTAGAGATAGGCGAGGTGATGAATGAATACTTTTCTTCAGTGTTCACCAAGGAGAGGGGCCATGTTTTTGAGGAAGAGAAGGTGTTACAGGCTAATAGGCTGGAGGAAATAGATGTTCGGAGGGAGGATGTCCTGGGAGTTCTGAATAAACTGAAGGTCGATAAGCCCCTGGGCCTGATGAAATATATCCTAGGATTCGTTGGGAGGCAAGTGATGAGATTGCAGAGCCTTTGGATTTGATCTTTGGGTCCTCACTGTCCACGGGGATGGCGCCCGAGGACTGGAGAGTGGCGAATGTTGTTCCTCTGTTTAAGAAAGGGAATAGAAATGACCCTGGTAATTATAGACCGTTTAGTCTTACTTCGGTGGTTGGTAAATTGATGGAAAAGGTCCTTAGGGATGGGAATACGACCATTTAGAAAGATGCGGATTAATCCGGGATAGTCAGCACGAATTCGTGAAGGGCAAGTCATGCCTCACAAATTTGATTGAATTCTTTGAGGAGGTAACTAAGTGTGTTGATGAAGGTAGGGCGGTTCATGTCATATACATGGATTTTAGTAAGGCGTTTGATAAGGTCCCCCATGGTCGGCTTATGATGAAAGTGAGGAGGTGTGGGATAGAGGGAAAGTTGGTCGATTGGATAGGTAACTGGCTATCTGATCGAAGACAGAGGGTGGTGGTGGATGGAAAATTTTCGGGCTGGAGGCAGGTTGCTAGCGGAGTGCCACAGGGATCAGTGCTTGGTCCTCTGCTCTTTGTGATTTTTATTAATGACTTAGAGGAGGGGGCTGAAGGGTGGATCAGTAAATTTGCTGATGACACCAAGATAGGTGGAGTAGTGGATGAGGTGGAGGGCTGTTGTCGGCGGCAAAGAGACATAGATAGGATGCAAAGCTGGGCTGAAAAATGGCAAATGGAGTTCAACCCTGATAAATGTGAGGTGATTCATTTTGGTAGGACTAATTTAAATGTGGCTTGCAGGGTCAAAGGTAGGGTTCTGAAGACTGTGGAGGAACAGAGAGATCTTGGTGTCCATATCCACAGATCTCTAAAGGTTGCCACTCAAGCGGATAGAGCTGTGAAGAAGGCCGATAGTGTGTTAGCTTTTATTAACAGGGGGTTGGAGTTTAAGAACCACGGGGCTATGCTGCAAATGTACAGGACCTTGGTGAGACCACATTTGGAATATTGTGTGCAGTTCTGGTCACCTCACTATAAGAAGGATGTGGAAGCGCTGGAAAGAGTGCAGAGGAGTTTTACCAGGATGCGGCCTGGTTTGGAGGGTAGGTGTTATGAGGAAAGGTTGCGGGAGCGAGGGCTGTTCTCTCTGGAGCGGAGGAGGCTGAGGGGAGACTTAATAGAGGTTTATAAAATGATGAAGGGGATAGATAGAGTGAATGTTCAAAGACAATTTCCTCGGGTGGATGGAACTATTACAAGGGGGCATAACTATAGGGTTCGTGGTGGGAGATATAGGAAGGATATCAGAGGTAGGTTCTTTACGCAGAGAGTGGTTGGGGTGTGGAATGGATTGCCTGCAGTGATAGTGGAGTCAGACACTTTAGGAACATTTACGCGGTTATTGGATGGGCACATGGAGCACACAAGGATGATAGGGAGTGGGATAGCTTGATCTTGGTTTCTGATAAAGCTCGGCACAACATCGTGGGCCGAAGGGCCTATTCTGTGCTGCACTGTTCTATGTTCTAAAACTCTCCCCAACGCCCCACCATGAACTGAGTAAATCCTGCCGTGGTTCGATCTACCAAAATGCATCACCTCACATTTATCTGAAGTAAATTCCATCTGCCAGTCGTCAGGCCACTGGCCCAATTGATCAAAATCCCGTTGCAGTCCTTGAAACCCTTCTTTACAGTCCACTATGCCACCTATCTAGATGTCATCTGCAAACTTACAAACTGTGCCTCCTAAATTATCATCCAAATCACGAACATAAATGACAAAAACGGTGGACCCAACACCGATCCCTGAGACAAACCGCTGGTCACAGGCCTCCGGGTTTGAAAAACAACTTTTGGCACCACCCTTTGTGTTCTGTCATCAAGCCAATTTTGTACCTATTTGTCATCTCACCCTGGATTCCGTGGGAATGAACCTTATGCAACAACCTATCATGTGATACCTTGTCGAAGCCCTTGCTAAAGCCCATGTAGTCAACATCAACTGCATTGCTCATGTACCTTCTTGGTTACCCCTTCAAAAAACTGCATTTAATTTGTGAGAAATGATGTTCCACTCACAATGCCATGCTGACTCTCCCTAATCAGTCCTTGCCTCTCTAAATGCCTATCGATCCTGTCTCTCAGAATGCCTTCTAAAAACTTACCCATTACAGATATGAGGCTCATCTCCCTGTAGTTTCCAGGCTTTTCCGTGCAGCCTATTTTAATCAAATACACAACATTTGCCACCCTCCAGTCTTCAGGCACCTCACTGTGGCTGGCCATGATTCAAATATCTCTGCCAGGGGAAAGTCAATTTCCTCTTTCGCCCCCCCCCCCCCCCCCCCGCCTCCCACAACGTCCTGTTATACACTTCATCAGGTCCCTGGGATGTATCTAGCTTGATGCACTTTATGACATCCAGCACCTCCGTCTCTGTTACACGCCTCAAGACATCACTATTTATTTCCCTAAGTTCCCGAACATTTTTTGCCTTTTACAAAACTAAATACCGATAAGAAATATTCATTTATCATTTCACCCTTCTCTTGTGGATCCGCACATAAATTACCTTGTTGATTCTTAATAGGTCCTACTCTCTCCCCTAGTTACTCTTTTACCCTTCATACATTTGTAGAAACTCTTTTGATTCTGCTTTGCCTTATCTGCCAAAACATTCTCGTGTCCTCTTTTTGCTCTCCTGAATCCTCTTATCTCTGCTTCTACACCCTCTATATTCTTCAAGGATGCATTTGATCCCAGCTGCCGGTGTATGACATTTATCTCATTCTTCTTCTTGACCAGGGCCTCAATATCCCCAGTTATCCAGCGTTCCCTCGTTCTACCAGCCTTGCCCATCACGGTAAGAGGAATGTGCTTGTCCTGATACCTGGTTAACAGACTGTTGAAAGCGTCCCACTTACCAGACGCCTTTGCCTGCCAGCAAATTCCCCAATTAACTTTTGAAAGTTCCTGTCTGATAACATTAATATTGGCCTTGCCCCAATTTAGAATTTTAACTTTTGCGCCAGACCTATTGTTCTCCATAGCTATCTTAAAACTAATGGAATTATGGTCACTCGTCCCAAAGTGATCCCTCACTCTCCTTGTGTCACCTGCTCTTCCTTATTTCCCAAGAGGAGATCAAGTTTCTCCCCCTCTCTCGTCGGAACATTGACATACTGAATGAGAAGTTCCTCCTGAATAAACTCGAAATTAAGGCAACATCGCCAAATTTGCAGATGACTCAAAAATAGGCGGGACAGTAAGTTGCAAGGAGGAAATAAAAAAAAATAATAATGAAAAAAGTAGGTTAGGAGAGTGGGCGAAAATGTGGCAGATGGAGTTTAAGGTGAATAAGTGTGAAATCTTGCATTTTGGTCAGAAAAATGGGAGGACGACTTACTATCTAAATGGGGAGAGACTTTGGGATACTCCGGTGCAGAGGGATCTGGGTGTCTTCGTTCATGAGTCACAGGAATCTGCCATGCAGACAGCAGACAAATAAAGCGAAAGGAATGTTGGCAGCTATAGCTAAAGGCATAGAATATAAAGACAAGGAAGTATTGCTGCAACTATACAAGGTATTGGTGAGGCCGCACCTGAAGTATTGTACGCAGTTTTGTTCCGCTTATTTGAGGAAAGATGTTGTGGCATTGGAGGCAGTCCAGAGGAGGTTCACCAGATTGATTCCAGAGATGAAGTGTTTGTCGCATGCAGAGAGATTGAACAGTTTAGGCCTGTACTCTCTGGAATTGAGAAGAATGAGGGGAGATCAAATTGAGGTGTACAAGATGATAAAAGGCATGGATAAGGTAGACGTGGAACGAATGCTTCGGCTGTTGGGGCATTCTAAGATGGGATGTCATGGACTTAGGATGAGGGGTAGCAAATTTAAACTGAGTTGAGGAGGAACTACTTCTCCCAAAGGGTTTTGAATCTGTCGAATTCGCTAACCCAAAGTGCAGTGGATGCTGGGACAGTGAGTAAATTTAAGGAGGAATGAGACAGATTTTTAATTGGTTGAAGGGTTCTGGGATGAGGACCATATCCTCCATGATTGAATGGCGGAGCGGATTCGACGGGCCGAATGACCTAATTCTGCTCCGATATCTTGTGACCTCTTATGGCAGGGAGCAGACGGTGATGGTTGTGACAGATTTTCAGAGTGGAAGAGTATGTCTCCTGAGGGCCCCAAGGGATCAGTGTTTTTGCATCTGCAGTTTGCATGAGTGATTTCGATTTGAATGTTCGAGGCTTGAGCAATAAATTGGCATTTGATACAAACATTTGCGAGGTGGTAGATAAGGCGGAGGTAATCTTGGTTCACAGAAGGATATAGATGACCTGGTCAGATAGGCTGGGCTATTGCAAATGGAATTCGATCCGGCTCAATGTGAGGCGATGTGCTCGGGCAGGACAAACAAGGCAAGGGAATACATGATAAACGCAGGACCCTGGGAATCTCAGAGGGGCATTGGTGAGCATGTCCAGTGGTCCCTGAATGTCGCACGACAGGTGGATAAAACGGGTAATTGAATGAAAGAGGTCAAACTATTTGTGTGTCCTCATTTGGAGCTGGTGGCCATGTTCCTGGGTCTATGTTGTAATGGTGAGCACTCTGGACTCTGAATCCAGTGATCCGAGCTCAAATCTCGGTGGAACCTTGCCTTCCTTTCCCAAAGCCGATAATGATTTTGCTGAAGGGACTTTTATTTAAAATTCTCAGAAAGTCGAAATCTAAACACTGAGGTAATTTCGGCATATTCCACCGCAATCACTTTGCAGATGATGCAACGAATGGCGCCCCTGTCGTCATTGCATCAGACCCAGAGGACGTTTGCTCGAGAATAAAAAGCGCTGAGAGGCAGAGAAGCCACAGCGGACAGGGGTCCACCTACGGGTGCCATTCAGTCACCCACCTGTCCCAATTTAAACAATTGTTCGGACGCCGAATGTCCAGAGTGTGAACCGTTACACCATGGAACCGATAGCACTCTGATATAAGACACTCTGATCTCCCAAAACGCACCTATGCACAGGCACACACACACACACACACACAGAGAAACTCACAAACTTGATCAATAATTGCCGGACTCCAGCCCAATGGTTGTGGTTGTGTGACACCAACTGCCCCTTTCTTTCAACAGAGGAATTAAAGGGTAGCGAAAAGATGAAAAAAAAACACTGATGGTGCAGGCATCTGTCGCCAGAGGCTCAGCAATGTGCATTGTAATAGCAGCTGAACAGGCTGACAAAATTGTCGTTGGCATTCCTGCTTTGTGAGAAATTTAAACGAAATGTCCATCAACAAATGGGGCGGTACGGTATCACAGTGGTTAGCAATGCTGCTTCACAGCTCCAGAGACCTGGGTTCGATTCCCGGCTTGGGTCACTGTCTGTGTGGAGTTTGCACATTCTCCTCGTGCCTGCGTGGATTTCCTACGGGTGGTCTGGTTTCCTCCCACATTCCAAAGATGTGCGGGTTAGGTTGATTGGCAATGCTAAAATTGCTCTTAGTGTCGTGCGATGCGTAGATTAGAGGGATTAGTGGGTAAATATGTAGGGTTATGGGGGTGGAGCCTGGGTGGGATTGTGGTCGGTGCAGACTCGATAGGCCAAGTGGCCTCTTTCTGTGCTTATAGGGTTTCTAAGATTCAAATCAACCCTCAGCAACGTCAAAGAAAAGCAAGGATCAGTCTGGTTCAGAGTGCTCACCATTGGACCAGAGAACCTCCAACATTGGGGCCGGCTACAAATGGCCGCTTAAAGGATTTGACCTTCCTGCTGTTGCTGCCACATTGAATGAAAGGGGTCACGTGCTTTGAGTGACCACTTGCAGCTGGCTTCTGGGTTCTGTGTTGTAATGGCCAGAACTCTGGACTCTGAATCCAGCGATCCAAGTTTAGATCTTGGTGGGATCTTGCTTTTCTTTGCTGAAGCCGCTGATTGTTTTTACTCAAGGGCATTTTAATCAAAATCCTCAGAACGTGGTACACTGAGAAAAATTCACCAAATTCCACCATAATCACATTGCAGACGCTGCAGCGAATGACTCTCCTGGCGTCATTGCATCAGCCCCAGAAGACGATTGCTCAGAATACCAAGAGCTCAGTGGCAGAAACATAGATAGCCTTAGAGTACAGAAGGAAGCCATTCGGCCCACCAAGTCTGCACCAACAACAATCCCACACAGGCCCTATCCCCGTAACTCCACATATGTGCCCTGTTTGCTCCCTGCCACTGCGGGCAATGCAACATGGTCAATCAACCTAACCCGCACACCTTTGCATTGTGCGCTGGATGCTCGGTTTCTCTCCACACACGCAGACACGGGGGGAATGTTCAAACTCCACACAGACAGTGACCCGTATTGAATTCTGCACCAATGCGCTGTGAGCCAGCAATGCTACCTAATGTGCCACAGTGTCAGAAAAGACACAGAGGGCAGGGAGTCTCCCTACCGATGTCACCCACTGAGTTATCGTTCACAATTTAAACAAATATTAGGTCGATGAGAGTCGTGATTCCTATGGATTGAAGGAACGCATCGGTTAGGTTTTTGGAGTCGGACAGAAAGAGAACATGTCCCCTTTTCTTTGTTTTTTGCCATTTTGCTTTCGGCCCACGTCCAATCCTTGATGCCCCTTGTGATCCCTTGCCCTTATATTTTGGCTTATTGTATTCTTGTCTCCTGGACCTTTTCCTTTTTTAAAAATGAATATGATTACTCTTGTTAGTTGTGAATGGCGACGCCGACAAAGTGTTTAAAATAACGCAGTCAAATGCAATTAAAATCTCGTGTGAGTGGAATTAAGATGGAGTTGTGGGGGGAGAGGAGGAAGACAGAGTGATGGTCGAGTTCTGCCGTATTGTAGGTGGTTGGGGGGAGGTAGTTGTTGAGGTGGTGTGTGTCGGGGGAGGGGACGGTTAGGTTGGGGTTTCTGTGTTTCTGTGGCTTTGGCGTAAATCTTAAGGTAATGTGTGCGCTGGAGAGTTTTTTGTGGCTTTCCTGGCTGGGGAGGTTTTGTGCCTGTTGCGGAGTGAGACTCTGTTTTTTTTGTTTTCTGGGCAGACGGGGATTGGGGTGTGTGGTTTGGTGGTAGCAGGTGGGCTACTGAGGGCAGCTCAGGAGGTTGTGGGGGGAATTCTTGGGGCTTTCCTGATCAGAAAATTGGTGGTTATGTTGTGTTTTGAAGGGTGGTTTGTTGTCTTCCCATGCCTTGACACTTTCGCCGCCCGTGTGTGTCTCCAAGGGTGGACGGGGTGAGGGGGCTCCCGGACCACTTGGGATGGAGTGACCTTTTATTTCTGAGTGTTCAATGTTGTGGTGGGCAGGATGGTGTTGTGTGGATTCGGGTGGTATGTGTCGGATTGGTGTGGAGGCATTGGTTGGCGGAGCGAGGGAGTCTACGGGCATCCTCGTTTATTTGGGTGGTTCATGGGTTTGTCGTGAGGCAAGAACTTTTGGCAGGACAAAAATGACTTCTGTTACCATTTATTTATTTCTTAATTAGTGTCCCAATAGGCTTACATTAACGATGCAATTAAGTTACTGTGAAAGGGTACACTGAGGGAGAATTTATCACGGACAATCCACATAACATACACATCTTTGGAGTGTGGGAGGAAACCGGAGCACCTGGAGGAAACTCACGCAGACACGGGGAGAACGTGCAAACTCTGCACAATGGTCCAAGTCAAGCCGGGTCTCTGACGCCGTGAGACAGCACTGCTTACCACGGTGCCACCGTCCCGGCCCATAAATTAATGATTTCACATGTATTGTATCATTTTAAAGTGATCCAGTGGGTTAGTTGTTGCCCTTCTTAGGAGAGTTTCATCTGTCAGTTATTGTGTGTTACTCTGTGACCAGGGTTCGTTCCATTGTTCAAGGTGATTCAAAGAATATAGACATTCGCATGTTTAAGGGAGAGCCCGTTTGTTAGTTGCGACAAGCTATCCTGTGTCCAGGTTTGTCCTATTGATTCGGGTGATCGAATACTTAATGATTGATATTTTTCCGAGACCTGCCCGTGGATTGTACAGAGTCGCCATGTGGCCATTCTGTCCTCCATTTTATATCTTACATGAAAAAAATACAGATTTATATTTTGTTTTAGTGGTTTACACTTCGCCGAGTCGATTATTTCTACCGTTCTTTTAGGTCCCTATGTGTTTTGGATTAGCCCCATTGATTAAGGTGAACCTATGTCAATCCGCGGACCGTGTCCAGGGCACACGGTCTGAGAGTCTTTATTTATGTGTGGATGTGGAAAATTCACTCACCCTAGGGCTGTAGGATGCCAAGGCCAGATCCAGCTGAGGTTCATTTAGCTCCCATTCGTCCCACTTCCAAGGCTGGCGGTGGATAGTGTCAGGCCATTCTTACATTTCCTCTCCAGTAGAGTCCCAACTGGGGTTTAATCTTGCTTATTTAGCTTGCATCCCGACCGGTTTCGCTGCTTCCTTACGCTTCATCAAGGGAAGGGAGAGTTGTTCTCACTGTCCTGTCCTTCGTGTGCTTTTCGTGGCCTTTTCGGATAGTGTGTCGTCCAGCAATTTTGGGGTGAGTGAGTGCTCTGTGTTCAGCTCGTGTTCCGTGCTACCTCTGCGGGTAAAGGAAGTTTCCCCTCTCCACCTGTACTGCATATGGCCTTAAGTAGCGCCAATTCTTGTCCCGGAGTGACAGGAAGCTGTTGAAACGCATTGGTTCTCTGTAGCTTTTGAATTCACCCCCTCCCAATCATTGACTGACAGGGAAACGGTGTGCTGTGTTCTCAGTTTTGTGTTCCCTCAATCTATGGTTCTGTGGTTAGGGCGGGTTGAGGATGTTTTTTGCTTGGATGGGCGGGTGTTTGTTTTTTTGGTTCTGCTTTCGAATCTCTGTTGTCCCCTTATGCCCTGTGTGGTAACCTCTTTTAATATTTTGGTTCCTGGTTCAGTCCTTGCGTTGCATTCCTGGTATTTGTGGGGGAGGGATATTCCTTTTTACCTCTGTGATATTCTGTGCCAGTGGTGGTCTCTTGGTCTCTTCTTGGAGGCTTTGGCAGTGTCTGGCAGTCAATAAGTCTTCAAGTGTGGTTGCCTCTCGTCCTTGTATATGGTCTGGTCAGGAGCGTGGAGGGTAAGGGAGCGAAGCTTCTTCCTGGTTTTTCTTATTGATTCGTGAGGGGGAAAGTGGGAGGGTCGAGGTGAACCAAGCAGAGGGTTGGTGGGACATCTTTTGTAATGGTGTTGGGCTTGGGTAGTGGGGTTTTATTTGTGGGGCAGGGTGTCTTTTTGATGGTTTTGGGTACGTGTAGTGCTGTGGGGGGGGCGTGGGGGTGGGTGCTTCGTATCATCTGGGTGGTGTTGTGTTCTGGGGGATGCAATGAATCTTTTTGTCTGTAGCTTAGGGAGAGATTATTCTCTGTCGACGAGACTATTTGCTTTTTAAGTGGTGGAATATCTTCTTTGTTTCATTTTGGATTATTTCCTTTCCCCTTTTTAAAGTCCGTATTCTTGTTTTTTTTATTGGCTTTATGTCACCGAGGGTTAGGGTTAATGTTAGGGTTCGGATTAGTTAGTTATTTCGGGTTGGGGTTAGTTTTAGTGTCAAGGTTAGAGTTAGGGTTCGGGTTACAATGTGCAAACTCCACACAGACAGTGACCGGAGGCCGGAATTGAACCCGGGTCCCTGGCGCTGTGACGCAACAGTGCTAACCATTGTGTCACCTTGCCGTTGTTGCAATAATCTCTTTGTTCTTTTAAATTTAATTAATGCGAAAGATCAAGCAACCTAATTATCTCCCTGGAGCATGACATCGCGTATAAATGTGACAATTTTTCAATGTAGTGCAGACCACGATCAGCGCTTCTGGAAGAAATGCATGGAATACCAGAAGGTCTGGTATTTGCCATTTATTATCCAGTCATAGCAGCTATCGGAGTTTCAGGTAAAATATCTCAGTTATTTAGTTGCTGGCGAAAAATATTGTTTGGTTGCATTAATTCCTCCACTTTATTACCACCTTATCTCAACAGCACCAAGTTCCTCCTCTCATTGAAAGGGATATAGGTTTCCCCGTCAAAGTTCTGTTTTCTGCCCTTTAACGTATTCCTCGAAAATGTCCCGTTTCTACTTCAGCAGACAATTCCTTATTTGGCATTATAATTTAACTATTCCCTGACATAATTTTTCGATGTTCATTCCATAAATTCTACAAATTTAACGGTATAATTTTACGTCCTCCCCACCGCAGTTTCTTCACATTAAATACATGATTTCACCGTGTTAACCTTATACAACCGTGCTGTGACAGGTACCATTTCATCAGTTGGTAATATAACCTGTCCCATTCACCAGTAACATCTGACAGTCGAAGTTTTACTGTGTTATTCATTCTGATTTACATTTCCGTTCTGTTATAATGGTTAAACACAATTCAATTTTGTTATTTATGTTTTGTTATTTATGTTTGTTGTTTATAAAGTTATTATGATTGTTGTGTTGGCGTTGACAATATTCCTTTGGGCGAATTCTCAAACTGAGCAGCAGAGGTACACTGTGGTTGGCACTGCTGCCTCATAGCACAATAAACAGGGGGTCAATTCCAGAGATGTGTTGTCTGAGTGGAGTTTGCATATTCTTCGCATGTGTGCGTGAGGGTTTCCTCCAGGTGCCCAGAATACAAAACTGCGCAAGTTATGTAGATTTGCCGCGTAAAGAAGCACCTTAATGCCCATGGATGTGTACGTTAGTTGGATTAGCAATGGTAAATGCGCGGGATTACAGGGACAGGGCGGACAGAAGGGCATGGATGGGATGTTAGAATAGAATAGAATAGAAACCCTACAGTGCAGAAGGAGGCCATTCGGCCCATCGAGTCTGCACCGACCACAATCCCACCCAGGCCCTACCCCCACATATTTACCCACTAATCCCTCTAACCTACGCATCCCAGGACTCTAAGGGGCAATTTTTAACCTGGCCAAACAACCTAACCCGCACATCTTTGGACTGTGGGAGGAAACCGGAGCACCCGGAGGAAACCCACGCAGACACGAGGAGAATGTGCAAACTCCACACAGACAGTGACCCGAGCCGGGAACCGAACCCGGGACCCTGGAGCTGTGAAGCAGCAGTGCTAACCACTGTGCTACCGTGCCGCCCGTTGTTCTGACCGAACGTCAGGGATGGATATGTAGAAGGCTGAAATAATGCAAACAGTTACCCTTTGATGAATGATTGTTATTTATCCCGAACTAACAACAATCTGTGCCTGCTCCCAGTGCCAAACACTCATTGGCTCAGCCCGGGAATCATATTTCACATTTGCTGCTCCTGATTGCTTGATTCCTTTCTGTCCCAGAACCCAGCATCGTTTCAAATTGTTCTGTTCTCTGCAAAGAGTCAAGCAAAGTAACTCGTCAAATCTCTCGTTTTATATTTCACCGGATATTTCAGATGATTATCAGGGATACAATTCAGTCTTGGCGCTGCTTCCTAAATCTGCAAGTTCCGACAACTGCTAACAATTGTCCTTTTATTTGCCTTTGTTTGAGGATTTATTCGAGAAAATTCACTGCAAACGTTTCCAAAAGTAAATAATTTTGCTGTCATTCATGGAGCCATATTTAATACGCATTGAAATATAATCCGTGACCATATTAACTTCCGCACTTATTATTGGATATTTTCCAATTTATCTTCTCCAATATTTTTGAATTACTTGTTTACATGTCATTGTATTGTGCATTTAATTATTCAGTTTTGGTTTTGATATTCTTTCCATTTCGCATTATTCCTCTCTCAGTTCTCATTAAAAATACAGTCACTTTCGTTAACATTCCTTATTATTAATAAAGATATTGTTATTAAGCAGAAACAAGTGTCCCTGAGATCAGGTATAAATTTTGCATACATCACACAGAATGCAACATCATGGATTGTTTTGTTGCGATGAATGTTCCACTTCCCATGCTTCGTCATGCACAAATTCTCACAATCTCTTTCCCTCTATTACAGCTAACACAGCAGTGATTTTGGTCCTCGCAAGAAAAAGTTGTGGTCTCTCCAGATGTATCACGTATTACCTTGTGTCCATAGCGGTGGTGGATCTCCTGCTCATAATATCTGCTGTGATATTAAACCGGATTGCGGGAATCTTTTTTCCATTGAGCTTTTTGTCTGTAACACCAGTTTGCAGCGTCCGTACAGTCCTACATTCTACCGCCATGGACAACTCTGTCTGGTTAACCGTCGCTTTCACGTTTGATAGATTTGTGGCTATTTGTTGCCAGAAGCTCAAAGTTAAATATTGTAATGAAAATGTGGCCACGTGGGTCATTGGAATCGTGTCCACACTCGCCTGTGTAAAAAATGTCTTTGTGTACTTTATTTATGAACCCCTGTACATAATTAACGATGTACCCTGGTTCTGCAACGTAAAGTTAATATTTTACACATCCCCTTTCTGGGCTGCTTATGACTTGATGCGTTGTATTGTCACTCCTATCCTTCCATTCATTTTGATTTTGCTGCTGAATGCTCTTACTGTAAGACACATTCTAGCGGCCAATAGAGCCCGCAGGAGACTCCGGGCCCAGAACAATGGAAAGAATCAGAGTGACCCAGAGGTGGAGAAGCGGAAAAAGTCCATTGTTTTACTCTTCACCATTTCGGGAAATTTCATCCTGTTATACTTGTTATTTTTTATAACTATCATCTATGTCCGAATTGCGAAAGGTACGTATTTCTCAGGTTCTGGTTTCAGTAATACATTTAATCTTGAGGAAACTGGATATATGCTTCTGTTTTTGTGTTCCTGCATTAACCCATTGATTTATGCTGGGACTCAGAGTAAAATCAGAGCCGAGTTAAAGAATTTGGTGAAATATCCACTCAAACAATGTGTTAATTTTTAAAAATTTTGCGCATAGGCTGAACTAATGTGAATGTTATTTATTCTCAGTCAACGAAATGTTCCTTTCCGTCCGTTCATTCCTCCGTCCGTCCTTCTCCCTCTCCCCATCCATCCATCCGTCCGTTGGCCCGTCCATCCGCCCATCCATTCATCCGTCCATCCATTCATCCGTCCATCCGTCCGTCCGTCCGTCCGTCCGTCCATCCGTCCGTCCATCCATCCGTCCGTCCATCCATCCGTCCGTCCATCCGTCCGTCCGTCCGTCCGTCCGTCCGTCCATCCATCCATCCATGCACCCATCCATCCATCCATCCATCCATCCATCCATCCATCCGTCCGTCCGTCCGTCCATCCGTCCATCCATGTCTCTAACCATCTATCTATTCATCTCTCTCTCTCTTCTCTCTCTCTCTCTCTACCTCGCTATCTATCTATTTGTCTGTCACATTTCACCATTATCGAGTGAGAGTGTGCAACCTTTTAAGAGGAGAGATTGCCTTTGAAAGCAACGCAGTGCTTTGGATAGTGGTGCAGCGTGCTTCTGGGTGTGGAACATTTCTGGTGAATTAAGACTGCAAAGTACGAACGATTGAGATGTTGTTGCAAGGTAAAATCTGTCTGGTAATAGGTCAGATTTTACCGTTTACACTGCCAGTGATTTACGAAACTTTTCCCTCACTCCGAATTGTAAAGTACTTGGAAATATTTCTTTCCTGTTTCGAACCATCAGAGAGAAAGTGATAATTGTACTGCAACGTTCGTTGTTTGAAAATAATCCACAGCTCAGTTTCGTGACAAATGTGCGAAGAATTCTGAAAGCCCAATCACTCTGAAATTGATAACATTTGGAAATGTTTTTGTAAAAATAAAATACTACTGATGCTGGAATCTGAAACACAAACAGAAAATAACGGAAAATCTCAGCAGGTCTGCCAGCACTTGTGATGAGAGAATCGAGCCGTTGTGTCGAATCAGGAAGTCCGACGAAGGGTCATCCAGACTTGAAATGTTGGTTCCACTCTCTCTCCACAGATGCTATCATACCGGCTGAGTTTTTCCAGAAATTTCTGTTTTTCTGGTAAATAGTCCTGCCCCAGATCGAACAGGAACCCTTTCGCGTGTAAAGCGACCGTGATACTCACTACACTACAGAAACGCTCCGATGCCCTGATATTCAGAAACTGACGCCACAAACACGTCAATTGCCCACAGCAACTGTGATTTACATTGTGTCTGCTGGTATCTCAAATTAATCAGGTAACGGGGAAGTGGTGGAAAGGATATTGAAAGAAGGAACATTGAATTAAAATTGTATCGAAATTAAAGACCAGTACACCTTTCCTATATTACTGACTCTGAAATACAAATGAATGCCATCATTTAAATACTTCGTTAAGGAACTAATTTGGAATTAATCTGTATTATTGCAGTGCTGTTAATAAAGTCAGTAATAGACAGTCTGTTGCTGGGAGTTTGATTATCTGCTGTCTGAAACCAAAATATTCAATATTCCACAGGACCAGGCTGAGGAGAAGGCAGTTGGTTTGTTCACTACATTTATTTATTTATTTTAAGTTAAATTTGTGTAAAAAATCGGAGGTTTTTTTTAAAACAGGAAGTGGGCCCAGCAGGAGTCTGGGAAGGTTTTTGGAGGGTTTAAAAGTGCTTAACTTGCAGTTTTCAGCCTCATTAGCGGGCAGCAGAGTGAGCAGGAGGCAGAGTGAAAGCTGTAGGGCTTTGGCTCACAGGGCTTGGGCGAGCAGGGGTGAGTTAATTCATTTTTTGCTGTTTCTACCTGGTACTGGCAAGGTATCTAGAGGGGATGGGTGTGAAGGCAGTGCAATGTTCCTCTTGCACTATGTTCGAGGTGAGGGACGACGTCAGTGTCCCTGCTGATTATACCTGTGAGAAGTGCATCCATCTGCAGCTCCTCCAAAACCGTGTAAGGGAACTGGAGCTGGAGTTGGAGGAACTTAGGATCATAAGGGATGCAGAGATGGCCATAGACAGAAGCTTCAGGGATACAGTTACTCCGCGGAATGAAAATAGATGGGTGACGGTGAGAGGGGCTGGGAAGAAGCAGTCGGTGCAGGGATCCCCTGTGGTCGTTCCCCTTAGTAATAAGTATTCCGCTTTGGATACGGTTGAGGGGGACGACATACCAGTGGTGAGCCGCAGTGAGAGGATCTCCGGCACTGAGTCCGTCCCTGTGGCTCAGGAGGGTAAGGAGGAGAGCGGGAGGGCAATAGTTATTGGGGACTCGTTAGTTAGAGGGATAGATAGGAGGTTCTGTGGCAGCAAAAGAGACTCGAGGATGGTTTGTTGCCTACCGGATGCCAGGGTCCGTGACGTCTCGGACCGTGTTTTCCGGATTCTTAAGGGGGAGGGGAAACAGTCACAAGTCGTGGTACACATTGGTACCAACGACATAGGTAAGAGAAGGGACGGGGATTTAAAACAGGAATTTCGGGAGCTCGGCTGGAAGCTGAGAGCAAAGACAAAACATGTGGTCATCTCTGGTACGCTACCGGTGCCACGTGATAGCGAGTTGAGGAACAGGGAGAGAGTGCACTTAAACATGTGGTTGCAGGGATGGTGCAGGAGGGAGGGTTTCAGATACGTGGATAATTGGAACACGTTCTGGGGAAGGTGGGACCTCTACAAACAGGACGGGGTGCACCTGAACCAGAGGGGCACCAATATCCTGGGAGGGAAATTTGCTACGGCTCTTCAGGCGGATTTAAACTAATTTGTCAGGGGAGTGGGAAAAGGAGTTGTAGTCCAGAAGTCAGTGTTGAGGGTGGTGAGGTATTGGGGAAGGTATCAAGGTCAAGGGTGGGTACCGGTAGACAGGAAGATGGGTTGAAGTGTGTCTACTTCAATGCAAGGAGCATCCGGAACAAGGTGGATGAACTTGGGGCGTGGATTGCTACTTGGGACTACGATGTTGTGGCCATTACGGAGACGTGGGGAGAACAAGGACAGGAATGGTTGTTGGACGTTCCGGGGTATAGATGTTTCAGTAAGTGTAGGGAAGCTGGTAAAAGAGGTGGAGGAGTAGCATTGTTAATCAAGGATAGTTTAACGGCTGCGGAAAAGCACTTTGAGGGGGATATGCACACTGAGGTAATATGGGCTGCAGTTAGAAACAGGAAAGGAGCGGTCACGTTGCTAGGAGTTTACTATAGGCCCCCAAATAGTAATAGAGATGTGGAGGAAGAAATTGCTAAGCAGATTATGGATATGTGTGGGGGTCACAGGGTAGTTGTCATGGGGGACTGTAACTTTCCAAATATTGATTGGAACCTTTGTAGGTCAAATAGTTTGGATGGGGCACTTTTTGTGCAGTGTGTGCAGGAGGGTTTCCTGACACAATATGTGGATAGGCCGACAAGGGGTGAGGCCACATTGGATTTGGTACTGGGAAATGAACCGGGCCAAGTGTTAGATTTGGTTGTGGGAGAGAACTTTGGAGACAGTGACCACAATTCGGTGTCTTTTGTTATTGCAATGGAGAGGGATAGGGCCGGACGGCAGGGCAAGGCTTACAATTGGGGGAGAGGTAATTATGATGCGATTAGGCAAGAATTAGGGGGCATAAGATGGGAACAGAAACTGTCAGGGAAAGGCACTGATGAAAAGTGGAACTTTTTCAAGGAACAAATACTGGGTGTCCTTGATAGGTATGTCCCTGTCAGGCAGGGAGGAAATGGCCGAGTGAGGGAACCGTGGTTCACAAAAGAGGTGGAATGTCTTGTGAAAAGGACGAGGGAAGCTTATGTAGGGATGAGGAAACAAGGTTCAGATGGCTCGACTGAGGGTTACAAGTTAGCAAGGAACGAGCTGAAAAAGGGGCTGAGGAGAGCTAGGAGGGGACATGAGAAGTCCTTGGCGGGTCGGATCAAGGAAAACCCCAAGGCTTTTTACTCTTATGTGAGGAATAAAAGAATGACCAGGGTGAGGTTAGGGCCGGTCAAGGACAGTGGTGGGAACTTGTGTATGGAATCAGTAGAGATAGGCGAGGTGATGAATGAATACTTTTCTTCAGTGTTCACCAAGGAGAGGGGCCATGTTTTTCAGGAAGAGAAGGTGTTACAGGCTAATAGGCTGGAGGAAATAGATGTTCGGAGGGAGAATGTATTGGCAGTTTTGAATAAACTGAAGGTCGATAAGTCCCCTGGGCCTGATGAAATGTATCCTAGGATTCTTTGGGAGGCGAGGGATGAGATTGCAGAGCCTTTGGCTTTGATCTTTGGGTCCTCACTGTCCACGGGGATGGTGCCAGAGGACTGGAGAGTGGCAAATGTTGTTCCTCTGTTTAAGAAAGGGAATAGAAATGACCCTGGTAATTATAGACCGGTTAGTCTGACTTCGGTGGTTGGTAAATTGATGGAAAAGGTCCTTAGGGATGGGATTTACGACCATTTAGAAAGATGCGGATTAATCCGGGATAGTCAGCACGGATTTGTGAAGGGCAAATCGTGCCTCACAAATTTGATAGAATTTTTTGAGGAGGTAACTAGGTGTGTTGATGAAGGTAGGGCGGTTGATGTCATATACATGGATTTTAGTAAGGCGTTTGATAAGGTCCCCCATGGTCGGCTTATGATGAAAGTAAGGAGGTGTGGGATAGAGGGAAAGTTGGCCGATTGGATAGGTAACTGGCTGTCTGATCGAAGACAGAGGGTGGTGGTGGATGGAAAATTTTCGGACTGGAGGCAGGTTGCTAGCGGAGTGCCGCAGGGATCGGTGCTTGGTCCTCTGCTCTTTGTGATTTTTATTAATGACTTAGAGGAGGGGGCTGAAGGGTGGATCAGTAAATTTGCTGATGACACCAAGATTGGTGGAGTAGTGGATGAGGTGGAGGGGTGTTGTAGGCTGCAAAGAGACATAGATAGGATGCAAAGCTGGGCTGAAAAATGGCAAATGGAGTTCAACCCTGATAAATGTGAGGTGATTCATTTTGGTAGGACTAATTTAAATGTGGATTACAGGGTCAAAGGTAGTGTTCTGAAGACTGTGGAGGAACAGAGAGATCTTGGGGTCCATATCCACAGATCTCTAAAGGTTGCCACTCAAGTGGATAGAGCTGTGAAGAAGGCATATAGTGTGTTTGCTTTTATTAACAGGGGGTTGGAGTTTAAGAGCCGTGGGGTTATGCTGCAACTGTACAGGACCTTGGTGAGACCGCATTTGGAATATTGCGTGCAGTTCTGGTCACCTCACTATAAGAAGGATGTGGAAGCGCTGGAAAGAGTGCAGAGGAGATTTACCAGGATGCTGCCTGGTTTGGAGTGTCGGTCTTATGAGGAAAGGTTGAGGGAGCTGGGGCTGTTCTCTCTGGAGCGGAGGAGATTGAGGGGAGACTCAATAGAGGTTTATAAAATGATGAAGGGGATAGATCGAGTGAACGTTCAAAGACTATTTCCTCGGGTGGATGGAGCTATTACGAGGGGGCATAACTATAGGGTTCATGGTGGGAGATATAGGAAGGATATCAGAGGTAGGTTCTTCACGCAGAGAGTGGTTGTGGTGTGGAATGGACTGCCTGCAGTGATAGTGGAGTCAGACACTTTAGGAACATTTAAGCGGTTATTGGATAGGCACATGGAGCACACCAGGATGGTAGGGAGTGGGATAGCTTGATCTTGGTTTCAGATGAAGGTCGGCACAACATCGTGGGCCGAAGGGCCTGTTCTGTGCTGTACTGTTCTATGTTCTATGTTCGAGTGAAAAAGATGAACAAGGAAACACGTCAGTGCCGAATATTCCAGCTGGATATTCACAGGAGAAAGTCTGTTTTCTCACACGTCCAGTAGAAAGAACAGAGAAAGATCCATCTGGAAGAAACCCTTCCATCATTTGTAAATATATTTCTAATGTTGACAGGTTCCAACAGTCAGTTTCCATCACATTGAAGTCAACGGAAGGTGGGAGATAGAGTCATAGAGTCATAGAATCATAGAGGTTTACAGCATGGAAACAGGCCCTTCGGCCCAACTTGTCCATGCCGGCATTTTTTCTAAACCCTAAGCTAATCCAAATTGCCTGCATTTGGCCCATATCCCTCTATACCCATCTTATTTTCAACATTTTCAACAAAATATTTTCAACCAAAACAGAATGGTTCAAAGTTCCAGAGTGAAATGTAACTTGATGTTACTTACATTCGTAGATTCAGGAAAGTCACACAAACATTTTCAGTCTGGAAACTTAAACCTGCCATTTCACTCTCAGGAACAGCCCAATTTTACACCAACCTCTGATTTTACAGCACGTTTGCAGTATTCAACATTGCTCTCCTGACTCCGAACACAGTTGTAAAGGAGCTTCTCTTCCGTGTCTCGGAGCTCTGAACCATGGAAGAGAGCGGCTCGCACACATTCCTTACACACCTCAGGATTAACCTCCAAGTTCAGTCCTGGGCGTGAGTAACTGCAGCAATGTAAGAAGTCTCGCAACACCAGGTTAAGATCCAACTGGTTTATTTGGAATCACGGGCTTTCGGAGCCCTGCTCCTTCATCAGGTGCGTGGAGGTTCGTTCGCAAGCACAGCATATATAATGAAAGACACAACTGCAAGATAGTTACAGATTGGTATGTGAAGAGTGATTTAATATGAGTCTTTATAGGTAAATATAAAGTAAATAATCAAGTTTTTATAGGTGCGAACAGTGTGAGTGGAGCGAGGGACAATTACAAGTTGAAGGGGTGTGAATTGTCTCAAACCAGGTCAGTTCGTAGGACTTTGCAAACCCAGGCAGTATGGTGAGGGTTACAAGTAGTGCGACATTCACCCAAGATCCCGGTTAAGGCCGTCCTCATGCATGTTGAACTTGGCTATCAGTTTCTGCTCGGCGATTCTGCGTTGCCATATGTCTTGAAAGCCGCCTTGGAGAACGCTTACCCGAAAACTGGAGGCTGAATGTCCTGGACTGCTGAAGAGCTCCCCAACTGGAAGGGAACACTCCCGCCTGGCGATTGTTGTGCAGTGTCCGTTCAACCGTTGCCGTCATGTCTGCAATGTCCTCCGCTCATTTGTGAACACGCTGGTGTGCCAGGAAGTGGTTGGAATCCCTTCCCACACTCAGAGAAGGTGAACGGCCTCTCCTTGGTGTGACGTTGTTGGTGTGTGAGCAGATCGGATGACTGAATTAATCCTATCCCACTTTCCGGGTATATGAACCGTCTCACTCCAGTCTGAAGCTGTTGTTTTATTCACAGACACGTCTTGTTTTAAAGCTCTTTTCACAATCAGAACATTTAAAAGGACTCTGATCACTGTGATCAAGTTTATGCTTAGTGAGCTGGGATGACTAAGCGAATCCTTTCCCACAAACAGAGCAGGTGGCTGCATTTTCCTCTGTCTGAACTCATTCATGTGCCAGCGGGTCAGATGAGTAAGCAAATTCCTTCGCACATTTAAAACATCAGAACAGCTTCTCCCCAGTATGAACTTGCTGGTGTGTTGACAGAAGGGACAACTGATTAAATCCATCTCCACCCTTCGCGACGGTGAATGACCTCTCCCCAGTTTGACTGCGTTGATAATTTCCCAGTTCAAGGAATAAAGAGTATAAATAGGGAAAATATTTTAATTTAATATGTTTTCCTTGAAGTTCTGTCTTTTTATTACAATGCTGTTTTAAGAGGATTTCAACAAGTTTATCAGTTCATTTGTTTTACGAGTATATGAAAAATAGTAAACCGCTCTCAGACCTCACTGATTTCTATCCAAAGTGGAACCACAGGAAGGGGAGGCTCCACAAACATCCCCACTCTCAATGATGGGGTCCAGCACATCACGGCCGTGTTTTGTGCTTACTGACCCGGATGTGTTATCAATGCCTTCCCTGGTTCCCAAGGCTTGGAAAGACATTTTGGAAGGTATGAGTTCAACAGAATAGCTGAAGGTCCAAGAAATGAAATGATCGAGACAGTTAGAAAGGAGAAAATAATAAAGATGAAGCATTGAGTGACAGCCAGCGACAGGTTAGCAATTAATCTGCTCCTATCCTGGAGAAATGAAGGAACTGACTCTGTGCCTGAAACAATATTAGTTCATTTGACACATATCGGAATATTCAAAAGCAGCAAGTTATGGAGATTATTAACGTCAGCATGAAGAAACTCCAGCTCTCAGATTGAACATTTTTCAGGTTTTGATGTGATTAATCTGGAATTAAAAGTGTAATGATGACCATGAAACCATTATCGACTGTTGCAAAACCCCATCCGGTTCACTAATGTCATGGGGGAAGGAGATCTGCCGTCCTTAGCTGGTTTGGCCGACATGTGACTCCAGAGCCAGAGTAATGTGGTTGATCCTTAAATGTCCTCTCAAATGGAGGGCAATTAAGGCTCCTCCGTCTGACGTCATGGATTGGTGAGCGAAGGCACTCTGAGCTGATTGGATGAAATGGAGGGTAATGAATCTGTGAGCTGATTGGGTGTCTCCCGCTGGCTCTGTCAGAAACGAGCCAATCGCTTGAGGCCGGATATTTCTCAACATTTTCTGAACCCTGAAATAAATATGGAGCTTGAACTCACTGAGTTCAGATCCAGCATCATCTCTATGAAGACTTTGTGTGTTAGTCTTTACCAGTTCCTCACAGCTTCAACTCTTTTAACTGTTCCCAAGTTGCACATTCTGCCGCTTGCTCGCGATACTAACATAGAAATCTTTCCATTGAACTGTTCTTCCATCTATTTGTAATATATTCAATTACCTAAATCCCGTTGTTTCTGACAAAGTGATAAGAAAAATTAAATTTCGTATTTCTATTCTTTTTTGCAGGTGTGAGTGCTGCAGGTTTTGTCTCCCAGGGTCCGGTTACAGCGATAAGGTTTGAAGGAGAATCGGTGTGTATTGATTTCAGCTATTCGACCACAGCGGCTGCATATTCTTTTCAGTTTTACCACCAGGACCTGGATATAGTCCCCACATTCTTGATCTACATCCCCAGTTACGAAGATGTTGTCAGAGCAGAGGGCGTGGGGGCTCGATTTTCTGCATCTTTGAACACTTCGAAAAAGCAGGGAAATTTCACCACGTGAGCTGCAGCTGTCTGACAGCGCGGTTTATTACAGCGGACTGAGAGACACAGTGACCAGAACCAGAGGAAGCCTCGTGCAAAATAACTACCGCAGTGTGACAAAGGGAATGGCTGGGCAGAAGGGGAAAACCTGGAATTTCTAAACCTACCTGTAGGTTGCTCTGATTTAAAATGAACCCAAATTATTAGCAAGTCGAGAGCAACAGGTACTGCACTGGGAAACGTTTCCTCTGTCCCATTTTTTCGAATACATGAACATAACGTGAAGATGAGTTTGAAATAATCATTATTTTTAAAATTAAAGATATTGTTATAAAAGAGCTGTGGAAAATATTTGATATTTGACATGTCGCAAGGAGAAATACGACACAAGAATTGAAGCTAAGCAAATGGAAAGACAGTGAGTGAATCAAAAGCAGAGACCGTGGTAGATATAGGTACATAGATAGGGAGAGACTGATTGAGATTCGGGGAGGTAAAGAGGAAGCGGAATGATAGAAATGAGCGAGAAACAGAGATAAATAGTGGGACTGACACGGAGTGAAAAAGAGGCGGAGGCAGGAAGGGAATTAGATTAAGAAACGGTGAAGAAACAAAGAGAGACAAGAAGGCTGTGAACACGAGAAACAGAAAGCTATGCAGTGAGAGAAACGAGGGGGCGCATTGAGAAACGCAATGTCCAGAATTGAATCAGGAATTCCAGATGGAGAAATAAAATAACATAATATAGAAACATAGAAACATAGAAAAACTACAGCACAATACAGGAAAGTTCTGTCGAACATGTCCCCACCTTAGCGATTACTAGGCTTACCTATAACCCTCTATCTTACTAAGTTCCATGTACTTATCTAAAAGTCTCTTAAAAGATCCTATTGAATCCGCCTCCACCACCGTTGCTGGCAGCCCACCACCCTCTGAGTGAAAAACTTACCCCTGACATCTCCTCTGTACCTACTCCCCAGCACTTTTAACCTGTGTCCCCGAGTGGCAACCATTTCAGCCCTGGGAAAAAGCCTCTGACTATCCACTCGATCAATGCCTCTCAACAGGTCACCCCTCATCCTTCGTCTCTCCAAGGAGAAAAGGCCGAGCTCACTCAACCTATCCTCATAAGGCATGCTCCCCAACCCAGGCAACATCCTTGTAAATCTCCTCTGCACCCTTTCTATGGCTTTCACATCCTTCCTGTAATGAGGCGACCTGAACTGAGCACAGTGCTCCAAGTGTGGTCTGACCAGGGTCTTATATAGCTGCAAATAATTATATAGTCTTATATAACATAACACGTGTTAAGGAAAGGGTGATTTCGGAGAGCCGCTTGTCCCTCTGGAATACTAGACTAGCTGCAGAACCACAATATTATCGTTCCAGTACCCGCTGCAGTAAACAAACAAACATGGTGAGACACCTCCATCTGGTGGCTATGTGAGGCTAATTCCTGGAAAACCACCGAATTCTCAAGTTCCTGAAATATGTTGTTCCAAGATTCTGCCGCATTATTCTTGCAAATATTGTTATTGTTGTAATGCAATGAACGTATACATGAGAGCTAATTCCACTTTTATTTTAAAGACTGCCGATTTATTGCATTGCCTCAGCCACTCTGGATCATGAAGCTTGCTTTAGCGATATGAATCTGCCAAGATCCCAATGAAATCCAGATTTTAAAATACCAACACATAAAAATTATGTAAATATACCCCCTGTTCATACATTCGTTCGAGATTTAAATGGTACTGTTTCAATTTTAGTTACTTCGGTTGGCAGCAAACTAGGAAAATAATGTCGGAATTAATAGTAAATAGTAAGCGTAACAAAATTGAAATAATGAAAAGGCATAAGCATCAGGAATAATAAAATCAAAACAATAACATCCGTAATAATCTGGCATAATAATATTTTAGTATGCTGCAATATTCGAGAATAATTGGGTTTACACAGATCATTCCACAAGGTGGCTCTCCAAAAACCTTTATTTGACCGAAAGTACGTAAAACTGCAGTTCACCGCTCTCACAGGTGACAGCTGTAAATTACAGGAAATAACGTTGTGATGTGACACTTCACTGTGAACAGTGGCATATTTAGGACAAGCACCTGTCGATGAATTGTCAATGTTATGGCAAAGGAGACTTAGAGAGTGAACTTTGCAAACGATTGCATTTCATGGTGCATGGTCACAGGGTTTACTGAAGGAAAAAATCAGCGCAATGTTTCTAATTAATAGCGTTGATCAGTGAGAAGGACAGCGAAAGAGGGAGAGGGAGGGTATGTCTGTGAGAGAGAGGTGGTGCGGGTTCCCATGCTTGTGATGTAAGATTTTGGTTACGATTGTTCACAAACACAAAGTATCCAGAAAATACAAGGACTTGAAAATCTCTTCATTTCGCTATGAGCGTCAGAGAGCCAACTCTTTGTGGCGGTGATCCACAATGCCCCGTGTCCTCTGTATAAATAATGTTTCAAACAGCACACACAGCGGCTGCACTGGAAATAAACTTCCATAATTTGTAAAGTGCTTTCAGATGTCCAGAATCCATCAAGGACGCGAGAACAGTAAAAAAAACTTTTATTTCCCTTGAAGAGTAATAGTTGATTCCAAAGGTTAAACATGTTATCCGGCTGCTTCCATCAGGACCAGCAAAGGTTGCTGCTTTAAATTTCCGTTTCTTTATTTTAATCCATGATTGGGTTGATGAACAGTCACTGACTCCCGGGATATCCAGGATTCAGTCTTCAGTCTATTCCGAGATTCTTTCCTCCACAAGACACACGGATTCTTTCAGGAAAAACAATCCCAGAAGGTATTTTTACCGCCTATGAAGCAGAAGATTTGAGGAGACTCCAGTCGCAGGATCCATTCAGATGCGGCCGTGCACTCCGCAGCGGATGGTGAATTGTCAAAGGTGCCGAATGAGATGTTAAATCGAGGGCACCGACTGCCTTCTCAGATGGAGGTGATAGTGCGCAAGGACACTTTTTTGAAGAAGAGCACTAGAGTTGCTCGAGTCAATAACTACCCAAGAACAAACGTCCTGAAACAGGCTATCCATAATAATGTTGTTTGAAGGACCATGGTGGGGGCCAAATTGGCTTGTGTTTCATTCATTCATCGTATCAGTGACATTAAACACATTGTGTGACATCAGGTAAGTCGGCATATAAATATTCTGTAATGATTCACTCAACAGCCACATTTGAATGTTGAGTGACGCTCTGACAGTTTTTGTACAGGTTCAGCACATTTCTGTGTCTCTGTGGGTCTCAGTGCGCAGTAATACACCCCGGAGTCTGCCAGCTCTATCTTAGACACATTCAGCGGAATGGTGCTCTTCATAAAGTCAAACTCTGCAGAGAAACGGTCCCCTCGGAATCTTTCTGTGTTCCCACTGTACCTACTTTTCTGATACAGAAACTCCATGGACCCGCTGGGATACTGACGATACCAGAATAGATTAGGGTCGTCGCTGTTGTAGCTGTAAAGTTACAGAACAACTGACCGTCACGTCCTTCACTCACTGTGACTGCAGCTGGTGTCTGTGTAACAGAGTCTCCTCCACAATATCCTAAAGTATTCAGAGTAACAACAAATTAAATGATGTCAATCAACTACGTTTATCACACAGAATCTGCATTTTGCCTTGTGCAACAGCCGGATAAATAACTTGGTGCAACGAAAGTGAAACATATTTCCAACATCTCAGGAATTATAACTTGATTATATTTGAATCGAATAATAAGATTTCTGGAATGCACAATTGGCGCCATCTATCGGGTTCATTTCCCCTCTAGCGTTTCCTGCAATTTGAAGGGGAAACTGACAACTGTCCATAGGTTTTCAAGTCCACTGTTTGTCACAGGGTGTGTGGCGGTAAAGTGGATAGGGTTAATTTACTGATCCGTGATCAATCCATTGTTACCGATGTGATGATGCCATGTGTGGTAAATATATGAAACACAGCTTTGTGAAATTTGTGAACTGACCGGTTAACAGAGCAGCCGCTGTGAGGAACAAACGCAAGGTAACAGGAGACATGTTTGCAGAGACCTCATAGCACAGTCAACAGCAATGGGCTGAGGCTGAAAGTTTTCACTCAAGAATTGAGAAGCGGGTGAGTAACACCCACTACTCTTCTGATTGGTTCTTCGCCGCGTGCGTCATCAGTTGACATAGAACATAGATAGAACATAGAACATAGAACATTACAGCGCAGAACAGGCCCTTCGGCCCACGATGTTGCACCGACCAGTTAAAAAAAAAACTGTGACCCTCCAACCTAAACCAATTTCTTTTCGTCCATGAACCTATCTACGGATCTCTTAAACGCCCCCAAACTAGGCGCATTTACTACTGATGCTGGCAGGGCATTCCAATCCCTCTCCACCCTCTGGGTAAAGAACCTACCCCTGACATCGGTTCTATAACTACCCCCCCTCAATTTAAAGCCATGCCCCCTCGTGCTGGATTTCTCCATCAGAGGAAAAAGGCTATCACTATCCACCCTATCGAAACCTCTAATCATCTTATATGTTTCAATAAGATCCCCTCTTAGCCGCCGCCTTTCCAGCGAAAACAATCCCAAATCCCTCAGCCTCTCCTCATAGGATCTCCCCTCCATACCAGGCAACATCCTGGTAAACCTCCTCTGCACCCTCTCCAAAGCCTCCACATCCTTCCTGTAATGTGGGGACCAGAACTGCACACAGTACTCCAAGTGCGGCCGCACCAGAGTTGTGTACAGTTGCAACATAACGCTACGACTCCTAAATTCAATCCCCCTACCAATAAACGCCAAGACACCATATGCCTTCTTAACAACCTTATCTACTTGATTCCCAACTTTCAGGGATCTATGCACACATACACCTAGATCCCTCTGCTCCTCCACACTATTCAAAGTCCTCCCGTTAGCCCTATACTCAACACATCTGTTATTCCTACATTGAATCATCTAAAACAAATATGCCAACGATTCAACCAATAATGTCAAACTCCTTGGATCTTCAATTCCTACCCTCGACGCGGAGTGAAAGGTGATTTTATTCATCTTAACCTGAGTACTCTCTGTGGAATAATTCCAACGTTGGTCCTTTAGCAGCTCAATCTGTACAGCGGAGTCCAAGAAGGGAAACAATGAATGAAACAGTGAATGTATGGCCAAATTCCCCTCCAACTCAATTTTCAAGTTTGCTGATGACACCACCGTGGTGGGTCGGATTTCAAACAATGATGAGGCAGGAAAGAGATGGTGAATCTGGTGAACTGGTGCGAGGACAGTAGTCTCTCCCTGAATGTCAGTTAAAGGAAAGAGATAGTCATCGACTTTATTAAGCGTAGTGGAGGACATGCCCTATCGACATCAACGGGAATGAAGTGGGAATGGTCGAGAGCTTCAAGGTTTCTCGATGTCCAGATCACCAACAACTATATAGGCATATAGGCCCCGAAATAATAATGTTGAGGTAGGGAGGGCTATAAACAAGCAGATAAGGGATGCGTGTAAAAACGGAACGGCAATAATCATGGGGGACTTCAACATGCACATTGACTGGCAGACTCAAGTCGGTAAGGGTGGAATGGAGGAAGAGTTCTTAGAATGCTGTCGAGATAGTTTCCTTGAACAGCATGTTACGGAACCGACGAGGGAACGAGCTATTTTGGATCTGGTACTGTGTAACGAGGTAGGTAGAATTAAGGATCTTATTGTGAAGGACCCTCTTGGGTCTAGTGACCACAATATGGTCGAATTCCTGATTCAGATGGAAGAGGAGAAAGTTTGGTCCCAAACCAGTGTCCTCTGTTTGAACAGAGGGAAATATGATAGGATGAGGGATGAATTGGCTAAGGTAGACTGGGAGAGCAGGCTGGCAGGTAGGATAGCTGAGGAACAGTGGAGGATTTTTAAGGAGATCCTTTTCAGTTCTCAGCAAAAATATATTCCAGCAAAAAACAAGGATTGTAAGAAAAGGGAGAACCAGCCGTGGATAACGAAGGAAATAAAGGAGAGTATTAAAATAAAAACAGCTGCGTACAGAGTGGCCAAAAATAGTGGAGAAGCAAGTGATTGGGAAAAATTTAAGAAACAACAAAGAGAGACTAAGAAAGCGATAAAGAAAGGAAGGATAGACTATGAAGCTAGGCTAGCAATTAATATAAAAAATGATAGTAAAAGTTTTTATAAATATATAAAAAGGAATAGAGTGGCTAGAGTGAATGTTGGACCCTTGGAGGACGAGAGGGGGGAGTTAATAGTGGGAAATGAGGATATGGCTGAGTCTTTAAATAAGTTTTTTGTGTCGGTCTTCACGGTGGAGGACACAAATAGTTTGCCAAATATTAACGATAGAGGGTTGGCAGCAGGAGAAATACTTAATACAATTAATGTTACCAGAGAGACAGTGCTGGGTAGACTAATGGGACTGAAGGTGGACAAGTCCCCGGGTCCGGATGGAATGCATCCCAGGGTATTGAAAGAAATGTCAGTGGTAATAGTGGATGCGTTAGTGATTATTTATCAAAACTCGTTGCATTCTGGGGTAGTGCCGGTTGATTGGAAAACGGCTAATGTTACGCCGGAGGATTATGGTGGATAACGTTATGGAGGAGAACCGGTGGATGCGGTGTTTTTGGATTTCCAAAAAGCGTTTGATAAGGTGCCCCATAAAAGGCTGCTGAAGAAGATTAGGGCACACGGAGTTGGGGGTAGTGTGTTAAAGTGGATTGGGGACTGGCTATCCGATAGGAAGCAAAGAGTCGGAATAAATGGGTGTTTTTCCGGTTGGAGGAAGGTAACTAGTGGCGTGCCGCAGGGATCGGTACTCGGGCCGCAACTATTTACCATTTATATAGATAATCTGGAGGAGGGGACGGAGTGTAGGGTAACGACGTTTGCAGACGACACAAAGATAAGTGGAAAAGTGAATCGTGTGGAGGACGGAGAAGATCTGCAGAGAGATTTGGACAGGCTGAGTGAGTGGGCGAGGATATGGCAAATGGAGTATAACGTTGATAAATGCGAGGTTATACACTTTGGAGGAAATAATAACAAAAGGGATTACTATCTCAATGGAAACAAATTAAAACATGCTACCGTGCAAAGGGACCTGGGGATCCTTGTGCATGAGACGCAAAAGCCCAGTCTGCAGGTACAACAGGTGATCAAGAAGGCAAATGGGATGTTGGCCTATGTCACGAGGGGGATAGAATATAAAAGCAGGGATGTCTTGATGCACCTGTACAGGGCATTGGTGAGGCCGCAGCTGGAATACTGTGTGCAGTATTGGTCCCCTTATATGAGGAAGGATATATTGGCATTGGAGGGAGTGCAGAGAAGGTTCACCAGGTTGATACCGGAGATGAGGGGTTTGGATTATGAGGAGAGGCTGAGGAGATTGGGTTTGTACTCGTTGGAGTTTAGAAGGATGAGGGGGGATCTTATGGAGACTTATAAGATAATGCGGGGGCTGGATAGGCTGGAGGTGGAGAGATTCTTTCCACTTAGTAAGGAAGTTAAAACTAGAGGACACAGCCTCAAAATAAAGGGGGGTCGGTTTAAGACAGAGTTGAGGAGGAACTTCTTCTCCCAGAGGGTGGTGAATCTCTGGAATTCTCTGCCCACTGTGGTGGTGGAGGCGACCTCGCTGAATATGTTTAAAGCGCGGATGGATGGATTCCTGATCGGTAAGGGAATTAAGGGTTATGGGGATCAGGCGGGTAAGTGGTACTGATCCAAGTCAGATCAGCCATGATCTTATTGAATGGCGGGGCAGGCTCGAGGGGTTAGATGGCCTACTCCTGCTCCTATTTCTTATGTTCTTAACTAGTCCTGATCCATCCACCTCGGCGCTATATATAAGAAAGCCCGCCAATACCTCTCAAGAGGCTAAGGGCTAGAACTTAGAACTATAAAGTTTTCCTTTCACTGCCTCTAGGTCGAAATGCGGAGCTCTCTCCCGAATAGTTTTGTGTACATACTTACAACACATGGACTGCAGAAGTCCAAGACGGCAGCTCACTATCACTTTTACAAAGGCAATTAGTGATGGGCAATCATAGAGTCACAGAGGTTTGCAGCATGGAAAAAGGCCCTTCGACCCAAATTGTCCATGCCGCCCATTTTTTTAAACCCTAAGCTAAACCCACTTGCCGCATTTGGCACATATCCCTCTATACCCATCGTACCCATGTAACTATCTAAATGCTTCTTAAAAGACAAAATTGTACTCGCCTCTACTACTACCTCTGGCAGCTTGTTCCAGACACCTACCACCCTCTGTGTGAAACAATTGCCCTTCTGAACACTTTTATATCTCTCCCCTCATACCTTAAAACTATGCCCTCTAGTTTTAGAACCCCTACCTTTGGGAAAAGATATTGACTATCTAGCTGATCTGTGCCCCTCATTTTATAGACCTCTATAAGATCACCCCTCAGCCTCCTACGCTCCAGAGGAAAAAGTCCCAGTCTATCCAGCCTCTCCTTATATCTCAATCCATCAAGTCCCGGTAGCATCCTAGTAAATCTTTTCTGCACTTCTTCTAGTTTAATATTATCCTTTCTATGATAGGGTGACCAGAATTGCACACAGTATTCCAAGTGTGGCCTGACCAATGTCTTGTACAACTTCAACAAGACATTCCAACTCCTGTATTCAATGTTCTGACCGATGAAACCAAGCATGCCGAATGCCTTCTTCACCACTCTGTCCACCTGTGACTCCACTTTCAAGGAGCTATGAACATGTACCCCAAGATCTCTTTGTTCTGTAACTCTCCCCAACGCCCTACCATTAACTGAGTAAGTCCTGCCCTGGTTCAATCTACCTAAATGCATCACCTCGCATTTGTCTAAATTAAACTCCATCTGCCATTCGTCAGCCCACTCGCCCAATTGATAAAGATCCCATTGCAATTGGAGATAGCTTTCTTCACTGTCCACTATGCCACCAATCTTAGTGTCATCTGCAAACTTAGTAACCATGCCCCCTATATTCTCATCCAAATCATTAATATAAATGACAAATAACAGTGGACCCAACACTGATCCTTGAGGCACACCGCTGGTCACAGGCCTCCAGTTTGAAAAACAACTCTCTACAACCACCCTCTGGCTTCTGTCAAGAAGCCAATTTTGTATCCATTTAGATACCTCACCCGGAATCCCGTGAGATTTAACCTTATGCAACAATCTGCCATGCGGTATCTTGTCAAAGGCCTTGCTAAAGTCCATGTAGACAACATCAACTGCACTGCCCTCATCTACCTTCTTGGTTCCCCCTTCAAAAAATACAGCTTTGACAATAACGTTCACTTTTACTAAAGATGAAAAGAACACAACCTCTTACCCATTACGTCAATCAAACCAACAACTGAACCAACCTCCTCATGCCCCCTTCGGCGAATGCGTTTAAATTTCATGAAATTTAATTCAGAATATGTGGGCGACTCGGGGTAACTTGCACCGACGAAAGACAGATAGAGATGAAATAGTAAATTACCGCAAACGACTGTCAGATTGTATGAATCGTTTTTTTTTCACACTTGGCACAGTGGTTAGCACTGCTGCCTCACAACTCCAGGGACCTGGGTCACTGTCTGTGTGAAGTTTGCACATTCTCCCCGTGTCTGCGTGGATTTCCTCCGAGTGCTCCTGTTTCCTCCCACAGTCTAAAGATGTGCGGGTTAGGTTGATTGGCCGTGCTAAATTGCCCCTTTGTGAATAGCCTGCACTGTAGGGATTCCATGATTCTATTTCACCGATGCTATAATGTATATTGGCAACTTCTGTCCTGCCAAGAGGCGAGGGTTTCTTGCCGTGAATTTAACTTTTTATCACTGAATGCCTCAGGGAGCAGAAATAAATTGCAGTGCCTCTCAGTAACAGCCCAGAGATGGGGAAAGTGAATTTTCTTGTCAAGCTGTTAAATTTCCCAAAATAAGTATTTGGCAAAACCTGTCTCATCGCTGAACCTCCCGCGTACTTGATCAGAATAAGCTCTGGCTTTGTTTCAGGAATGTTGCCGGTAGCAGTATAAATCATTGCAGTCGCTCGGTGCAGGCTTATAGATGGAGGTTAAAGTCACCGCTTCTCCTTCTGTCTTAACTCCGGAGAATAGCAGCTGCTGATAGCGTTTCCATGACTCAGATCTGTCAAAAAAGATGTTCCAATGGTGAAAGGTCAAACATGCGAGAATTTAAAAATCAGATTCGCAACATGTTGGAAGTAAAAGGACAAGTAAAATGTTTTGGATCTGCTAATGTCGTAATTGCCACCATTTTACAAACAAGAATACATTGTTTATTGCGGTTAGGGGGAGAGTGGAGTATTACTCGGGAGGAAATACTCACTGAGATGTTGCAGAGTTAGCAGGAAGGAAAGAGATAGTTCCGAATGTCGCTCCCGTTGTCTGTAACTCTGCAGACAATGAACTCCTCTGTCAAAGCAAGTGCAGGTCCCCAACCACAGAACTGCTCAGCCAACCGATGGCAGCCAGGCAATAGGTGCATCAATCTCCCCACCACAGAGAGAAGGGCAGGCAGGTCAAATGGAAACTGTGTAAGTTCCTACAACTGGTGCAGTTAACCTCCTGGGGTCTGTGCTTAAGAAATGATTGCGCTGTTCTCACTTCCTATCTCGTGTTGAACTATTTCTATCTGTGAAATAAATCAACCCAAAAGATAGATTCTGGCCGGTGTGACTCGCTACAGAGGGTCATGTGTTTCTCTCAATCAGCTCCCCACCCAAGTGTCTGACTGGTACCTACAAGAATATTAGATACATCTTGTAGTAAAAACATTTCCTGCAATTTTACTCCAACGTTAATTGTAGACAGGGACTCGGGGACACGGGTTCGAAGTAAAAAGTGCAATTCTGGGATAATATCGAAAAATGCTTCTCATTCACAGAAAGTGGTAAATGTGCGAAATAAATTGCCGGTTTGAATGGAAGGTGGCTGGAACCCTAGATATTTAAGGAGATGTTTGCAGATATATTCGTACAGGGAGTTACGACATTTCTGTAAGTGGCTGCATGACCTCCCTCAATCCCAGTGATCACATGTACTGGAATGCACCAGGAACGTTATAGTGTCCAAAATGTCAACGCACAATTCTGAAGTTGCTCAGTTGGATGGGCGGCAGTTTTCAAGTTAGAAATAGAGGAACGATTATGCTTATCAGAACTGGGGAAAATGTTACAGATGTAAAAGGTTTTAACATTTGCAGTGGTCGGTAAAGGCGGAAGAGAAGAACAAAGAACAAAGAACAGTACAGCACAGGAAACAGGCCCTTCGGCCCTCCAAGCCTGTGCCGCTCCTTGGTCCAACGAGACCAATCGTTTGTATCCCTCCATTCCCAGGCTGCTCATGTGACTATCCAGGTAAGTCTTAAACGATGTCAGCGTGCCTGCCTCCATCACCCTACTTGGCAGCGCATTTCAGGCCCCCACCACCCTCTGTGTAAAAAACGTCCCTCTGATGTCTGAGTTATACTTCGCCCCTCTCAGCTTGAGCCCGTGACCCCTCGTGATCGTCACCTCCGACCTGGGAAAAAGCTTCCCACTGTTCACCCTATCTATACCCTTCATAATCTTGTATACCTCTATTAGATCTCCCCTCATTCTCCGTCTTTCCAAGGAGAACAACCCCAGTCTACCCAATCTCTCCTCATAGCTAAGACCCTCCATATCAGGCAACATCCTGGTAAACCTTCTCTGCACTCTCTCCAATGCCTCCACGTCCTTCTGGTAGTGCGGCGACCAGAACTGGACGCAGTACTCCAAATGCGGCCTAACCAGCGTTCTATACAGCTGCATCATCAGACTCCAGCTTTTATACTCTATACCCCGTCCTATAAAGGCAAGCATACCATATCCCTTCTTCACCACCTTCTCCACCTGTGTTGCCACCTTCAAGGATTTGTGGACTTGCACACCTAGGTCCCTCTGTGTTTCTATACTCCTGATGACTCTGCCATTTATTGTATAACTCCTCCCTACATTATTTCTTCCAAAATGCATCACTTCGCATTTATCCGGATTAAATTCCATCTGCCACCTCTCCGCCCAATTTTCCAGCCTATCTATATCCTGCTGTATTGCCCGACAATGCTCTTCGCTATCCGCAAGTCCAGCCATCTTCGTGTCATACGCAAACTTGCTGATTACACCAGTTACACCTTCTTCCAAATCATTTGTATATATCACAAATAGCATAGGTCCCAGTACAGAGCCCTGCGGAACACCACTGGTCACAGACCTCCAGCCGGAAAAAGACCCTTCGACCACTACCCTCTGTCTCCTATGGCCAAGCCAGTTCTCCACCCATCTAGCCACTTCTCCTTGTATCCCATGAGCCTTAACCTTCTTGACCAACCTGCCATGTGGGACTTTGTCAAATGCCTTACTGAAATCCATATAGACGACATCCACGGCCCTTCCTTCATCAACCGTTTTTGTCACTTCCTCAAAAAACTCCACCAAATTTGTAAGGCACGACCTCCCTCTTACAAAACCATGCTGTCTGTCACTAATGAGATTGTTCCGTTCTAAATGCACATACATCCTGTCTCTAAGAATCCTCTCCAACAACTTCCCTACCACGGACGTCAAGCTCACCGGCCTATAATTTCCTGGGTTATCCCTGCTACCCTTCTTAAACAACGGGACCACATTCGCTATCCTCCAATCCTCAGGGACCTCACCCGTGTCCAAAGAAGCGACAAAGATTTCCGTCAGAGGCCCAGCAATTTCACCTCTCGTCTCCCTGAGCAGTCGAGGATAGATGCCATCAGGCCCTGGGGCTTTGTCAGTTTTAATGTTCCCTAAAAAACCTAACACTTCCTCTCTTGTAATGGAGATTTTCTCTAACGGGTCAACACCTCCCTCCGAGACACTCCCGGTTAACACGCCCCTCTCCTTCGTGAATACCGATGCAAAGTATTCATTTAGGATCTCCCCTATTCCCTTGGGTTCTAAGCATAATTCCCCTCCTTTGTCCCTGAGAGGTCCGATTTTCTCCCTGACAACTCTTTTGTTCCTAACGTATGAATAGAATGCCTTAGGATTCTCCTTAATCCTGCCTGCCAAGAACATCTCGTGACCTCTTTTTGCCCTTCTAACTCCCCGTTTGAGATCTTTCCTACTCTCTCTGTATTCCTCCAGAGCTCCATCTGTTTTCAGTTGCCTGCACTTAACGTACGCCTCCCTTTTCATTTTAATCAGATCCTCAATTTCCCTGGTTATCCACGGCTCTCGAATCCTACCTTTCCTATCCTTCCTTTTTACAGGCACATGCCTATCCTGCAGCCTTATCAATAGTTCCTTAAAAGACTCCCACATGCCAGACGCGGACTTACCCTCGAACATCCTCTCCCAATCAACATCCACCAATTCCTGCCTAATCCGGCTATAGTCAGCCTTCCCCCAATTTAGCACCCTGCCCGTAGGACAGCACTCATCCTTGTCCATTACTATCCTAAAGTTAACAGAGTTGTGGTCACTATTTGCCACATGTTCCCCTACCGAAACTTTGACGACCTGACCAGGCTCATTTCCCAGAACTAGGTCCAGTATAGCCCCCTCTCTAGTCGGGCTATCTACATACTGTTCCAAAGAACCTTCCAGTACGCATTTTACAAATTCCTCCCCGTCCGGTCCCCCAGCTCTAAGCACTTTCCAGTCTGTGCCAGGGAAATTAAAGTCCCCCACTACAACAACCCTATGTTTTCTGCACCTTTCCAGAATCTCCTGACATACCCTTTCCTCCACTTCCCGTGGGCTGTTGGGTGGTCTGTAGTACACCCCCAGCATAGTGACTGCACCCTTCCTGTTTCTGAGTTCCACCCACAGCGACTCAGTACATGACCCCTCTAAGTTGTCTACCCTCTGCACCGCGGTAACATGCTCCTTAACTAATATCGCTACTCCCCCACCTTTTTTAGCCTCTCCTCTGTCTCGCCTCAAACACTTATACCCCGGAATATTCAGCTGCCAGTCCTGTCCTTCTTTTAACCAAGTTTCCATCACCGCAACCACATCCAAATTCCGCACAAGCATTAAGGCCCTAAGTTCGTCTGTTTTACCCGTTACACTCCTCGCATTGAAGCAGATGCACTCCAGACCTCCAGGCCCACTCAGGTCATCCTCCTCCAGAGTGCTCCTCTTCTTAGCTAGCCTTGCCCTGGCCCCCAGCTCGACCCCAGCCTCAGTATTTACTGACCACCTGTTTTGTTCCCCACCCCCCTGCCACACTAGTTTAAATCCTGCCGAAACACTCTAGCAAGACTCCCAGCCAGGATATTTGCTCCCTTCCAGTTAAGGTGTAACCCATCCTTTCTGTACAGTTGCCATCCTGACTTGAAGATTTCCCAGTTATCTATGAATTTAAAACCCTCCCTCTTGCACCAGTCCTTTAGCCACGCGTTCAACTGTAGAATCTCCCTGTTCCGAGCCTCACTTGCACTAGGCACCGGGAGCAGTCCAGATATTGCTACCCTGGAGGTCTTACTTTTTAGCCTAGCACCCAACTCCCTGAATTTCTCTCGTATGACCCCCCTGCTCTTCCTACCTACATCATTTCCCCCAATGTGTACAATCACATCCGTTTGACTACCTTCCTTTTTAAATATGCTTCCTACCCTCTCGGAGACATCCAGTACCCGGGCACCAGGGAGGCAGACTACCATCCTGGCTTCTCGTTCAGTCCCACAGAAGCGCCTGTCCGTGCCTCTAACCATTGCGTCCCCCACAACTATCGTTCTCCTAAACCCCTTCTTTCCCTTCCGGACCCCTGAGCCTGTCTCCGTGGAGGCGATCTGGTCCTCGTGGTTTACCCCTGAAGGGTCATCCCCCTCCACAGAATCCAAAACAAGATACCTATTTTGGAGGGGGACAACCACAGGGGATCCCTCCACAGACTGCTCACTCCCTTCCCTTCTCCCATCTGTTGCCCATTCCTTTCTTTTATGGGAGACTGCCACTGGGGTACTTTCTGGCACATCACCCTTCTGACTATTACCCCTCCTAACTGTGACCCACGTGTCTTCCTCCCGAGACCCTGGTGTCACTACCTGACTATAACTTTTATCTATTACTCTCTCATTTTCCCTAACTAAACTGAGTTCATCGAGCCTCAGCTCCAGCTCCCTTACATGATCCTTCAGGAGATGCAGTTCCACACATCTGGCACAGATATGGACTTCCGGGAGGCAAGTTGTCTCCAGGAACTCCCACATCCCACACCGGATGCAGTATACTGGCCTCCCAGTCATACCAGCCATGTCCTTTTTAGTTTTGGGGATAAAACAAAAAGGGGGTGTAACCGAAGAAAAACAAACAAACAACCTTCCTCGCCGAAGCCCTGTGAGCCAAAGCCCTTATAGCTCTCACTCTGTCCCCTGCTCACTCCACTGCCCGCTAATGACGCTGCCCGCTCAAAGGTGCGGCCTACTTTTAAACCCTCCAAAACCTTCCCAGGCTGCTGCTGGGCCTATTTCCTGTTTAGAAAAACAACCTCCGATTTTTTTCACGAATTTAACTGAAAAATAATTAAAGAAATTAGTGCACACACAAGCTCCCTTACCCTCAGCCTGCTCATGAGGAACAACAATCCAATAGGACATATACCCATTTCTGAGGGACCATTTAAACACCTGTGTATGGATTATGTGGACATGGTGAAAAAGATAAAAGGGAAAAGATATATGTTAGTAATCATTGACAGATTCAGCAGATGGATAGAAGCAACACCATCTAAAGATCAAGGGTCAGGAACAGTGATCAACTTCCTGACAAAAGAAGTCATTCCAAGATTTGGCATACCAGCCCAATTAAGTTCAGACAATGGATCTGCATTTGTAGGAAGGGTACTGAGAGAAACCCTCTCAGTGCTCCGAGTGAAACAGAAATTTGGCTGTGTCTACCATCCTCAGTCACAGGGAATGGTAGAAAGGGCAAATGGAGTTCTTAAGGCCAAAATAAGCAAGATCTGTAGCGATACAGGGAAAAACTGGATTGATGCCCTACCACTAGCCTTAATGCAATGCCGAAGTCAGGAGAATAGAAGAACACACTTAAGTCCACATGAGATGATGACGGGGTGACTAATGCCCGTGCCAAAGATTAGGGGAACGGGAGGCCCTACATTATAATGTTTAGATCAGGGCACTAAAGAGTAGATGCAGCAATTAACTGTTATACATAGAACTATATTTGAACAGGAAAAAGCCAAAGAGGAAGAAAGCCCAGCGGCTGACCACCGAATCAGACCTGGAGATCGAGTATACATCAGGAAATTCCGAAGGTGCTGGGACGAACCAAGAAGAGAAGGACCTTTCGATGTTACCAGAGTTTCACCCACAGCCTTACAAGTAGAAGGCAGTACACTGTGGTACCATTTAAATCATTGTACTAGGACAATACCAGGTATAGGGGAAGATAGAGAGGCTGTCGAAGTTGAAAGCCCGGAGAGAAGTAGTAGTGGGGACGAAGAAAACACAGGAGAAAGTTCCAATAGTTCTGTGCCAGATCAAAATAGAGATGCAGAGAGGGAGGATAGTGAGGATAACATTGAGTTTGATTTGGATGATGGGCCAGATGATGTTCCTGGTCCTAGTACAGGAAGCGGGGAAGAAGGGGCAGCAGCTCCCGCCCCCTTACCGACTTGGGACTTGGAAACCATTGCCACCAAAGACTTCCTGGGTGAATAATAGAAAAGTGCAATTTATAGCAGACACAACACTAAAAGTCCGAGGAGGAAGAAAAATGTGGAAAATAAAAACTAAGGAATGAGCAAACAGCAAGATGAGTAAGGAAGGTAATCGGGATTCTACCTATTATCAACTAAGAAAAAGAAATCACAAGCGGTCAGTAGCAGCAGATACAATTTGGGAAAAAGCACAGAGAAATGAGTGGTGGAAATGGGCTGAATACACAGGATACAAAAATAATAATGGGAAAGAATGTGTGATATGTGCTTCAGAGAAACCTCGTACTTGGATAATAGATATACCTTGGGGATCAAAGAATTGTAGGGATTGGCAGCAAAAATGGAAAAAAGAAAATTGTCAAAGTAAATATCCAACCTATGAGCGAAAGTACACTATAGGGGGCCAGACATTCACTGCTCAAGTAATAAATTGTTCAGAATCCACTTGCAATAATTTGTGTACTGGGAAGGCACCTATGTGCCAATATCACTGTATCTTACATGCAGGGGTAGGAAGAGGTACGTATAATTTGACCCACAGATGTCCAAAATGGCCTCGAACGACAGTAGAAGTAGCCCCAAAAGAATGGAAAATGAAACCAGCTTTGTTGATTCAAGATTGTTACTGGAGGGAAAATAGTAAGGGAACTGAATTAGGAAATTACACCGGGGATTGTGAAAGAATATGGAACATAGGGGATCTCCGTAGTCTATATGTGCCACAAAAAGGGGGAACACCACCTCCCGCACAAGTGTTGGAATCACAGGTAAACCAATTAGCTGATCTGTGGTGGCTGTGTGATCCCAAAAAGGGGTTAATGGCAAAACTGCCGGTGGATTGGATTGTGTGCTAGGGTCATGCTGGCACAAAATACTGTCCTGCTACCGATGGAACATGAAATGGAAGTTCGAAGAGTGAGAAGGTCATACACACCTAATCCAGAAATAAAGTTAGATGCAATAGGACAACCTCGTGGAATCCCCAATGAATTTAAAGCGAGAAATGAGATAGCTGCGGGGTTTGAATCCATTCTAATTTGGATGACCCCCAACAAAAACACTGAATGGATTAATTACATTCATTACAATCAGCAGAGATTCATTAACTACACTGATGAGGCTCTTACTGCACGAGGTGAGCAGTTAGATGCAACTAGCAAAATGGCTTGGCAGAATAGGCAAGCACTAGATTGGCTATTAGCAGAAAAAGGGGGTGTATGTGTTATGTTTGGCGATCAATGCTGTACATTCATCGCTAACAACACTGATCCAAAAGGTTCATTCACTAAAGCTATGACCAAATTACAAAATCTGAGGAAAGAAATGCATGACAATGCTGGATTTGGCCATAATAAGACCATAAGACCATAAGACATAGGAGCGGAAGTAAGGCCATTCGGCCCATCGAGTCCACTCCACCATTCAATCATGGTTGATTTCAACTCCATTTACCCGCTCTCTCCCCATAGCCCTTAATTCCTCGAGAAATCAAGAATTTATCAATTTCTGTCTTCAAGACGCTCAACGTCTCGGCCTCCACAGCCCTCTGTGGCAATGAATTCCACAGACCTACCACTCTCTGGCTGAAGAAATTTCTCCTCATCTCTGTTCTAAAGTGACTCCCTTTTATTCTAAGGCTGTGCCCCCGCGTCCTAGTCTCCCCTGCTAATGGAAACAACTTCCCTACGTCCATCCTATCTAAGCCGTTCATTATCTTGTAAGTTTCTATTAGATCTCCCCTCAACCTCCTAAACTCCAATGAATATAATCCCACGATCCTCAGACGTTCATCGTATGTCAGGCCTACCATTCCTGGGATCATCCGTGTGAATCTCCGCTGGACCCGCTCCAGTGCCAGTATGTCCTTCCTGAGGTGTGGGGCCCAAAATTGCTCACAGTACTCCAAATGGGGCCTAACCAGTGCTTTATAAAGCCTCAGAAGTACATCCCTGCTTTTGTATTCCAAGCCTCTTGAGATAAATGACATTACATTTGCTTTCTTAATTACGGACTCAACCTGCAAGTTTACCTTTAGAGAATCCTGGACTAGGACTCCCAAGTCCCTTTGCACTTTAGCATTATGAATTTTGTCACCGTTTAGAAAATAGTCCATGCCTCTATTCTTTTTTCCAAAGTGCAAGACCTCGCACTTGCCCACGTTGAATTTCATCAGCCACTTCTTGGACCACTCTCCTAAACTGTCTAAATCTTTCTGCAGCCTCCCCACCTCCTCAATACTACCTGCCCCTCCACCTATCTTTGTATCATCGGCAAACTTGGCCAGAATGCCCCCAGTCCCGTCATCTAGATCGTTAATATATAAAGAGAACAGCTGTGGCCCCAACACTGAACCCTGCGGGACACCACTTGTCACCGGTTGCCATTCTGAGAAAGAACCTTTTATCCCAACTCTCTGCCTTCTGTCTGACAGCCAATCGTCAATCCATGTTAGTACCTTGCCTCGAATACCATGGGCCCTTATTTTACTCAGCAGTCTCCCGTGATGCACCTTGTCAAAGGCCTTTTGGAAGTCAAGATAGATAACATCCATTGGCTCTCCTTGGTCTAACCTATTTGTTATCTCTTCAAAGAACTCTAACAGGTTTGTCAGGCACGACCTCCCCTTACTAAATCCATGCTGACTTGTCCTAATCCGACCCTGCACTTCCAAGAATTTAGAAATCTCATCCTTAACGATGGATTCTAGAATTTTGCCAACAACTGAGGTTAGGCTAATTGGCCTATAATTTTCCATCTTTTTTCTTGTTCCCTTCTTGAACAGTGGGGTTACAACAGCGATTTTCCAATCCTCTGGGACTTTCCCTGACTCCAGTGACTTTTGAAAGATCATAACTAACGCCTCCACTATTTCTTCAGCTATCTCCTTTAGAACTCTAGGATGTAGCCCATCTGGGCCCGGAGATTTATCAATTTTCAGACCTTTTAGTTTCTCTAGCACTTTCTCCTTTGTGATGGCAACCATATTCAACTCTGCCCCCTGACTTTCCTGAATTGTTGGGATATTACTCATGTCTTCTACTGTGAAGACTGACGCAAAGTACTTATTAAGTTCCTCAGCTATTTCCTTGTCTCCCATCACTAGATTACCAGCGTCATTTTGGAGTGGCCCAATGTCTACTTTTGCCTCCCGTTTGTTTTTAATGTATTTAAAGAAACTTTTACTATCATTCCTAATGTTACTGGCTAGCCTACCTTCATATTTGATCCTCTCCTTCCTTATTTCTCTCTTTGTTATCCTCTGTTTGTTTTTATAGCCTTCCCAATCTTCTGACTTCCCACTACTCTTTGCCACATTTGCCTTGATGCATTCCCTGACTTCCTTTGTCAGCCATGACTGCCTAATCCCCCCTCTGATAACCTTTCTTTTGTTTGGGATGAACCTCTGCACTGTGTCCTCAATTACTCCCAGAAACTCCTGCCATTGCTGTTCTACTGTCTTTCCCACTAGGCTCTGCTTCCAGTCGATTTTTGTCAGTTCCTCCCTCATGCGCCTGTAATTACCTTTATTTAACTGTAGAACCTTCACATCTGATTCTGCCTTCCTTCTTTCAAATTGCAGACTGAATTCTACCATATTATGATCACTGCTCCCTAAGTGTTCCCTTACTTTAAGATCTTTTATCACGTCTGGCTCATTACATAACACTAAGTCCAGAATAGCCTGTTCCCTCGTGGGCTCCATCACAAGCTGTTCCAAAAAGCCATCCTGTAAACATTCAATGAATTCCCTTTCTTTGGGTCCACTGGCAACATTATTTACCCAGTCCACCTGCATATTGAAATCCCCCATGATCACTGTGACCTTGCCTTTCTGACATGCCCTTTCTATTTCGTGGTGCATTTTGTGCCCCTGGTCCTGACCACTGTCAGGAGGCCTGTACATAACTCCCATTATGGTTTTTTTGCCTTTGTGGTTCCTCAACTCTACCCACACAGACTCCACATCGTCTGACCCTATGTCGTTTAGTGCTATTGATTTAATTTCATTTCTAATTAACAAGGCAACCCCGCCCCCTCTACCCACCTCTCTGTCTTTTCGATAGGTTGTGAATCCCTGGATGTTTAACTGCCAGTCCTGAACCCCCTGCAACCACGTCTCTGTGATGCCTACCACATCATACCTGCCAGTCACAATCTGGGCCACAAGCTCATCTACCTTGTTCCGGACACTGCGGGCATTTAAATATAGCACCTTTAATTCCCTATTGACCGTCCCTTTGTGTTTTCGTAGTGTGGTGGACCGTGGTTTACTGAGCCTTTCCAGACACTGTGTCATATTTTGTGAGATGGGGACTATCGTAACCTCTCGTAAGCGCTGTCTCTTCGTGATTTTTTGTAATCCTAAGCAGCTACGCTTCCCACTGATTCCTTCACCTCTTGGTTCCCTGACTTTCCCTTCCCCTTGGCTTGATAATGTATTCGGACAATGGGGAGCATGGTTTGCAAAGGCAGGGGTTATAATAGTAGTAGTAATAATCATAATTGGACTAATCTTTTGTTGTTTACTGCCTGCTTTGAGATCTTTTATTACCAGACTCATGATGCGACAAATGGTAGTGCGAATAGAGAATGAACAAATCCCCGAACAAGAAGCCCAGGAATGGGGTCAAGTTGAATTACCCCCACCGAATAGACTCATGATAACTTTGATTGAGACTGACGCTCCTTGTTTTGCAATGTAGCACTAAAGACTGCAAAAGAGGGGAAGATCTGTTTCAATGCGTTAAAAGAAGATGGAAATTTGATTTGTATACCAGTGATCAGTATTTTCCTTCCTCAGGAACAAGGACTGTTGACACAAACTCTACCGCTCAAGTTCATGGTTCATCGAATTCGACCCAGGAAACTGAGCTATCAACTGAACTGACAAAACAAGAAAAATCACTGAAATTGAAGCTGAAAGACTGTATAAACTAAATAGGAGTAGCGGCGACTAAGCGCGGGAAAAGAATTGTGTAAACTGTGATAAATTGTACTCTCCCTCCTTGTGATAGCATGGGAAAAGTAGGGGTAGGATGGATGGGGATAATACTAGTACTTAGTATGAGGGGTGGCAAGAGTAAAAATGAACAGGAAGAAGACAGATCGCATATAAATACTTACCTATATATGTCATATATGTATGCAGAAAGATTGAACATAAGCAAATGTTGGGTCTGCACTCATGTCCCAAGCCATTCCCAAGAAGGCCTACCACTCCAGTCTCGCCCCTTTCAGATTTCAGAAACTATAGAATGGATATTGAGACAAAATAAGACAGGGGAAGGAGGAAACATGACAATGTGGGAGTCAGCTGGGTATAGAATGACCAGGTTTGCTACATGGTACCAACCGACCTACGACCATTCCCAGTTCCCACCTGTACTGACGGTCCTAAAAAATCAAATGGACCAGGATCCTTCTGTTTAAAGAAAAATGTGGATGGAGCAAGAGTTGGAGAAAGTAAATGTCAGCAAACTCTAGAATGGCAACCACCTGTGAAAGATTTAAGTACAGCTGGTATGTTCAAAATAGACTGGACTGAAATATGCAACATCACATCAAGCAACAATGGGAAGGAAAAGCTGTACAACCTTGGATGACGTTGGCTGATAACTTTACGGCCTACAATGGAACTTACTTTATATGCGGTACAAAGGCATATCCCTGGCTTCCTGTGAACTGGACAGGCTCCTGTTATATGGGATATGTAGTGCCGTATATGCACCACATGACTTCCCTACGAAGCTATCCTTCGCGAGCAAAACAAACAATCAGTAAGACTGACTGGTTCTTTATGATGGCCTTTCCATTATATGGGACAGGAAGAACGGCAAACGAGTTAATTCTGATGGCCACAGCCCTGGAACAACTGGCTAATATCACTGCAGCTGAAGCTCGATAAACAGGGCAAGCCTTGACAGAAGTATCAGCAGAACTGATGGCAGTCCGCACAGTAGCCCTGCAAAATAGACTGGCTTTGGACTATCTATTGGCCTCGCAGGGAGGAACATGTGCCATAATTTAACAAGAATGCTGTACTTACATACCAGATAAATCTGAGAATATAACTAACCTTGCAAAGCATATCAAGGCACAAGCAGACCAACTCCAAAAGATAAGTCACGAATTCCATGATTATAACCCACCTGGATGGTTAGGATGGGTAGGAAATGGGATGTTTGATTGGATTTTTAAATCATTTATGTTACTGTTGCTTATAATAGTAGGGATAGCATTAGCAGGATGCTTATGTCGATGTGCAATTAACAGGGCAATGGTCAGCATGTACCATTATCAATAGTTTGAAAATAAGAGGAGATAATATGACCCTAGATACCATACGCATAGAGGGAAATACTTAAATGATCAAGCAAAATCAAGGAGGGAGAGATGTGTTAGTCCAAAGTGTATGAAATGTATTAATGCAAAAATGTATTTTAATGAACTATCAGGTAAAGGAAATCTGGAGGAGCAGTTCGCAATTAGGCTATTAATAAACAAAAAGGGATATTGATCCTACACTTAAGCTCCTCCACATTTCGTGAAACCAAACATAACTAAGACATATATTGGGAAAATATATCAAGAAATAGTTTAGTGAGACAATGATGTCTCAAAGAGGGGATATGTAAGGGATAATCATTAAGACAACATATATTGGAAGGAATAATTATTAGGACAAGTAGGAGATAATACTTAACATAGAAGAGATAATCACTACTTAAGAAGCTCTCATATATCATCACATATCTTATTAAGCATACACTTGTACCCTTTTAAGTGCACAATACCTTACCAGGTCAGTACACATGGATACTCACATAAATGAACATAAAGGCTAAAAGAAGTCAAGCAAACACACAGAAGCTGAAAGTAATTTCTTAAATAAACGTGAGAAAGTCAGACAACGGGAAAAAAGACTTGGCATAGCAGGATGCCCTACAATGGTTGAACAAACAACAACCTTGGCTGATTAGACAATAAACTTCAGATAAGAAGGCAAGATGTAACCACAATGATATCATAGCACATTCATTAGTGACCAATCAGAAAGAAGGCAGATAACGTAGGTCTAGTAAACCATGGTGGCTAACGAAAAGTGGCCTTGGGGTCTGCAACAAAAAAACCTTGACTGTAAGATAAGAATGATGAAATATGAAGCTAAATGTGTATAAAAAAGACTGTGAGAGCACTGGTTTTTTGGATTCATCTGGAAATCCCGGCTTTATTGAAATGTATTAGCTAATAAAGCCTTGCTGCCTGGAAGATCAAGACTCAGACTCTCTATTCTGATTGATGAACTCTTCTTGCCATCCACGGGGAACCACGGCACTCTTTCTGCGAGACCGTTTGTACAGTCAGAAGTTTAACAACACCAGGTTAAAGTCCAACAGGTTTATTTGTTAGCAAATGCCACGAGCTAACAAATGCCTTTGCTAACAAATAAACCCGTTGGACTTTAACCTGGTGTTGTTAAACTTCTTACTGTGTTTACCCCAGTCCAACACCGACATCCCCACATCATGAAGACCATTTGTAGCCAGATGAAATGGTGCAGTACGCACATGGCGTAGCCCATTCCTTTACAGGAATTCCTGAAACACCTCACTTGTAAACAGAGTGTCGTTATCTGAAACAAGCCAATCTGGTAACCCAGGGCTTGTGAAAATTTGACAGAGCTTCTCTATTGTCACAGGAGCTGGAATATTACTCATGATCTGTGCTTCCAACCATTTTGAATGCACATTTACAACGACCAAACACATGTGATTCATGAAAGGCCCCCCAAGGGCCACATTTAGTCTGGACCACGGCCTATCAGGCCACTCCCAAGGATGAAGTGGGAATGTACCCAGTGTGTTGTGCCTGATTCAATCGACAAACAGTTTATTGAGTTACGCCAGTGGGGAGAAGCCACAGGGGCTGACCATGTGCAACTCCACCCAACAAAGAATATCATCAGCTACTCAGCGCATCCCGGCTGGACACAATCCAATCAGAATGGTGATAGATTACATACATTATAGGTTCAATAAAATTAGTATCCGGGCATTATGGGGCTTTGTGATCATCTCATGGACAGGTGCCCCCATCATGATGCTTTCCAGACCCCCCTTGGGGGGTCTTTCTTGGGCTTTCTTTGTACATCGACTCCCTTAGTTAGAAATGGGGTGGATTAAAAGTTCTCAAATGGATGTCAGCACCCTTCCTTTGTTTTAATCTAATGACCACGTGGTCTGGCAACATTTCTTATTAATAATCTCTCTTTTTAAACTCTTTTCTTCAGTATCCAATTCCAGAATTTTCCTTTTCTTTGTGTTACTTGCGTCAGGAATAAATCTTTGGACCTGACAGGAAGTTTAACCCAAGATCAATCCAACACAGGATTGGTCAGAATCATTTCACGTGTCAAATTTTAAATAATCATTACAAATTAAAACTCTCATTCTCACATGGGTGAATTGTATCCGGATTAAAATTCCCACATGTTTCATAAAATATCCTGGAATCCTGTCTCTGGCCAGTAAATATGGTTCCAGGTTCATAACTTCTGAACAAAAAAAGGTTTTATTGATCACACTTCCTTTTTTAAAAATCTGTTTGATTTAAATCACAGACAGAAAACCTCAAAGCTTGAAGCGTTCATCCCACAAATATCATCCACACACAAACAGAGAAACTTAACATGTGCTTTACAACAACAATAACCAAAATTAATTACTTAAGCGTTCTTGTGATCCTGTTTTTAAACTTCCAAAAATGCCTTTAATTAAAGACTCACGGTAAGGTTAATTCTCCAGAAAGATAAACCTGAACAAATGTAGCCCAAAATAATGATAAAACACATCTACAAACATCCACATAAAACAAACAAAACACACAGATTCTCACAGCTGGTAAATTTCAAACAATGAATCCTCAGCATTCTCTCTCGCAGCTATAGCTTCCTAAAGCGACAGAGCACTCCAAGCTCACAACTCCTTAATTAAAATAAGATCCAAGATCCTTCACGATAACTTTACCTTTTTTAAGCTAACCTACAATGACTGATTTTAGAGGCAACACCTTTCTTTGGTGATTTAAAATCCCAAACACATTACCACCAGCAAAATCTTTGTTCTTTATCTGGGGATAAAACTCTCAGTTATTCCAAATCTTTGTTCTTTATCTGGGGATAAAACTCTCAGTTATTCCAAATTCCTCCAGGCTATGCTTAATATTTCCACAATTAACTTATTCCCAGAAATCCTCAATTATAAACTAAAATAGACACATGACTTTCTGGGCAGTCTCAGGAATATGGTCCAGATAGTCCAGTCCCACAATGCCTCACATTCAATCAGCAGTCCTTCAATTATAACACAATATGTGGCTGTATGTAGCTGCCTTGGCCATGGTCAACCCCAAGGGTGCCTTCTTGAACTGTTGCAATGCCTAAGGTGTACGTACACCCACAGTGCTGTTAGGAAGGGACTTCCAGTTACTGAGAGAGACAAGAGATGAAATTGCTGGGCCTCTAACAGAAATCTTTGTTTCTTCATTGGACACAGGTGAGATCCCAGAGGATTGGAGAATAGCAAATGTGGTCCCGTTAGTTAAGAATGGTAGCAAGGATAACCTGGGTAATTATAGGCCAATGAGCTTGACGTCCGTGGTAGGGAAATTGTTGGAGAAGATTCTTAGAGATAGGATCTGTATACATTAAGAACTGAATAATCTCATTAGCGATAGACAACATGGTTTTGTGCGAGGGAGGTCATGCCTCACAAATTTGGTTGAGATTTTTGAGGAGGTGATAAAAATGACTGACGAGGGAAGGGCCGTGGATGTCGTCTGCATGGATTTTCGTAAAGCATTTGACAAGGTCCCTCATGGCAGGCTGGTGCAAAAGGTTAAATCTCACGGGATCAAAGGCAAACTAGCGAGATGGGTACAGAACTGGCTTGGCCATAGAAGACAGAGGGTAGCAGTGGAGGGGTCTTTTTCTGATTGGAGGTCTGTGACTAGTGGTGTTCCACAGGGCCGTGTACTGGGACCTCTGCTGTTTGTGATATATGTAAATGATTTGGAAAAAGATGTCGCTGGTCTGATTAGTAAGTTTGCGGACGACACAAAGATTGCTGGAGTTGCGGATAGTGATGAACATTGTCAGAGAATACATCAGGATGTAGATAGGCTGGAAAATTGGGCGGAGAAATGGCAGATGGAATTTAATCGAGATAAATGCGAAGTGATGCATTTTAGTAGATCTAATGCAGGGGGAGCTATACAATAAATGGCAGAACCATCAGGAGTATAGACACGCAGAGGGATCTGGATGTGCAAGTCCGCAGAACCTTAAAAGTGGCAACACAGGTGGAAAGGGGGGTGAAGAAGGCATATGGCATGCTTGCTATTATTGGATGGGGCATAGAGTATAAAAGTTGGCACATGATTTGCAGTTATATAGAACATTGGTTCGGCCACATTTGGAATACTGCATCCAGTTCCAGTCGCCACACTACCAGAAGGACGTGGAGGCTTTGGAGAGTGCAGAAAAGGTTTACCAGGATGTTGCCTGGTATGGAGGGTATTAGCTATGAGGAGAGATTGAGTAAACTAGGGTTGTTCTCCCTGGAAAGACAGAGGTTGAGGGCGGCCTAATAAAAGTTTATAAAATTATGAAGGGCATAGATAGGGTGAACAGTTGAAAGCTTTTTCCCAGGTCAGAAATGACAAACACAAGGGGTCACAAGTTCAAGGTAAGGGGGGCAAGGTTCATTACAGATATGCGGGGGACGTATTTTACACAGAGGGTGGTGGGGGCCTGGGTTGCACTACCAAGCAAGGTGGTTGAGGCAGACACGCTAGGATCATTTAAGACTTATCTAGATAGCCACATGAACAGACTGGGAATAGAGGATACAAACGGATGGTCTAGTTAGGAGCGCATGATCGGTGCAGGCTTGGAGGGCCGAAGGGCCTGTTCCTGTGCTGTATTGTTCTTTGTACATATTCCAGACTTTCACTAGACTGTAGGTGGATATCAGATTGATATATTTCATTCAACCACACCCAAGGTGAGTTATTCCAATTCCTTTATTGTCCAGGACAATATATTCACAATATCTTTAAAACAGAAGTTAAACATTCCCATTTGATTTCAGACAGTAACATATTCTGTTCGTTTGTTCTTTATTGTCGATGTCAGGCTGGGGTTGTTCTCCTTGGAGCACTGACTGCTTCCTCGCAGCCCCTCTCACCGTCACCCATCTATTTTCATTCCTCAGAGTAACTGTATCCCTAAAGCTTCTGTCTCTGGCCACCTCTGCGTCCCTCATGATCCTAAGTTCATCGAACTCCAGCTCCAGTTCCCTAACACGGTTTTGGAGGAGCTGCAGATGGGTGCACTTCCCACAGGTGTAATCAGCAGGGACACTGACGTCGTCCCTCACCTCAAACATACTGCAAGAGGAACATAGCACTGCCTGCACACCCATCCCCTCTAGATACCTTGCCAGTACCAGGTAGAAACAGCAAAAGTGAGTTAAACTCACCCCTGCCTCGCCCTTTCCCCCGAAACCCTGTGAGCCAAAGCCCTTACAGCTTTCACTCAGCTTCCCACTCACTCCCCTGCCCGCTCCCGACGTTGCCCGCTGTATAGAGTGACTTTTATACTAAAAAACACAATCTGCCAGAATCCCCTGCCGCCTACTCCCACTTCCTCAGAGTTTAAACCCTTGAAAAAAGCCCGCGAAAAAACGGATTAAATAAATCAATAAATAAATCACAGCACTTTACTCACCCTCAGTACTCCTGCTGAGAATCTCTCCCTCTGTCCTGCACCACTTCGAACAAATGGGCAGGATATCGTCAGAAGTCTCACAACACCAGGTTAAAGTCCAACAGGTGTATTTGGTATCACGAGCTTTCAGAGCACTGCTCCTTCATCAGGTGAGTGATGAAAGAGCAGCGCTCCTCGTGGTCGTGATGCGAAATGAACCTGTTGGACTTTAACGTGTTGTTGTGAGACTTCTCACTGCGCCCACCCCAGTCCAACGCCGACATCTCCACATCGTGGTCAGGATGTAGATAGCAGAGAGAGACATTGAATGTTCCTTTGTACAAAGGAATTGAGCCATTCCAAAACAGTGCAATGGTGGGCAAGTTAGGTCGAAAACTAATTGCCCCCTCGTGTCCCAAGATGTATAAATTCGGTGTTTAGCGGGATAAATATGTGGCGTTACAGGGATAAAGCATGAGTAAGATGCTCTGTTGGAGAGCCAGTTCAGGCTCGATACGTCGAATGACCTCCTGCTGAAAAATAGGGATCCTATGGTTCAATCACTGAGTGTTAACCTGTGAGTTCCGGGATTGGGGTTAATGCTTATATGATGCGATCTTAGTTGATGCTGAGACAAATAAAATTCTTCCCCAAGACATTTCGACACTGATTAAAAAAACAGTCAAATAACCAATATATTTTTGCGAGGAGATGCGAGACGTGAGAAATTTTAGCTGGAAAATTATGTTCGGCAGACAGGTGCTGCCAAATGGAAAGATGAATGCTAATGATATCAAAGAGCAACCAATGCTTGCTAATTCAACCTCCATAAACTGAATCGATACGCACAGTATTTCCTAAATAACCAGTACGTGGGAGAATAATGAGATTCCACCCTAATAATGAGTCTCCACCCTATACCAATATCCGAAGCTCTAATTTCCATGGCACCCAGGACCTGCTTAAGACTTTCTCTCTTCACAAAGTGACTGCAGTGCTTAAGCCGCCCTCTCAGTAATAAAGGAAGTCAGGGATGCCAACGTCACAAAATGACCCATATGGAAATCATCCTGTGTTTGTAGTTAATCATTTCATAGATTGGATACATTTTTGAGAACTGAAACACATTGAAATTGACCAAAAACTGTAAAGATATTTTGTAACTAAAGGAGGAGCTGTACCCATTATCCAAAGTTCTTATCTGCTCTCATCTCAACACTATAAGTGAACTTGTGCACCCGGTCTGCTGTGTTAACGGGGGAAGCACTGAGGGATAATAGATATGGGGCTGAATGGTGGACCCACAGCATCTACGCGTGGCAAGGTCTATGTGTTATCTATTGATTTATGCAGCCCAGGCAATCGTTTTAATCTCACACCATTGATTTCAATGTTGTTGAACACAAGTGAAATTTTATAAGGTTTAGCGACACACTATTCCTGGAGTACCCGATAACCCTGTAGGAATATTTGGAGATGCCATTCTGTCATATGCTGCTAGTGAATTCATGAAGGTACTTGAAGTTTTACATGTCCCAGTGCACTGCCCGATACAAGTTCGAAAGTCCTATTGCAATCCGTCAATGTTAAAGGGCAGCAGCGACTAACATGCGAGCAGAGACATGGCCACAAGGCCAGGTGCTTCCTGTCTGTTCAGCAAACAGGAAAACGCGCAGCGAGTGTTCTGAGGCTGCGCAGACAGTGAGCTGCTTCGGGATGACACAAAGTATAACTCAATACCAATTGTTCAGCTTCTCAGGAATCATTTCTTCCTGTATGGAACAAATATGTTTGTGGGCTTCCCTTCTCTCAACGCGGCTCTGTGAAGACATTCACTCAAATTACTGTCAAGTTGATCATGAAAATAAAGTTACATTTGTCCAGCAGATAAGAAATATTTCTGAGCCGCATCGTCCCGCCGAACTCTGTCACTCTAAACTGGGCGGAGGCAGCAAAATCGCTCAGAGATGTAATGGTGGCCTCTACAGTATGTTCAAAAAGTAATTAAGTTCAAATAGAGAACAACAGTCTTTTAACAGAAGCATTTCATCCAAGATTTCCGTACGGAGGTGCTACAGATAAGAAGACATGCATAAATTGGGCTCTCTGTCCTTCGAGAATATCGTTCTCCAAATAGAGACAGTAAAAACTTCGGAAGTTGTTCTTAGAACAAGTAGGAAAAGGCTGATTTTCACTCGGACAAAGATTTATTTTTATTCCAGATGTTACAGATTTGAACTTCTTGCTTGAGTTGCTGCTGGAGTGAAGTCTATTCACTTTTCCCTTGTGAAGATGTTAAAATCAGGTTGTGAATACATGCTGTATTCGGACTCCACTGGATTCTTGAACTGCCGATCAGACTGGACTTGTCACTGATAGATTTCTTGAGGAAAGTGAATGGATCTGACATGCAATTGATGCATTTTCTCCACATCGCACCAATCCATTTCCCCTGGATTTAACCTGAAAATTTTAACCCTTATCCTGTCCACGGCCTTCAACTGTTTCTCGGAAATGGTTCGTTGAAGTAAGCGGTAAAACAGTGCAAAACAATGTACATAATCCAGTGCAGGCCGAATATGATTTGCAAACATTTTCCATATGCATTTCCTTCACTCGCCTGTGTCTCTGCTGTAAGATATGATGATTCGATGATCCGATGCTGGGTTGGTGACTCGTTTCCTTTTCAAAAATGTAGGCCTCATTAGCTGCACAGGACAAGGAGGTGGATATAACTGTCATTGGTATCTTTTATCAAACGGCAATTGACATTTCACACATCAATTCGGAGCATCAATTAGTTAGACGGGAGGAAACATTATTTTCTGAACACAGCTTTCTCAAAGAATTCATTCCTGGAGCGTTTGGTATTTCTGAAAGTGTTGGAAGGACAGCCCGGTACCGATGTACAAAACTCGGTGAACAGTCAAGTCTGATCGCAGTAACCGACAGTCGGAACGATGCAGCGCTCCTTCCTGACTCTAATTACATTGCAGCTTCTCAACTGTGAGTTATTATTGATTGAAAGTATCCCAATGTCTATTGAGAATTCACTAACATAAAATTTTAACAAATATATAGATATATTGAGCTTTCGTAATAAAAATGTTGGTGACCTATGTAAGGGAAAGTTGATTATTTGAATAATAATTGTCATCTGGAGGTAATGGGATATTAATGTACATCAATTTAACAATGAGAGGAGGCGAGTTCAGTGTCTGAAAAGCTGGAGGATGAAGAAGTGCTCAGCACATTGAAAACCTGCTTGCTTCTGCGTTTGAAGTATTGTAACGCACAAAGGAGCCAAGAACAGGCTAGTGGGGTTAGACTGAATTGATTTTATTCCACCCGGCACAGTCCCTTTGGACCGAGGGGCCTAACACCTTTGCTGAGCATTGCTCTGAGTCCACGAGTGTCCAACGAAAAGTGTATTTAATCGCCGTCTGCCTTACATTCGTGAGCAGATTCAATTAATTGGAGTTGAGAATCAAAATGGACTGTCAAATCTAAATCTGGAAAATTATGTATTTTTTCCAGCAGTGTTTTGAATTCCCCGCTCCACTTAGGAAGACGGCTCTGATATATTCAAATTCGTCCTTCGTTGTTATGAAGTGCGCATTGAAATTGGAAATTTAAGTTGCAGAACTTTCAGTTGGTGAATAATTTAGATCCCCAGTTTGTTTTTAACTTATTTCCTTCCAAATATATTTAGAATATAGAACATCTGATTAAAGCATGTTTTAATTTCTCGGCCGGGACTTAGGGCAACCTGAGATTTAAATACAAAATTGAATGGAAATGCGGCGCTTGCGCATGGACAACATCTTACTGTAAAACCTCTATTCGGACCACTTGATTTGTGTTGGTACAAATTAGAGCAGTCGCTGTTAGAATCTGCTGAAAAGGAGTTTGAGTGGAAGCCAACTCACTGCGTTTAAAAATGCAGGAATTTTGGCGAGGACCGTCCAGATATATTTCTCTTGATATTTCTCAGTATATTTTCCGTCTGAACCCCGTGTAGAGAGAAAACAAACAAATCATTTAAAATAGCTGCCTCCGCCTCAGACTGTTGGGCTAGGTCTGTGAATAATGCATTTCAACACATTGACTTGAATAGCAATTAATAATGTCATTTATTAACTTCATTAATATGAAGAAAAAACGTATCTTATGTTGATAATGTAATTTGCTAAATATGCGTGATTTGCTTTGTGAGGTTTGCTGCTCAATTGCCTCATATCTGCTACCGGTATTTTACCAGAATGTGTTAAATTAATATTTCTATGCAGAGATTTTTTCAGGTTCGAATTATTTTTCATTCTCAAAACTATTCCACGCTTTCATTTTCTCTCTGTCTCATGCCGTTTTCTGTGGCAGATCGAGACCTGATCTTTCATCTCCTTCCACAGGCCCAGTAGTTTTGTTGAGATTTAAGTCGTTGACTTGGTTCAGTCTCCCTTGGTTCCCAACGTGCCTCTTCTGTTATATTTATTCTTCCCAATGTCACTGCAAATGCTGTTTTACTGATAGGAAAACGCCCCATTACTGTTATCAAACACTTCACGCAGTAAAGAACATACAGTCCGCGAAATAAATTCTTAAAAATACTGATTGGACTTTGCAGTTGCTTATAAGAACATGCTTTGTAAAAGAAAGAAGAACACATTCTATATTGTTTTACCATTAATCCTGTACTCAAGAGACTCACCTCATTAAACATTGATTTTTTTTGTTGCTACTGAATCGCTAGTTGGGGTTTTATGAAGTGAATGTTGAAATGGTTTACTTAACTTGTAGAATCTTATCATAATACATTTTGCGCAAAGTTACATTTTCAGTTCATTAGTTTTCAAAAACATCAGCAAATGAATAAGAAACTTAGATTTACCACGGAATCCAACTCAGATACGGCAGGTAGGATTAAATATTCTACTGGGTCTGCTGGACAGACGGAATTGAAATTCTAGTTAGACAGCGCAGTCTGGGTGTAGACCGTCGCCACAGGTAGAATAGCATACATTGCAGAATGGAATCTAAGTCAATGAACTGCTTGTGGAATAACAGTAAAAGTTATAATTACTGCCGATGGAATGCGTGCACACATTTGGGATTGATGCTTCTCAGTGGAAGAGCTGAATGCTCGTCGTGTGGTTCAGTGAGCTGCCTTTTGTTAAAAAGATTATTTTGAGTTGGAGAAGTGGACACGGCTGTAAATAGTGAAAAGTTAAATAGTAAATCGAGGTGGGACCAACATTGCTTTAACCGGTTTATTGAGCAATATACTTGATATCAGTGGTACTAGTGAAATAATAGGGAAGTGAAAAATCTGACTTCTTCCGCGAATTTGTTGCATGGGTATTTCTGATTCCTCTTGGGGACAATGAACTTCAGAAATCACAACAAAGCTTTCTCACCAAACATTAACATCAGTATTCTGTACCAGTCACTGGATATTTGTCAACCTCTTCCCAGATACTCTCAATATCCATTAAGCTCTCTGTTGCATTTAATGAGATGTGAAAACCTGTTACTCATTCTAGATTGTAGAGATGTGAAAACCTGTTACTGATTCGAGATTGCAGGGAAGCAAAAGCTGTAGAGAAGGAGTATACTGTGGAGGGGTTGTCTACAGAGTCTCTGTGGGTGGAAGTTTGGAGTGGGAAGGGGTCGATCACTTTGCTGGGAGTTTTCTATAGGCCGCCCAATTGTAACTGGGAGGTGGAGGAGCAGATAGGGAAACAGATCCTGGAGGGTTGCAATAATAGCAGAGTTGTTGTGATGGCAAACTTTAATTTCCCAAACATAGATTGGAATATCCCTAGGGTAAGGGGATTGGATGGGGAGGAGTCCGTTAGGTGTGTTCAGGAGGGTTTCCTGACACAGCATGTGGACAAGCCGACAAGAGGAGAGGTTTTACTTGATCTGATACTGACCAATGAACCTGGAGAGGTGTCAGATCTCTCAGTGGGAGAGTATCTTGGGGATAGCGATCATAGCTCTATCTCCTTTATGCTTGCATTCGAAAAAGAGAGGATCAGGCAAGCTAGGAACGCATTTATATGGAGTAAGGGGAAATATGAAGGCAGAAGGCAGCAAATTAGAGGAGTAAATTGGAAGGAGGTATTCTTGAGGAAATGTACTGAAGAGAGGTGGCAGTTTTTCAAGGAATGTCTGTCTCGAGTTCTACAGGACAACGTTCCGAGCAGACAGGGAGGAATTGGTAGGTTAAAGGAACCGTGGTGCACGAAAGCTGTGCGGGACCTAGTCGAGAAGAAAAGGAAAGCGTACAAAAGGTTCCGAGAGCTTGGCGAAGATCGGGATCTAGATGAGTATACAGCTTGTCGGAAGGGACTAAAGGAGGAAATTAGGAGAGCCAGAAGGGGTCACGAGAAGGCCTTGGCAGGTAGGATTAAGGAAAACCCTAAGGCGATCTATAAATATGTGAAGAGTAAAAGGATGAGATGTGAAGGAATAGGGCCTATAAAAGGTGAAGGCGGGAAAGTCTGTACAGAACCAGTAGAAATGGCAGAGGTGCTTAATGAGTATCTTCCCTCGGTTTTCACAGAGGAGAAGGACCTGGGTGGATGTACTGCGGGCTCAGTTCTGGTCACCTCATTACAGGAAGGATGTGGAAAAGATTGAAAGGGTGTAGAGGAGATTTACAAGGATGTTGCCTGGATTGAGTGGCATGCCTTATGAGGGTAGGCTGAGGGAGCTCGGTTTTTTCTCCTTGGAGAGACGTAGGATGAGAGGAGACCTAACAGAGGTATATAAGATGTTGAGAGGCATAGATCGGGTGGACTCTCAGAGGCTTTTTCCCAGGGTGGAAATGGCTGCTATGAGAGGACACAGGTTTAAGGTGCTGGGGGGTAGGTCCAGGGGAAATGTTAGGGGGAGGTTTTTCACACAGAGGGTGGTGGGCGAGTGGAATCGGCTGTCGTCGGTGGTGGTGGAGGCAAATTCAATAGGGTTTTTTAAGAGACTCCTGGATGAGTACATGGGACTTAATAGGATGGAGGGTTATATGTAGGCCTCAAATGTAGGGATATGTTCGGCACAACTTGTGGGGCTGAAGGGCCTGTTTTGTGCTGTAGTTTTTCTATTTTTCTATGTTTCTATTGGCGAATTCCACCGTTTCCTTGTGAAATGTTTTGAACGATTTTGTACAGTTAGCTTCGGCCTCCAGACCTCAGAAATATATCACCTTCTCTCGCAAAGATTGGACACGTGCCTGCTTATATTCTAAATGCGATTTCTTCTCTTCAGGCAAGAGTTAATTTGGTATGGCCATACGTTTGGAAATTATGGTTCCACCAGCGACTCATAATCTGTCTTTTGTGCTGTGAGCTCAATGGTACCAGAGTTTCACGGTGGTTTTCAACGACAAATACAATGTTACGTAATTAATTCCACACGTAAAGCTGATATTTATTTGTTATGTGTTAGGTCCCATAGTTTAACAGATCGATCGACTCAGTCATGAGGAGATATATTTGTTCCCTGACTGTTTTGTACCAATGGCGTTTTATGATCTTAAATGGGCCTACATTTTACAGTACCACACTTTCCATGTCTCTATATCTCTTTCAAACAAAGTTAACATCCCACATTCCGACACGGCTTTTGCACTCTTATTATTATACTATTTTTTGTGAGGGCAGTGTCCCTGACAATGCAGCATTTGTTGCCTGTCCCCAGATGTATTCAGGAATATGTCTCTGAGCCTTTTTTTCCCTGACTGGCTGCAGTATATGATACACTGATGCAAGCATAGTGGCGTTACGGATTGAGCTCACAAGAGAATGAAGCAACCCCAATATAGTCCCAACTCAGCATAGTGTCCGACTTAGAAGGGAATGCGAAATTCAAGGTACCGCTGTATGTCTGTCCTTGTGCTTTTAGGTGGTAGAGATCGCGGTTTCGGAATGAACTGTGGAATGGTTTTGGTCATTTGCTGCTGTGTATCATCTACACGGTACACAGATGTTTCAGGTGATGGCTGGCATGTCCAGAAAATCAGGCGGCTTGTATAGTGGCCAGCAACTTCTATTTTATTGCTTGTTAGTGTCATTAGTGACCTGATGCAGGAGGAAAGGGGGAACAGGCTCAAGGTGAGAGGGGGAAAGTTTGAGATGTGTGAGGGAAGTTCTTCACAGAGAGTAGTGGGTGCCTGGGACGTGCTGCCAGAGGAGGTGGTGGAAGTAGGCATATTCACAACATTTAAGAGGCATCTGGATGGGTACATGAACAGGCAAGAAATACAAATATGTGGACGGAGTGAGGGCAGCAGGTTTTTTTTTAGTTCGATCATCCTAATCGACATGAAGGACCGAAGTACCTGTGCTGTACTTTTCTTTGTTCTTTGATCTTGAAATGGGTCAAAGATTCAGTGGGAGAATTACTGAAAGCTGAAAAGTGGAGTTAGACACGGATAGAAAGACGGAATGGATGAAGAGGGTCTAGAGATTCTAGTTGGACCATCGAGAGTTTGAAAAATTTGAGTAAATATTGAAATGTTTTCCCACAATTCTGGCAACGAGGAGCAAATAAGTGGAAGGTGTTTGATATTGTCTATTGATAGTGAAGAGTTAAGAAGGATGACTGAGTATTGTCTGCATTGAAAATAAATGACGCACTCTCCGTATTGTGGACGGCGGTGCAGAGATATTCGAGTCACTTTATCATTGTTACTCTGTGTATCAAGTCATAAATTTCAGCAACCCAACTGGAGACAAGAATCACTGTCCTGTTGATTCTATTATGTAAACTGGGGACTCAAATGGATTAGGAGATTTGACTGACACAAAATCTCCCAGTTTGGGAATACGGTAACACGTGGTTAAAAGATTTTTTAAAAGATGGAATGAGACCAGGATATTCATAGGCCATAATATCACGGGTGTGGTAATTTGAATAAAACTTTTTAACATCAAGTCCTTGCAAATCATATCATGAAGAAATAACACAGATCCTCGGTGTTGACATTGTGATGTATGGTTTTGACAGTTTCATTCATCTCGTGTTGCAGCGAAGATTAATTTTCAAAATTTAATTTCAGGCAGACCAGGGAACAGTCAGGCTGATCGATCAGGTAATCGCCCTGCAAGTTCATATCTGACATTTTACTGCACTAATCCATCCAACTGAATGTTAAATCCTGAGACAATTTCAGTGTCTTTGTGTTCAATGTTTCCATTCTGGGTCTGCCTGTCAGTTGTGAAGGAAAATGGTCTTGCAATGTTTTTCTCAAAAACTTTCATTGCTGCACCCCGATTCAGTACGACATTAAATTAGGTCCCTGAGGAGCAGGGTGAGAAGCAACGCGGCCCCGCTACCGTTTGGAGATAATTTTTCACTTCCCGAGTTACCAGCCAGCGCTGACATGCAGCGCAATTGCTATTGCCCCTCCCACCACCGACATATTAGGGTTCCGCCGAAAACCCGCCGCATCTTTCCGCCCCTGGAAGGGCTGGAGACTACCTGACTGTCTAATTCAGCTCGGTGCAGCAGGGCGGCCCTGTTTCGACAGTGATGGCAATATCGAATCGATACTAGGATTGACATTTCACGATGTTAGTCCAGGCAGTATGATAGACCGTGGAACATGACAGTCCTGACTGGCACTGATTCAATCAATTATGCGCCTATCGACACTCCCGCCTGATGCAGCAGACTGATGCTTCAAATTTCCAACTGAATCACGGATTGTTCCCACTGTCTATTTATATTCCCGCTTCCACTTGCAATCTCGAATATTCTGTCAGGGTTTGTTGAGGTTCTGGACACACTCGATGTTTCAAATTATTCCGATCTGACCTGCCGTATCAGCCGGCCAATAACTGTTGGTTTATTTCTGTATTTTACAGAGGCGGTGAAGCTGAGACTGGCGAATGGGCAGAGTCGGTGCGCTGGGAGAGTGGAGATTCACTACAAGGGACAGTGGGGGACCGTGGATCATGATCTCTGGGACCAGCCGGACGCCGGTGTTGTGTGTGGGGAGCTGGGCTGCGGGACCGCGCTCTCTGCACCGGGCGGGGCTCACTTTGGGGAAGGATCCGGACCCATTGTGACGTATTATGTTGAGTGCAAAGGGAGCGAGACCGCTCTGCGGGACTGTGACTCAGAGCCATGGGGTCACTATCGTCAATATGGCTTTTCGCACTCCAGTGATGCCGGTGTGATTTGCTCAGGTAAAAAAAAAATCTCTCCATCATCTACAGCCTGCTCTCCGGGAAGGGGCGGATAAAGGTTTCTGAGACTGGACGCAGTCGTAAAGAGAGTGGTGAATAATTTCAATATTCTGAAAATAGAAGTGTTCTTACATTAACACCAGGATTTAAGTTTATAATAAAGTAACAGCAATGACAGTGATTAACAATGACCACAACCGTGTCCAGGCCAGCTGTGTCCTTGAGCTGAGCGCTTGTTGTTAGCTCTGTTCAGGAGAGGAGCTGTTCGCTCCTGGTTCCTCACTGATCAGTTCCGATCACCATTCAACAAATAATGAAGCATTCCAGGACCACACAGAGCAAATCCTGTCCAACAATCGGGCTTCTGCTGAGCAATCGTTTATATTCATCCGTCCGCAGCGTTTGGGTTATTCTGCTATTTTAACTTAACTCCAAATCGCTCCATTCTTAATGCCTATTTTTTGCATCAGTGTCCAGAAATTGTCCCCTCAGATGAAAATGTGGTCCGAACCCCAGAGAAAAGGTCGGAGGCATCCCGATCCCCCAACCCTTCGAGCTCTCCACCACCACCCCTCTCCCAGTGCCTCAACCGACACAACCACACGGCAACTACGTGGGGGAGGAGGTGGTTGAGGGAAGCCCAGGCATGCTAATGTGTCCCGATCTTGCCTCTGCAGAGTCGAAAGGTCGGGCATGCTTTGATCGGCTGGCTGTGCACGTAATTATACTTATGGGGAGTCCGGATCATGCGACACTCCGTCGGAATTGGCGGCTGTCGCTGAATTAAATCTGGGTGTCTTGGTCCATGTGTTTGACATTTACTGACTATTGATTATGGAGGCCATAGAGCGCTTATCCAGTCACTGCGGCTACTTTCAGAGCTGCAATCACTGGTCAGATTGAACGTGTTCCAAGAGCGGAGTGAGGATGAGAAGGGCCTGGAGGAGATTCATGCGTGCTGGAAACTTCCCTCTATTCTTCCCTCGCCACGAATTCTGCCACAGCTGCTGAATTGTTCCAACGTTTTCTGATTTTGTGTGAGAGGGGACTGGCTGGATATCTCCTGTCTCTCCAAGCGTGTCGTTTTAATAACTGTCATGTAAATCCTCGTCCCAAAATGTTTGATGCTATTTGGAAAGTTTTCTCCCTCTCACACCCTGAATCTGATGAATCCCAACTGTTCCTATCTGATTTCCCCTCGTGTTATTTGTTTTAGAGGAGTTTACCTTTAGAATCTGTCAGGGAGAGAAATCAGAAATGTTATTGGGAGAGAGTTCCTTTGTATTTGAATGAATAGTGCTGGCTCAATTTGGTCATTAGGTTATATTTCAAACAAATGTGCGGCAGTTGATACTTTCTCCAGAATAAAATGAAGGAAGATGAGTTGTTTTAACATTTACAGCTGCTGCAGCTTCAGGCAGATTTCACACAGTGTAAACTGACAGAAGGAGATGTTGTCCAGACTCAGTAACCAGTAGCCTGGGACACTCTCACTGGACTATTTTCCAGAACAGGAGATCCTTTCACGGATGCAGTTCCCTGAATTGCCGATTCCAATCCAGATATGGACTGACCAAAGTTTTTGAAACTTGAAGCAGAAACTCCCCCCCCCCCCCCCCCGCCCCCCCTTTCATAGTCGAGCCATCTAAATTGAAATGCTAAAATTCCAGGAGGATTTTTGATTACGTTTTGCACCTGGCCTTTGCATTTTGTGATCTGTACACATGGACCTTCAGTAAAGCTCGAGTGTTGTTTGCTAATCACCATTGAGACATTCTGGGATCCACCGTTTCATTTCTGCTTGAAGTCCTTTCAGAACGTTCATTCTCAACACTCCGAAAAATAAATATAGAATTTCGTTTGATGCCTATCAGTTAGAACGTCACTGGGCAAATAATTCCATATGTTATTGATTCAGGTCCGCCTGTTGCACATTGTGATATTTCCCATCACCAGGCGGTAGGGGGCAGTTATACTCAGAATTTATTGAGATAAACCAGCGCTCGGTTCAATTTAAGGGAGGAATGGGGAAGAGTGTTCCAGAGGAATCGCTGTGAGACTGAACACGGCTTCTGGAGAGTATAATAGTTGACACCTATTGAACTTAATGAAACATCTTTAATTATAAAATTTCTTAATGCAGAAAAAGGACATTCAGCCCGTTGAGTCGAACCGACAGAGTATCTAACCCAGGTCGCACCCCACGTTTTTACTTCGATCATTCCCCTGAATGTACATCTTTAGATTAAGGGGCAACTAAGAGGAACCAGATTCAGAACCAATCATGATAGAAACTAATTAAGCGGATGTGAATACTTTTTGATAATAATTAGTGTGATTCTGATCTGTTGTTATTCAGCCCACAGATTTCCAAAACTAGTATTCGGAGCTTTCACATGCTCCGGCAGATTGGAGATCCATAGCAATATAGAATCTGGCACAGTGTGTGACCTTGACTTGGATTGGAATGACGCCAGAGTGGTCTGTGCTGAGCTTCAGTGCGGAGTCGCTATTTCCGTTAGAAGCGGGGCCTATTTTGGAGAGGGCGCTGGATTAATATGGAACGAAAGATTTGAATGTAAAGGCAGCGAGACAGGCCTGACGGACTGCACCCTTGTTCCTGTAACTCGGTCCGAGTGCACCCACAGGAACGATGTCAGTGTGATCTGTTCCGGTGAGTGCAGACTTGTGAATATTAGAAAAAAAATTCTTAATATTTCAGCAATGGAGAGATTACAGTTCTCTTTCTCTCTAACATGGTCATACCTAACCAGACCTTCATATTTCACTGTAAATTTGTTGTAATTTTGAAACATTATTTTAAAGTATGCACCTTTTTTGCAAATCAGAAATGTCTGCGTTTTTATTCGTGGTCTGAAATGAGCAGATTATTATTGTTGATTTAGTACCTTGGCTAAACATAGGCTTCTCTTAAACATTTGATATGACATTATTTGTGGAGCTGTTGGGTAGACGTACTCTGCATCCCAAGCCATGAACCCACTGCATGGATTATAGCAGACAATAACTGTGTTTGCATTTTAAAGAGGTTATTGGCGCAGCAGAATAAATGAAGCGTTTTATATTTCAAGTATCTTGCATTAAACAAAATAATTGAATGAGCTCAGTAAAGGCATTGCAAGTACATGCTTCACATCCAGCTGTTCAGGTGGAAAATTGTACGAATGTGTAGAGGAGATTTCAAAGCATGGATAACGTGTCAATAATGTGCATAACCTCCAGAATAATACAGTAATCTTTCGAACGACATTTATTTTCTGAATTATCCGGTCCGAGATTCTGTCTAATTTTGGAGGTGCACTTACCATTTTATGCTCAGCTTATTGCTCCAGAGGATATCGTTTTATAATTGCATCGTCATGCAATGCTTAAACACCGTGCACTTTATTTAAAATATATACTGGACCTGCTGCAAAGACAGTATATTCTGCCAATGGCACATGAGCTTTTCTCTTCAGGATGGACTGTTCTCTTTGGGTTGAAGCACCTTCCTAAAAGCATCACACATAATGTTCAATAGTTTTATATGATCTTTTGTGAATATTGGGCAATGATTGTAGATGCAGATGTAAAGTGTGTTTTCCCTTTTACAAAAATAAACTGTCATGTGTTTATTCTAATTTCGATGTATAAATTATTTGGGTTTGTGTTTGTACGTGAAACAGGAAATCATGGGCTGAGATTGGTTGGTGGAAAGGACAGGTGCTCCGGCCGTGTGGAAGTGCTGCACGGAGAACGCTGGGGGACGCTCTGTGATGCTTACTTTGCTTTCGAAGACGCCAGTGTGATCTGTGAGCATCTTCAGTGTGGAGTGGTAGAGAAAATCCCGAGAGGTGCAGCCTTTGGGAAGGGAAATGGCACAATGTGGAAGGAGAACTACAGCTGCCGCGGGAGTGAGTCCTGGTTGTGGGAGTGTCTGGTTTCATCCGTGGAAGAGTTTAACTGCTCACATGAAAATGACGCCAGTGTCATCTGCACGGGTGAGTCCCTAAAGCAAAACACGTGGTGCTGGGATTAGTGAGGATATTTCTGCATTTAACCGCCCAAATGCTACCCCATCCTTGAGTTCCATAAACATATATTATTCATCCGCTTATCAATGTATTTGCTTCAAATATGGAGCAGCCACGCTGGCTGTTCAGCCTCCTGTCTGGCTGTGCTCAGCAGCCTCTCATGACATCCTTCACCGGGGAGAGCGGCTCTGGCGAAAGGTAATATTAATTTGAGTTAATTTGCTGCACTGTAACCACTGGTCTCCATGTCTTTCTTCGCCTAGATGAAAACTGGTCACTGAGATTGATGAATGGGGGAAGTCGGTGTGATGGGCGAGTGGAGATTTACTACAACCACAGCTGGGGCAGAGTGCACGACAGCCTCTGGGATCTGAATGACGCGAACGTGGCCTGCAGACAGCTGAGCTGCGGCGAAGCGGAAGCCGCCTTTTACAATTCAAAGTACGGAGAGGGTGAAGGGTCTGTGTGGGTAAACGATGTCCGGTGTGAAGGAAACGAATCGCATCTCCGAAAGTGCAGCACATTCATATTGAACCCGAATCGCAGTGACAGCATCGGCGTAGGGGTTCTGTGCTCAGGTGAATAAACAGGTCACTTTTCCAGAAACATAAAGGGAAACATGTAATCTTGGTCAACTGGGGAATATACTTTACTTCTTCCTCGGGAACACGTAGCTGAGATATTTCACACTGGTGCTTGGATGCAGGACAGGACGCCCCGGAAAGAAAAATAAAACATAATAGTTTGGAATATGATGACAATAACAATTTAATAAAATCATTTAACAACTTTACAAATCTCCAGGTAACTTCCCTCTGTAAATTGAGACCAACAAAACTAAAGACAAATCGGCAATGGGGACTAATGTGCTGATCAGTGGGGTGGGATTCAACAGCACAACGAAGAGAGAGAGGGGGCCACGTTTAAGAAGGGGATTGCAACCTTGTGTCCCAGTCACTCACATAATGACTGTTAAATAAGTATGAAGAAAGAAGTATGAAAGACATAGATAGGGTGAACGGTGGGAAGCTTTTCCCCGGGTCGGTGGTGACGTTCACGAGGGGTCATAGGTTCAAGGTGAAGGGGGGGAGGTTTAACACAGATATCAGAAGGACATATTTTACACAGAGGGTCGTGGGGGCCTGGAATGTGTTGCCGGGCAAGGTGGTGGAGGCGGACACACTGGGAACGTTTAAGACTTATCTCGACAGCTATATGAACGGAGTGGGAATGGAGGGATACAAAAGAGTGGTCTAGTTTGGACCAGGGAGCGGCACGGGCTAATTGTTCTTTGTTTCTCGTTTCAAGGCTTCATTCTATGATCATCTTGCTGGTGCCAGTACAGAGCGAGACTGCGGATAGTTGGGAACCTGTCTCGGGGGCAGGGAATTCAGATGGTGTTCGTAAAGCAGAAGTGGAAATGAATAGGGTTGGGAAGCATTTTCTGATCAGGGCCAGTGTGATCTCCTGGACTCGTTTCGATCGCCTCAGGGGGTCGGAGAGGAATTTCCCAGATTTTTTTTTCCCCATATTGGCCCTGGGGTTTTCACTCTGGGTTTTCGCCTCTCCCTGGAGATCACATGGTCTGGAGTGGGGGGGGGGGGGGGGTGAGTTAATAGGTTGTGATGAACAAAGCATCGTAGCTGTGAGGGACAGCTCGGTGGATAGGATATTAGGATGTAGATAGGCTGGAAAATTGGGCGGGGATCCTGGATTCAGGATTCAATCCTGGACCGGGGAGCGGCGCGGGCTTGGAGGGCCGAAGGGCCTGTTCCTGTGCTGTATTGTTCTTTGTTCTTGATTGCTGCATGAAGCGTCAGATGGGAAGGAAAGCCAAAATCTTAGTTAAAAGTAATATATTGGTAACACGTAAGGCTGACATGAACATTGGAATGAACTTACAGTGAAATTCCCCGAGTCGCCACAGTCCACCGCCTGCTTGGGTCAATGCACGTCTTTCAGAATATGGGCGGAAACCGGAGCAAACCCACGCAGACACGGGGAGAATGTACAAATTCCGCACAGACAGTGATCCAAGCCAGGAATCAAACCCAGGTCCCTGGTGTTGCGAACACAGCAGTGCTAACCACTGTGCTGCCGTGTGGATTGGATCCATGAGCGGTGATTTTCATGATCGCTCGGGGTAGTGGGGCTGGCTATGGCAGAGCGGTGAGCAGGAGTGGAGAGCATCGATATCTCTGAACATGACCATGATATTTTGAAGCCAATTTGTATTGACGGAAGAGAGTCCAATGCAGATCAAATAGCCAGGGCTGGTGGTGCTGTTGGTCAGTATGGGGGCAGGGGAAAGGATTGGGGAGGGAGGGGGTGCGAGTGCGGGTTAATGCGTGCGCTGGTCGCGGCTGGTGAGTTGAAATGTGCACTGTTCGTTTCGAAAAGTTCTGATTGCATTCACGTGTTTTGGAGGGGCGTCCATCAGAGTAGTTTTGAAATCTGCATTCTTGCGATAACAAGGAACTGATGAACCTTTTGGGTGAGTTCGCAAGAAAGGACACTGTCTGAAAGGTCAAGTCGCTGCCAGCCGACTTGCATATTTGCAGTACCTCTGATATGTTCCGATATATATGTGTGAACTGGTGAAGTATCTGATGAAGTTTGCATGGCAAAATGAGGCAGTGAAAAACAAAGAAGCAAATGTCTGCTTAAAACATTCTGTGTGGAACAACTAATTACCACAATTACATAATTGATGATAAAGCAAAACAAGCTGCAATGAGTGGGTCAGATCCAAACCGAAAACGGAAATGTTAATATGTAGAAGATTTGTAAACTCTCCATCATTTATTTTCCCTCCGAACAGAAACTGTTTTTTTCTGGAGCATAGATTATTGTCCCTGTCAACGGCAGTTAAAATGCAGGTTTTAATTGAGCTGGAATTTATACAATAGTTTGAATTTAGCAACGAGATGAATATGTTTAAGAAACATAATATGAAACTTTCATTATTCTATTAGAACACAAGCAGTTAAGGCTCTCTGGCGGTGGAAGCCGATGTGCGGGCCGACTGGAGATTTATCACAATGGGACCTGGGGCTCAGTTTGTGATGATTCCTGGGATCTGACAGACGCTGACGTGGTTTGCAAGCAGCTGGATTGTGGACACGCATTGCGGCTTCCTCTTCATACATCGGCTGGACCTGACGCAGACCCAATTTGGTTGGATGAGCTGGAATGCTCCGGGAGTGAATCATTTCTCTGGGAATGTCCCCATGCATTGTGGGGGAACCACGACTGTAATCATAAAGAAGATGTGAAGATCATGTGCTCTGGTAACTGTCCTAACTTCAGTTACATTAGAACTTTCATACATGAGATATGTTCCTGATATACCTAAGGACGGCGCTTACCCTTCTGTCAAATCCCTCTCTGACTTTTTTTATTCTGGGCGTAATTATTGCTAAAGTATTTCGACAGCCGACTTCTAATGTGTTGCCTTATGTTTCTTTATCCCTCATTTCCTGACATAAATGCATCTTCCACTTAATATCACTGACTATTCTGATCACGAGCCTTAAGTTTCATCAGGTTATGTGTAAAATGTTCCGGATAACGACATTATTTTGCAAAGATATTTGATTTAATCACTTATTTCTCAAGAAGCATGCTGTCACTTTATTCTTCGCATCAAAATTCGCTCCATTCCACTTAGCAGGACGAAAACTAAGTTGTCATTGGCATGTGTATCCTGCCTGGTATTAACATTTTGATACATACTTTGCAGTCCTCTTCAGTATTAACTATACAAACCAGTTTGCTGCCACAAAAGACGTTCATTTTTACTGCCGATTACAAAGTCCCAAGGAGCAGCGACCGCAGCGCCAATCCATGTGAATCTCACACCGGAACTTTTGCTACTTAAGTAACGAGAAACTTTACAAACTTTTTTAATTTACTTTTATACTGAATGCCTAGTTTCCCATTGTCTTTCATGGGCTTTCACTATGGGAACTTTTTGAACCTCTTCTGGTAGTCTGCGCACAGAGCATAAAGCATTGGCCCTCTCACCATTCCGGCAAGCAATCAATCTTCCCCCTCCTTTTTGGGGAGCTGCCCCTTTTACTTTGTCCTGCTTTAATCTGAGTTTGTTTATTTGGTTTGACCTAAAAAGAGGGCAAGCAATCAATCGGGTCCATCATTCAAATATTTCGATTGAAATTCAATGTTGCTTATTCTTGATTATATCTGTATTTCTGTGACCTTTGTGAAATAATTATGGCAAACCGTGAACTCAACTTAGACATATATATATATATACATATATATATATATATATGTACATATATATACCCACAGTGCACTGTGGATACAGAATTGTTAATTGAACCATGTGGTTATTTATTACTTGCTTGACAGAGCACAAAGAGCTGCGTTTGGTGAAGGGAAAGCATCGCTGTGAGGGCAGAGTGGAAGTGTTCTATAATGGGACCTGGGGAACAGTTTGCTCTGAAAACCTGTATCAAGATGCTGGAACAGTGATCTGTAAACAGTTAGGTTGTGGCACATTCGTTTCCATCGACTATGACGCTCGCTCATTCGGAGAAGGATCCGGACCTATTTGGTTGGATGAGGTCGAGTGCCTTTCACACGAGTCGACCCTTTGGCAATGCCAGGCAGACCCGTGGGGTCAACACAACTGTCATCATCGGGAAGATGCAGGTGTCGTTTGTTCAGGTAACACAATCAATCATTTTGCTTGCAGGTGTGATTTGAAATATTGATGTAGCTCATGGAGTCAGCATGTTTATCTTATCAACAGGGGGAGACACACCGAAGCAAGAGCAGGACAGTGCAAACGGCTGCAAGCGAGAATCAGGTTCTTTCTCAACTTTAATAAAACAGCTACCTGATTGTATTCCTCTCTTGTGCTACATCAAGGTTAATAATTTGTTGATTATCTTTGACAAATTTAGGGCAAAGTTTGCGCTTGGCTGGAGGTAACAACAACTGCTCCGGGAGATTGGAGGCATTGTGTAATAGAGCCTGGGGCACGGTTTGTGATGATTCTTGGGATATGAACGATGCCAGTGTTGTCTGCAGACAGCTGGGCTGTGGCTCTGCTCTCGAGGCCACAGGAGGGGCCGCTTTTGGGCAGGGTAACGGTCCTGTCTGGCTGGATGAGGTGAAGTGCACCGGAAGCGAAGCCTTTCTGTTTGACTGCCCTTCTTCGTCATTAGCTCAAGCTGACTGTGATCACAAGGAAGATGCCAGTGTGATTTGCTCCGGTAAGTGTTCCACTGATCGGTTCCGTTTGGGACTGTGCGACGTTGTCCGACCCATTTTTGATGAATATAATCCATGTTTTCAGATGTCTTTCTGACCAACAATGCAAATAATTGTGCTCTTTTTACCATATCTTCATCAGGTCCGGAATTATCTCCGACTTCTCCGTCCACACCTTCAGGTATATCTCTGTAATAAATATCAATCACTATTCCAGCTAATTTTACATTGGGATAAATAATTGTCACACATTGGCATTGCCTTAATTTTGTCAATTTCTAACGACATTCTGAGTGTTTGCTGATCATATAAGTATTTAAAAACATTGTGGACATTTTATCTCACAAAACATCCTTGAATCTTTCATCAAGGACATGAAGATGAAAGCACCTCCATCCCTCTGGTGATCTGCATCTCACTCGGTGTCCTGTTAATCTGTGAGTTAATCGCCCTTTTGGCAGTAATGCAGAGGAGATCATCAATAAATGGTAAGGCTCGAATCATATCCCTGAACCCACGCTGAGTCATGGATGTTGCTTCATACATCAGAGGGGATTCTCTGCCGTTTTGCAAAGAATGACTTGGGTACAATTCAGAAACAACTTAACTGAGATTGGCCAGCAAGTTATTTCAAGCCACATGAGAAACAGTAAAATATTACATATAAATGAGGGAGTTATCTACATTCATATTCCTCCTCCACCCACCAGTCCATGAGACATGGAATGGGATTTATTTTTGTTGCAATACATTAAAACGTTGATTGCAAGAAATTGAACTCCGATGGCCGGCACTCTCTGGTATTAAAGGCGATGGCAGCAGAGATAGTGGGTGCATTAGTTATGATATTCCAATTTTTCATAGATTCTGGAAAGATACCAGTGGATTGGACACACGCTGATCTGACACCCTTATTCACAAAAGGAGAGACGCAAAAAGTCGCAAACTGTAGACCACTTATTTTGACCTTTGTGGTGGGAAGTTGTTGCAGTCAGTCATTAAGCAGGAGATAACTGATCAATGGAAAACAAAGCGGAATTCACCAGGGTCAGCTCGATTTTATGAAGGGCAAGTTGTGTTTGACAAACTTGCTACAGTTTTTTGAGGATTTAAACAGCGAGGTGGATGATGGGAATCACGTGGATGTGGCATATCTGGATTATAGAAGGCATTGGACAAGAGTGTTAGATCCCAGGGGTTGGGCACAGAACATTGGCTTGGATAGAGGATTGATTGAGTGGGAGAAAGCATAGGGTCGGGATAAATGGGTCCTTCTCTGGAGTGAAATTGACTGTAACACGACGGATGACGCAGTTTTCAGTTTTCATCTGTTTACAACCGATATAACTGACCTGCGATTAGGGCCAGAGTGCAACATACCAAGATTCGCGGAGGATCCGAAGATGAGTGGGAAAGCAGGCTCTGTTGAGATTATAGAGGTTACAGTTGGATATTGACAGGCTAGGAGAATGGGCCAGAATGTGACAAATGGAGGTTAATGTTGATACGTGTATGGTCATCCATTTTCACGACAAAACATTAAAAGGGTAAATTATTATTTATATGGGAAGCGCATTCAAAGTCTGTCAGTGCAGAGGGATCTGGGTGTCCTTGTGCATGAATGACAGAACATGAATTTGCAGGTGCAGCATTTCATAAGAAAGGCAAATTGAATATTGGAATTTATTACAAAAGGACCCGGTTTTAAATGTAAAGAAATGTTGTTAACACTGGATAAGGGCCTTCGTGAGACTACACCTGGAGTATTGTGTCCATATTTAGCCTCCGTACCTGATGAAGGAATTGCTGGTACTGGAGGTCGTTTAGAAGATGTCCACCAGCTTGATTCCAGGGATGAAAGGGCTACCAACGAGGAGTGTTTGAATACTTGGGCTTATACTGGGTGGAGATCAAAAGAATAAGGGGGGATCTGATTGAGGTATATAAAATGCTAAAGGGATTGATGAAGTGGATGTTGAACAGATATTCCGCTTTGTTGGAGAGTCGACAACAAAGGCTCATAGATTAAGAGTGAGCCAAAGTAGTTCCAAATCTGGGGTGAGGGACAAATTCCCTCAGAGTTTTGTGAACCTGTAGAACGATTGTCCAAAGTGCAGGGGAGACAGAATCAGTCAGCAGATTCAAGAACGAAAGAAATATGTGTCTCAATGAAAGCTGGACAAAGCTCAAATGAGGCAGGCAGGTTTGTGGATTTGAAAGCAGGATAAGATCAGCCATGATCATATAGCATGGTGGAGCGGGCTCAAATGGCTGAATTGCCCAATCTCGCTCCTATTTCCTATGTTCCACTGTGTTCATTAATTATTTGGCAACTGGCATTTTGTTTCCACTTACAATTGGTTGCAAACCAACACTGAGTTTTTTGCCGTGTCAAGTTCTCTAACAGTACTCGACCCATTTTGAGACGTGATGGTATGAATTTACACAATTACCAATGCCAATACTGCATCCCAGCAAACTATTCCACTAATATTACAGAATCAATGCCGGTGGTATTGTGAGTAGCCTCCCTCTCTCTGAGTCAGATGTTTCACGTTCGGTCCCAAGACTTTATACGAAAAAAGTGTCAGAACTTCCTGTAACACCCTTCCAAGGCAACAATGTCATGCGGTGAGAGTGGGAGATAATCCTGTTCGGCCACGCTTGGTCTGGAATGGCGCTCCTCTGGTGACAGGTTACCGACCAGCTCCATGCTAAAACATGGCCATGGAATTTGTTGAATGTCTGCCTTTTGCACCACTAGTTTTGAACAGATAAACAAAAATATTGCATGTCTCTGAACTCGCAGCGTGTTCTCTTGATTCATATCTTATGCGCTGACCTTCATTGGTCTCTAAATGTCTCCGTGTTCCTTGTGATGGAGGCAGTGGTATCATCACTGGATTGATGATGCAGAGAAACAAAATAAATTCCACCGGACCCTGGTTTGAAACTCACCTCGACATAGAGTGAGATATGAAATCAATAAGAATCCTGAACTGAAATATAGTTCCAGAATGTAACAACATGCTAATTGCCCCGATCTTCCTCCAACAGAACCTGTTGCTGCTAGCTGGGATCCACCTTCTGTTTTATACCAAGCCATTTATGAAGAAATAGATAATATTCCTCCCGCCAAGCTTTCCACTCAGTCTCGTGCTTCAGGTTTGTGTTCTTTTTAAAACCCAAGCCACACTGCAAAAATGCCGCTTCATGTTTACCCCCTTTAACCATGGTCAAGAGAACCATTACTCTCACCGTGCTCATGTAGAAAGGAGACTTATTAAATGCCCTTATTTATCTTGAGAGGATTCGAGTACTGATTCGATTACCAATGTTCATTATTTTTCAAGAATATTTCTGCCTTCTGTGTAAAAGTAGTGAGTCGAGTAACTGTTTCCAATTTCCAACTGCTTTGCACCTTGCACACATCAAAGTCTGATTTAAATAATAAGAAGTAAAACATTTGATTGAATATGTAAATCAATTCAATACATTACTGCTGGCCTCATGCACAGCACCTAATTACAGGGACAGATTAGTATTTGGGAAAGTAACTGGAGTATAATAGGTTTGTTTTGCTAAAATGGGTAGTTTTAAAACCATTTTTGGACCGAATCAAAGGAAAAATATAACAAGAAAAAACAAAAAACAAATGCAAACTATTAAGTATAAAGAAACATCGCCAATGCAAACAAGGAAAAACAATGGGGGAAATGTGTTAGACTCAGTGGAGTAGCGCACTGAGCAAAGTGAGATGTGGAATCGGGAAAAAAGATGATGTAATTAGTGAAGGTGACAAAGGAGGACTACTATATTAGTAAAGAATGGAGTGTTAACTGAAATAGCAAAATATTCAATCAAAACGGAAATAAAACGGCCAACTCAGAATTAACTTCAGGTATTTTCGAGGGATAGTTTTTACCAATAGTCAACAATGCTGAAATGACAGAAATATTAATCAATTGTTTGTTTCAGTTTATACCAGAGATAACACTTAAGTTCATGACTTCACAAGCTGTGAATGGGAATGGTATCAACAGGTAGAAACAAAAACGAACTAAAAGCATAAAACTCATTGGAACATTTCCATCCATGCATTTTCAAAGAAAGGAAAATTCGAGCAGAGGCTGAATTGCAGCTTTTCACCGAATCATTGCTCAAAAGAGCGAGGGTGCATGTCAACTGAACATTGCTTTGATGCCATTTTGAGTGGATTGCATGGGTCTGAACAGGATTTCAGCAAAACGATACAGGGTTCAGGAGAAGTTTGAACAAAATTACAACAATGTCAACAGTAAGAACGGTTGAGACCTATTCGGAATGGCTGAACAGAATTTTTAAAAATCCCAATTGGCCTATTCATTCTCGTTTCTGGCGTCTCGCCCACGGCTTCCATGATTTGTTTTCACTACTGATGGCGGCACGGTGGCACGTGGTTAGCACTGCTGCCTCATTGCTCCAGAGAACTGTGTTCGATTCCCAGCTTGGGTCACTGTCTGTGTGGAGTTTGCACGTTTTCCCCGTGTCTGCGTGGGTTCCCTCCAGGTGCTTCGGTTTCCTCCCACAGTCCAAAGATGTGCACGTTAGGCTGATTGGCCATGCTAAATTGCCCCTCAGTGTAGGTTTAGAGGGATTAAAAGCGTAAATATGTGGAGTGACGGGGATAGAGCCTGGGTGGGATTGTTGTCCATACAGACTCTATGAGCCGAATAGCCTCCTTCTGTACTGTCGGGTTTCTGTGATTCTATAATTCGATGGAATTTCACCTCTGAAGATAATAGTGTGGCAGGGCGAAGAGATTCTGGATCAGAAAGTCGGTCAACTGACCCAGACAAAATGGATTTTCTCTTAAATAATTTCCTATTCTCTGATATTTCACGCATTGTCTCTCCGAAACGACTGGGCATTTTGGAGCCAGAGTAACACCGATTGTACAATGAAGTGGGTGCTTGTTAAGACCATAAGACCATAAGACATAGGAGCGGAAGTAAGGCCAGTCGGCCATTCGGCCCATCGAGTCCACTCACCATTGTTCTTAATTTCGAACCGCTGCAGTCAGTCTGCTGACTGTTCTCACAAATTGGTGCCATGATCAAATTGCAGGGCATTGTCACAGAGGCGAAGAAGTTGTTGTGATCTCGACTTCAACTTTCTGAATCATTCTCTGCCATGATAACATCGTAATGACTCAACCACAAACAGTTTGCCTAACAAACAATTATTTTGTGCTTACCAGTTTCTTCAACCATTGACTCCTTCAATCACGTTGAATATTACACCAGTCACAGTTTGGGAGACACGGATCCTGGATCAGAATATCCAGAAGTGGAATCCTCCTCTATACAGGGTAGGTCGAAGTTCATATCCTACCATTTCCTTCCGAACCTGCTCACTCTGTAATATCAAAATAGCTTCTGAAATCTCCGAAACTGTACACCATGACGTGTACAACATGAAATGGCAGTGCCAAGTAGCTCAGGTATTGCAGAATGATTTCAATTACAGAAATGTTGTGTCTGAAACAATTTCTTACCATTGTTCCCAGCAATATAAATTACATTTTTAAAAAGTTGCATGCATTTCCCCAGAAGCCTCTCTTGGCTGTGAAATGTGTGCGAGTTGGTGGGATCGGTGACTCATTGGGAACGGTATAAACTTCAACTCAACTTGAAAATATTATGGGAAAACTTGGCCCAATAATTCTCCGCGCTCAAACTCACTGGCCTCCACAACACAATAGAGTTTTAATTACTGTGGAAATAGACATTTGAGGATATGATTCTAACTGTCCCTCATTACTAATTAACTTCAATTCAAATACTTTTACCTCTCAGTTCCTGCTTTGTCAGACTATGATGATGCTGAGGCTGAAACCATTGACTTTCATAGTGGGCACTTGCTGCTGAACAGGGACCCTGACGGTATCTTCACTTTGACAAGTTCCAGCGGTGATCTCGGCACTCTGGGTGAGATAAATCTTTGATTGTTCCTCTTCTTAGACAGTCGATCGGGATCAGTACAACGTAAGTTGATAAGAAATTAGAACAGGATTAGGCCGTTCAGTCCGTCGAGAATGATCCGCCCTTCAGTGGATCATCACTGATCAGACATTCATCATATTGACACTCTTGTTTCAGGGTGTATTCTATCCTCCTACCAATGTATTTTTTCCCTTCCTGTTTTCTACCTCCGTCCTCATGGACCCTATTTCATCCATGCCCAGATGCTCTCCCACAAAAGTGCTCATTTCAGCCCTTATTAACAGTGCTACCCCACCATATTCTCCTTCCCTGCTGTCATTGTGAAAGGTCGAATATCCCTGAAACTTAAGGTCCCAGCTCTGATTTACTTTCAACCAAGTCTCCGTAAAAGCTATTCACTCAAATCCAGGTACCTTAGTTTGCGCTGTCTGTTCATCGAACCTATTCTGAACTCTTTGTGCATTAAGATATAAAGCGTTTAGTGTTGACTTTTTAGCCATTATTAATCATTATTTGTGTTGTGGCCATATTTGCCTCTCGTCCTTGATGAAGCCATCACCCGTTTTTGCATTTTATTGTTCTCTCTTTTATTACTGTTTCTCGTGTTTCTCCTTCCTGTGTCACACAGTTTGCGTTCCCATCCACTTGTCATTCCATTTTATTCCTTCCTAACCACACTATCAAGTACTCGCCACAGGACAGCATTTCCTGCCCTGGCCAGGTGCAACTCGTCCAGTTTGTTTTGATCCCACCCACTCCCCACACCCTCTCACCCCCGCTCCCCGCACCCCCAGAACCGGCCCCAAAGTCCCAGGAATCTAAAACCCGTCACCAGAGCACCATTTCCCTGCCGGGTGTCAGCTGATATGTCCTTCTGCATATACTTTGACGAACACATGGAGCTGATAGTAACTCTGAAATCACTACCTTAGAGGTAATACTTTTCAATTTACTTCCCAACTCCCCATATTCGACTTTTTGGATCTAATGATTTTTAACCCATTTGATTAATACCGATGCAAATCATGACAAGTGGCTGCTCAGCGCCCCCTGCAGAATATCCTCTAACCGCTCTGAGACATCCTTGACGCGAGCACCAGGGACACAACATATCAGCCTGGAGTATCGTTTCCGGCCAAAGAAATGCCTTTCAATTTCCCTGACAATTGAATCTCCTATAAGTATTGCATTCCCACATCTTCTGCTTCTTTCTCGCACAATGGAGCCAAATGTGGTGCCATGAATTGTGATGTTACTCCTATCAAAGGTAAAGCCATTATCCCAACAGTTTCGCAATCAGTCCACCAAAAGTGGTACCTCCGCGCCAGGCCCTATATATTTTCTCTGCTTGTTTGCCTAACACTAAGGGGCGATTTAGCATGTCCAATCAACCTAATCTGCACTTTTTGGACTGTGGAAGGAAACCAGAGCACCCGGAGGAAAGCCACACAGACACGGGGAGAATATGCAAACTTCACAATCAGGTCGGGACTGAAAACGGGGTCTCTGATGCTGTGAGGCAGCAGTGCGAACCACTGTCTCACCGTGCTGCCCTTATTTTGTTTTTATTAGTTAAAAACATTCTGGGCTTCAGATTGATTTTTAGATTGAAATAAACCATTAAATTAAATTGCATCATTCCTTCAAACTCAGCCCTGTGACTTCCCGTTTCACGAAGCTCCAGACAAGGCCACACTGAAGTACCATCTGTTTTTGCCCCGAAATTCAAGGCTTCCGAAGCGACATTAATCCTGCTTTCTAATTAACTAGCTCCAGCTGAGAGGTTATAAAAACTTGTTTTCAACCAGCGATTAAAATTCACACAATCGTTTCACAATTAGTTCAACACTTCACAAGTACTTGTATTATATTCCAATATTTGAATATTGTTGTTTTTGTGCAATGTTTAATTGATTGCTAAATTAATGAACAAAGTTGACTTCAGATTGAAATTTAGCATTTCATGGATACTGTGAGGAAATCCCTGTCATTTCTGTTGTCCTTCATGGAGTCCCATGCTGCGACAGCTTTCTGAATTGATTATCACCTCTGATTATTACTGCAATCTCCCGCCCTCTTGTGTGGAATATACTCGCTCTGGTGTGCAGTCGATCAAAGAATAATGCGGCATTTGTTTTTAGTTCCTGTCGCGAATGCGCAGAATTGTATTAAACAAAGAATCCATTTTAAGCACAAAGTTCACTAAAAATATGTCTACCCCCACAGTGTACAGTAGATTCGCATTGACCCCTCTTATCGGTTCTTTCCACGCCAGCTAAGAATAACAACGTTATCTCTGGCACAAGCCTGGGGTTTTACCTGTCATTGGGCAGTGACAATGCATCTCCGAAGATATACATATACAATATACTGCTCAACCGTATTTTTATGACATTTTGCAATGGGTGTGCCAGTGGAGGGATGTGACCTGTCTCACGTGGTTTCTGCTGTGATTTCCTGCAGTATTTTCAGTGGTGTTTTACATTGAAGGTGTCGGAGAAAATGTGCAGTGTGTTTTGCATAGAAAGAAACAGCCAGTTGAGCTGGAATTTAATACAAGTACTTGTGAAGTGTTGAACTGATTGTGGAAATGATTGTAATTCTCACTCATTTCTCTTTTACCGTTTCAGGTCACAGTCATCAACAAATCCAGGATGTGACGTCCTCAGACATATGAATCATGGCACTAAATGAAAGCGAACGCCCCTTAACTTTTCCACAAATATCGCCATGTCGAATATGCTTTAAGTCTAGATATAAATATTGTTGTTTTTGTATCAATAGGTTGTTACTTCATGCTGTGTTTTGTCTTTTTTCGTTTTGCGTGAAAAAGTAAACGTTCGATTCAATGAACAATGAGAAACAACGTAGAATGTATATCGAGTATTGCACTGTCCATATTAAAGCTGTAACATTGCATTGCGGAACGGAGCAGTTACTATAATTCAAAATTTGATGTGTATTTTTGTCAAGTGCATTTGAAATTTATTTCGTAAAAGCTTTTCTTTAAATAAAGATTAGGGCAGATAATTACATGATTTGTTTCCGTTATCGTCACTTAATGCACTCTAGATTGTCATGGAGGCGAGGGGGAGGGTCCACTGCATTTCCCAAGCAACTGAATACAACATGATGTTGCGTCCCAGCACTACCGCTCGTACTCGGCACCGGGAGATGTGAAGATGCTGGTCAGATTTCCATGTCTCCTTTTCATTATAATTTCACAAGATTTATATCCAGTAATCCATTCGTTTTCATTTACTCCAGATCAGCCCCTGCACTATCGCCCCGGCAATTCTAACCATCCTTCGGTCGTTACGGCCATTAAAATAAAAATATGCATCAGCTGAAGACCGTCATTTGACAAATACATAAATACTGGGAATGGTGATAAAGCTGAACAATTCAGTACCATGTTCTGAGCGCAGATTAAGACGGAAATGTTTAAATATAGGCCCACCTCGCTCGCGCTTTTTTTCTGCCACTGAACTTGCTGTGTTCCGCTGTGTCAGGTCCACAACGACTTGTTGTCAATAAAGTTGTTGAGAAGAGAGTCGCAGAGACAGTGGCGCCAGTGGTTGGAGGAGAGGGTTTATTTATTACTATCACAAGTCGGCTTACCTTGAGATGCAATGAAGTTACTGTGAAATCCACAGTGACGCCTGTTCGGATAGACTGAGTGAGTATTTAGCATGCCCAATCCTCCGTTAACACATCTTTCTGAATGTGGGAGGAAACCAGAGCACCCGGAGGAAACCCACACAGACATGGGGAGTACGTGCAGACTTCGCATAGAAAATGACCAAGCTAGGAATTGAACCCGATTCCTTGGCACTGTCTGGCAGCAGTGCTAACCACTGTGCCACCATGCGAGTGAGAGGAGGAGGAGAAACAGAAACACCAGCTGTGGGAGAAGAGTGACAGAGCCAGAGGGGGAGAGGCAGTGACACCAGCGATGGTTTGAGTGAGTGACCGAGGGAGGGGGGAAACAAAGCTTTCAGCGGTGGGAGGAGAGAGTGACAGAACCAGAGGGGAAAAGACAGCAACTCCAGCGATTGGAGGAGAGAGTGACAAGGCGAAAAAGGGAGAGAGAGTGACACCAGCCGTGGTCGGGGTGACAGAGCGAGGGGACGAGAAACAGGGACATCAGATGTGGGAGAAGAAAGTGACAGAGCGAGAAGGGGGGAGCACAGCTGCCCCACCAGTGGGATGAGAGAGTGACAGAGAAGGGGAGAGTGACAGCGACACCAGCGGTGGGAGCAAAGAGTGCAGAGAGAGAGAGGGAGTGACACACCGACACCAGCGGTGGGAGAAGAGAATGCCAGGTGAAGAAGCAGTGAAATTGTTTCAAATTTCTGTCAAATTGGGGAATTGTGAGGTTATTCGTGAAAGAGTTCAGAAACATGTTGGGTGTAACGTTGGGTGTAATCATACAAGGAAATGGGAAATTTGGCATACATTAGGAATTCATTAACTAATCGCTTACTGTACAACAATAAAGAAATATTGTCCGGTAAATGGACGACCCCATGTTGCAAATAGTGGCCCCTCGTTCTAGATTCTTCAGCAAGAGAGAACATTCTTTCCACATCTACCCTTTCAGTACCCTTCAGGATCTTAGAGGTTTTGATCAAATCGCTCCTTACTCTCCTAAACTGCAGTGAATGCAAACCTGATCTCGCCAAACTTATTTAATCAGCAAGCAGCCCTTTACAGATATTAGTGCAGGACACTTGTCCTGAACTGCTTCCAATAAATTTGCATCTTTCCTTAAATAAGGAGACCATAGATGTACACAAGTCTCCTGTTATCATCTCACCAATGCCCTATCGAACTGAAGCACAACCTCCCGAATGTTGTATTCATTTCCCCTCACAGTAAATTTTACCCTTCCATTCGCTTTCCCAATGACTTGCTGCAGCTGGATACTCGCTTTTTTGCGATTCAAGCACCAGGACACCCAGATCGCTCTGCATTTCACAGCTCTACCGCCTCTCATCATTTGGATAATAAGCTTCTTTCGTATTATTCGCATCAACATTGCGAATTTCCCTTTACTTCACTTCATATTCCATTTGTCAGGTATTTGCCTCCTTCTGCCCTCATCACAATTGTCAACCAATATTTGTGTCATGAGCAAATTTAGCAACCGTTCTTTCAGTCCCTTCATCCAAATAATTTACATACAAATTGTAAAAAGGTTGTGAACCCAGCACAGATGCCGATGGCACACCACTCGTCACAGCCGTTCAAACAATTCTCCGTTTCCTGTTGGCTAGCCAACCTTCCATCGGTGCAGATACGTTATCCCATATATCAATAAATTACATTTTGTGCAAAACCTTAATGTGGAGACAGCTGACAAGGTGACAGAGTTAAAAAAAAGACGTGCCAATGTGGTGACGCATTTCATCTGCTACCAGGACATCGACAAATTGAGATAAGATGGTGGATTTATCAACCTCAACATTTCATAAACCATTCATCCCTCACAAACCTCCCACCTCTTACAACTCTATCCCAACCACTCATAAGATCGGGAGATGGAAAATGTGTCAGAGGTAGAGAGAACTGGAGAGAGAAACAAAATACATTGAGAGCGCCTGATACTTTCACAAGCCAGACCATGAGATGTCCCTTCACTAGAAAGAGAGAGAGAGAGACAGGGTTTGTCTCAATTTGTCGATGTCCTGGTAGCAGATGAAATGCGTCCCCACATTGGCAGGTCTTTTTTTTTACTCTGTCACCTTGTCAGCTGTCTCCACATTATGGTTTTGCACAAACTGTAATTTATTGAGATAATGGGGAGACAATGAGGAGGAGAGACAGTGAGAGGAAGCGCTAGCGAGAGGGGGAGACTACGATAGAGGATGACAGCAAGTGGGAAGTTAGAAAGTGGAGGGGGTGGGGGGGGGGGTCGGATGGGGGGGGGGGGGGGCGCGGGAGCAAAAGACAAGGGGAGAGAGCAAGAGCAAAGGGATAGAGCACAAGGGAGAAATATCGAGAGCGGGAGGCAGGGAAACGAGGCAACTGGAGAATGGGAAAAAGAGGGAGCAATGATAGGGCGAAGAAGACACAGCGAGAAGGAAACAGCGGGAGGGAGATAGGTAGCTGGAGGGCGAGAGCAAGAGCAACGGAGAGAAAGAGAGAGAGGCAGAAAGAGGCGGAGAGCGAGACAAAGGGAGAAAGAGGGAGAGACAGTGTGAAGTAAAGAGTGAGACAGCAGGAGAGAGGGAGAGAGAAGGACGGAGAGTGGGAGACTCGCATCGGGAAATTTTCCCATCACCTTCACATCATTTGCTATTTTGAAACCTTCCAGTCAATGCAGACATGAAGCCTGTGAATCATGGGCAGTCGGACTCGATGTGGGAAGTACGCTGTCTCGGCTGAATTCCCGATGAAGGGAATGTATTCCAGCTAGAAAACATGGACATTAATCTCACTGAAGCAGGGGCTGATATTCTTGTATCTGTCAGTGTGTAGGTGATGAGGCGGGGGGCACTGTGGGTCACTTTCAATAGAGACTGGATCACAAAGCCAAGAGAGGGTGACCGAGGTTTGGAAAAGTTTCTATTCCTGTGCATGAGCGTCTTTGGCAAGGTCAGCATTTATTTAAAAAGAAAACTTTATTATCCTTCTGAATGTGGCTGTGAGCCAACTGCTTGAACCCATGGTGTAGGTAAATCCACTGTGATCTTCAGAGAGATTTCCAGGTTTTTGTCTAAGCGAAGATGAGAGAATGGTGACACAGAACCAGGACAGTAACATATGCGTCTTGGAAGGTAACCTGCAGGTTTTGATTTGCGAACTTATTGTCTGTACTTCTCCTTCTAAGTGATAGAGGTCCTGTGTGTGGAAGATGCTGTAGAACGGGGTTTGGGGACTTATATATTGTTTGTTATATATTCAACGCACTGCTGTCATTGTGTGACAGTGAGGAAGGGAATGAATATTAAACTTGTCGGGGAAAGGGGGCGAGATGGGATGGTGAGGGAGGTGAGGGGAAGTAGTTGGAGGGGCTGTGGCAGTGTCCCAGAAGCGATGTTTCGATACTGGCTGCTCTCAAACCTCTTCTCTATTGTGAATCTAGTTTCAGCCCCGTATGTAATAAACTGCAAGGAAGAGATGTGTTTTTACTTCTGAATGTGAACTAACCAATTGATTTAGAAGAAAGTTCAGGATATCTTTGGGGCTTTTGGGAAATTTCAGACCTGAACTGAAGCCATTGAGCTGAAAATGTAACAAAAATGAAACCCTCTTTTTACCTCTGATGAAGGGTCACATGGACTGGAAACGTTAAATCTGTTTCTCTCTTGACTTAAGAAGCCAAACCACTGTCTGGGTCTAAGATGTTTCTGGACCCTCAGGATTTTTGCACCATTTTCAGTGCAGTTCAATATTCAACACCAGTCGAATGTTTTATTTTTATTGTATTTGACTGAGTATTTCCGTGGTAATAAATACAGAAAACAAAACCTTAGCGTGCAAAATCGCGAATTCAATTCAAATTTGCAAATCGGACGTTCAGGAATACAATATGTACTTAGTACGTGGGAGAGTCGTTTGAATTCTAAATCTATATTATATCACCATGATAACATGGTGTTAGCTGAATCAAATAAGAAATTGCGTTCATATAGCGCCTTTCGGGGAGATATTGTGTTGTCTCGGTATTGGATTACATCACGGTCTCACTGTTTATATCACAACTGTGATGCATGCACATGGATTATCCGTGTATTTGTCGAAAAAAAATATCTTTGTACGTCAAATTATATTGGGCTGAAATGTGGAAAGAATACAGATCTGTGAAACCAGCAGAGTGATGAAACGCATTTACATCCTGACTAAAAAGTCGAAATCACATCATGACGGTGATGTTTATTCGAATTGTTTTGAATGATGATCAGTCTAATGTTTTAGAATACGACCCAGTGTAGTTATAGCCCAGTGGTTAAGCTGATGGACTGGAAATACATGGGAGTCTTCCGGTTCGAATCCTGTCCAACATGTTTCCCCTATTCCTCATTCAGTTTCAAGTTTCACCACGTTCCTTTGGGATGGATCCTGCCTTACCCGGGAGGGTAACCCCTGCCTTTCAACAATGAGAGATGTTTTTCTAATCGTTATTCACGGAATTTCTGCCTTAAGTACACGAATGATCGGCCTAATGACTGGCAGTGATCTTCCTGTGCCTCTGTCCCTTTGTGTAAGTCACTCTATGTTTAATTATACATGTGTCTGCCTGTGTGCACAGATGCGCGTGTGTACGTTCGTGTGCAAGTTTCTGCTTCTCCCTGCCTGCGTTATTTCCGTTCATTTATCCTGTGTGGTTTTTTATTAGTTGTGTGCTTGTCAGGTGCTTTTCCTCAAATAGCTTTCCAATTCCCTTTTCAAAATTGTTAATGAAATTACCTACTGCCACCTTTGCGGTCCCACCAAACATGCTCCCGTCCTTTCTCTGTCTTTTGCCACTGCCTTGATATCCATGACCCCTGGCAATTGACTTTAAAGCAGAGGGAATCATTTCCTGCATACTCCATCCAGACCTCACATCGGGAAAACCACGATTAGGTTATTTTCTAATCTTCTATGTTCGAAGCACAACAACTCAAACTCCTCCAACAACTCCTTATAACTGAAGCATTTCATCTTTGAAAATCTTCCAAAAGGTCTCCGCTGTCCCCTTCCTAATCTCTGTGCTGAAGTGGTGGCCTGCAGTAAACACAATACTCCTCATGAAGATCGAAATGTTAATGTTAAAGTTCCACACAATCCTGGTGCTTTTATAAACGATTGCTCGAATTGATAAATCTATTGGGAATCACCGGCAATCTCCAATTTCAGGATAACCTTCAACTTTGTTAAAATTACTTTTAACCTTGGACTGCACGATTGTTTAATGTAGACCTGGTCAATGACCATCATTGAGATTCACCTGAACATTTCAATAAATATTCCATTGTTTTCTAAATAAATATTCGAACATTTGCACCGTCTCTGCTGGTGTCACAGTGGGCGATGAAGCAATGTTAAATGGACAGCTTAATGTGACTGGATAACCATTTGGATTTATAGAAGTGTTGCCAGAACTGGGAAATTGCGACGATGAGGAAAGATCGGCTTGGCCAGGGTTGTTTTGCTGAGAACACATGAGGCGGACGGGAGACCAAACTGAGGTGTCCAAAAATCTGAGGGGCCGAAACAGGGTGGAGAGGAAACAGCAGTTTCCCCGGAGCAGGGAGACGTCACTTACCTGGGGAGTGGGGTTCGCACAGATTGAAGGGGATTGATGGGAGCATTAAAGGGGATATTAGGAAGAAGCTTTTCACTCAGAGTGTAGTGGGTGTCTGGAATTCGTTGTGTAAACTGGTGGTTCAGACAGAAACCCTTCGACTCACTCGATCAGCACCCGGATCTGTAGCTGAAATGTTGTAACCTGTAAAGATGGGGCGAGGGGTTGGGTCACTAGAAGGTGGGATTAGAATGGAATGCTAGTTTCTATTTCTCGAGCTGGTGCACCATGGGATGGGCTGAATGGCCTCTTTCTATGCCGTAACCTTTTCTCTGCTTTCTCTTACTCTATCGGTGGGCCAGGTGGAGGAATGAGTTGTTTTTAAATAAGAAACAAGAGCAGGAAGGCGGGGGAGGTGGGGGGGGGGGGGGGGGGAGGGTGGATATTGAGGCAACGCTGAGTTCACCCCCCCACCCAATAATCAAAGTGAGTTAGAAATCCCCCCGCCCGCCCCGTGTTCAAAACAAATACATTTGCCCGAGTGGCAGCACAGTGACACAGTGTTTAGCGTTGCTGCCTCACAGCGCCAGCGACCCGAGTTCGATTCCAGCCTTGGGTCACTGTATGGGTGGGGTCTGCACGTTCTCCCCGTGTCTGCGTGGGTTTGTTCCGGGTGCTCCGGTATCCTCCCACATTCCAAAGATGTGTGGGTTAGGGGGATTAGAGGATGAATATGCAGGGTTAGGGGAATCAGGTAAGATGCTCTGTCAATGCAGACTCGATGCACTGTAGGGATTCTATGGTTTTAATTGGGGCTGGTTTGATACCAAGGGAAGAGCGTCAAGCTGCTGCGCGGACAATTCACTCTCTGGCTTTAAACGCTCTGCAATGCAGAGACTGGAGAGGAGTGTACAACAGGGAGCAGCATTGCAGCTTCTTTCCCCCCATTGAAACTGGGATTGTTGCTCCATCTGCTGTACCATGCCAACCACATCCACTGGGGGCAACCTGGACAATGGGCTGCAGGGAGACCTGCGCCTGCGCCACAATCACACCCACCGCCGGCGGCCATCTTGGGTTGCCAGGGTTGACGGCCGGCGGCCATCTTGCGTTGGCGTGGGAGAACGGCTGGCGGCCATCTTGCGTTGCCAGTGGAGACGGCCGGCCCTCTTTTTACGTCAAACCAAATAAACAAACTCAGTGGAGACGGCCGGCGGCCATGTCAGGGCGACAGCTTCAATGGGGCGGCGACCCGCCCGCTACCCTCTGGGAGAATTCCCCTCATGCGCATGCGCACAGGCAGCTACATGTTAATCTTCTTTAAATGTTGATGATTTTGATTATGATCCTCTCGTCACAATTTCGGTTCCTGCTCGATTCACGAACGTCGCTTCATTTTCTATTTTTTTTAAAAATGTGACTTGTGCGATGCCGTCTGGGCGAAAGTTCTGCACATGCGCAGTTCAGCCGCCGGCATTTTGATATAAATATGCATTTTATTTAATTTTAATTCCGTTCCTGGCGGGTTGTCCGGCTCAGAATTTCTCTCACTTTCTCCTTTTTATTGAAAAATAAAAGGCTGGGAGGGCCTCGCGGTGACTTCATAACAATATGGCGATGGTCCCGCCCCTCCACAGACCGCGGATGTTCCACCTCTGAGCAGCGTCCAGGCATATTCCGTATGCGTGGAGCCATTCCTGCGCCTCTTGCGGAGGAGGTTGTCAGGTTTGGCCCTGCGCAGACCGGACGTAGGGGTGGTCCTGTCAGCTTACGCCGATGACGTGCTCCTCATGTTCACGGACCCGGCTGACCTGAGGAGGATGCGAGAATGCCAGGCAGTGTACTCCGCCGCGTCCTCTGCCAGGATCAACTGGGCCAAGTGCTCCGGACTCCTTGTCGGTCCTTGGGAGACGGACCCCCTTCCGGAGGAGCTCAGGCCTTTCACCTGGAGCAGGACCAACCTCCTCTACTTGGGGGCCCATCTCTGCCCAGCCGAGGAATCCTGGCCGGCGAACTGGCGGGAGCTGGAGGCCAAAGTCTCCGCCCGCCTGAGTCGCTGGACAGGACTGCTCCGAGTGCTGTCCTACAGGGCGCGAGTTCTCGTCATAAACCAGCTGGTCGCCTCCATGCTGTGGTACCGGCTGGTCCCTTTGACCCCTCCCCCTGGCTTTGTCACCGATATCCAGAGAACCTTCCTGTGGTTCTTCTGGGGCAATCGACTGCACTGGGTCCCTGCTGCGGTCCTGTATCTCCCGCTTGAGGAGGGCGGACAAGGTCTGGTGTGCCTCCGCACTCAGATAGCGACCTTCCGTCTCCAGGCCCTGCAGAGGTACCTTTACGTTGAGCCCCCTCCACAGTGGTGTGCCATGGCGACGTATTTCTTCCGCCAGTGGCACGGCCTCAATTATGACGTGCAGCTCCTGCATATCGAACTGGGGCGTGCTTCGACCACCCTGCAGGAGTTGCCCGTCTTTTACCAGGACCTCCTCACTGTCTGGAACACGGTCGCCTCGCGACGCAGCTCTCCCCCGTCAGGAGTAGCGGCTCTCGTGCGAGAGCCGCTGCTCAGGAATCCGCTCCTCCAGCCGTATAACTTCAGGTGGCTGGCGGAGAGGGGGGCTGTGGACGCCGGGGTGACCAGAATCGGGGACGTGCTCGATGGCGGAGGGGCGAGCTGGATGAGTCCCCGCGTGCTGGCTGAGCGCGCGGGGACGTCCGTCTGGCGCGCGGCCAAAGCCATCCTAGACCTTAGGACGGTCGTGCTCGGCCCCGAAACTGCACGCAAACTTCAGACGGCGCAGGCGTGCGGTGGGATCCCGCCCGAGCTTTCCCCTGTTCGGGCGGAATTCCACATTGGCCCAAAGCCTCAGCCCCCTCCCCTGGGTGTGGTACCCCACAGCCTGAGCCGCCTCGCGGAAATGCCCTCCGTGCCTTTTTCTACCGCGCGGAGGCGTTTCCTGTGCGGGCTGCTGCTGCACACCTTCCACTACCGCCTCCTCGCCTGTCGCCCGGAAACACCTTTGCGGGCCTTGTTGCCACCGGGCGGCGGAGGTCCCCGCTGGAGGTCCCTCTACGGAGGGATCTCCCCCAATTACGTCGGGGACCTGGGGTGGAGGGTGATGCATGCAGCAGTTCCGCACAACCGTAGGGTTCACTGGTTCACGGGCTCCGAAGACTGCCCTTTCTGCGGCCTTGTGGAATCCGTGGACCATGTCTTTGTTGTGTGTCTTAGGCTGCACTCCCTTTATGTTTTCCTGCAGAACCTTTTGTTGATGTTTTGTCTGCACTTCAGTCCCACGCTCCTGATCTACGGACACCCGGTGCGGAGAGGGGAGGGTCGGGATGGCGACCTCCTCGTGAACCTGCTCCTGGGCCTGGCGAAACGCGCCATTTACCGGTCCAGGCTGCGGGCGATCGAGGGGGCCGTCCATCCTGACTGTCTTCCCCTCTACCGCGGCTACGTTCGCGGCCAGGTGTCCCTGGAGAGGGAGCATGCGGTGTCCACGGGCGAGGTTGACGCTTTCCGCGCCCGCTGGGCACCGCAGGGGTTGGCGTGCATCATTGACCCCAATAATCACATTTTAATTTGATGTTTTTAAGTTTCCTTTGTACTTTGATTTCTGTTCGGGCTGTTCCCCCTCCTTTTTGGGGAGCTGCCCCTTTTACTTTGTCCTGATTTAATCTGAGTTTGTTTACTTGGTTTGGTTTGACCTAAAAAAAAAAAGAGGGCAGCGTCCAGGCATATTCCGTATGCGTGGAGCCATTCCTGCGCCTCTTGCGGAGGAGGTTGTCAGATTTGGCCCTGCGCAGACCGGACGTAGGGGTGGTCCTGTCAGCTTACGCCGACGACGTGCTCCTCATGTTCACGGACCCGGCTGACCTGCGGAGGATGTGAGAATGCCAGGCGGTGTACTCTGCCGTGTCCTCCGCCAGGATCAACGGGGCCAAGTGCTCTGGACTCCTTGTTGGTCCTTGGGAGATGGACCACCTTCCGGAGGAGCTCAGGCCTTTTACCTGGAGCAGGACCAACCTCCTCTACTTGGGGGCCCATCTCTGCCCAGCCGAGGAATCCTGGCCGGCGAACTGGCGGGAGCTGGAGGCCAAAGTCTCCGCCCGCCTGAATCGCTGGACAGGACTGCTCCGAGGGCTGGTCCTACGGGGCGCGAGTTTGCGTCATGAACCAGCTGGTCGCCTCCATGCTGTGGTACCGGCTGGTCCCTTTGACCCCTCCCCCTGGCTTTGTCGCCGATATCCAGAGAACCTTCCTGTGGTTCTCCTGGGACAATCGACTGCACTGGGTCCCTGCTGCGGTTCTGTATCTCCCGCTTGAGGAGGGCGGACAAAGTCTGGTGTGCCTCCGCACTCAGATAGCGACCTTCCGCCTCCAGGCCCTGCAGAGGTACCTTTACGTTGAGCCCCCTCCACAGTGGTGTGCCATGGCGACGTATTTCTTCCGCCAGTGGCACGGCCTCAATTATGACGTGCAGCTCCTGCATATCGAACTGGGGCGTGCTTCGACCACCCTGCAGGAGTTGCCCATCTTTTACCAGGACCTCCTCACTGTCTGGAACAAGGTCGCCTCGCGATGCAGCTCTCCCCCGTCAGGAGTAGCGGCTCTCGTGCGAGAGCCGCTGCTCAGGAATCCGCTCCTCCAGCCGTATAACTTCAGGTGGCTGGCGGAGAGGAGGGCTGTGGACGCCGGGGTGACCAGAATCGGGGACGTGCTCGATGGCGGAGGGGCGGGCTGGATGAGTCCCCGCGTGCTGGCTGAGCGCATGGGGACGACCGTCTGGCACGCGGCCAAAGTCATCCTTGACCTTAGGACGGTCGTGCTTGGCCCCGAAACTGCACGCAAACTCGAGGCGGCGCAGGTGTGCGGTGGGATCCCGCCCGAGCGTTCCTCTGTTAGGATGGAATTCCACATTGGCCCAAAACCTCAACCCCCCTCCCTTGGTGAGGTGCCCCACAGCCTGAGCCGCCTCGCGGAAATGTCCTCCGTGCCTTTTTCTACTGCACAGAGGCATTTCCTGTGCGGGCTGCTGCTGCACACCCTCCACTACCGCCTCCTCGCCTGTCGCCCGGATACACCTTGGCGGGCCTTGTTGCCGCCGGGCGGCGGGGGTCCCCGCTGGAGGTCCCTCTACGGAGGGATCTCCCCCAATTATGTCGGGGACCTGGGGTGGAGGGTGATGAATGCAGCAGTGCCGCACAACCCAAGTATTCACTGGTTCACAGGCTCCGAAGACTGCCCTTTCTGTGGCCTTGTGGAGTCCATGGACCATGTCTATGTTGTGTGTCTTAGGCTGCACTCCCTTTATGTTTTCCTAAAGAACCTTTTATTGATGTTTTGTTTGCACTTCAGTCCCACGCTCCTGATCTACGGACACCCGGTGCGGAGAGGGGAGGGTCGGGATGGCGACCTCCTCGTGAACCTGCTCCTGGGCCTGGCAAAATGCACCATTTACCGGTCCAGGCAGCGGGCGATCGAGGGGGCCGTCCACCCTGACTGTCTTCCCCTCTACCGCGGCTACGTTCGCGGCCAGGTGTCCCTGGAGAGGGAGCATGCGGTGTCCACGGGCGCGGTTGACGCCTTGGGGTGCATTATCGACCCTAATAATCACATTTTAATTTGATGTTTTTAAGATTCCTTTGTACTTTGATTTCTGTTCGGGCTGTTGCCCCTCCTTTTGGGGAGCTGTCCCTTTTACTTTGTCCTGACTTAATCTGAGTTTGTTTATTTGGTTTGACCTAAAAAGAGGGCAGCGTCCAGGCGCAGATGACACTGGGTGGAGAAGCAGCTGGGAGCGCTACAGCGACCCCTGGCGATCAGGAGGAGAAACAGCAGTCGCACCAGTGTCGTCTCTGCCCAAAAGCTTCCCCAGTTCAGCTGTTCAGAGGCACTGGGAACCAGTTCAAATGTCAGCACCTTCTCAAATTTACCCCCATCCACACCCGCCTCCCTCCCTCCATCCCTCCCGACAACAAGAACCATTCATTCAGCACAACAGCTTCCCTCTCATTCCCCCAGCCTGTATTCCAGACTTTATCAAATCCACTTTGCTCCCAGTTACACCGTTAGATATTACAATTAAAACTTCATCATCTCTCCAGTTTAATATTTGTTCAGGGTGATCACAGACATCAGATAAATAATCAAAGCAACTCCCAGTGGGTGAGAAATCGACTGGAAGCTGCACCTGAATCTCCTCTTGTTTGGTCAATCATAACAGACCAATCTGGGACATTGACATGTAATAATTAACTTCAGCAGCTGAGGCGGCACGATAGCACAGTGGTTAGCACTGCTGCTTCACAGCTCCAGGTACCTGGGTTCGATTCCCGGCTTGGGTCACTGTCTGGGTGGAATTTGCACATTGTCTGCGTGGGTTTTTTCTGGGTGCTCCGGCTTCCTCCCACAGTCCAAAGACGTGCGTGTTAGGTTGATTGGCCATGCTAAAAAATTGCCCCTTAGTGTCCTGAGATGCATAGGCTAGAGGGATTCGCGGGTAAATGTATAGGGTTAGGGACTGGGTGGGATTGTGGTCAGAGCAGACTCAATGGGCCGGATGGCCTCTTTCTGCACTGTAGGATTTCTATGAGTTTTATTTTTTAACCTCAAGGTCTTTGCCACATTTAGAAATTAAAATAATCCGTGCTGCCAAACCAGGGAAATACTGTTGAAGCTTTATAAGGCTCTTGTCAAACCACACTTGGAGTATCATGAGCAATTTTGGGCCCTGTATCAAAGGAAAGATGTGATGGTCCTGGAGAGAGTCCAGCAGAGCTTCATGATGTATGAGGAGCATTTGAGGACTCTGGGTCTGTACTCAATGGAGTTTAGAAGGATAACCGGGGGCGGGGGGGGGGGGGGGGGGCGGATGGTGGTGGGAAGGGGCGGTGCTCAATTAAACTTACAGAATACCGAAAGGCTTGGATAGAGTGGATGTGGCAAAAATGCTTCCATTCGTAGGACAGACGATGATCCAAGGGCACAGCCTCAGAATAATAGAACACAGAACATTACAGCGCAGTACAGGCCCTTCGGCCCTCGCTGTTGCGCCGACCGTGAAACCAATCTAATGCCCCTCTAACCTACACTATTCCAATACCATCCATATGTTTATCCAATGACCATTTAAATGCCCTTAATGTTGGCGAGTCCACTACTGCTGTAGGCAGGGCATTCCACATCCTTACTACTCTCTGAGTAAAGAACCTACCTCTGACATCTGTCCTATATCTATCACCCCTCATTTTAAAGCTATGCCCCCTCGTGCTAGCCATCACCATCTGAGGAAAAAGGCTCTCACTATCCACCCTATCTAATCCTCTGATCATTTTGTCTGCCTCTATTAAGTCACCTCTTAACCTTCTTCTCTCTAACGAAAACAGCCTCAAGTCCCTCAGCCTTTCCACATAAGACTTTCCCACCATACCAGGCAACATCCTGGTAAATATCCTCTGCACCCTTTCCAATGCTTCCACACCCTTCTGATAATGCGGTGACCAGAACTGTACGCAATACTCCAACTGCGGCCGCACCAGAGTTTGTACAGCTGCAACATGACCTCATGGCTCCGAAACTCAATCCCTCTCCCAATCAAAGCTAACACACCGTACGCCTTCTTAACAACCCTATCAACCTTGGTGCCAAATTTCAGGCATCTATGCATATGGACACCGAGATCTCTCTGCTCATCCACACTACCAAGAATCTTACCATTAGCCCAGTACTCTCTATTCCTGTTACTCCTTCCAAAGTGAATCACCTCACACTTTTCCGCGTTAAACCCCATTTGCCACCTCTCAGCCCAGCTCTGCAGCTTATTTATATTCCTCTGTAACCTGCAACATCCTTCCGTACTGTCCACAACTCCACCGACTTTAGTTTCGTCCACAAATTTACTAACCCATCCTTCTACACCCTCATCCAGGTCATTAATAAAAATGACAAACAGCAGTGGCCCCAAAACAGATCGTTGCGGTACACGACTCGTAACTGAACTCCAGGATGAACATTTCCCATCAACCACCACCCTCTGTCTTCTTACAGCTAGCCAATTCCTGATCCAAACCGCTAAATCACCCTCAGTCCCATGTGTCCGTATTTTCTGCAGTACCTTACCGTGGGGAAGCTTATCAAACGCTTTACTGAAATTCATGTACACCACATCAACTGCTTTACCCTCATCCACCTCTTTGGTCACCTTCTCAAAGAACTCAATAAGGTTTGTGAGGCACGAACTACCCTTCACAAAACCGTGTTGACTATCCCTAATCAAGTTATTACTTTCTAGATGTTTATAAATCCTATCTCTTATAATCCTTTCCAAACCTTTGCCCACAACAGAAGTAAGGCTCACTGGTCTATAATTCCCAGGGTTGTCTCTACTTCCCTTCTTGAAAAAGGGGACAACATTTGCTATCCTCCAGTCTTCTGGCACTATTCCTGCAGACAATGAGTACGTAAAGATCAAAGCCAAAGGCTCTGCAATCTCCTTCCTTGCCTCCCAGAGAATCCGAGGATAAATCCCATCCGGCCCAGGGGAAAATCTATTTTCACACTTTCCAGAATTGCTAACACCGCCTCCTTATGAACCTGAATCCCGTCTAGTCCAGTAACCTATATCTCAGTATTCTCCTCGACAACATTGTCTTTTTCCTGTGTGAATACTGACGAAAAATATTCATTTCGCACGCCTCTCCGATCTCTTCGGACTCCACGCACAACTTCCCACTACTATCCTTGACTGCCCTAATCTTACCCTCGTCATTCCTTTAAAGTGAATAAAATGATGCCCCTTTAGTACCGAAATGAGCAGCACTTTCTTCAGCCAGAGGGTGGTGAATCTGTGGAATTCATTGCCATTGTGCAGGCCAGTTCATTGAGTGTATTTAAGACAGAGACATAGAGTCATAGAGGTTTACGGCATGGAAACAGGCCCTTCGGCCCAACTTGTCCATGCCACCCTTTGTTTTTAAACCCCTAAGCTGATCCCAATTGCCCGCATTTGGCCAATATCCCTCTATACCCATCGTACCCATATAACTATCTAAATGATTTTTAAAAGACAAATTTGTACCCGCCCCTACTGCTACCTCTGGCAGCTTGTTCCAGACACTCACCCCCCTGTGTGCGAAGAAATTGCCCCTCTGAACACTTTTGTATCTCTCCCCTCTCACCTTAAACCTATGCCCTCTAGTTTTAGATTCCCCTACCTTGGGGAAAATATATTGACTATCAAGCGGATCTGTGCCCCTCATTATTTTATAGACCTCTATAAGTTCACCCCTCAGCCTCCTACGCTCGAGAGAAAAAAGTTCCAGTCTTTCCAGCCTCTCCTTATAACTCAATCCATCAAGTCGCGGTAGCATCCCAGTGAATCGTTTCTGCACTCTTTCTAGTTTAATAATATCCTTTCTATAATAGGGTGACCAGAATTGCACACAGTATTCCAAGTCTGGCCTTACCAATGTCTTGTACAACTTCAACAAGACATTCCAACTCCTGTATTCAATGTTCTGAAGATGAAACCAAGCATGCTGAATGCCTTCTTCACCACTCTGTCCACCTGTGACTCCACTTTCAAGGAGCTATGAACATTTACCCCTTGATCTCTTTGCTCTGTAACTCTTCCTAATGCGCTACCATCAACTGAGTAAGTCCTGGCCTGGTTCAATCTACCAACATGCATCACCTCTCATTTGTCTAAATTAAACTCCATCTGCCATTCATCAGCCCACTGGCGCAATTGATCAAGATTCCGTTGCAATTGGAGATAACAAAGAACAATACAGCACAGGAACAGGCCCTTCGGCCCTCCAAGCCCGTGCCGCTCCCTGGTCCAAGCTAGACTATTGTTTTGTATCCCTCCATTCCCACTCCGTTCATGTGGCTATCTAGATAAGTCTTAAACGTTCCCAGTGTGTCCGCCTCCACCACCTTGCCTGGCAGCGCATTCCAGGCTCCCACCACTCTCTGTGTAAAATATGTCCTTCTGATATCTGTGTTAAACCTCCCCCCCCTTCACCTTGTACCTATGACCCCTCGTGAACGTTACCACCGACCTGGGGAAAAGCTTCCCACCGTTCACCCTATCTATGCCTTTCATAATTTTATACACCTCTATTAAGTCTCCCCTCATCCTCTGTCTTTCCAGGGAGAACAACCCCAGTTTACCCAATCTCTCCTCATAACTAAGCCCCTCCATACCAGGCAACATCCTGGTAAACCTCCTCTGTACTCTCTCCAAAGCCTCCACGTCCTTCTGGTAGTGTGGCGACCAGAACTGGATGCAGTATTCCAAATGCGGCCGAACCAACATTCTATACATCTGCAATATCAGACCCCAACTTTTATACTCTATGCCCTGTCCTATAAAGGCAAGCATGCCATATGCCTTCTTCACCACCTTCTCCACGTGTGACATCATCTTCAAGAATCTGTCGACTTGCACACCCAGGTCCCTCTGCGTATCTACACCCTTTATGGTTCTGCCATTTATCGTATAGCTCCTCCCTACATTAGTTCTACCAAAATGCATCACTTTGCATTTATCAGGATTGAACTCCATCTGCCATTTCTTTGCTCAAATTTCCAGCCTATCTGTATCCTTCTGTAGCCTCTGACAATGCTCCTCACTATCTGCAAGTCCTGCCAATTTTGTGTCGTCCGCAAAATTACATTTTTCACTGTCCACTATACCACCAATCTTAATGTCATCTGAAAACTTACGAAACATGCTTCCTATATTCTCGTCCAAATCATTAATATAAATGACAAATAACAGTGGACCCAGCACTGATCCCTGATGCACAGCGCTGGTCAAGGCCTGCAGTTTGAAAAACAACCTTCCACAACCACCCTCTGACTTCTGTCAAGAAACCAATTTTGTATCCATTTAGATATCTCACCCTGGATCCCGTGAGGTTTAGCCCTGTGCAACAACCTACCATGTTAAAGGCAAGGTAAAGAGCTAAATACATTCTTGATTGGTAAGGGGATCAAATAGTATGGGGAAAAGGCAGGACAAAGGGATTGACAAACTTATCAGCCACGATTAAATGGCAGAGTAGTCTCGATGAGCAGAATAGCTGAATTCTGCTCCGATATCTCATGGTCTCACGAGTTTCACGCTCACTGTTCGCTACAAAATTTGTACTGGTCCCCCCGTCTTTATTAGCTTCAGTGTACGTATTAGTTTCAGGATTCGAGTGATTCTCAATTAGCATTTAACAAATTAACCAGCAAGCATTTAATTTCAAATAAGTAGTTATAAAGATTGTAAAATTAGGAATATTCATTACAATTACAGAGCAGCAGCATTAACTCTCTCTCTTCCAAGACTCAATAACATACATCATGTCACATACTGAGCAGTATTGAGTGAAACTAGCACAGACCAGACAACACAATAAAGTTAATTTAAACAATAAATGATATGAATAGTTTGTTCTGAAGAAATGATACTATTTTGAAAGTGATTAATTCATAGTCTTTGAAGAATTTCCCTGATTCAATGTGACGTTTTATTGGTGTGGAATATCGATCCACTTTTCAGCGCCGGCAGCTGCAACTGCAGATGGATGAAAAACAACCAACTGGCAAACGTCAGGTAATATCTGTCATGGTAAAACAAACAGTTTTATAAATAATGGTAATATTTGACATCATGCCTCCGTCCTGAGATCTTTGGGATAATCCAAAATAAATCATACATTCAGAAATTAAATAAAGCGAAATTGAGTGTGCAGGAACAGACTGAAATTGTGAATTCTAACTTTCTATGCAATAGCTCTGCATCTGCACAGTGAGATATAAGGAACAAGGAAAGAGGACACTGCTTTTCCGAGGCTTTGATCTGGTGCAATGCTGCGCCAGTGTTCCTTTTTTGCTTTCGTTCTGGGGATGTCGGCTTCAGAGGAAATGTTTTCATTTGTTGTCCAACTTAAATTTCATTTGGCTACGGGGTGCTGAGAATTCATTAACCACTGCAGCCCATGTGTTTGTTGCTTGTTGTGGTTTGTGATGTATGTTTCCGTGGGTGTGTGGCTGTGTTGTTTAAGAGAGATTCTGTGTTTCTCTCTGTAAGTCTGTGTTGCAGTACATGGATAAGAATGTGCAAGTATGTGGGTTTGTGTGTGTGTTTGTGAGTGTTTCTTTGTGCCTGTGAGCATGTGTGTAAGTTTGTCAGTGTGTGAATGAGTGTGTAGGTGTCAGTTTATATCTGGGTGTATGTGTGTGCGTGTCTGCAGGGATGTGTATAGGATGTCCGGATGTGTCTATGTGTATGATTATGTATCTGTATGTCTGGGTGTGAATGTTTCCATGCTTATATCTCTCTCTGTATTGCTGTGTGTGTCTGTGTGAATGTTTTTGTGAGTTTATGCTTGTGATTGTGTTTTTGTGTGGGAATGTCAGCAGCTGTGTGAACAAAGAACAAAGAAAATTACAGCACAGGAACAGGCCCTCCAACCCTGCACCAACCATGCTGCCCGACTGAACTAAAAAGCCCTACCCTTCCGGGGACCGCATCCCTCTATTCCCATCCTATTCATGTATTTGTCCAGACGCCCCTTAAAACTCACTATCGTATCTGCTTCCACTACTTCCCCCCTGGCACCGAGTTCCAGGCACTCACCACCCTCTGTGTAAAAAAACTTGCCTCGTACATCTCCTCTAAACCTTGCCCCTCGCACCGTAAACCTATGCCCCCCACTAATTAACACTTCCACCCTGGAAAAAAGCTTCTGACGTTCCACCCTGTCCACACCCCTCATAATCTTGTAGACTTCTATCAGGTCACCCCTCAACCTCCGTCGTTTCAGTGAGAACAAACCAGGTTTCTCCAACCTCCCCTCATACCTAATGCATTCTATGCGAGGCAACATCGTGGTAAGTTTTTTCTGTACTGTCTCCAAAGCCTCCACATCCTTCTGGTAGTGTGGCGACGAAAATTGAACACTATATTCCAAATGCAGCCTAACTAAGGTTCTATAAAGCTGCAACATGACTTGCCAATTTTTAAACTCAATGCCCCGGCCGATGAAGGCAAGCATGCCGTAGGCCTTCTTGACTTCCTTCTCCACCTGCGTTGCCACTTTCAGTGACCTGTGTACCTGTACACCCAGATCCCTCTGCCTATCAACACACTTAAGGGTTCTGCCATTTACTGTATATTTCCTATCTTTTCTAGACCTTCCAAAATGCATTACCTCATATTTGTCCGGATTAAACTCCATCTGCCATTTTTCTGCCCAAGCCACCAACCGATCTATATCCTGCTGTATCCTCTGATGGCCCTCATCGCTGTCTGCAAATCCACCAACTTTTGTGTCATCCGCAACCTTACTGATCAAACCAGTTAGTAATTCGTCCAAATCATTTATATATATTACGAGCAGCAAAGGTCCCAGCACTGATCCCTGAGGAACGCCACTTGTCAGTCCTCCATTCAGAAACACACCCTTCCACTGCTACCCTCTGTCTTCTATGACCCAAACTAGTTCTGTATCCACCTTGCCAGCTCACCTCTGAGACTGAGATTATAGAGCAGAAATATATTCAACCTTAGTATTGGAATCAATTTAACCAACCCGTGCGTTCGGGTTTTAATAGTTCCAGAAATAAATGTAGTAACATTTACCGTGTGTGTGTGTTTGTTGTGGGTTAAGGAATGGTCATCCTGCTTCACCAGAGTCAACAGTGAAACTTTCCCTGATAAATATGTGGGAACTTTTGTTGAAGTTGATAACTGGCAGGGTAAACGGAGGCAGGGTGCGAGAGTGGAGGTCGAGCATTTGGATTCCAATGGAGCTGCTCTCTGTGTCACCGAAACCTGTGGAATTGTAGAACAAGAGCTGCAACATGGGAATAGTTTGTTTTGAACTTATTTTTTGGTCGAGAACAGACAAAATGTGGATAAAGGTTGTAATTGTCTTTTAAACTGTTTGTGTTTTCAATGTTCAAAGAATCAATCTGTGAAATTGAGACAATTATCTTGGAAACATTAAAAAACCGTCAGCAAGATCCAGTGCATCACAGAATTCACTGCAGAAGGAGGCCATTCGGCCCATTGAGTCTGCACCAACCACAATCCCACCCAAGCCCTATCCTCATAACCCCATGCATTTTATCCTAGCTGGTCCCCCTGACACTAAGGCGCAATTTAGCATGGCCAATCCATCTAACCCGCACAGCTTTGGAGTGTGGGAGGTAACTGGAGCACCCGGAGGAAACCCGCACAGACACAGGGAGAACCTGCAGACTTCACACAGACAATGACTGAAGCCGAACCCCGAATCGAACCCCGGTTCCTGGCGCTGTGAGGCAGCAGTGCTCACCACTGTGCCACCATGCAAGATTAAATATTGACAATGTCTGACACAGGAATTACAGAGTGCAGCACAGTTTACCCACTCCCATTCTGAATGGGATTAGTGTCTGATAACTGCACCAAATGTAAATATTACAGCCTGAGATAATCTCCTGACAATATCTCCCATGGGGAGTGACTGAACAGAGTTCATGTACATGTCTGGTGATAAAAGGGTTAATTCACCAGCCGAGGTTCCAGTTACAAACTTCAATCCCTGACAATATTGTTCAATATCCACACTTCAGCAAGTGGTTCCCAGATGCAGACATGGGAGTTACTGAACTTGTCTGAGGCTCACAAGGAGCGCACACACACAGTTCTCTCTCTGGAAAGTTATCTTTGCAGTTCCCTTTTGAAAGGAGGATGAAGAGTCTGTTGCTGAGAACACTGACAACACATTGCTGCTTAAACAATGGTTTGTAGCAATCTTTCCTTCAGTGTGGAGACTACTACTGCAACAGTTTTCCAGCTGGGAATCCTAAGGAAACAAAGAACAAAGAACAAAGAACAATACAGCACAGGAACAGGCCCTTCGGCCCTCCAAGCCCGCGCCGCTCCCCGGTCCAGGATTGAATCCTGAATCCAGGATCCCCGCCCAATTTTCCAGCCTATCTACATACCAATATCCTATCCACCGAGCTGTCCCTCACAGCTACGATGGTTTGTTCATTACAACCTATTAACTCACCCCCACCCCCCTCTTCCAGACCATGTGATCCCCAGGGAGAGGCGAAAACCCAGAGTGAAAAACCCCAGGGCCAATATGGGGAAAAAAAAATCTGGGAAATTCCTCTCCGACCCCCTGAGGCGATCGAAACGAGTCCAGGAGATCACAATGGCCCTGATCGGAAAATGCTTCCCAACCCTAGTCATTTCCTCTTCCATGAACACCATATGAATTCCCTGCCCCCGAGACAGGTTCCCAACTATCCGCAGTCTCGCTCTGTACTGGCACCAGCAAGATGATCATAGAATGAAGCCTTGAAACGAGAAACAAGGAACAATTAGCCCGCGCCGCTCCCTGGTCCAAACTAGACCACTCTTTTGTATCCCTCCATTCCCACTCCGGTCATATAGCTGTCTAGATAAGCAGGAAAATCACAGCCTGGCTGGAGGGGCTGATTGAATAGGGAGGGAAGGGGGAGGAATGAAGGGTTTGGAACGGACTGTCGAAGATCTTCACAATTCAGGATTTCACTGTAACCGGTGGAGCAGCAACGTTTATGAATTGAAATGTTCACACGAACACTGTCAGTCCCAGTCCGGATCCCTGCAGCGACTTCAGCTCTCTCTCTCCATTTGGACTGAACTGATTATTAAACAGCCTGAAACAGATTAAAGATGAAACAGGAAATAAACAAATTGAACAACAAAGTAACAAGAGACTGGAGTTAATAGGACAAATCTTTTGGTCGTTGGATCGCCAGAGGCCAGACACACAACTGAAGATGAGCATCAGGAACCTCTGGCTGTCCTGATGCACTGATCCACATAGGAATTGACCCAGAGCTATTAACCTTTATTGGGGAATACCTCCCCACTAGCCCTTGAACAAATCTGACTAAGCCTCCCAACCCAGCCTCACCCTGCCCCAACATCTCCTAACCTGACATAGAAACATAGAAGATCGGAGCAGGAGACGGCTATTTGGCCCTTCGAGCCTGCTCTGCCATTCATCACAATCATGGCTGATCTTCCAACCCAATAGCCTGATCCTGCTTTCCCCCCATAACCTTTGATCCCATTCACCCAAAGTGCTATATCTGGCAGCCTCTTGAATACATTCTTGATCAATCCCCTGACTGAAACTCATCACCACAGAACCAACCCCACCACACTACCCTCTCCAAAGTTATTAACCAACGCCAACCCTCCAACATACAACCCCATCTGACTGGACCCCAACACATGACAAACTCCCAGCCACCACCGAAATTCCCAATTGACCCTCCAACCGAATACAACTCGACCACCCTCCCAACACCCATAACTAATTCTCCAACCTCTCGCCAGCTCCCTGACTGACCATTCATCCAGCAATAACCAACTCATTCACTCCACCATTCAACCAAAACTTATGCAGCTCCCCGGCATCATTGTGCTGGAAATAGGGGGTGCAATCTCTCTTCCCTGACACTAATTTGCTCTGATGGAGCACCCCGGGGTCACTGTGCTGTTAATAGGGTGTGCGCTCTCTCTTGCCCGACTCTACTCTGCTCTGATGGAGCTTCCCACGGCCAGTGTCCTGGAAATAGGGTTTGTGCTCTCTCTACCCCAACTCTACTCTGGTCTGATGGAGCTCCCCAGGGTCACTGTGCTGTCAATAGGGTGTTCTCTCTCACCTCGCCGACTCTGCTCTGATCTGATGGAGCTCCATGGAGTCACTATGCTGTGAATAGGGTGTCTGCTCCCTCTTCCCCAACACGACTCTGAAGTAGCTCCCTGGAGTCAAAGTGCTGTAAATTGGGTGTGCGCTCTCTCTTCCCCGACTCTGCTCTGATGGAGCTCCTGGGGTCACTGTGCTGTAAATAGTGTGTGTGCTTTCACCTCCCCAAGATATTCTGCACTGATGGAGCTCCCCTGGGTCATTGTGCTGCAAATAGTGTGTGTGCTCTCTCTTCCCCAACTCTGCTCTGATGGAGCTCCCTGGAGTCACTGTGCTGCAAATAGTGTGTGTGCTCTCTCTTCCCCAACTCTGCTCTGATGGAGCTCCCTGGAGTCACTGTCCTGAAGACCCCGGAGAAATATGCAGGAATTTCCGGTTTGGAGAATTTTCACACATACCGACAATCTGCTGACCGTTGCTGCTGCTTGGAAGATTCTGGACAATTTATATTTTAAATTCCATTTATATTTTAATTATTGCACTAAAAATTAACACAAGCACTCACCAGATAAACTCCAGACTCCTGCAGGTCAGTATGAGGCGGTGGAAAGCAGAAACAGATTGGTCTGTGAAGTTGTTTGAATGCAGGTACAGAATCCTCAGTGACTGGTTTGTACTGAGAGCGGAGGCGAGATCCTCAGCACAAGAATCTCTGAGAGCGTTTTCATCCAGATCAGAGAGAGAAAATTAACAGGAATCAGACTAAATCCCCAGTATTTTAAATAACACTGAATAACAACAGTAAAGTATTTTATGAGAGACATTCAAAACACAACTTGCATTTTTATAGAATGAGGAAATACTCAATGCTGAAAATGAAATATGAATAGAATATGGTGGAAATGTTCAGCTGGTTGGGTAAATATTTGTGAAGAGAGAAACAGGGTTAAAGTTTTAGCTTTCATTGGAACTGGGAACAGGCAGTGAATTGACAGGTTTGAAGTGACAGCGGTGGGTGGCTGGGGCAGAAACAAAGAAAGGACAAACTGGAATTACAGGAGTGATTAAATGATGAATGTGATGATGGGACAAGACAAATCACAGGATCCCCATGTCCCCACTTGGAGTGGCTCGGGAGCGACATGGGATGGTCAGTGTTTTGGGAATGCAGTTTGTGGTGAGGTTGAAGATAATGGCTGTGACTTTACCAGAAGCTCTGAAGTCCCAACATGGGGATTGGAAATGAGTGGTGTGTCCGTGTGGGCGGGATAGGCAGAGTTATGAAGGTGATATTGTCAGAGGCGGACAATTTACAGCAGGCAGGCAGGGGGGAGCTGTCCACTCAGGAAGCCTGGGTATTGGGCAGTCCCGGTTCAGGCAAAGCTGGCACCATCTCCAAAGGCAGCCAGCACCACTTTCAAACACAGCAGCTCTGGAGGAAGTAGCGAGAGATCTCTGCTTACCGAATGAGGGGCTGAAATAACAGAAAGCAGGGCAAGGGTTGCTCCCCAATCACTAATTCCTCTCTGGAGCGGCTCCTCACGGCTGCTTGGGATCGGAGGGAGGTGCTGTTCCCTCAGGATGAAAGGAGATTATCCCATCGATACCAGCCAGTCTGGATGGAGTTTGCTGGGAGGTGAGCAGGTTTGAGACACGTGGTTGCAGTGTGGAAAAGGATCAATGTCCTGATGTGTTCTGACAAGGTGAGTGCAGCACAGCCTGATATGTGAATAAGGATGAGAGTGAAATTGTAGAAAGAACATCTCCACCCAGCCACTGGCAATGCAAAGGCAGCAGCATTGACTGTCAGAGACATGTCCGTTAGACTATCACCAGCAGAGGCTAGAGCAGGGTTTACCAACATATTCACGTGGGCAAACACATGGCAATGTCTTTCTCACTCAAGGGGCCGATGAGTAAATTTCAGAAAGAAGACGTTCGGCACAGCAGAAATTTCAATTAAAACTAGACTGAGATATGAAAAGAAACAACTTGCTGAGCACAATAATGAGGAATAAATAAAGATGAGAATTAGAGTTTAATCCTCATCGATCACAGATTGTTTCTCTCCAACATTTGCTGCAGATTGGCTCAAAAACCCAGCAGCAGCAAACATGGGAAAGAAACGGCACGTGATTGGAGGAGCAGCTCCATGTAGATTCTTCCATTCAAACTGAACAGTGTCACTGAGATTTTGGAAACTCACTCCGGGGGCCACATTGAGGGGCTTCGAGGGTCACATTCAGCCCTTGGTCCACACGTTGGACAACCCTGGGTAAATGCATGTGTTTGGTGAGTGAGTAATAATGTGTGCGTTTGGAAAAAGAGCAAACAATGTCAGGGAATGAGTGGAGAAGAGTGGAGACACCGAGATCTTTCCATTCTTACGCCAATGGAAGATGAAGTGCTGCATCAGGAAGGCCTGGGGCAGAGTGGGCAATCGCTGCTGGTGACATGGGTTGTGGAGCTGAGAGAGTGAGTGGCCTAATGAATGGGCACAGGAGAGCCTCTGGTGTGTACAAAACATAGAGCTCGTGTATCCATCACTGGTCACAGAGAGCAGTCTGAAGGACGTATTGGGATAAGAACAAAATAACTAGCAGCAGCAGAAGGCCATTCAGCCCCTCGAACATACTCCATCACGGCTGATCTCATTCTCATCTCAACTCTTTTCTCTGTCGCTTCCCCTTGATTCTCTTCTCAATCCAAAATCATTTCTAACTCAGCTTTGAATATATTCAATGACTCTGCCTCCACTGGTCTCCGGGGAGAGAATTCCACTGACTAGCGACCATCTATAAAATAAATGTCTCCACATTCAATCTTATGGGACTGGCAATTAAATTTTAAAATTTGTCCCCTTGTTCTGGTCTCTCTTCCAAGAAGAAACAGCCTCTCAGCAGCCATCCTGTCTCATCCCCTCATGAACTTATTTGTCTCAATGCGATCACCTTTTAATCTCCGGAATTTGAATAGATATTGCTCCTATCTGCTCAAATTTTCCTCATAAAATAAACCTCTCCATCCCAGGGATCAGTCGAGTGAACTCTCTCTGAACTGGTTCCAACACAATTCTATCCTTTCTTAAGTAAGGTGCCCAACACTACACACATTACTCCAGTTGTGTTCTGATGAAGGTTGTGCAAAACTGCAGCAGAACTTCCCTACTCTTACCTTCCTTTCCTATTGCAATAAGAATGTTAAGAAATAGGAACAGGAGTCAGCTATTCAGTCCTTCAAATCCGCTCCATCATTCAATGTGATCATGGCTGATCTTCTCCTTCAACACCACTTCCAGCATTATCCCTGCATTCCTTGATGTTTTTAATAAATAGAAATCTATCGCACTCAGTCTTGCACAAACTCAATGACTGCTCCCCGCAGCTCTCTGAAAAATTCCAAAGGTTCACCAGCATTCTAATGGAAAACAAATAGTCCTCATCTCAGCCTAAATAATTGCCCATTATTCTCAGACTGTGTCCCAGGTTTTATACCCTCCAGCCAGGGGAAACATCCATTCTGCATCTGGCCGATTGAGTCCCGTAAAATTGTATATGTTTGAATAAGATCTGCTATCATTCTTCTGAAGGCCTGAGAATAAAGTTTTTTTTGTTCCTCATAGGGCAACCCATCTGTCACTGGCCCTATTTTAGTGAACCTGCTTTCCATGCCAAGTACATCTTTCCTTCGGTCTGGAGATCAAAACTGTACACAATACTCCAGGTGTGGTCTCAGCAAGGCTGTATATAATTGCAATGAGACATCTTTGCTCCTAAACTCAAATCTCTGCGATTAATGGCTAACAACCCATTTGTTATCTTAATTGCTCACATCTTAACTTTCAGTGCTTCATGATCAAGGACATCAAAATAACTTTGGAGTTGTCTTAATTTGTTTTTTCCTACAAAATTGGATAACCTCATACTTTTCCACGTTGTCGTCCACCTGGCAAACGTTTGGACACTCCCTGAGCCTCTCGACAACCCCTTGAAATATCTTTGCATCCTCCTCACAATTCAGATTTCCACTTAGCTTTCTATCATTTTCAAATTTGGAAATATTATATTTGATCCCCACATCCATATCATTGATACAGATTGTGAATAGCTGAGACCCAAACACTGATTCCTGGGCTACTCCACTAGTTAGGGGCTGTCAACCCAAAAAATAAGCCATTTATTCCAACACCTTGTTTTCTGTCCATTAACCACTTCTCAATCCGTGCCAGTATTACACTCAATCCCATGTGCTCCAATTTTCTTTAATAACATCTCGTGTGTGAATTTATCAAAAGCTTTCTGAAAATTTAAATATATCATATTCACCAGTTCCCCTTGTCTATTTTGCTAGTTACATCGCCAAAAACAGTCGAACAGGATTGCTAAACATGATTTCATAGAATTCCTAGTGTAGACGGAGGCCATTCAGCCCATCGAGATACTCTGATGGAATATATTACCAAGGTCTGCACCCCATAATCTCAAATTTACGAGGGCTAATCCACCTAACATACATATCTTGGGACACCAAGGACAATTTTACAATGGCCAAACCATCTACCATGCACCTCTTTGGAGTGTGGGAGGAAACCCATGCAGGCACGGGGAGAATATACAGACTACACACAGACATTCACACAAGGTTGGAATTGAAACTGGGCCCCTGGCACTGTGATGCAGCAATGCTAACCACTGTGTCACCATGACAGCCTTTCATAAATCCATGTTGGCTCTGTCTAATCCGGCCAAATTCCAAAGTGTTCTTTATCACTTCCTTTATTATAGATTACTATCGGATTTTCCATACTATCAATGTCAGACTAACAGATTCTAACTAACAGGACCAAATTCCCCTCCAATTCAATTTTCAAGTTTGCTGACGACACCACCGTAGTGGGTCGAATCTCAAACAATGATGAGACAGAGTATAGGAATGAGGTAGAGAATCTGGTGAACTGGTGCTGCAACAATAATCTCTCCCTCAATGTCAACAAAATGAAGGTTATTGTCATTGACTTCAAGAAGCGTAAAGGAGAACATGCCCCTATCTACATCAAAGGGGATGAAGTAGAAAGGATCGAGAGCTCCAAGTTTTTAGGTGTCCACATCACCAACAAGCTGTGACCGACACTATAGTTAAGAAAGCCCACCAACGCCTCTATTTTCTCAGAAGACGAAGGTAATTCGGCATGTCAGCTACGACTCTCATCAGCCTTTACTGATGCATCATGGAAAGCATTCTTTCTGGTTGTATCACAGTTTGGTATGGCTCCTGCTCTGCCCAAGACCGCAAGGAACTACAAAAGGTCGTGATGTAGTCCAATCCATCATGCAAATCAGCCTCCCATCCATTGACTCCGTCTACACTTCCTGCTGCCTCGGCAAAGCAGCCAGCATAATTAAGGACCCCACACACCCCGGACATTCTCTCTTCTTCCTTCGGGAAAAAGATACAAAAGTCAAGTCACGTACCAACCGACTCAAGAACAGCTTCTTCCCTGCTGCTGCTGAATAGACTTACCTTGCATTAAGTTGATCTTTCTCTCTACTCTAGCTATGACTGTAACACTACATTCTGCACTCTCGCATTTCCTTCTCTATGAACGATATGTTTTGTCTGTATAGCGCGCAAGAAACAATATTTTTCACTGCATATTAATACATGTGACAATAATGAATCAAATCAAATCAGATCTGCAGTTGCCTATTTTTCCATAACCCCACATATTTACATCACTAATCCCCCTAACCTACACATCTTGGACACTAAGGGGCAATTTAGCATGGCCAATCCACGTAACTTGCACATTCTTTGGACTGTGGGAGGAAACAGGAGCAACCAGAGGAAACCCACACAGACACAGGGAGAACGTGCAAACTCCACACAGACAATCGCCCTAAGCTGGAATGAATCCAGGTCCCTGACACTGTGAGGCAGCAGTGCCAACTATGGTGCCACATCTTCGCTTAATCTAATAGTCCTTTATTTAGCAATGGTTGGAACACTTCTGCTGCTGTTTTTTCAAATGAAAGGAATTGAGTTTTGTTGGAAACAGCACACATTTGCACATCCCCATGTCTAAAATACATGGTGGTGGAGTCTCTCTGTTTGTCACAAATGACAGTACAGTGGCGAGAGGTGAACTTAGTTCAAATGATCAAGATGCAGAATCAGTTTGGGTAGAGATAAGAATGAGCAAAGTTAATAGATCACTTCTGGGAATCATTTCTAGGCCCCGAACAATAGTCATCATCTCTGACATAGTAGAGAGGAAAAATAATGGGGTCTTGTAAAAGCTGTGAGGTTTTGTGTTTGGCACCGGAACGTGCTTCTCCAGGAAATTCCTTGAATATATTCTGCGGACTAATCTTCTATTCAATTTTTGACTATCTGATTCATGCAATCGAGATGCTTTTTAAAAGACCTAATTCAGGAGCGATTTATACAGTAAATGGAAGAACCCATAGGAACATTGACATATAGAGGGTCTGTGCATACTGGTCCACAGATCCCTGAAAGTGGCAACACAGGTGGATAAGGTGGTCAAGAAGGCAGACAGTATGCTTGTCTTCATCGACCAGAACATCGAGTATAAAAGTTGGCATGTTATGCTAAAGTTGTCTGAAAATTTAGTTAGGCCACCTTTGGAGTACTGCCTGCAGTATGTTCACCACACGACCAGAAGGATCTGGATGCTTTGGAGAGGGTGCAAAGAACGTTTACCAGAATGTTGCTTGGTCAAGGCGGACTAAGGTGTGAGGAGAGGTTGGATAAACATGGATAGTTTTCACTGCAAAAAGGGAGGCTGAGGGGTGACCTGATAGAGGTGTACACTATTCTGAGAGGCATCAGCATGGTGGATACTCAGAAACTTTTCCCCAGGGTGGAATGATCAACTACAAGAGGGCACAGGATGAAGGTGAGAGGGGCAAAGTTTAGGGGAGACCTGTGGGGTAAGTTTTCACACAGAGGGTGGTGGGTGCCTGGAATGCACTGGCAATGGAGGTGTTGGAAGCAGGCGTGTTACCAATGTTCAAGCTGTATCTTGATAAACACATGGACAGGAGAGGAACAGAGAATGGAAACCGCGTATGGGCAGTAAGTACTGGGTCTGGATAAGGATTAGGAGTCACCGAAGGCCTGGTCGGCTGAAGGGCCTGTTACTGTGTTGTATGGTTCTTTGTTCTTATTTGTATATGAAGATTAAGATCACCTGTGATGATTGCAGTATGCTTTTACAAGATCCCATTATTATTATTCTCTACTATGTCAGAGATGATGACTATTGTTCGGGGCCTAGAACTGATTCCCAGAAGTGATCTTTTAACTTTGCTAATTCTTATCTCTACCCAAACTGATTCTGCATCTTGATCATTTGAACTAAGTTCACCTCTCACCACTGTACTGTCATTTGTTACAAACATAGAGGCTCCAAAACCATGTCCTGTCCTCCATTCACTGTCACCTATTCACTCTCCTCCTTTTCACAAATCAATGGATGCTATGTCCAGGGACAGTCGTGCACCTCGGAGGAGGAGGAGAGGCCCTCAAAAGGTGGACCATAACATTATTCCCCTGCACCCTCGACATAACGATTTGTGGGAGAGACATCCCATTGCTGAGGGATGAGAGAGAGAAGCAACAGGAGTCAGAGTAAAAGCAGTTCTCCTTCTTCCAATACCAGGGGTCAAATTATATTGTTGAATATGCAGTCATTATAAACACAATCTCACACAGTCTGCTACTTACTACAGTTCCTGTATTTTACAGTCTGGATTCCTCAGAGCAACAGGCAGCAGTTTCAATCCTGAATCTCAGTTTATTGTAACCCAGATTCAGATCCATCAGTGAGCGGTTTGTCCTGAGAGCAGGGGCCAGGTCCTCGGCACAAGAACCTGTGAGAATATTTCCTTTCAGACTGGAGACGAGAGAGAGAAAAATAACAGGAATCAGGGTAAATTCCCAGTCTATTTAAGAATAAGCTTATAAACAATAATAATGTACAGCGTGGGACATTCAAGAAACACAACTTCAGTTGATACAGAAGGCAAAATTCTATTCATGCTGTAAATCTGAAATATGAATAAAATATGCTGGAAACTCTCAGCAGAACAGGCAGTTTCTGTGACGATAGAAACAGATTTCGCTTCAGTTCAATTAGCTAAAATTAAAACTTGGAAGTAGCAGAGAGTTAAATTGTTTTCAGTGACAGGAAGCTGGGGATGGGCAGGTGACGAAGAAAGATAAAAGTGGATAATAGATAAAAGATAAAAGTTTACTCTCTGGAGCGGAGGAGGCTGAGGGGAGACTTAATAGAGGTTTATAAAATGATGAAGGGGATAGATAGAGTGAACGTTCAAAGACTATTTCCTCGGGTGGATGGAGCTATTACAAGGGGGCATAACTATAGAGTTCGTGGTGGGAGATATAGGAAGGATATCAGAGGTAGGTTCTTTACGCAGAGAGTGGTTGGGGCGTGGAATGGACTGCCTGCAGTGATAGTGGAGTCAGACATTTTAGGAACATTTAAGCTGTTATTGGATAGGCACATGGAGCACACCAGGATGATAGGGAGTGGGATAGCTTGATCTTGGTTTCAGATAAAGCTCGGCACAACATCGTGGGCCGAAGGGCCTGTTCTGTGCTGTACTGTTCTATGTTCTATGGAAGTGCCGGAGTGATTAAATGACAAAAAGGATGATGGTGAAAGGGAAGCACAGCATCCCCATGTCCTTACCCTGAGTCACTAGGGAGGTACACGGGATGGTCAGAGGCTCAGGAATGGAGTGTGTGGTTTTGTTGAAGATAATGTGAGAGAAACCTTTTTTATGCTGCCAGTGGTACGGGTCTGGAAGGTACAGCCGTGAAGTGTGATGGAGGCAGGCTGAATCGAGGCATCACAGAGGGCAGTCGATTAATATTCAAATGAAACAATGTGCAAAGATACGAGGAGAAGACAGAAGAGTGAGAGAAATTCTAAATACTAGTTTGGTGAGCTGGTGCTTAGCCTCGTGGTTCTCCGTAACAGTTCTGTGAAGATAATGATTGGAAATGTATCTATATTTTAACTGGAAGCTGGTGATGATGCAGTGTCGACAGGGTGAGGTAATTTCGCCAGTGTCCACAAAGGGCCATTGGTGTCTCTCTCAGGTAGAATCACAGAATTGTTCCACAGCAGAAGGCGACCATTCGGCTTGTGCTGTCTGCACTGACTCTCTGAATGAGCAATTTACTAAGTGTCATTCCCCCAAATTCTCCCCATAACCCTGCACATTCTTCCTTTTCAGAGAACAATCCAATTCCCTTTGGAAAGTTTCAACTGACCGTGTCACCACCATACTCTCAGACAGTGAATTCCAGCCCTGAGCCACTCGCTGCAGGGGAAGGCGCGGTTCAGGCAATGCTAGCACCACTCCATTTCATAGGCAGCAGCTCTGGAGAGACCAGTGGGGAAGATCTGGTCACTGAAAGCAGGGCTGAAATGGGAGAAGGAAGATTGAACTCAATTCAATGATGCACTTGAGAACACTTGGCAGTATTCCCCAAGACTACGTGAGTTTGGAGCAAATTTCTGTTCTCTCAGGACTGGAGAGTATCTGCCACATCAACCCAAGCAAATGTGGATGGAGATTTCCCGAGACCTGAGCAGGTGTGGATTATGTGGTTGCAGCGAAGCAAAAGGGTGAATAACCTATGTTCTGACAAGATGGTGAAACATCTTGTAGCATGTCATCTGAGGCATAGGGGGTCGAATGAGAATGAAAGTGAAATCGCAGAAAGGTCATCCCCACACAGACGCAGGCAATGCCCAGGCAGTAGCATCGACAGTCAGAGACATGCCAGCCTCTCTCTGCAGGGTTCTGGTTAGTCAGAGATAACTCATGCACTGTGAGAATGGAATGGTCATGATGTGGAGATGCCGAAATTGGACTGGGGTAAACACAGGGAGAAGTCTCACAACACCAGGTTAAAGTCCAACAGGTTTATTTGGTAGCAAAATCCACTCGCTTTCGGTGCGCTGCTCCTTCGTCAGGGGCCGAAAGCTAGTGGGTTTTGCGACCAAATAAACCTGTTGGACTTTAACCTGGTGTTGTGAGACTTCTTACTGAATGGAATGGTCACAGGCAAGAGGATTTCCCTGTGGAGACATGATGGGCAGTCAGGTTGTCACCAGCTTAGGCTTGTGTCTTTGATGGGAGAGAAACAATGGGAATTAATGTGCCTGTAGAAGAGAGCACAAAACTTCAGAAAATGAACTAAAAACGGTGGCAGCGTCCAGATCCTGTAATCCTTACACCTTGAATGAGCAACGCTGGAGCTGGGAGAACAGCAGACAGGGTGAGAAATCGCTGATTGTGATATTGGTTATGGAGCTGAGAGTGAACAGTCGAATGGATAGGCTCAGGTGATTCTCTGGCACACACAACATAGACCCTGTGTGCCCATCACTGGTCACATGGAACAGGCTGAAGGACGTGTTGGAATGTACATTTTGTTACAAACTATGACCTTGAGAAATAAACTGAATATTGAATTTGATGATCAGTCATGAACAAAATGAATGGTGGATCAGGCTCGAAGGGCTGAATGGCCGACTCCTGCTTCTAGTTTCTATTTTCATCATGTTCCTATGCAGGTTATGTTGTCGGCACCGTGCTCATGTGTAGCTGGTGTCCTTTATTGTTACTGAAGCAGTATAATTGACATCATGTTGATTTTAATCTGAACTAATGCAGTGTTCTGTTGTTTCAGTGTTCCCCTGGGATGGCAGATTAGAACTTGATTGCAGGTGATTGACAGGTTATGACATGTGGCTGAGGGACTGCTATGTTTCACAGAGCATACTAGTTTTAGTTTTACTTTCAGAAGCTGCTGGAAGTTGAGACATGATGTGGAGATGCCAGCGTTGGACTGGGGTAAACACAGTAAGAAGTTCAACAACGCCAGGTTAAAGTTGGACTTTAACCTTGTGTTGTTAAACTTCTTACGAAGTTGAGACAAACAGCAATGTTGTCTCCCTCTCTGAAGTTGGAGTTTTTGCTGTTTAAGTGTTGCTGTGTTGGAAGCTGCCAGAGTTACCTCTCTGAGGTTGCATCCTTCTCTAAAAACAGCTGTCGGTTGGCTGTCCAGATGTGTTAAAAAGCTGGAAATCGGCAACACATGAGCATCCTTGTTTTTGTGCTAACTGATGTTGGAGAAGCGTGCATGTCTGTGGGTTTTGCTTTACATTGAAACAACAGAGATAGCGAGCTGTTCAGAGTTATACTGAGTCACGTTTAAGTCTTGCAATTGGTAAAGGTTATGCTAATTCTTGTTGTTATAATCTGACTGCATTCTTCAATACACTGTGTTCGATAAAAGCATCCTCGTGGGTCACTTGATTCATACCTGGAGTAAAACACCTCATGCTCATCAATGCCAAAATCAAATGGAAAACCGAGGGTCGAGGCTAACTTCACAAAACATCTTGGAGTTTCTGGTCTGCGTCTTAATAATTGCCTCCATTCATTCTTTCCTCTTCCTCACAAATCAAGGGTTGTGTGACTGGATGACATCTGTCCCCCCGATGAGCATGTGAAAGGGTCCACATAGAGTCACTGTCACATTATTCCCCTACATCCACGGCACAAAAATCAATGGGATTGACATTCCATTGCCTTGGGATCAGAGAGAGAAATAACAGGAATCAGCGAAAATTCAGGTTCTGGTTCATCGCTTCCAGCTGGAGCTGTTATAGAGTTCTTCAGCACAGAAAGAGGCCTTTCGGCCCACCGTGTCTGTGTCAGCCATCAAGCACCAATCTATTCTAATCCATTTTCCAGCACTTGCTCCATAGCTGTGGCATTTCAAATGCTCATCTAACCGCTTCTTAAATGTTGCGAGTGTTCCCGACTCCACCCGCTGTCAGACACGAAGATCCAGATTCCCACCACCCTCTGGGTGAAAAAGCTTTTCCACAGAACCATAGAATCCAGACGGTGCAGAAGGCGGCCAATCACCCCATCCACTCTCCGAAAAAGCATCTTAACCAGGCCCACACAACCGCTTAACCCTGGACATTTACCATGGCAAATCCACCTAAACTACACATCTTGGGACACTAAGGGACAACTTAGCATGGTCGATCCACCTCGCATACACATCTTTGGACTGTGGGAGGAAACTAGAGTACCTGACGGAAACCGGCACACACGGAGAGGACATGCAAACTCCACAAAGGCAGTCACCCGAGGCCGGAATTGAACAAAGGTCCCTGACATTGTGAGGCAGCAATGCTGACCACTGTGCCATCTTCAATTCTCCTCTGAAAATCCAGCCAAATGCCTTAAATCTATGCCCCTGGTTATAGACCACTAAAACGAAGGGGAAAGGTTTCTTTCTACAAACTTATGTATGTCCCTCTTCATTTGATACAACTCCACAAAGTAGCCCCCCAGCCTTCCCTGTCTGAGTAAAACAACAGGAGCATTGACATACAGAGGGATCTGTGCGTAATGGTCCACTGATCCCTGAAAGTGGCAACACAGGTGGATAACTTGATCAACAAGGCATGCAGCGTGCTTGCTTCATCGGCCACGGCATCAAGTATAAAAGTTGGCAAGTTATGTTGCACCTGTATTAAACTTTAGTTAGGCCACATGTGGAATATTGCGTGCAGTTCTGTTCACCATACTACCAGAAGGATTTGGATGCTTTGGAGAGGGCGCAAAGAAAGTTTACAAGGATGTTGCCTGGTCTGGTTAAGCTATGAGGAGACGTTGAATAAACTCAGGTTGTCTTCACTGGAAACACGGAAGCCGAGGGGGCGACCTGATTGAGATATCAATATGGTGGATAATTGGAGGCTTTTCCCCAGGATGGAAATGTCAACTACAAGAGGGGACAGTTTGAAGGCAAGGGGGGAAAGTTTAGAGGAGACGTGCGGGGAGAGTTTTCACAAACAGGTTGGTGGGTGCCTCGAATGCACAGCCAGTGAAGTTGACGGAAGCAGGAACGTTCCCAACGTTCAAGGTTTAGCTTGATAGAAACACGAACAGGAGATGAACAGAGGAATATAAACCGCATATGGGCAATAAGTACTGGGTCTGAAGAAGGATTAGGAGTCACCACAGGCTCGGTGGGCCGAAGGGCCTGTTACTGTGCTGTGTGGTTCTTTGTTCTTCTTTGTACATGAAAATTAACATCACCCGTGATTATTGCAGTAAGCTTTTACAAGACCACATTATTTTTCCTTATAAAATGTCGGAGATTGTGACTATTGTCAGGAGCCGATAAATGATTCCCACAAGCGACCTCTAAAATTTGCTATTTCTTATCTCTACCCAAACTAATTCTGCATTTTGATCATTTGAACTAAGTTCACCTCTCGCTACTGTACTGTCATCTGTTACTAACAGAGAGATTCCACCACCATGTCTTGTCCTCCAATTACTGTCATCTATTCACTCTCCCCTTTTCACAAATCAATGGATGCTGTATCCAGGGAGAGCCGTGCACCTCCGAGGAGGAGGAGCAGACCTCAGAGGGTGAACCATAACATTATTCCCCCGCACCCTCAACAGAAAGATTTGTGACACTGACATCCCATTCCTTGGGGATCAGAGAAAGAAATGCTACGAGTCAGTGCAAAAGCAGTTTTCCTTATTAATAACTGATGCCAATCGTAATGGACTGAGTTTTTTTCTACAAATACCAGTGATCAAATTATATTGTTGAATATTCAGTTATTATGGAGTCAATCACACAGTCTGCTACTTACTGCAGCTTCTGTATTTTACAGCCTGGATTCCTCAGAGCCTCGGACAGCAGTTTCACTCCTGGAACTCCCAGTTTATTGAAACCCAGATTCAGATCTATCAGTGAGCGGTTTGTACTGAGAGCAGAGGCCAGATCCTCGGCACAAGAATCGGTGAGATCGTTACCAAACAGACTGGCGAGAGAAAAACAATAGGAAGCCGGGTAAATTCCCAGTCTTTTGAAGCATAAAATCATGAACAATAATAATGTACAGTGTGGGACATTCACAAAACACAACTTCAGTTCATACAGAAGGCAAAATACTATTGATGCTGTAAATCTGAAAGATGAATAAAATATGTTGAAAACTCTCAGCAGGACAGGCAGTATCTGAGAAGATAGAAACAGATTTAGTTTCAGTTCAATTAGCCAAAATTCGCAACTGGAAATCGTAGTGAGTTAAATTGTTTTAAGGGACAGGGAGCTAGGGATGGGCGGGTGATGAGGAAAGAACAAAATGGAAGTGCCGGAGTGATTACATGACAAAAGGGATGATGGTGAAAGAGAAGAGCACAGGATTCCTATGTCCTCACACTGAGTAAGAAGTTTAACAACACCAGGCTAAAGTCCAACAGGTTTATTTGGTAGCAAAAGCCAGACCACAAGCAAAAGCAGCTCACACTGAGTCACAGGGAGGGACATGGAATGGTCAGTGGCTCAGGAATGGGGTGTTTGGTGGGGTTGAACATGATGAGAGAGAAACCTTTTTCAGACTGCCAGTGGTTCGAGTCTGGAATTCACAGTCTGGAGTTGTGGTGGAGGTCGGCTGAATCGAAGCAGTCAACAGGGAATTAGATGAATATTTGAATATAAACAGTGAGCGAGGATGCGAGAAAAAGGCTGGAGAATGACGCAAATTCCGAATGCTAGTTTGGTGAGCTGGTGCAGACACGATGGGCCAAATGGCCTCATGGTGCACCGTAACAATTCTGTGAAGATAATGGTTGGAAATGTTTCGATATTTCAACTGGAAGTTGGTGATGATGCAGTGTGGACAGTGTTAGTAGCCATAGCCCTCAGTGAAATATTAGTATTTCTCTCCAATAGAGAGAGACAATTTGTTCCATGTAGCTTCAGGGACACAACTTAGTAAAAGCGGGGCAATGGGATGAGGTGGGACTTCATGAGCCACCATAGCCGGTGTGGGGATCAAACCCACGACATTAATGTCATTCCACATCACACTCCAGACACTGAAACAACTGAATTAACTCCACACCACATTACCGGCAACATTAATATCCGAGAGGTGAGGGGAATCCGTCCACACAGGCAGCACAGGCAGAATCACAGAATTGTTACACCATTCAGCCCAGGGTGTCTGCACTGACTCTCCGAATGAGCAGTTCATGAAGTGCCATTCCCCCACCTTCTCCCCGTAACCCTGTGCATTCCAGAGTTTAACTACTCTCTGCAGAGGAAGATCTGCTTCAGGCAATGCTGGCACCATATTTAAAGGCAGCCAGCAGGACTTTCAAAGGCAGCAGCTCTGCAGAGAACAGTGAGGGAGCCCTGGTTAATGAACAAAGGGCTGAAATGGCAGAAGACAGATTAAACCCAATTCACTGACACTTCCCTGGAAATGCTCCTCGAGGCTACATGGGTTTGGAGGGAGTTTCTCTTCCCTCAGGACTGGAGGAGGAGATCTGTCTCATCAACCCAAGCAAATCTAGGATAGAAATTGCCGAGGGCCTGAGCAGGCAGCACATGGTTGCACTGAGGCAAAAGGATCAATAACCTGATCTGTTCTGACAAGGTGAGCGTTAAACTGACAGACTGATGTGTGAATCAGGATATAAGTGAAATTGTCGAAAGAACATCTCCACCCAGACACTGGCAATGCCCAGACAGCAGCCTCACTGTCAGGAACATGTCAGCCTCTTTGTGAAGGGTTTCAGTCAGAGATGACTGTTGTACTGCCGAGACTGGGTGACCATCCTGGTGGTCCCACGATGGTCAGTCAGGCAGGCAGCATCATAGCCTTGTGTGTATCTTTGATGGGTGAGTAACAATGGAAATTTATGGGGTTCTGAAAGAGAGTGCACAACATCAGAGAAGGAGCCAAGAGTGACAGTGTGCAGATTGTGTCATCCTTGTGCAAATAGAAGATGAAGTGCTGGAGCTGGGAGACCTGGAGGCTGGGTGGGCAATCGCTGATGGTGAGATGGGTTGTGGATCCAGAGAGATTGTGAGAGTGAATGGATGGACACAGGAGAGACTCTGCTGCTGAGTCCATAACCTGGTGTTTGTGTGTTCACCATTGGTCACATGGAGTTCCAGATTAGGAACAGTCTGCAGGACATGTTGGAATGTGCATTGACCTCGAACATTCCTCACTCTCACAAATCACAATGCGAAAGGGAGGCAAGTGTTTATCTCGGAAGATGAGGAGGGGTCCTCAAAGGGTGCACTGTCACGTTATTCCCCAAAACCTCCACTAGAGTAGATACCATCTCACACGATTAGCAAAGGGGTTACAATCTGGCAGCACAGACAAACCCGAGCAGCTGATAGCGGCAGTAATAGCTGAGTTCACTCACATTCGAGGGAACAGGGCATTGCCAGCTTCAGGAAGATGAAATGTGACTGGAGTCTTGAACAATGCAGCAGATACTGGAGCTGTACATAAGGTATTTTAATGTCTGGTGGAGTTTACAAAGGCTACGTGTATCCAAACACAAAGGATGGAGGATACAATCCAGGCCAGCAGTGTTACCATGTCTCAGGTATGAGAACAAATATCATCCTCCACAGAGAGATTGGTGACCTTCAGGGAGAGTCACAGACAGCACATTAGCCACAGGAAATACACATGAACCTGCATGTTATCACCACCTCCATGAACTCTGTGGAACAGGGGCTACGGGAGGGCTGGGGAAAACATGACGAGTCACTGTCAGAACCTCCCCAGCTCAGCAGGGAGGGTTCAGTTTGCCCTGAATGGGTATAGGAGCGTCTGCCTGCAACATTTGGGAGCTCCTTTCAGATGCTCCCTGGGCAGTGGTCCTCTTCTGCTCCAACTGTGACACACGCACCCCACGAAGCGATGATCCGGATCTGTGCAGAGGACCTGCAGTCCGCTGGATCCTTCCAGGACTCATAAAATCCAAGGACAAAGGCCACCGTCTTCGAAATTCTCAGAGCAGAGAGATAAAGATCCTGTCTGTAGCTCAGCGGAAAGTGCTGAGAATGTGAGATGGGAAATACAGCACTGATTGAGGTCAATACATTTCCAATGTCTGTCTCATGTAGTGACGGCTCCAGAGAAATGGTAAAACATTCACAGAAACAGCAACAGGGCTGCAGAAGGTGGAAGATTTATCACGTTGAATGGCTGTGTATGTAAGACTGATGCAAAACGTGTCTGTCTGACTGAATCTCGAACCTCCCAACATATCCCAGGGTACCTGGCCCATGGTCCATGGGGTGCCTCATCATAAAGTGTCTGGTTAACATCGTATGGCATCACACTTTCTTCAGGTTGTATGGAGCACAGCACAACACCAGGACATTTGAGACTCTTGCTGGGCATTTTGAAGGGTTCCAACAGATCTATCTTTAGAATTCCTCTGGCCTGCTCAATGGTCACACAAGTTGCCCTTTAGCAGCTGTTGTCTCTCTCCTCTGTAACTGGGTTTGGGTTACACACAGGCACAATTACCCATCCCTTCAGTGGGTAGCGCTGGTCTTAATTTTTTTCACGGTGATGGTTACACGGGCAATGCCAATCAATATTTGTAGCCCATCCCCAACTGCCCTTGAGAAGGGGGTGGTGAGCCATCTTCATATATTCTGCAGACTATCTGGTACAATGTCTATCGGAAGGGACATCCAGGATTATGATCCCACAGTCGTGATGGAAAAGCAATATATTCCAAGTTGGGTGATGTGTGACTTGGAAGGGAATCTGAAGGTGTTCCATTCTTCTGATTTTTTTGCCCATCTCGGTGATCGAAAGTACGCGTTTGGAAAATGCTACCTCAGGAGCCTTGGTGAATTGCTGCAGTCCACCTTGTGTGCAGTACACACTGCTGCCACTGTGTGTCAGTGGTGGACAGAGTCAATGTTTAATTTGGTGGATGGCTTGCTGATCCAGTGGGCCACTTGGCCCATCGAGTCTGCACCAACTCTTCAAATGAATATTCTACTCAGGCCCTATCTCTGTAACTCCACATATATGGCCCACCAATCCCCCGAACCTACACATCTTGAGACACTAAGGGACAACTTAGCAGAGCCAATCAACCGAAGCTGCCCATCTTTGGACTGTGGGAGAAAATTGGAGCACGCGGAGGAAACCCACACAGACACTGGGGGAACGTACAAACTCCACACATACAGTCATCCAAGGTGGGAATTGAACCCTGGTCCCTGGCGCTGTGAGGCAGCATAGCTACCCGTTCTGTCACTGTGTTGCCTAATATTAGCGGTGTGTCCAACATTTGTGGCATGTCTAACACTATTGATGAGTGGATATGGCAAAACTGCAGATCTCTGATCTGATCCATTGGTTTTGGGATGATTGACCTCGGTCTATCATATGCTGCTTCCGCTGTCTGGTCCGCAAATGGCCGTGTGCTGTAAGTTCACCAGGTTCACATCTCATTTTTAGATACATTCAAGTCTAATTTGTGAAGCTATGTAAAGACAACTAGCCACAGTAACACTCTACTGATTGCTGGGGAAAGCCACTGTAAGCTTCCTCCAACTGAAAGATTACAGTTCGCCACTCCTGTCTGTCTCACAGATAACTCCATATCCATGCTGCCTTCGTCTCTTTCATTTCATGGCTTTAACTTTGCTGCCAAGCTGATTATGTGTCTATTAATAGTGGACAGTGTTTCTCATAACACGAATATTGATAGCAACAGTACTTTCAGTATCATTGTGTGTGTTGAAAACACTGTCCATTATGAATAGGGATATAATTCCGACTATTCTGTACTGTGATTATTACCAATCGCAGCTGAGCTGAGCCTTGAGCTCCTAAGTTTATACGATCTTGGGGTAGAATTAGGCCATTCAGCCCATCGAGTCCACTCCGCCACTGGTCACGGATGATAGGCTCCTCAACCCCATTTTCCTGCCTTCTCCCCAGAACCCTTCAGCACATTACCAATTAAAAATCTGTCTAAGTTCTCCTTAAATTTACTCACTGTACCACCAACCACCGCACTTTGGGGTAGCGAATTCCACAGATTCACAATCCTTTGGGAGAAGTAGTTTCTCCTCAACTCTGTTTTAAATTTGTTACCCCATATCCTAACACTATGACCTCTCATCCCAGAATGCCCCACCAGCGGAAGCATCCACTCCACGTTTACTTTATCCATACCTTTTATCATCTTCTATACTTCAACTTCAACTTCTCTCATTCTTCTAAATTCCAGAGAGTCTGGGCCTAAACTGTTCAATCTCTCTTCATACAACAAACCCCTCATCTCTGAACTGCCTCCAATGCCACTTCATCTTTCCTCAAATAAGGGGACCAAAACTGTGCAGAATATTCCAGGTGCAGCCTCACCAATGCCTTGTATCGTTGCAACAATACTTCCTTACTTTTATATTGTATTCCTTTTGGTATAAATTCCAACATTTTATTCATTTTCTGTATTATCTGTTGTCCCTGCATGCTAGTTTTTCTGTGACTCATGAACGAGGACACCCATATTCCTCTGCACCGGAGCACCCTGAAGTCTCTGTTTTTTACACAGAGGGTGGTGGGGGCCTGGAATGCGCTGCCAAGTAGGGTGGTGGAGGCAGGCACGCTGACATCGTTTAAGACTTCCCTGGATAGTCACATGAGCAGCCTGGGAATGGAGGGATACAAACGATTGGTCTAGTTGGACCAAGGAGCGGCACAGGCTTGGAGGGCCGAAGGGCCTGTTTCCTGTGCTGTACTGTTCTTTGTTCTTTGTTCTCCCTTCCCATTTTTCCAAGCAAAATGCACAACTCTCACTTATCCATGTTAAACTCATCTGCCACATTTTGGCCCACTCTCCTAACCTATCTTGCTCCATTTGTAAGGTTCTGATTTCCTCATTGTAACTTACTATCCCGCCTCCTGGGGTGTAACAGCTCCTGGGCTGTAATCTCTGGAATTCCCTTCCTAATCCTCTCCACCTCGATCTCTGCCTTTTCAAAAAAATGATCCTCAAGCTTCTTTTAACACAAATTCGAGAGTGGATCCCTCGGGATGCAACTCATCAGATTCCAATGTCATTTGTTAACTGTCTTACCAATATACAGCAATTTTCTATTTTTAATTCAACTGAGAAATTTACAGACTTAAACATCTATAATCTGAATGACAAATTAACTAATTTGAACATGTGACCTCCCATAAAATGGTATTTCGAGAAGCTTTGAATTGTTTTGTCCATCTTTTTTATTCTGATGAATGTTTTTGAGAATAACTATAAATGATTAATTGAAGCTTTCATTCCTGAATCTCAGTTTATTGTAACTCGGGTTCAGACAGATCAGTGAATGGTTTGTACTGAGTGCAGCGGTGAGAATATCTGAGGCTCTTACCCTCCGACCTGGAGGTCAGAGACAAAAGTTACAGGAATCAGAGTAAATCCGTGGTGTTTAAAAGTAACACGAATACTGACAGGAATGATAGTGTGTAGTGTTTATTAATGACACTATTACTGACACTGATAATAATTTACACTATCAGACATCCAATTATTATAAAGTATCAGAGTCTGATCCTTACCTCAGTGCCTGTATTTTGCAGTCTGGATTCCTCAGAGCCGCACACAGTAGTTTCACTCCTCAATCTCTCACGTTGTGATCCAAACTAAATGGAGAGAGTGAGAAACACATTAAAATCAGCTGAATTTTCACCAGGAAGAAGAAACTGGGCTTATTTTTGTGTCAGAAACTTAGCACCAGTGGAAAACTGATTCATGTTACAATACTACGCCGTAACCAATTGTCCTTTTCGTTAAATGGGAAATAAAATAGTCAGCAATGAAAAATGATGAACAATTGACTGTCACTGGTTTGCCGACTGGTGAAAACCACTTGTACACCTCGCAAAATATATATTTGTGTTGAATTGTCCATGGGATATGGGTGTCGCTGGTGGACCAGCATTTATTTCCCACTGCTAATGGCCCCTCGAGAAGGTGACGGCAATTAGGGATGGGCAATAAATGCTGGTCTAACCAGAGATTCCCACGTCCTGTGAACAAGCAAGTAATTTTTAAACATGTCCCTCAGTCTGGTCTCATTTCCTGATCATCAGAATTACCGTCCTGAATCTCAGAAGCTGCCAAGTTTCTGGAAATTCAAATCATTTCTGCTGCTACATAAATCCTGGATATTATGAGAATTGTACAATTTAGTGAGAGTTAAATGATAAAGCTGTGAGAGTGGATCCCTCAGGATTCCCTGTACTACTTAACTCTGACATGAGATTAATCTGTAAAATATCTCAGGGTGAGTTAAAGTCTGAAACTGGGCTAACTGTTGCTGTAAGATCCGGATTTTATACAGCAAGGAAAGATATTCTCCCATTAGAAAGTTGAAATATTCCTGTTTGATTAGTTTATAGGAGAGGGGTGTCTCCCACTATATTCCATATTAAACAGGCTCTACATTTTCTGCAGGTATGCAGTGTTCTGTTTCCGGGAATTCCCGGGAGTTCTCTCTTCCCGATAATCCTTTCCCTTTGTGAGGATCGATCAGAAAATCCTGTTTCACGTCACTGACAGTTTGTCTGGCAGTTTCCAGCAGCAGGTTTCCTCATTCAGGAAATTCTGGTTGCCTCGGCTTAGATCTAAGTTCTGCGGTCCTGCCACATTTGGTTGTGAATGGTAGTGGACGATGAAATAACAGAAGGGGGAGGCTCCACAATATTCCCATCCTCATGATGGAGGAGACTAGCACATCAGTGCAAAAGATATGGCTCAAATATTTGTAACTAACTTCAATGGCTGAACCATACTGAGGTCCCCAGCATCACAGATATCAGTCTTCAGTCAATTCGATTCACTCCATATGATGTCAAGAAACAGCTGAAGGTACTGGATACTGCGAAGATCATGGCTCTTAACAATATTCCAGCAATTGTACTGAAGATTTGTGCTTCAGAAGTTGCTTTGTTCCGAGCCAAGCTGTTCCAGTACAGCTATAACACTGGCATTTACCCAAAATAGTGGGAAATTGCCCAGGTATGACCGTACACAAAAAACAGAACAAATCCAATCTGTCCAGTTACCACTCCATCAGTCTACCCTCGATCATCAACACAGAAATGGAAGGTGTCTTCAATACTATCAAATGGCACTGAATTAACAATAACCTGCTCGCTGACTCTGAGCTTGTGCTGAGTCAGGGTTACTCAGCTCCCTACCTCATTACAGGCTTGATGCAAACACGGACAACAGAGCTGAACTAAGGATGAGAGATGAGAGTGACTGCCCTTGACATCAAGGCAGCAGATGACCACATGGAGCATCAAGGAGCCAGACAAAAACTGAAGTCAATGGAAATGAGAGAAAAAGCTGCCGTTTGGAGTAATCACAGTAAGAAGTCTCACAACACCAGGTTAAAGTCCAACAGGTTTATTTGGTAGCAAATACCATAAGCTTTCGGAGCACAGCTCCCTCATCAGATGGGGTGGATATCTGTTCTCCAACAGTGCACAGACACAGAAATCAAGTTACAGAATACTAATTAGAATGCAAATCTCTACAGCCAGCCAGGTCTTAAAGGTACAGATAATGTGGGTGGAGGGAGCATTTAACACAGGTTAAAGAGATGTGTATTGTCTCCAGACAGAACAGCTAGTGAGATTCTACAAGCCCAGGAGGCAAGCTGTGGGGGTTACTGATAATGTGACATAAATCCAACATCCCGGTTTAGGCCGTCCTCATGTGTGCGGAACTTGGCTATCAGTTTCTGCTCAGCGACTCTGCGCTGTCGTGTGTCGTGAAGGCCGCCTTGGAGAACGCTTACCTGAAGATCCAAGGCTGAATGCCCGTGACTGCTGAAGTGCTCCCCCACAGGGAGAGAACAGTTTTGCCTGGTGATTGTCGAGCGGTGTTCATTCATCCATTGTCGTAGCGTCTGCATGGTTTCCCCAATGTATCATGCCTTGGGACATCCTTTCCTGCACCGTATCAGGTAGACAACGTTGGCCGAGTTGCAAGAGTAGGTACCGTGTACCTGGTAGATGGTGTTCTCTCGTGAGATGATGGCATCCGTGTCGATGATCCGGCACGTCTTGCAGAGGTTGCTGTGGCAGGGTTGTGTGGTGTCGTGGTCACTGTTGTCCTGAAGGCTGGGTAGTTTGCTGCGGACAATGGTCTGTTTGAGGTTGCGTGGTTGTTTGAAGGCAAGAAGTGGAGGTGTGGGGATGGCTTTGGCGAGATGTTCGTCTTCATCAATGACATGTTGAAGGGTCCGGAGGAGATGCCGTAGCTTCTCCGCTCCGGGGAAGTACTGGATGACGAAGGGTACTCTGTCCACCGTGTCCCGTGTTTCTCTTCTGAGGAGGTCGGTGCGGTTTTTCGCTGTGGCGCCTCGGAACTGTTGATCGATGAGTCGAGCGCCATATCCTGTTCTTATGAGGGCATCTTTCAGCGTCTGGAGGTGTCTGTTGCGATCCTCCTCATCCGAGCAGATCCTGTGTATTCGGAGGGCTTGTCCGTAGGGGATGGCTTCTTTTACGTGTTTAGGGTGGAAGCTGGAGAAGTGGAGCATCATGAGGTTATCCGTGGGCTTGCGGTACAGTGAGGTGCTGAGGTGACCGTCCTTAATGGAGATGCGTGTGTCCAAGAATGCAACCGATTCCGGAGAGTAGTCCATGGTGAGTCTAATGGTGGGATGGAACTTGTTGATGTCATCATATAGTTGTTTCAGTGATTGCTCAACATGACTCCAAAGGAAGAAAATGTCATCGATGTATCTAGTGTATAGCATCGGTTGAAGGTCCTGTGCGGTGAAGAAGTCTTGTTCGAACCTGTGCATGAAGATGTTGGCATATTGAGGTGCGGATTTTGTCCCCATGGCTGTTCCGTGTGTCTGGATGAAGAACTGGTTGTTGAAGGTGAAGATATTGTGGTCCAGGATGAAGCGGATGAGTTGTAAAATTGCATCTGGAAACTGGCAGTTGACGGCATTGAGTACTGAGGCTGTTGCAGCAATGCCATCATCGTGGGGGATGCTGGTGTAGAGTGCCGAGACATCCATTGTGACGAGGAGTGCTCCTGGTTCAACTGCTCCATGTGTGCTGAGTTTCTGTAGGAATTCCGTCGTGTCGCAACAAAAGCTGGGGGTTCTTTGTACAATGGGTTTCAAGATGCCCTCGACATAGCCGGAGTAATACCAGAACAAAGGAAGATAGTTGTGGTTGTTGGAGGTCAGTCACACCATCTTCAGGACATCACAGCAGGAATTTCTCAGGGGAGTGACCTAAGCCGCAACCATCTTCAGCTGCTTCATCAATGACATTCCCTCCATCATAAAGTCAGAAGTGGGGATGGTCGCTGATGACTGCACAACTTTCAGCACCATTCCTGACTCCTCAAGAGAGCGAAGCAGGACGTGTACAAATGCAACAAAAATTGGAAATATTCTGGGAAAGGCTGACAAGTGCCAGGCTATGACCATCTCAAACAAGAGTGAATCCAATCATCTCCCTGTACATTCAATGGCATTATCCTCCTGAATCCCCCACTTTCAGCATCCTGGTTGTTACCATTGATCAGACACAGATTAGCCAGATCAATACTGCGGCTATAAGTGAAGGTTAAAGACCAGGAATTCTGCGCAGAGTAACTCACCTCTTGACTTCCCAAAATATTTCCACCATCTACAAGACACATGTCAGGAATTTGATTGAATACTATCCAATTCACTGCATGACTGCAGCTCTAGATTCAAGAAGCTCGCCACCATCCAGCTTGTTTGATTGGCAATCCACCCATTAACTTCAACATTCACTCCTTCCAGCACAGAGGTACAGAGTTAATAGTGTGTACCATCTACAAGATGCAGTGCAGCAACTAACCATGGCCCGTTACAAAGCATTTTCCAATCTTGTGATTTCTACCCCTAGAAGGACGAGGGCAGCAGATGAATGGAAACATTACCCCCTGGAAACTCCCTTCCACGATGCACAACATTCTGACATGGAAATATATCGCAGTTCCTTCACAGTGACTGAGTCAAAATCTTGGCACTCTCCAGCTAACGGCACTGTGGGTGCACTTACACCACAAGAGTCCGTACATGCAGTGATGGTGATATGGTAGTGAGCATAGCTGCTTTCCAAGCAATGCGAACGGGTTTAATTTGCAGCTATCTCAGTTTGTTGGAATGTGTGAAGAGAGGACCAGGAGGCAGTCACCACAATCTAGAGGTAATCCAATTCAGTCCGGTCTGTGGCTCCAGGCTGGAACAGGCATGTTCAACTTAGCTGGGAGTCGGAAAGGCAGTGGATCATTCAGCTACTCTGAAGGTGGAGGGGCAGTGGATCATGCAGCTACTCTGAAGGTGGAGGGGCAGTGGATCATGCAGCTACTATGAAGGTGGAGGGGCAGTGGATCATGGAGCTACTATGAAGATGGAGGGGCAGTGGATCATTCAGCTACTCTGAAGGTGGAGGGGCAGTGGATCATTCAGCTACTCTGAAGGTGGAGGGGCAGTGGATCATTCAGCTACTATGAAGGTGGAGGGGCAGTGGATCATGCAGCTACTATGAAGGTGGAGGGGCAGTGGATCATTCAGCTACTATGAAGGTGGAGGGGCAGTGGATCATGCAGCTACTATGAAGATGGAGGGGCAGTAGATCATTCAGCTACTATGAAGGTGGAGAGGCAGTGGATCATGCAGCTACTATGAAGGTGGAGAGGCAGTGGATCATGCAGCTACTGTGAAGATGGAGGGGCAGTAGATCATTCAGCTACTATGAAGGTGGAGGGGCGGTGGATCATGCAGCTACTATGAAGGTGGCGGGGCGGTGGATCATGCAGCTACTATGAAGGTGGCGGGGCGGTGGATCATGCAGCTCCTATGATTGTGGAGGGGCGGTGGATCATGCAGCTACTATGAAGATGGAGGGGCAGTAGATCATTCAGCTACTATGAAGGTGGAGGGGCGGTGGATCATGCAGCTACTATGAAGGTGGCGGGGCGGTGGATCATGCAGCTACTATGAAGGTGGCGGGGCGGTGGATCATGCAGCTCCTATGATTGTGGAGGGGCGGTGGATCATGCAGCTACTATGAAGATGGAGGGGCAGTAGATCATTCAGCTACTATGAAGGTGGAGGGGCGGTGGATCATGTAGCTACTCTGAAGATGGAGGGGCAGTAGATCATTCAGCTACTATGAAGGTGGAGGGGCAGTGGATCATGCAGCTACTATGAAGATGGAGGGGCAGTAGATCATTCAGCTACTATGAAGGTGGAGGGGCAGTGGATCATTCAGCTACTATGAAGATGGAGGGGCAGTAGATCATTCAGCTACTATGAAGGTGGAGGGGCAGTGGATCATTCAGCTACTATGAAGGTGGAGGGGCAGTGGATCATTCAGCTACTATGAAGGTGGAGGGGCGGTGGATCATGCAGCTACTATGAAGGTGGCGGGGCGGTGGATCATGCAGCTACTATGAAGGTGGCGGGGCGGTGGATCATGCAGCTACTATGAAGGTGGAGGGGCAGTGGATCATTCAGCTACTATGAAGGTGGAGGGGCAGTGGATCATTCAGCTACTATGAAGGTGGAGGGGCAGTGGATCATTCAGCTACTATGAAGGTGGAGGGGCGGTGGATCATGCAGCTACTATGAAGGTGGCGGGGCGGTGGATCATGCAGCTACTATGAAGGTGGCAGGGCGGTGGATCATGCAGCTACTATGAAGGTGGAGGGGCAGTGGATCATTCAGCTACTATGAAGGTGGAGGGGCGGTGGATCATGCAGCTACTATGAAGGTGGCGGGGCGGTGGATCATGCAGCTACTATGAAGGTGGCGGGGCGGTGGATCATGCAGCTACTATGAAGATGGAGGGGCAGTGGATCATGCAGCTCCTATGAAGATGGAGGGGCAGTGGATCATGCAGCTCCTATGAAGATGGAGGGGCAGTGGATCATGCAGCTACTATGATTGTGGAGGGGCAGTGGATCATGCAGCTACTATGATTGTGGAGGGGCAGTGGATCATGCAGCTACTATGAAGGTGGCGGGGCGGTGGATCATGCAGCTACTGTGAAGGTGGCGGGGCGGTGGATCATGCAGCTACTATGAAGGTGGAGGGGCGGTGGATCATGCAGCTACTATGAAGATGGAGGGGCGGTGGATCATGCAGCTACTATGAAGGTGGCGGGGCGGTGGATCATGCAGCTACTATGAAGATGGAGGGGCGGTGGATCATGCAGCTACTATGAAGGTGGAGGGGCGGTGGATCATGCAGCTACTATGAAGGTGGCGGGGCGGTGGATCATGCAGCTACTATGAAGGTGGAGGGGCAGTGGATCATGCAGCTCCTATGAAGGTGGCGGGGCGGTGGATCATGCAGCTCCTATGAAGGTGGCGGGGCGGTGGATCATGCAGCTCCTATGAAGATGGAGGGGCAGTGGATCATGCAGCTCCTATGAAGATGGAGGGGCAGTGGATCATGCAGCTCCTATGAAGATGGAGGGGCAGTGGATCATGCAGCTCCTATGAAGATGGAGGGGCAGTGGATCATGCAGCTCCTATGAAGGTGGCGGGGCGGTGGATCATGCAGCTCCTATGAAGGTGGCGGGGCGGTGGATCATGCAGCTCCTATGAAGATGGAGGGGCAGTGGATCATGCAGCTCCTATGAAGATGGAGGGGCAGTGGATCATGCAGCTCCTATGAAGATGGAGAGGCAGTGGATCATGCAGCTACTATGATTGTGGAGGGGCAGTGGATCATGCAGCTACTATGATTGTGGAGGGGCAGTGGATCATGCAGCTACTATGAAGGTGGTGGGGCGGTGGATCATGCAGCTACTGTGAAGGTGGCGGGGCGGTGGATCATGCAGCTACTATGAAGATGGAGGGGCGGTGGATCATGCAGCTACTATGAAGGTGGAGGGGCGGTGGATCATGCAGCTACTATGAAGGTGGCGGGGCGGTGGATCATGCAGCTACTATGAAGATGGAGGGGCAGTGGACCATTCAGCTACTCTGAACCTGTCCACACTGAGTTTAAAAGGAGAATGGTAAATCTGATAGTGACACACAGGAAATCTAAGTTCATTGGCCATTAAAAAACTGCCGTTTGGGACTACCTTTATAATGCTGTAAATTGGAGGAAGCAACAGAAAGGGTCGATAACGGTGCTGCTGTTGATGTGGTGTACATAGACATTCAAAAATCATTTGACACAGTGACACACAACAGACTTGTGGCAAAAGCTCATGGAAAAAAAGGGAAAGTAGCAACGTGGATAAAAACACTGGATGAACAAGGAGGAATGGTCAATGGATAGTTTTCAGGCTGGAGGATGTTGGTCGTGGAAAACCCTTCTGTTTGGTATTGGGATCCATGCTTTTCCCTGATATAACTTTTCAACATTGCCACAATTATAGAGGTTAAAAAACTGTTGCTTATTTTCAGAGCCAAACTGAAGGATAGAAGCACTTTGGTTCAGTTGGAACCAGTTAACCCAAGAAGCAACACGGTGTTCACAGAGGGTGCCAGTACAGGCAGGACAGCGGAGGGATTCAAAAAACAGGTCCCAGAAGATAGATAACTGTCAGAAACCAAGGAGGAAAAGAGGAGTGCCAGGAAGACAGAAGTTAAAGGGACAAAGAACTGATATCTGAACCAGCTACTGCTCTCTGAAATTGAAGAGGAAGGCAGATCGAGGCTCCCAGAGGCTCCCAGAGGCTCCCAGTGAAAGATAGAGCTGCAAGGTGCAGGCATGGTAAAGTTTGCGAATGAGAATCCAGACATCTGATGTAATCCTTAAGTTGGTGACACCTTCATACAGCCTATGAAGCACTGGTGTACTGTTGGCATGGCTAGGTATGGAGGAAGAATGGAAGGACATATTGAAATATTGAAGGGGGATCCTTGGTGAAGGCATCTGAGAGAAAGTGTTGTTTGGGGAAATCTTCCAAAGCCTGTTTTCTGAGTGTGGAGTTTAGAGACACTGGTGTGGAAGTGGAACTTGTTTTTTCACAGCGTGACAAACATTTGGGGGATTTAATGAAGAATCCACTCAAGTAACTTTGGGTGGCATCTGTCACTTAGTTTCAGAGTGCTGTGTATCTGACTACAGTTGGCTTGTTGATTCACATGGACTGTGTACTTACTGAGAACATTAGAGCATTTTGTGTCATCTTTACTGATCTGCATCCATCTGTGAAGTTAGATGGGGTGAAGTAGTAGTGCAAACTTTTTAAATAACTGTTTTAGTATTTTGTTAAAGTTAATTGACAACCTTGTTATTCTGTTCATCTACATCTCTAAATAATTTTTAAAAAGTTATGATCTACTGAGCTGGAGTTCTGCTCTTTGACCTGACTGTCCAGCAGTCAGCTGGGATCATAACATTGTCAATAGGGCTTAGACTACAAGAGCCAGGAGGCTGTGCTGAACCTGTAAAATACACTAGTTAGATCTCAGTTCTGGTTGTCATTCATGAGGAAGCCACACATTCTTTAGGAAGAACAGATTGGAGAGGGTGCTGAAGAGGTTTACAAGGTTGGTTACAGGGGTGAGAACCTTCAGTTAAAAGGATCGATTGGAGAGGTTGGGACCATTCTTCTTGGAGGGAAGAATGCGAAGAGGAGATTTGATAGAAATGTTCAAAACAATGCGGGTGCTGGACAGAGCAGGTAGCAAGAAATTGTACAAGGATCGAGAACAAGATTTAAAGTGATTTTCAAAAGAAACAAATGAAAAGTGAAAAAATACTCTTTTTTTTCACACAGCGAGTGGTTCAGGTCTGGAATGCACGACCTGGAATTAAGATGGAAGCTATTTTATACTGGGCCTTTTACAAGGCTGCAGTCAGAACCATGGTACATAAAAACTCGTGCGTTGTTGTAATTTAACAGGAAGGTTTATTTTCATAACTGTGCACCGTAAGGTTTAATACAAGACTGAACCTCCACCGCAACCCTAACTGATGATGTCACCAGTGATCACGTGATTTGTAAAGGGAATTGTTCCGATATAACACACACCAACTACAATACATAACAGAGGCAGAGCGCAGGAAAATAATCCTGATAATAATTAACCATTAACTCAGCTGCACTGAACAGAAGAGGAACTAAATTCTTTATAGCATCATAAATAATCAGGTGGTTTCCATTGCGAGAGTGAAATATCCTTTTTTCAGTTTATAGGAAGGCCTTTACACTTCTATTGATTTAAAATTTCTCCCAGGAATCTTTATATTCATTCAAGGAATGCGAACATCGCCAGTTATGCCAGCATTTATTGCCCGTGCCGAGTTGCCCACGAGAATCTGCCTTCTTGATCTGCTGTAGTTTCATCATAGATTCACAGATTTCTTACAGATTCAGAAGGAGGTCAATCAGCTCATCATCTCTGCATCTGCTCTCAAATCAGGATTGACTTTGTGCCAGTTTCCTCTCCTTTCCCTGTGACCACTGGACATTGTTTCCCTCTTGACTTCCTTAATGGAACCTGCCTCTGTTTTATTTAGAAGAAAGGAAATGGCTCCTCAACAATTAAAATATCAGCTCAGACCAAACAGTTACCTCGACTCCTGACATTTGTGCAGAACGGATCCCAGCTGCTGGAGTTCTTCACACTGACTGTTGCATCGCTGTAGATCGAGGTGATTTATTGCATCACAGAATCCAGTGACATGAGGCAGGATCACACAGTCAATGTGGTCACTAACAATCCACTAAATGAAAGTGTTTCCACAGATCCCACTGTGTTCCGAGTCAGTAGTTTATTCTGAGACTCAAACAGGTCGTGAAATGTGTTGAAGAGTTTCCTTTTCCCAGTTTCACTTCCCATGCTCCCAATCTGTGCTTCAACCTTCTCCTTCACCCAGTCAATCACTCGGCAGGTTGTTTGATGAAGAAATGGACCCAGAAACTCCTTCAGCGGTCGAGCTGACTGTGGGGAGGAGAGACCAGCAACAAAACGGAGAAAAATTTCAAATCATCCATTTTCCTCGCTGTGGGTTTCACTGAGGAGTTTCCTGATCTCCCTGGGATCTGGAGTCAGGAATTGTGTGAGTGCAGCTACAAAGTCTTGGATGGTGTGGTGTGGGAATGTGTAAACCACACTCTGGGCAGAATCATCACTCCCCAAAAGTTCCATCAGGAACCCAGACAGGAACTGGGAAGGTTGTAGATTGTACTCAATCAAATCTTCATTTCTAAACACAATCTTCTTCTTGGAGATTCCTGTGAAGGCCATCCCACCAAGCTTCAGTAACACATCACGGGGGTTTTCAATCTCTCGGCCATGGTTTTTCAGAATGTTGTAAATATAGTAGGAATATAGTTGGGTGATGGTGTTGGGAACTTGCTGCGGTTTCCTGTCTCTTTGTGTAAAGAAGGGACCCAGTGACAGACCGAGGATCCAGCAGCAGGAAGGGTTGTAGCACATGGTGTACAGGATCTCATTCTCCTCCACGTGTTTGGACGCAGCCACTGCCACCGTCCTATCTTCAAAAAACTTGTTGAAATAGTCTATGTTCTTCACCAAAAAATCCCAGGATTTCAGCCCAGACACTGATCTCAGCCTTTTCCAATAAATGTAATGCAGTGGGGCGACTGGTCACTCGCACTGAACATCCTGGGAGCAGCTTGTGCTGTATTAAACTGTACACAATGTCAGACACTTCACACCAGCAATCGGGGTCTGTGCACATGGACTGAGGTTCTGTATTTCTCCGATTGTCAGCAAAATCAATCCTGTCCTTGAATTCATCCAAACCATCGAATATAAACAGCAATCCCTCTGGGTTCTTCCAGAGCTCTCCCAGAATATTCCCAAAGTAAAGGTAGAAAAACAGTATCAAATTCCTGATGCTTATTCTACAGTTAACAGTGTTCCAATCCCAGAATTTAAAACTGAAAGCAAATTGAAAGTGTGGGTATATTTTCCCAGTGGCCCAGTCATAAACAACCTTTTGTACCATTGTTGTTTTTCCAATTCCCGGGACTCCACTCACTGTTGTTGAATCCCCAGAACTGGATTTTCTCTGGGAAAAGCTGCTCTGGAGCAATTGATCAGTTCGGATTTTTTCCAGTTCTCTCCGGAGATGTTTCTCTCTCCATTCTTCATGGTCTCGGCCTCATGTCAGCAGTTCACGTCCCACAAGTGTTCAATCTCGAACAGTAGTAATAACCGTTAGCTCAGCGTATCAATCAATCAGCTGGAAAATCTTAACCTTCTCCTTTATTAGGACAGTGTTCATTCTTAGTGTTTCAGTTTGTACCCGGAGTGTCTCCTTGTGTTTCTGTTAAGACATCTTCAATTAGAACAGAGAGAAAATTTTAGTTGCATTAAGACACTGTCTTTGCTGATTTGAGAGATTTATTTTGCAGTATCAGTCAAGGTTGAGCAGGAAATAAAATTGAGTGATTGGAAATCTTGTTTGACAATGCGGATATCGAAGAGGATGGTCAGAGGATACAGCAAGGTATAGATTGTCAGAGGATACAGCAAGATACATGGGCGGAGAAATGGCAAATGGAGTTTAATCTGGACAAATGTGAGAGAATGCAATTTGGAAGGTCCAATGCATGTAGGAATTATACAGTAAATGGTAGAACGCTTAAGAATATTGACAGGCAGAGAGATATGGGTGTACATGTCCACCAATCACTGAAAATGGCAAAGCGGGTGGATAAGGTAGTCAAGAAAGCATATGGCATGCTTGCCTTCATCGGTCAGGGCACTGAGTATAAAAATTGGCAGGTCATGCTGCAGCTGTACTGAAACTTAGTTGGGCCTCACTTAGAATATTGTGTACAATTCTGGTCGCCACTCTACCAGAGGGAAGTGGGTGCTTTGGAGAGGGTACAGAAGAGGTTTACCAGGGTGTTGCCTGGTGAGGAGGGTATTAGCTATGAGGAGGGGTTGGATAAACTCGGTTTGCTCTCTCTGGAACAACAGAGGTTGAGAGGCGACCTGATCGAGGTTTACAAGATTATGAGTGGTATGGACAGAGTAGGTAGTCAGATGCTCTTGCCGAGGGTGGAAAAGTCAAGTACGAGGGGACACAGGTTTAAGATGCGTGGGGAAAAGTTTAGAGAAGATGTGCGAGGCAAGTTTATTTTACACAGAGGGTGGTGAATGTCTGGAACGTGCTGCCTGGGGTGGTGGTGGGAGCAGGTAAAATAGCGGCATTTAAGGGGCAACTAGACGAATATACGAATAGGATGGGATTGGAAGGATACAGACTCCCTAAGTACATACGGTTTTAGTTTATGCTGACATCATGATCGACGCAGGCTTGGAGGGCCGAAGGGCCTGTTCCTGCGCTGTACTTATTTTTGTTCCTTGTTTTTTGAACGGACAGAGATATTTCCAAGTCAGGGTGGTGAGTGACTTGGAGGAAAACAGACGTTCCCCTGTGACTGCTGCTCTGGATCTTCTGGATGGCAGCAGTCATGAGTTTGGAAAGAGCTGTCTCAGCAGCCTCACTGTGTTCGGCAGCGCATCTTGTAGATGGTACACACTGCTGTCATTTTTCCTCATTGGTGGAGGGGATAATTTTTGTGGGCAGGTCTTAATCAAGCAGTCTACTTTAAACCGGTATGTGAGGAATTCCATGCGTGTCATTGGAGCTGCACTTACCCAGGTGAGGGCAGAAAATTCCATCACACTTCTGACTTGTACATGGCAAAAAGTTTTTGGGGAGTAAGAGATGACTTACACGCCTTAGAATTCTTAGCAGTTGACCTGTTGTTGTAGTCACATGATTTATATGTCTCGTCCAGTTCAGTTTCTGGTCAATGGTAATCCTCAGGATGTTGATAGTTGGGGATATAGCAAACAGTAATGCCATCGACTATCAAGGGGCGATGGTTGAATCCACTCTTGTTGGAGATAGTTATTGCCTGGGACAGGTGTGATGCGAGCATTACGTGCAACCTTCAGATCAAACCTAGATTTTCCAGAATTTGCTGCATTTGGACATGAATTGCTTCAATATCTGAGGAGTTGTGAATATTACAGAACATTGTACAGTCATCAGTAAAATCTCCGCTTCTGAACACTGAGCCCTGGTGGTCTGGGCTCGGCTTGATTGTCCATCTGGGATTTTGTTGCTCACTAATTTGATATGTTTATGATGGGAATGATTTGTCAGGTGCAGCGAACCCTTTACATCTGGCTCAAGGCCCTACTCTTTACTGTGAGCCCAGAACATCCAGGCACACAGGAGCTCTGTCCTGAGATTCACACGGTACCGGGAATCTGCAAGGTGTGCATAAGACTTCAGAAGTAATAGCAATTAACAGCTGGATTAAGTGAAAAGATGAAATGGCCACATTTTGAAAAAAAAGACAAATCATATGTATTGTAATTAGAAGCTCTGTATAATTGTGGATCAAGGACAAAACCGAATCATGCTCTACCCAATTTCCAGTCTTTAATTTTCAGTATCCCAGATTTTCACAATCTCTGAAACAAAGGCTCCAATCAGTCATTCAGATTCTCAGAAGTGAAATAGTTTATAATCTCCATTTCCTCCCTTATTTTCCAGGTGACTGGGTAATTCAGATAAACCATGTGCGATGTTCATATAATCAAACAAATCAGCTCCTGTTTAAATAAATGAACTTTCATGAAATCAGCTCTGTGTAATATTACAGTAATATCGACACTGTTTAAATGGGAAATTGAATTCACTGTGATTTTACCGGACCAAGCTCCTGTATGTCTTTCAGTATCTTATCCAGCTTTGGGACTCTGTAACCCATTTTCACAAAGGATTCCCACATCACCCTTCGAGCCCGAGATCCTTTCCCCATCACCAGATTGAGGAGAAGTTTGGAACTGTCCGCCCGGTTTCCCTTCTCCACGAGCTCAGTGACTTTCTGTAAAGAACAATAATGAATATATTGAAGAGCGGAGTGAACGACAAACACTGAGAAAGAGAGAGAAGACACCAGCTCAGTGATGGGATTTCCAGTTGTTTCAGCTGAGAACTCAGTCACGGGTCCTGATCCATAATGAACACGGACTGAAAATTCTCTTCACATCTCATTCCAGTCATTAACAGTAAACAAATATGAATAAACTAAACTAGAAATCAAAAATATATTTCCAGGGCGTGAGGTCTGACTGAGAATCCAGAGTATTTCAATCTGATGAGTTCAGTGTCCAGCATGACATCAGGTTCCTGATTGACAATATTATTCACTTTTTTCTCACACGTCATTCCTGCTGCCTCACTTTGTGATTCAGTCAGAAATCCTGAGGAGATCAGGTAAATTCCTTTCTCTCTGAGATGGTGGTGAGTCTTTGGAACTCTCTTTCTGAAAGGGTGGTGGAAGCAGTGTCTTTGAATATTTCTCAGACAGAGGTAGATGGAGTCCAGGTAAGCAAGGGGGTGACAGGGTATAGGGGACAGGCGGAATGCAGATTTTAGGTTACCATCAAATTAGCCATGATGTTTTTAAATAGCGGGGCAGTCTTGAGGGGCTGAACAGCCTACTCCTGCTCCTCGTGTGTCTGTAAATAAGACAGTGGTGAATCAGAACTCAGGTGGTAAGGACAGGATTATTTTGCCCATTAAGCTTTATAAATAGAAAAATGGGAATTTTAAAATGAAAATTGTTTGACAAATTAACATTTACTAGTCCCAATACCGAATGTTGATTGTGTCAGCAGAACAAGCCAATAATAAGCCAATAATAATAACACAGTAATAATGACAGTACAGTAGTAATAATAATCGTACAGGCCCTTCGGCGCAACATCGAGGGCCGAAGGGCCTGTACTGCGCTGTAATATTCTATGTCCTATGTTCTATAATGGTGAAAAATGTAATCACTTAATCATTTCCACTGAAAAACTCAAATGCCAGAAACAGAACTCTACTTTTTCCAAATTATTACCAGTATGAAAGTTCGCTAAGGAGAATTGGGGAGTTAGATAGTTTTCGACAGATAACAACATTCAGCTACAAGTAGACGCAGTGGGGTGGGCGGTGGGCTTTCAAGACAGGAAGGTCAGTCAGTAATCGTGCTACTGAGACATTCTTGACTGGAGAAATTAAGCACCCTGGCCCCAAGTAAATTCCCTGCCTGATCTTTTTTCCAATTAAGTTGGAGGAATCCATTTTCATCAACTGAAGGAGGACAGTAAACAGCAGGTTTTGTCTTTTACGTTTGATCTGATGCCAGATTTCATTGGGTTCAGAGTTAATATTGAGGATTCTCCATGTTCACACAATACCACTGGGCTGTCATCCCTGATAGATCCATCTGGTGGGAATGTACATATCCAGGGATAGTGATGGAGGAGGTTGGAATGTTGTTTGATGCTGAGAGACACAGGATCATATTGATGTCAGGCTGTCGTTTTTTTTTATTCATCCGTGGGGCCTGGGCGTCACTGGCTGGCCATCATTTATTGCCCATTCCTAGTTGCCCTTGAGAAGATGGTGGTGAGCTGCCTTGTTGAAATGTTGCAGTCCACGTGCTGTAGGTTGATTCACAATGACGTTAGGGAGGAAATTCCAGGATTTTGACCCAGCGACTGCGAAGGAACAGCGACATATTTCCAAGTCAGGACTGTGAGTGGCTTGGAGGGAAACTTGCAGGTGGTGGTCTTCCTATGTACCTACGGCCCTTGTTGTTCTAGATGGAAGTGGTCGTGCATTTGAAAGGTGCGGTCTCAGGATCTTTGGTGAATTGCTGCAGTGCATCTTGTAAATAGTACACACTGCTGCTACTTAGCGTCGGTGGTGGAGGGAGTGAATGTTTGTAGATGTGGTGCCAATCAAGCAGGCTGCTTTGTCCTGGATGGTGTCAAGCTTCTTGAGTGTTGTTGGAGCTGCACCCATCCAGGCAAGTGGGGAGCATTCCATCACACTCCTGACTTGTGCCTTGTAGATGGTGGATGGCTTTGAGGAGTCAGGAGGTGAGTTACTCACCGCAGTATTCCGAGCTGTGTTTATGTGGTGAGTCCAGTTGAGTTTCTGGTCAATGGTAACCCCAAGGATGTTAACAGTGGTGGATTCAGTGATGGTTACACCATTGAATGTCAAGGGGCAGTGGTTAGAGTGTCTCTTATTGGTGATGGTCATTGCCTGGCATTGGTGTGGTGTGAATGTTACGTGGCACTTGTCAGTCTAAGCCTGGATATTGTCCAGATCTTACTGCATTTGAACATGGACTGCTTCAGTATCTGAGGAGTCACGAATGGTGCTGAACATGGTGCAATCATCGGCGAACATCCCCACTTCTGACCTTGTGACAGAGGGAAGGTCATTGATGAAGCAGCTGAAGATTGTTGGGTCTGGGACACTACTCTGAGGGACTCCTGCAGAGATGTCCTGGAGCTGGCATGGCTGACCCTCCAGAACCACAACCATCTTCCTATGTTCAGGTATGACTCCAACCAGAGGAGTGTTTTCCCCCTGATACCCATTGATTGCAGGTTTACTCAGGCTCATTGATGCCATACTCGATCGAATGCAGCCTTGATGTCAAGGGCTGTCACTCACACCTCACGTCTGGAACTCAGCTCTTTCTTCTATGTTTGAATCAAGGCTGTAATAAGGCCAGGAGCTGACCTGAGCGTCACTGAGTAGGTTATTGCTGAGCAGGTTCTGCTTGATAGCACTGTCGATGACCCCTTCCATCACTTTACTGATAATCAAGAGTAGACTGGGTGATAATTCGCTGGGTTAGATTTGTCCTGCTTTTTATATACAGGACATACCCGGGCAATTTTCCACATTGTCGGGTAGATGCCAGTGCTGTAACTGTACTGGAAGAGTTTGGCTAAGGGAGCGGCAAGTTTTGGAGCAGAAGTCTTCAGTACGATTGCCGGAATGTTATCAGGGCCCATTGCCTTTGCAGTATCCAGTGCCTCCAACCTTTTCTTGATATCACGTGGAGTGAATCGAATTGGCTGGGGACTGGCATCTGAGATGCTGCGGACCACTGGAGGAGGCTGAGATGGATCATCTACACGACACTTCTGGCTGAAGATTGTAGCGAATGCTTCAGCCTTATCCTGGGCTCTTTCATGATTGAGGATGGGGATATTTGTGGAGCCCCCTTCTCCAGTGAGTTGTCCAATTGTCCACCACCCATGCTCGACTGGATTTGGAAGGACTGCAGAGCTTAGATCTGTTCCGTTGGTGGTGGGATCGCTTAGCTCAGTCGATCACTTGCTGTTTTTGCAATTTGTCATGCAAGTAGTTTGGTAACTTCTCCAGGTTGACACCTCATTTTTAGGTATGCCTGATGCTGCTTCTAGTATGCCCGCCTGCAGTCTCCATGATCCCCTGGCTTGATGGTCATGGTTGAGTGGGGAATGTGGTGGGCCATGGGGGTTACAGATTGTGCTGGAGTACAGTTCCACTGCTGCCGATGGCCAAAAGCTCCTCATGGATGCCCAGTCTTAAGTTGCTAGATTGTTTCAAAGTCTGTCCCATTTAGCATGGTGTTAGTGCCAGACAACTCGATCGGGGTTGTTCTTAATGTGAAGGCGGGACTTTGTCTCCACAAGGACTGTGCGTTGGTCACTCTTACTGACACTGTCATGGGCAGGTCTGCAGCCAGCAGATTGGTAAGGATGAGGTCAAGTATGTTTTTTCCTCTTGTTGCTTCCTTCACAACCTGCTGCAGACCCAGTCTCGCGGTTATATCCTTCAGGACCCGACCAGCTCAATCAGGAGTGCTGCTACCGAGCCACTCTTGGTGGTGGAGAATGAAATCCTGCACCCAGAGTACATTTTGTGCTCTTGCCAACCTCAGTGCTTCATCCAAGTGTTGTTCAACATGGGGGAGTGCTGACTCATCAGCCCAAGGAGGATGATACGTGGCAACCAGTAAGAGGTTTCCTTGCCTGTGTTTAACCTGAAGCCATGAGACTTCCTAGGGTCCTGAGTCGATGTTAAGGACTCCCAGGGCAATTTCCTCCCAACTGTATACCACTGTGCCGCTCTGCTGGGTCTGTCCTGCAGGTGGGACAGGACATATCCAGGGATGGTCTGGGGTGTTATCTGTAAGGTCTGACTCTGTGAGAATGACTATGTCGGGCTATTGCTTGACTAATCTGTGAGACATCCCTCCCAATTTTGGCAGTAGCTCCAGATGCTAATAAGGACGACTTTGAAGGGTCGACAGGGCTGTTTGTTTTGTCGTTATCTTTTCCAGTGCCGAGCTCAATGCCGGGTGGTCCATCCGGTTTCATTTCTTTGGAGCGATTGAGTGGCTTGCTAGGCCATGTCAGAGGGCAGTTGAGAGTCAACCACATTGCTGTTGCTCTGGAGTCCACAAATAGTCCAGACCGGGTAAGGATGGCAGATTTATTTGCTGAAAGGACATTAATGAACCAGGTGGGTTTTTCTGACAATCGACAATGATTTCATGGTCATCAGTAGACTCTCAATTCCAGATATTTTTGATCGAATTCAAATATCACCAACTGCCGTGGCGGGATTCGAATCCAGGTCCCCCAGAATATTACCTGGGTTTCTGGATTAATAGTCCAGCGATAATACCACTAGGCCATCGCCTTCCCTGGCTTGACTAGTCTGTGGGATGGGCTCTATAAGATTTGTTACAAATGTGAGTGAGGACCTTTTAGGGTCGACTGGGCATGTGACCAAATCCAGTGTACGGTGGTCCACCCAGATTATCCTTATTGTAGCTGTTTTGCCTCTTTTTCAAGGCAATTTCAGAGGGGTATGAAGAGTTAGCCATGTTGTTGTACATCTGCAGCCACATACAGGCTGAGTCAGGATGGCAGGTTTCCTTCAATAAAGAGCTATCACTGCCACAGTGAGATCAAAGCTCTGCCCCGAAGGAATTGGTGGCTTTGGACCTTCAGTTCTCAAAGCTCCCCACCTCTGAGGCTTCCTTAACCTCATGCCTGGGACTAGTGTAGTCTAATGACAGGCATTTTATTGGTCAATAACTTCGTCATCAGTGCAGCATATGACTCCTTGTATGCTCCTCCATAATTATCCTCAACACCGGTGCTCCACAAGGCATGTCCTCAGCCCCTTATTATACTCTATATACACCTATGTGTGGCCATATTTCCCTCCAACTCAATTTTCAATTTTTCTAATGACACCGCTGCCGTGGGTTGGATCTAAAATAACGGTGAGACGTAGTGCAGGAAAGAGATAAAGTATCTGGTGAAATGGTGCAAAAATCATCTTTCCTTCAATGTCAACAAAACAAAGGAGATAGTCATCGACTTCAGGAAGCGTAGTGCAGGACATGCCCCTGTCTACATCAACGGTGAAGTAGAAATGGTCGAGAGCTTCATGTTTCTAGGTGTCCTAATAGCTCGCCAGCGTTGTTGCACCAAGTTGAACACCATTCCACAGACATACACCCTTCTTCAGACTTGACGTAGCAACAAGTATGCTCACGTGATGCTGGATATTCAGCTTTGTGACACCCATGGACAGAATTCCAAACCAGCTGTTTGCAGAGAAGGATATATGCTCAAAACAGTCAAACTTCAGAGAGGTAAACTTAATCTCAGGTGACTTCCAATCTTCAGATTCCAGAGAGGTAGAAACTGCAATGGCTCTCAGCTGCTTCTGAAAACAAAACTAAAAACTGAAATGCTCTGTGAAAATTAGCTGTCCCGAGCCACATGACCTGTCAATCACCCCCATTCAAGCCCCACTCAGCAATCCCAAGGGACCATTAGAACCATAGAACACTGCATTAGTTGAGGTTCAAATCAATATGACATCAATTTTACTGCCTCAGTAACAATACAGCACACCGGTTAGACAACACGGTGCTGACAAAACATTCTGCAGAGAAACATTTTTAAAATTCATTTCTGGGACATGGTTGTCCAACAATCTTTCCTGGTCCCTCTATGCTGACGCTATAGCTAAGAAAACCCACTAATACCTCTACTTTCTCAAGAGGTTAAGGAAATTTGGCATGTCCATTATAACTCTCACAAATTTCTACCATAGAAAACATCCCTTCTGATTTAATCACAGCTTGGTATGGCTCCTGATCTGACTGACCAAGACCGCAGGAAACTACAAACGGTTCTGAACGTAGCCCAGTCCAACACGCAAACCAGCCTCCCATCCATTGACTCTCTCTACGCTTCCCGCTGCCTCAGAAAAGCAGCTAGCATAAATAAGGATCCTATCGACCTCTGACATACTCTCTTCCACTTTCTTCCTTCGGGAAAAAGATACAAAACTCTGAGATCACGTACCAGCTGACCTTTGAATGGACCTACTCTATGTTAAGCTGATCTTTCTCTACACCCTAGCTATGACTGTAACACTATATTCTGCATGCTCTCCTTTCCTTCTCTCCTATGTACTCTATGAACAGTATGTTTTTTTTCATAGTGTGTGAGCAACAATACTTTTCACTGTATCCCAATACACGTGACACTAATCATTCAAATCAAAGATGATGATCTCGACAGAACCTGCTATTTTACTATCAGTTGTTAATAGGTCCTGAAAGTTTGGTAATGTTATAAATAATCTAAAATCATTTTCTTCCATTTACCCGATGTTCTTGTCCATTGAAAATCCACTCATCTTTCAACAATGAGCTGACTCCACCCACCCCTTCTTCAATCGCCTGTGCGAGTCTGTCCCGGTAGAATTTTGTCAATTGGAACAGTTTGTAATTATCGCACTGTCAGGAACTCAGGGATTGTGGAGTTTGAATCTGTAAATACAAATGGAGAAAAATAAACACATTTCTGTCATTGAATTTCTATCCATGCCGGTCTGCCTTCTCTTCCAGGAAGCAACTGGTGCCTCCTGTGAACCACATCATCAGATACCTTCTTGAAATCCAGAAACATTCAGTGAAAGCATATTTGACCATACTCCTTATAACCACCTTTATCCCAAATCCATTCACACCCATTGTTAACAAGAGGCTGTCAATTTCAAATATAAAATCAACATTTTCTTTCAAACACTCACGAGATGTCAGGTTTGTTGGCAAGGCCAGAATTTGTTGTGAATTCTTAATTGCTATTGGAAAGGGTGAGACACCGTCTTGAACCGCTGCAATGTACCTGGTGCATGTACACTCACAGTGCTATTGGGAAGGGAATGCCAGGACTTCTAACCAGTGACAGTGAATGAATGGAAATATAGTTCCAAGTAAGGATGGTGTGTAGATTGGAGTCTGAACATTGGAAGTCACCTGAGATTAAATTTACCTCTCTAAACTTTGGCAGTTTAGAGGATATATCCTTCTCTACAAACAGCTGGCTTGGATTTCTGTCCATAGGTGTTACAAAGCTGAAAATACTGAAATTTGCAGTATTCCCATGTATCTGCTGTCCTTGCCCTTCCAGTGTGGCAGAAGGGGACTTGGAGAAATGCAGTACATCCTATAATCAATGCACATTGCTGCCACGATGCATCAATTGCAAAGGGATCAAGGTGGTGGATGTGTTACGGTCCAGGCCAAAGACTGCAAAGTGTTTTGTGAAGTTGTCCGAGACCCTACGTTTTACATTTGACTTTGATCATTGATGAGCATAAGGTGTTTCACTTATGATTTAAGTGACCCACTCGGAAGCTCCAGCAAAGTTTGTTTAAGAACACAGTTAGAATGTAACAAAAATAATTAGCATAACTTTTACCAATTGCAAGATTTAAACACAACACATTGTAGCTCCTCACAGCGAGCCATCGTTGTTGCACCAAGTTGAACACCATTCCACAGGCATACACCCTTCTTCAGACTTGACGGAGCAACAAGTATGCTCACGTGATGCTGGATATTCAGCTTTGTGACACCCATGGACAGAATTCCAAACCAGCTGTTTGCAGAGAAGGATATATCCTCAAAACAGTCAAACTTCAGAGAGGTAAACTTAACCTCAGGTGACTTCCAATCTTCAGATTCCAGAGAGGTAGAAACTGCAATGGCTCTCAGCTGCTTCTGAAAACAAAACTAAAAACTGAAATGCTCTGTGAAAATTAGCTGTCCCGAGCCACATGACCTGTCAATCACCCTCATTCAAGCCCCACTCACTTTGTCACAAAGGAATACAGTGAGGGGGATTGACACTGTTCAGTGCAGCAAAGAACAAGAATGCAAAAGAATGTTGCCTGCCCGGTGCCAGTTTGACGGCGAACAGTGGGTCTGAGACTTTTATTCTAAACTTAAATAAACAATAGCTGATAAAAGACAGTAAAAACAGATAGCATGAGTTTTATAATTATTTAAACAAGAAAAGAGCAGGTACAGTGGGTGTTGGTCCTGTGTAGAGTGCGAATTGGGAGTTAATAGAAGATAATGAAATAGCAGATGAAGTGAACAAATATTTTGCTGCTTTATTCACTCTGGAGGATACAAACAACATTCAGTAATAGGTGTAAATCAAGAGGTTGAAGGGAGAGGAACTTGAAGAAGTTACAATCACTGGGAGGATTGGTACTGAGCAAACTGCAGGAACTGTGGACTGACAAATCTCCAGCTCCTGATGAACTTCATCCCAGGATCTTAAAGAGGTGGCTAATGAGGTAGTAGATGCGTTGCTGTTAATTTCTTAACATTCCCTCGCTTCTGGAAAGGTTCCATCAGGTGAAGAACCAGGAAATTTAACCCATGTCTTCAATAAGGGATGGAGGCAGAAAACAGGAAACTATAGGCCAGCTAGTTTGACGCCTGTTGTGGGTAAGGTGTACAAATCGATCATTAAGAAGATTACAGACGTGTACTTGAAAAACTCAAGGAAATTTGAAAAAGTCAGTCTGGTTTTGGGCAAAGCAAGTTGTGTTTAACTGATTTATTGGCATTCTTTGAAGGAGTAGTGTGTTCAGTAGATAAAGCAGAGCCTGCAGACACGCTGCACTTGGATTTCCAGAGGCCATTTGCTAAGGTGCCATGTCAATGTTTAGTGGAAAATAAAAGCTCACAGTTTAGGGGGTCACATATTAGTATTGATAGAAGATTGGCTGACTGGCAAAAAACACAGAATATTTATGAATGGGTGTTTTTCTGATTGGCAGGATGAGACAAGTGGAGTCCCGCAGGGGTCTGTGCTGGGGCTTCAACTTGTTGCACCTTATATCAATGAAATAAATGAAGTGAAGGCATCATGGCTAAATTTACCGAAGACACAAAGATTGATAGGAAAGTATGTTGTGAAGGACACAAGGAGCAGGATTTTCCTGCCGCACTCGCCCCAATGCCGGAAATTCCTGCCCGAGGTCAATAGACCTTTGCATGGTCCATGTCCCGCCTGCTACCATTACTGTGGCAGGCAGGACGGGAAAACTCCGCCAAAGGAGGTTGCGCATGGTTGAGTGAGTGGGTAAAATCTGGCAGATAGAGTATTATGTGAGAAAATGCGAAGTTGTTTGCTTTGGCAGGAAGAATAAGAAAGCAGAGTATTATTAAGCAGGAGAATGACTGCAAAATTCAGAGCTGCAGACATGAGTCACAAGAAGTTAACATGTAGGTGCAGCAAGTAATTAAGGCTAATGGAATGCTATCCTTTATTACGAAGGGAATTTAATTTCGAAAGGATATTATGCCTCAGCTATACAGGGCTTTGGTAAGAGCAGATCTCGAATATTGCATGCAGTTTTTGGGCTCTTTATTTCAGAAAGGAAGAAAATGCATTGGAGGTGATTCAGAGGAAGTTAACTGGACTGATACATGAATGAGCGGGTTGTCTTCTGAGGAAAGGTTGTATAGACTAGGATTGTTTCCACTCGAGTTCAGAAAAGTGAGCAGTGACTGAACTGAAGTATTTAAGATGCTGAAGAGTATTCACAACAAGGACATGAAAAGGATTTTTAATCTTGTGGGCAAGTCCAGAACTAGTGGGCACTGTTTTAAAATTAGGATCTGCCTTTTTAGGTCAAAGATTAAGAGATTCTCTGAGAGCTGATGTGCCCCTCTGGAGCTCTCTGCCTGAGAAGAGGTTGGAGGTGGGGTCATTAAATATTTTAAATTGGAGGTGGATAGATTCTTGTTCTGCAACCAAACCAAAGGTTATTGAGGATAGATGGGAATGTGGGTTTCAAAACACTAATAGATCAGTGAGTTTATTCTCCCGGCCCCGCCACATCTGCCCAACACCAGCCTTCAGCACATTGTTCACTGTTCCACCAATCATGGATTACTTCTCTTGTTCATTAGCTGCTGATACTCTCACTAGTCGGCCTATCAGCAGCAAATGGGGGAGAGAAACAACCTCTGAATCTTGAATTGGAACTCAGCTGTTTGACAACAATTTGAAAACTGCCTCTGGGGCCGCGTAGAGGATTTTCACGGGTCACACCCGGACCCCGCGCCGAACCTTGGACAAACTTGCTCCAGATGCTCAATCACTCCCACTTTCTACTCAGTCCCTGTCCCGTTTCCTCTTTCTGTGTGAGCTGCAGAGAGGACAGAAACTATATTTGTATTGTTTTGTGATCCTACCTGTGTCCATGCTCATTCTTGTTGAAGATGTTGGATATTCTCCCTTGTTTGAACCTTCAGCCATGATATTGACAGATGTTCTCTGATTCTGAGACTCTGTAATGAGGATAATTTCAATGTCAGGATCAGATGCAAATATTAAAATCAGAAGCAGAGCATTGAGATCTTTACTGGTGCGTCAGATATATTTCAGAATATTACAATCTCTTGTTACCACGATATTAGTAGTAATAGACTTCAGTGTTCACCAAGGAGAGGGGCCATGTTTTTGAGGAAGAGAAGGTGTTACAGGCTAATAGGCTGGAGGAAATAGATGTTCGGAGGGAGGATATCCTGGTAGTTTTGAACAAACTGAAGGTCGATAAGTCCCCTGGGCCTGATGAAATGTATCCTAGGATTCTTTGGGAGGCAAGGGATGAGATTGCAGAGCCTTTGGCTTTGATCTGTGGGTCCTTGCTGTCCACGGGGATAGTGCCAGAGGACTGGAGAATGGCGAATGTTCTTCCTCTGGTTAAGAAAGGGAATAGAAATGACCCTGGTAATTATAGACCGGTTAGTCTTACTTCGGTGGTTGGTAAATTGAAGGAAAAGATCCTTCGGGATGGGATTTACGACCATTTAGAAAGATGCGGATCAATCCGGGATAGTCAGCACGGATTCGTGAAGGGCAAGTCGTGCCTCACAAATTTGATTGAATTTTTTGAGGAGGTAACTAAGTGTATTGATGAAGGTAGGGCAGTTGATGTCAGATACATGGATTTTAGTAAGGCATTTGATAAGGTCCCCCATGGTCGGCTTACGATGAAAGTAAGGAGGTGTGGGATAGAGGGAAAGTTGGCCGATTGGATAGGTAACTGGCTGTCTGATCGAAGACAGAGGGTGGTGGTGGATGGAAAATTTTCGGATTGGAGGCAGGTTGCTAGCGGAGTGCCGCAGGGATCAGTGCTTGGTCCTCTGCTCTTTGTGATTTTTATTAATGACTTAGAGGAGGGGGCTGAAGGGTGGATCAGTAAATTTGCAGATGACACCAAGATTGGTGGAGTAGTGGATGAGGTGGAGGGCTGTTGTAGGCTGCAAAGAGACATAGATAGGATGCAAAGCTGGGCTCAAAAATGGCAAATGGAGTTTAACCCTGATAAATGTGAAGTGATTCATTTTGGTCGTACTAATTTAAATGTGGATTACAGGGTCAAAGGTAGGGTTCTGAAGACTGTGGAGGAACAGAGAGATCTTGGGGTCCATATCCACAGATCTCTAAAGGTTGCCACTCAAGTGGATAGAGCTGTGAAGAAGGCCTATAGTGTGTTAGCTTTTATTAATGGGGGTTGGAGTTTAAGAGCCGTGGGGTTATGCTGCAACTGTACAGGACCTTGGTGAGACCACATTTGGAATATTGTTTGCAGTTCTGGTCACCTCACTATAAGAAGGATGTGGAAGCGCTGGAAAGAGTGCAGAGGAGATTTACCAGAATGCTGCCTGATTTGGACGGTAGGTCTTATGAGGAAAGGTTGAGGGAGCTCGGGCTGTTCTCTCTGGAGCGGAGGAGGCTGAGGGGAGACTTAATAGAGGTTAATAAAATGATGAAGGGGATAGATAGAGTGAACGTTCAAAGACTATTTCCTCGGGTGGATGGAGCTATTACAAGGGGGCATAACTATAGGGTTCGTGGTGGGAGATATAGGAAGGATATGAGAGGTAGGTTCTTTACGCAGAGAGTGGTTGGGGCGTGGAATGGACTGCCTGCAGTGATAGTGGAGTCAGACACTTTAGGAACATTTAAGCGGTTATTGGATAGGCACATGGAGCACACCAGGATGATAGGGAGTGGGATAGCTTGATCTTGGTTTCAGATAAAGCTCAGCACAACATTGTGGACGAAGGGCCTGTTCTGTGCTGCACTGTTCTATGTTCTATCTATATAGACGCGGCACGGTGGCTCAGTGGTGAGCACTGCTGCCTCACAGCACCAGGGACCCGGGTTCACTCCCCGGCTTGGGTCACTGTCTGTGCAGAGTCTGCACAGTCTGCACTCCAAAGATGTGCAGGATCGGTTTCTTGAGAGCCTGTGAACCGGTACAATTTACGGCTGCATGGGCGGCACAGCAGTTAGCACTGCTGCCTCACAATGCCAGGGAACCGGGCTCAATTCCGGCCTCGGGTGACTGTGTGGAGTTTGCACATTCTCACTGTGTCTGTGTGGCTTTCCTCCGGGTGCTCTGGTTTCCTCCCACAGTCCAAAGATGTGCGGGTTAGGTTGCTTGTGTAACATAATCTGACTGAGAAAATGCCGTCAAATAAAGAAAAAGTAGTGGAGCAGACAAATCTTATCCTAACCTGCAGTTTCTGTGCTTCCATGTAGAGTCTGCTAGTTTTCTCTTTGTAAATTCATTGCTACCAAACGTGATGTTGTTCCTGGTTTTCTTTCAGCAAATCACACTTCAGTAATTGGAGCTGATCTTTGTAATTTGAGATTTGTATGACATCTCGATGGGCAAAATGGCTTCCTGTTGTGCTGGAATGACTCTGACTGTCTCCGTCCTCCGACTGGAAGATGCTATTTGGAAAATAGATCATTGAGCCAGTTTAAAAACTCTGAACTATGAATAAAGTTAGTTACAAACAATTTGTAATTAATTGCTGTCATTGAGTTCAATAGGAGTTCATGCCTCTCGAATGAATCACTGGGTTTCTTCCTGAAACTGTGTCAAAACCCCATCGAATTTCTCATGTTTGGGCTTTCAAACAAGAGCCAGTGTCAGATGTTTCAATGCAGGATTTGATAACTTAAAAGGTGAACACATTAACCATTTAACTGCTGAATGAAAGTGTGGTTGCACAGAGAGAAATTTATTTCCCCAGGCTCACTCATATTATGAAACTGGATCTTATTCACTCCAGCTGCCTGTCGACCCTGCATCCTGTGCTCACTGACTGACATTGGGAATCAGTTCAGAAATGTCTCGATTTTAAAGTTCTCATTCTCATGTTCAATTTTCTGAATGATCTCACTCCTTCCGATCTCTTTAACATTCTCCAATGCTGTGACCATTCAAAGTTTCAGCATTCTTTCAATTCTGCATCCCTCATTTCTTTCATCCCTCCATTGTCAGCCGTGCCTTCATCTGCCTGGGTCTTGAGCTCCAGAATCTATTCCCTTCTATCCCTTAAAAATCTTTTTAAAATCTGCCTCTTTTATCAAGCTTTTACTCACCTGTCCAGTCAGGACAATAAGACAATAAACTTGCCTGATTTTGCGCCAGTGAAGGACTTTGGAATATTTTATAACGTTAAAGGAGCTATATAAATGCAAATTGCTTTTGTTGAAATAAAAGCAAAATACTGTGGATGCTGGAATCTGAAACAAAGGGTGGCACGGTGGCTCTGTGGTTAGCACCACTGACTCACAGTGCCAGGGATCCGGGTTCTATTCCCGGCTTGGGGCACTATGTGGGGACTCTGCACGTTCTACCAGTGTTTCCCTGGGTTTACTCTGTTGCTCTGGTTTCCTCCCACAGTCCAAAAGACGTGCTGCTTAGGTGCAATGGCTATGCTAAAACTCTCCCTCAATGTCACCCGAACAGGTGGCGGAGTGTGGCGACTAGGGGATTTTCACAACAACTTCATTGCAGTGTTAACATAAGCTTACTTGTGACACTCACAAATACACTTAAACTAAAGTGCTGGAAAATCTCAGCAGGTCTGACAGCATGTGCGGAGAGTGAATAGAATCAATGACCCTCAGTAGAGCTGACCATGGTCCTTGCGAGCATTCCCATCGGTGAAATGGCGCTAGTGGCGACAGGTTCTGAACTTTTGCACAAGACAAACAGATCGCCGCTCTCTCCTCGATTTGGGAATCGAGCCCTGACCACCAAAAATAATTTCTTTAATAACTCAGCTTTCCTTTGGAAACTTGACTTACGATATTTTATAGTATGTCTGGCTGACTGTGAGAAATGGAATCCCGGTATGAGGCCCAAAAATCATTCTTAGTGGTTGATTATCCATTAATTAAGTAAATTTCCTTCCACATCGGCATTGGCCTAATTCTGAAAATGATTCCCGAAGCTTCTTTTTGTGTGTGTGCTTGGATCTGGTGCTGGGAAATGAGCCAGACCAGGTGCTAGACTTGGAAGTTGGTGTGCATTTTGGTGATAGTGACCACAATTCGGTTACGTTCACCTTAGTGATGGAAAGGGATAGGCATGAACCTCGGGCCAGTGGTTTTAGCTGGGGGAAGGGTAATTATGAGGCTATTAGGAGAGAATTAGGAAACATAGGTTGGACTAGGAGATTACAGGGACTGGGAACGTCCGACATGTGGAGTTTTTTCAAGGAGCAGCTACTGCGAGTCTGTGATAGGTATGTCCCTGTCAGGCAAGGAGGAATTGGTAGGGCTAGGGAACCGTGGTGCACCAAAAAAGTTTCTTTGTTGGTTAAAAAGAAAAAGGAGGCTTATGTTCGGATGAGACGTGAGCACTCGGGTAGTGCACTAGAAAGCTTTAGATTGGCTAAGAGGGAGTTGAAGAGCGAGCTTAGAAGGGCTAAAAGGGGACATGAGAAGACTTTGGCGGATAGGGTTAAAGAGAATCCTAAGGCGTTCTATAGGTATGTCAAGAACAGAAGGTTGGTTAGGGCAAGTTTAGGGCCAGTTATAGATGGCAGAGGGAAGTTATGTGTGGAACCGGAGGAGATTGGTGAAGCATTGAACCAATATTTCTCTTCGGTGTTCACGCAAGGGGACATGAATATAGCTGAGGAGGACACTGGGTTGCAAGGGAGTAGAATAGACAGTATTACAGTTGATAAGGAGGATGTGCAGGATATTCTGGAGGGTCTGAAAATAGATAAATCCCCTGGTCCGGATGGGATTTATCCAAGGATTCTCTGGGAGGCAAGAGAAGTGATTGCAGAGCCTCTGGCTCTGATCTTCAGGTCGTCGTTGGCCTCTGGTATAGTACCAGAAGATTGGAGGTTAGCGAATGTTGTCCCATTGTTTAAGAAGGGGAACAGAGACTTCCCCGGGAATTATAGACCGGTGAGTCTCACTTCTGTTGTCGGCAAGATGTTGGAAAAAATTATAAGGGATAGGATTTATAGTTATTTGGAGAGTAATGAATTGATAGGTGATAGTCAGCATGGTTTTGTGGCAGGTAGGTCGTGCCTTACTAACCTTATTGAGTTTTTTGAGAAAGTGACCAAGGAGGTGGATGGGGGCAAGGCAGTGGACGTGGTATATATGGATTTTAGTAAGGCGTTTGATAAGGTTCACCATGGTAGGCTTCTGCAGAAAATGCAGATGTATGGGATTGGGGGTGATCTAGGAAATTGGATCAGGAATTGGCTAGCGGATAGGAAACAGAGGGTGGTGGTTGATAGTAAATATTCATCATGGAGTGCGGTTACAAGTGGTGTACCTCAGGGATCTGTTTTGGGGCCACTGCTGTTTGTAATATTTATTAATGATCTGGATGAGGGTATAGTTGGGTGGATTAGCAAATTTGCTGATGACACCAAAGTCGGTGGTGTGGTAGACAGTGAGGAAGGGTGTCGTAGTTTGCAGGAAGACTTAGACAGGTTGCAAAGTTGGGCCGAGAGGTGGCGGATGGAGTTTAATGCGGAGAAGTGTGAGGTAATTCACTTTGGTAGGAATAACAGATGTGTTGAGTATAGGGCTAACGGGAGGACTTTGAATAGTGTGGAGGAGCAGAGGGATCTAGGTGTATGTGTGCATAGATCCCTGAAAGTTGGGAATCAAGTAGATAAGGTTGTTAAGAAGGCATATGGTGTCTTGGCGTTTATTGGTCGGGGGATTGAATTTAGGAGTCGTAGCGTTATGTTGCAACTGTACACAACTCTGGTGCGGCCGCACTTGGAGTACTGTGTGCAGTTCTGGTCCCCACATTACAGGAAGGATGTGGAGGCTTTGGAGAGGGTGCAGAGGAGGTTTACCAGGATGTTGCCTGGTATGGAGGGGAGATCCTATGAGGAGAGGCTGAGGGATTTGGGATTGTTTTCGCTGGAAAGGCGGCGGCTAAGAGGGGATCTTATTGAAACATATAAGATGATTAGAGGTTTAGATAGGGTGGATAGTGATAGCCTTTTTCCTCTGATGGAGAAATCCAGCACGAGGGGGCATGGCTTTAAATTGAGGGGGGGTAGTTATAGAACCGATGTCAGGGGTAGGTTCTTTACCCAGAGGGTGGTGAGGGATTGGAATGCCCTGCCAGCATCAGTAGTAAATGCGCCTAGTTTGGGGGCGTTTAAGAGATCCGTAGATAGGTTCATGGACGAAAAGAAATTGGTTTAGGTTGGAGGGTCACAGTTTTTTTTTTAACTGGTCGGTGCAACATCGTGGGCCGAAGGGCCTGTTCTGCGCTGTAATGTTCTATGTTCTATGTTCGTTCATTTCTGCTTTGTTCAAGGAGTTGATGCAAAAGCTATCGGCTTCTCTTTCCCATCGGGCATTACGTGAGAAACTACTGCCTCCATCCCATACCATGATGCGTTACATGACAATTGCAAAGGTAAATTCGGATTCAAGTGTGTCAGGACTTCTGACTTTACTGGTGCCTCTTTAGCTTGTATGAAGGTTTTCTCACACGGACCCACCCATTTCCATTTCCTGTCACGACACAAAAGGTTGTGCAAAGGTTTAAGAATAGTCGCTAGATTAGTGACAAACCTTTCGTAAATAATACTTGAATAAGACCAAAGGAGAACTAAGATGATTGATGTTGAGGTGCGGGTGCCTCAGTAATGGCTTTGACTTTTGAAGGCAATTTGTGCAGTCTCTTTGCATCTATGACATGACCCAGATAGTCAACAGAAGATTGGAAAAAAATCACATTTATCTTTCCGTACTCTTAATCCGTGATCTTCTAGTCTCTGGAGTGCGGCATCTAGGTTGTGGAGATGTTCTTCCTCATTCTTTCCAGTGACTTAGACATCACCTGTGAAACACTGGACTCTTTCTCATCTGCTTCGAACTTGATCCATGGAACATTGGAACAACACAGGTGCAGACGTGATACCAAATGGAAGTCTTGTATATCTGAATAGCCCTTGGTGTGTCACAATAGTCAAATATTGTTGTGAATCTGGATCCACATTCATCTGGAGATAAGCATGACTAAGATCAATTTGACTAAAGTGTTGCCTTTAGCCAAACCAGTGAATAAATCCATCTTCCCCCATCAGTACAACAGCTGTTAGCTCTGGGATCGGGCATTTCCCAAGAGTTATCATTAACTCTCTACATCAGATGTGACACAGACAGCTGCCCAGTGAAATCCAGTGAGTCCCACAGATCTCCACAACCTGGTTCCAGGTGGGATCATGTTCACTGAGACTCCACACTGGTTAATCCCATTGGTTAAAGATTTACTCCCAATGCAGGGTGAAACCAGACTGATTCCCGTGGTAGAGAATATTCTCAAGGGAAATGTGGAGTTTGGTGATCAATGGTGAATTAAATGATCCTTCACTTGGTTTCTGACAGCCTGGCAGGTTTGTATTATGTTAAAATGTACATATGATCTGTTTGATTTGACGGAGTTTTGATATTAAGCTCTGGTAATTTATGAATTATATCTCTACACTTATACATTCTAAGTGGATATGGTTCCTCTGGACAGTCACACTCTCCATGAGATGTGTGCCCTGATTGAAGCTCCAATTTGAATATAGTTACCATATTACTCATTGCGTCAGCATATGATCAATGAACACTGTAGGAGGTGAAAATAGTTCCCACTCTTCGACTAATATGAACACTGATGTATAATATTGTAATTAATAAAGGTATCATTAAATCAGGTCATATGGTTTGAACTGAAGAACAAGAAAGGGATAATCACATTTCTGGGAGTATAACATCTGCCCCAGACAGTTCTGCCTATATCGTTGGCACCACGTAGGTGCCACCGATATAGGCAGAACAGGAACAGAGGTTCTGCAGAGGGAATATGAAAAGCTGGGAGCCAAATTAAAAAGCAGAACCAACAAGGTGGTAATCTCTGGATTACCACCTGAGCCACAAGCGAATTGGCGTAGGGTCAATAAGATTAAGGAGGTAAATGCGTGGCTCAAAGATTGGTGTGGGAGGAATGGGTTTGAATTCATGGGACATTGGCACCAGTATTGGGAAGATGGGACCTGTTCAGATGGGATGGTCTTCATCTGAATCGTGCTGGGACCAGAGTCCTGGCGAATCGTATAACCAGGGCTGTAAATAGGGCTTTAAACTAAATAGTGGGGGGTGGGTGGGTTCAGGGGTATGGGGAATTACAAAATCAAAGGTAAGGAGAGGGTACGAGTGAGGGTTAATGATGAGGACATTCATCTCGTTAAAGGAGTCAAGGGCTCAGGCAGAGTAAAAAAGGTGACAAACACAAGAAGGGAGGTGGTCAACATACTGCAAGGAGATGGTCTGGGGAAGGATAACCAGTTTGCGACAGGTAGGGACAGAGCGTGCAATCAAAAGAATGCACTAACAAATCGGGTCCATATAAAGGCTAGCATAAAGACACTTTACCTGAATGCACGTAGCATTCGAAACAAAGTGAATGAGTTGTTGGAACAAATCGGTACAAATGGGTATGATCTAGTGGCCATTCCAGAAACGTGGTTGCAGGGTGACCAGGACTGGGAACTGAATATCCAGGGGTATCAGACATTTCGGAAGGATAGACAGGAAGGAAAAGGAGGTGGGGTAGCTCTGTTAATTAAAGATAACATCAGGGCGGAAGTGAGAGACGATATAGGCTTTCAGGAGCAGAATGTGGAATCGTTGTGGGTGGAGATAAGGAATAGTAAGGGGAGAAAGTCACTGGTGGGTGTGGTCTATAGGCCCCCAAATAATAACTTTGAGGTGGTTCGGGCTATAAACAAGCAAATAATGGATGCGTGCAAAAACGGAACAGCAATAATCATGGGGGATTTTAACCTGCACATTGATTGGTTGACTCAAGTCGGACGCGGTGGACTTGAGGAAGAGTTCTTAGAATGCTGTCGGGATAGTTTCCTCGAACAGTATGTTACAGAACCTACGAGGGAGCGAGCTACCTTGGATCTGGTCCTGTGTAATGAGACAGGTAAAATTAATGATCTTCTTGTGAGGGATCCTCTTGCAATGAGTGATCACAATATGGTTGAATTTCTAATCCAAATGGAGGGTGAGAAAGTAGGGTCCCAAACCAGTGTCCTCTGCTTGAATAGAAGGGAGTACAATAGGATGAGGGCAGAATTGGCTAATGTAGACTGGGAGCGCAGACTAGTTGGTAGGACAGCTGAGCAACAGTGGCGGATTTTTAAGGAGATTTTTCTCAGTACTCAGCAAAAATATATTCCTGTGATAAAAAAGGAATGTAAGAAAAGGGATAACCAGCCATGGATAACTAAGGAAATAAAGGAGAGTATTAAATTAAAAACCGATGCACACAGAGTGGCCAAAACTCGTGGGGAATTAGAAGATTGGGAAAGCTTTAAAAAACAACAAAGAACGACTAAGAAAGCGATAAATAAAGGAAAGATAGATTATGAAACTAAACTAGCACAAAATATAAAAACTGATAGTAAAAGTTTTTACAAATATATAAAAAGGAAAAGAGTAGCTAAAGTAAATGTTGGACCCTTAGAAGACGAGAAGGGGGAAATGGCCGAGGCCTTCAACAAGTTTTTTGTGTCGGTCTTCACGGTAGAGGACACAAATAGCTTACCGAAAATTGATGGTCATGGGACTGTAGGGGGTGAGGTCCTTCAAACGATTACTATTACTAAAGAGGTTGTGCTTGGTAGGCTAATGGGACTAAAGGTAGACAAGTCCCTGGGCCCGGATGGAATGCATCCCAGAGTACTGAAAGAAATGGCAGAAGTAATAGCAGATGCGTTGGTTGTAATTTATCAAAATTCGCTGGATTCTGGGGAAGTGCTGGCTGATTGGAAAACAGCTAATGTGACGCCACTGTTCAAAAAAGGAGGTAGACAAAAGGCGGGTAACTACAGGCCGGTTAGCTTAACGTCCGTAGTTGGGAAATTGCTGGAATCCATCATTAAAGAAGAAATAGCAGGACACCTGGAAAAAAATGGTTTGATCAAGTAGACGCAGCATGGATTCATGAAGGGAAAGTCGTGTTTGACGAATTTACTGGATTTTTATGAAGATGTAACGAGTGCAGTTGACAGAGGGGAACCGGTGGATGTGGTGTTTTTGGATTTCCAGAAGGCGTTCGATAAGGTGCCTCACAAAAGGTTGCTGCCGAAGATTAGGGTACAGGGAGTTGGGGGTAAAGTGTTAGCGTGGATTGCGGATTGGCTATCTAACAGGAAGCAGAGAGTTGGAATAAATGGGTGCTTTTCTGGTTGGCAGTTGGTGACTAGTGACGTGCCGCAGGGATCGGTGCTGGGGGCTCAACTGTTTACCATATACATAGACAATCTGGAGGAGGGGACCGAATGTAGCGTAACAAAGTTTGCGGATGATACAAAGATGAATGGGAAAGCGAATTGTGTGGAGGATGCGGAAAGTCTGCAGAGAGATTTGGATAGGCTAAGTGAGTGGGCGAGGATCTGGCAGATGGAGTATAACGTTGACAAGTGTGAGGTTATCCACTTTGGAAGGAATAATAGTAAAATGGACTATTATTTAAATGGTGAAAAATTACAACATGCCACTGTGCAGAGGGACCTGGGGGTCCTTGTGCATGAATCGCAAAAACTCAGTTTGAGGGTGCAGCAGGTGATCAAGAAGGCAAATGGAATGTTGGCCTTTATCGCGAAGGGGATGGAGTTCAAAGCAGGGAGGGCTTGCTGCAATTGTACAGGGTACTGGTGAGGCCGCAACTGGAGTACTGTGTGCAATTTTGGTCCCCTTATTTGCGGAAGGATGTGTTGGCCTTGGAGGGAGTACAGAGAAAGTTCACCAGGTTGATACCGGAGATGAGGGGGTTAGCTTATGAGGAGAGATTGAGTAGATTGGGCCTGTACTCGTTGGAGTTTAGAAGGCTGAGGGGAGATCTTATAGAGACATATAAGATAATGAAGGGGCTAGACAGGGTAGAGGCAGAGAGATTCTTTCCACTTCGAAAGGAAACAAAAACTAGAGGACACAGCCTCAAAATAAGAGCGAGTCAGTTTAGGAGAGTTGAGGAGGAACTTCTTCTCTCAGAGGGTAGTGAATCTCTGGAATTCTCTGCCCATTGAAGCAGTGGAGGCTACCTTGTTAAATATGTTTAAGTGACAGGTTGATAGATTGCTGATCAATAAGGGAATTAAGGGTTATGGGGAGCAGGCGCGTAAGTGGAACTAAACCATTATCAGATCAACCATGATCTTATTGAATGGCAGGGCAGGCTCGAGGGGCGAGATGGCCTACTCCTGCTCCTATTTCTTATGTTCTTCTGCTCTTAAAAGAAAGTCAATGAGCAAATATGTAGTGAAATTGCTGAGAAGAATGTATTCAAGAGGTGGCTCAATATTGTAATTGGGGCGAATGGGATCAAAGGTTAGAGGGAGAAAGCAGGCTTAGGCTATTGAGTTGGATGATCAGCCATGATCGGAATGAATGGCGGAGCAGGCTTGAAGGGCCAAATTGCCTTCTCCTGCTCCTATCTTCTACATTTCAATGCATAGAACATAGAACAGTACAGCTCAGGAAAAGGCCCTTCAGCCCATAATGTTGTGTTAAAGATGATGCCTAATCCCTTCTGCCTGCCCTTGGTTCAAGCATATCCCTCTCTTCTTTGCATATTCATGTGCTTCTCTAAAAGCCTGTTAAATGCCCCTGTCGAATCTGCCTCCACCACCACACCTGGCAATTCGTTCCAAACACCTACCACTGCCACCAATGGCAGCGCGTTCCAGATACCTGCCTCTCTCTGTGTGAAAAACTTGCCACTCACATCTCCTTTGAATATTCCCCCTCTCACGTTGAGTGCATGCCCCCGAGTAGTAGACATTTGAACTCTGGATAGAAAGTTCTGACTGTCAACCCGATCATCATTTTATAGGTTTCTATCAGGTCTCTCCTCAGCCTCTGCCCCTGCAGAGAAAAGAACCCTAGTTTGTCCAGCCTCTCCTTATAGCTCATACCCTCCAATCTAGGCAGCATTCTGGTAAACCTCTTCTGCAACCTCTACAAAGCCTCCACACCCTTCCTGTAATGTGGCAACCAGAACTGAATGCAAGACTCAAAGTGCAGCCCAACCAAAGTTTTATAAAGCTGCAACATGACATCCTAACTCTTGAACTCAATGCCCTGACCAATAAAGGCAAGCAAGACATATGCCTTCTGTATTATTGTAAACCAGCAACAAATACACCAAACGGGGTGGATTCTGGCCCAGTGGAGTTATTCAAGAAGATGCTCAGAATTTCATTAATTCAGGATAACAAGTGAAGTGAATCAATGGCAGGTCATCGTTAACTGTCCTTATCGAGGATGACATCTACTCAGAGTAAATGGAGTTAAGATGCAGATGAGTCAAAATTTAATTAAATAGAGGAAGGGCTCAAGGGGCAGAATGACTGCCTCCTGTTACTATATTTAAATGTTGGTTGAATAATGATGTGTGAAACTTCTGGAGGATTTGTACGTCCCTTTTAATGAGTTGAACTTGTTTTCTTTATTTCAGATCGTGCAACATTTTTATTCAGAGAATGATCAGATAACCGGTATCAAGGAGCAAACTTTATAAATGATAGTTCAGAAAAACACATGCAATGTTCCATCCTGTGCCAGTTATAGAATGAGGCCTCTAAACTTACTGCTGGTTTTATTCTGGGTTCAACCAAAAACTCTGAACAAGAGATTTACTCTCTCGTGATATTAAATACAGATTTGGAAATAACTGATTTATAACCTGATCCAATATGCTGAGGATTCTAGATTGGATCCATGAGGTTAAATATTAATTTTGATGTCAAACTGATAACAGTGAGACAGGTCAGAGCAGTGTGCACTCTGACACTGTTTCCAACTCTCCAGCTCTGTTGGACAAGGTCCACTGGTTCTCCTGCGCCCAGCGGGCAGGACAAGACAACATGTACTCAGGTTGTTGTTTGACTACGAGTAAGTTACAGACACATTGTAGAGTCCTAATGATTTACTTTGAACCACAGCGAAAAAGCTTGTCTGTTCCAACAACTTTATTGAGCAGTGTTATGACCTGTACCTAGTTTTCCATTTTTGGACTTATTTTGATCTTTTGGAAACAGATATTTCTTTGCTTTCACTGCTGGCCTCGCTTTATTAATTCACGTTACTGACACTAAAACCAACACTGATAAATTCAGTAATATTAGCTCATCAAATATGCCCTTAAACAAGCTGCATTGGATCAAACCTCCTATGAAATGGACAGCTTTATCAGAAGTTTAAACATTATCTAGGATGCTGCGACTGCGAGGTGTGTACAGCATTTCACAGTGTATCAGGATGCTACTGGATGTGTACAGGGTTTCACAGTGTATCAGGATACTACTGGATGTGTACAGAGTTTCACAGTGTATCAGGATGCTACTGGATGTGTACAGAGATTCAAAGTGTATCAGGATGCTACTGGATGTGTACAGAGTTTCACAGTGTATCAGGATGCTACTGGATGTGTACAGAGATTCAAAGTGTATCAGGATACTACTGGATGTGTACAGGGTTTCACAGTGTATCAGGATGCTACTGGATGTGTACAGGGTTTCACAGTGTATCAGGATACTACTGGATGTGTACAGGGTTTCACAGTGTATCAGGATGCTACTGGATGTGTACAGGGTTTCACAGTGTATCAGGATGCTACTGGATGTGTACAGAGTTTCACAGTGTATCAGGATGCTACTGGATGTGTACAGGGTTTCACAGTGTATCAGGATGCTACTGGATGTGTACAGAGTTTCACAGTGTATCAGGATGCTACTGGATGTGTACAGGGTTTCACAGTGTATCAGGATGCTCCTGGATGTGTGCAGAGTTTCACAGTGTATCAGGATGCTTCTGGATGTGTACAGAGTTTCACAGTGTATCAGGATGCTACTGGATGTGTACAGGGTTTCACAGTGTATCAGGATACTACTGGATGTGTACAGAGTTTCACAGTGTATCAGGATGCTACTGGATGTGTACAGAGATTCAAAGTGTATCAGGATGCTACTGGATGTGTACAGAGTTTCACAGTGTATCAGGATGCTACTGGATGTGTACAGAGATTCAAAGTGTATCAGGATACTACTGGATGTGTACAGGGTTTCACAGTGTATCAGGATGCTACTGGATGTGTACAGGGTTTCACAGTGTATCAGGATACTACTGGATGTGTACAGAGTTTCACAGTGTATCAGGATGCTACTGGATGTGTACAGGGTTTCACAGTGTATCAGGATGCTACTGGATGTGTACAGGGTTTCACAGTGTATCAGGATGCTACTGGATGTGTACAGAGTTACACAGTGTATCAGGATGCTACTGGATGTGTACAGAGTTTCACAGTGTATCAGGATGCTCCTGGATGTGTGCAGAGTTTCACAGTGTATCAGGATGCTTCTGGATGTGTACAGAGTTTCACAGTGTATCAGGATGCTACTGGATGTGTACAGGGTTTCACAGTGTATCAGGATGCTACTGGATGTGTGCAGAGTTTCACAGTGTATCAGGATGCTTCTGGACGTGTACAGAGTTTCACAGTGTATCAGGATGCTACTGGATGTGTACAGAGTTTCACAGTGTATCAGGATGCTACTGGATGTGTGCAGAGTTTCACAGTGTATCAGGATGCTACTGGAGGTGTACATGGTTTCACAGTGTATCAGGATGCTACTGGATGTGTACAGAGTTTCACAGTGTATCAGGATGCTACTGGATGTGTGCAGAGTTTCACAGTGTATCAGGATGCTACTGGATGTGTACAGGGTTTCACAGTGTATCAGGATGCTACTGGATGTGTACAGGGTTTCACAGTGTATCAGGATACTACTGGATGTGTACAGAGTTTCACAGTGTATCAGGATACTACTGGATGTGTACAGAGTTTCACAGTGTATCAGGATACTACTGGATGTGTACAGAGTTTCACAGTGTATCAGGATGCTACTGGATGTGTACAGGGTTTCACAGTGTATCAGGATGCTACTGGATGTGTACAGGGTTTCACAGTGTATCAGGATGCTACTGGATGTGTACAGGGTTTCACAGTGTATCAGGATACTACTGGATGTGTACAGAGTTTCACAGTGTATCAGGATACTACTGGATGTGTACAGAGTTTCACAGTGTATCAGGATACTACTGGATGTGTACAGGGTTTCACAGTGTATCAGGATACTACTGGATGTGTACAGGGTTTCACAGTGTATCAGGATGCTACTGGATGTGTACAGGGTTTCACAGTGTATCAGGATGCTACTGGATGTGTACAGGGTTTCACAGTGTATCAGGATACTACTGGATGTGTACAGGGTTTCACAGTGTATCAGGATACTACTGGATGTGTACAGAGTTTCACAGTGTATCAGGATACTACTGGATGTGTACAGAGTTTCACAGTGTATCAGGATACTACTGGATGTGTACAGGGTTTCACAGTGTATCAGGATACTACTGGATGTGTACAGGGTTTCACAGTGTATCAGGATGCTACTGGATGTGTACAGGGTTTCACAGTGTATCAGGATGCTACTGGATGTGTACAGGGTTTCACAGTGTATCAGGATGCTACTGGATGTGTACAGGGTTTCACAGTGTATCAGGATGCTACTGGATGTGTACAGGGTTTCACAGTGTATCAGGATGCTACTGGATGTGTACAGGGTTTCACAGTGTATCAGGATGCTACTGGATGTGTACAGGGTTTCACAGTGTATCAGGATACTACTGGATGTGTACAGGGTTTCACAGTGTATCAGGATGCTACTGGATGTGTACAGGGTTTCACAGTGTATCAGGATGCTACTGGATGTGTACAGAGTTTCACAGTGTATCAGGATGCTACTGGATGTGTACAGGGTTTCACAGTGTATCAGGATACTACTGGATGTGTACAGAGTTTCACAGTGTATCAGGATACTACTGGATGTGTACAGAGTTTCACAGTGTATCAGGATGCTACTGGATGTGTACAGGGTTTCACAGTGTATCAGGATACTACTGGATGTGTACAGGGTTTCACAGTGTATCAGGATGCTACTGGATGTGTACAGAGTTTCACAGTGTATCAGGATGCTACTGGATGTGTACAGGGTTTCACAGTGTATCAGGATACTACTGGATGTGTACAGAGTTTCACAGTGTATCAGGATACTACTGGATGTGTACAGGGTTTCACAGTGTATCAGGATACTACTGGATGTGTACAGAGTTTCACAGTGTATCAGGATACTACTGGATGTGTACAGAGTTTCACAGTGTATCAGGATACTACTGGATGTGTACAGGGTTTCACAGTGTATCAGGATACTACTGGATGTGTACAGGGTTTCACAGTGTATCAGGATGCTACTGGATGTGTACAGGGTTTCACAGTGTATCAGGATGCTACTGGATGTGTACAGGGTTTCACAGTGTATCAGGATGCTACTGGATGTGTACAGGGTTTCACAGTGTAACAGGATGCTACTGGATGTGTACAGGGTTTCACAGTGTATCAGGATGCTACTGGATGTGTACAGGGTTTCACAGTGTATCAGGATACTACTGGATGTGTACAGAGTTTCAGTGTATCAGGATGCTACTGGATGTGTACAGGGTTTCACAGTGTATCAGGATGCTACTGGATGTGTACAGGGTTTCACAGTGTATCAGGATACTACTGGATGTGTACAGGGTTTCACAGTGTATCAGGATACTACTGGATGTGTACCGAGTTTCACAGTGTATCAGGATGCTACTGGATGTGTACAGGGTTTCACAGTGTATCAGGATGCTACTGGATGTGTACAGGGTTTCACAGTGTATCAGGATGCTACTGGATGTGTACAGGGTTTCACAGTGTAACAGGATGCTACTGGATGTGTACAGGGTTTCACAGTGTATCAGGATGCTACTGGATGTGTACAGGGTTTCACAGTGTATCAGGATGCTACTGGATGTGTACAGGGTTTCACAGTGTATCAGGATACTACTGGATGTGTACAGAGTTTCAGTGTATCAGGATGCTACTGGATGTGTACAGGGTTTCACAGTGTATCAGGATGCTACTGGATGTGTACAGGGTTTCACAGTGTATCAGGATGCTACTGGATGTGTACAGGGTTTCACAGTGTATCAGGATACTACTGGATGTGTACAGAGTTTCAGTGTATCAGGATGCTACTGGATGTGTACAGGGTTTCACAGTGTATCAGGATACTACTGGATGTGTACAGAGTTTCAGTGTAACAGGATGCTACTGGATGTGTACAGGGTTTCACAGTGTATCAGGATACTACTGGATGTGTACAGAGTTTCAGTGTATCAGGATGCTACTGGATGTGTACAGGGTTTCACAGTGTATCAGGATGCTACTGGATGTGTACAGGGTTTCACAGTGTATCAGGATGCTACTGGATGTGTACAGAGTTTCACAGTGTATCAGGATGCTACTGGATGTGTACAGAGTTTCACAGTGTATCAGGATACTACTGGATGTGTACAGGGTTTCACAGTGTATCAGGATACTACTGGATGTGTACAGGGTTTCACAGTGTATCAGGATACTACTGGATGTGTACAGGGTTTCACAGTGTATCAGGATACTACAGGATGTGTACAGGGTTTCACAGTGTATCAGGATACTACTGGATGTGTACAGGGTTTCACAGTGTATCAGGATGCTACTGGATGTGTACAGAGTTTCACAGTGTATCAGGATGCTACTGGATGTGTACAGAGTTTCACAGTGTATCAGGATACTACTGGATGTGTACAGGGTTTCACAGTGTATCAGGATACTACTGGATGTGTACAGGGTTTCACAGTGTATCAGGATACTACTGGATGTGTACAGAGTTTCACAGTGTATCAGGATACTACTGGATGTGTACAGGGTTTCACAGTGTATCAGGATACTACTGGATGTGTACAGAGTTTCACAGTGTATCAGGATACTACTGGATGTGTACAGGGTTTCACAGTGTATCAGGATGCTACTGGATGTGTACAGAGTTTCACAGTGTATCAGGATGCTACTGGATGTGTACAGGGTTTCACAGTGTATCAGGATACTACTGGATGTGTACAGGGTTTCACAGTGTATCAGGATGCTACTGGATGTGTACAGGGTTTCACAGTGTATCAGGATGCTACTGGATGTGTACAGAGTTTCACAGTGTATCAGGATGCTACTGGATGTGTACAGGGTTTCACAGTGTATCAGGATACTACTGGATGTGTACAGAGTTTCACAGTGTATCAGGATACTACTGGATGTGTGCAGCGTTTCACAGTGTATCAGGATGCTACTGGATGTGTACAGGGTTTCACAGTGTATCAGGATACTACTGGATGTGTACAGGGTTTCACAGTGTATCAGGATGCTACTGGATGTGTACAGGGTTTCACAGTGTATCAGGATGCTACTGGATGTGTACAGAGTTTCACAGTGTATCAGGATGCTACTGGATGTGTACAGGGTTTCACAGTGTATCAGGATACTACTGGATGTGTACAGAGTTTCACAGTGTATCAGGATACTACTGGATGTGTACAGGGTTTCACAGTGTATCAGGATACTACTGGATGTGTACAGAGTTTCACAGTGTATCAGGATACTACTGGATGTGTACAGAGTTTCACAGTGTATCAGGATACTACTGGATGTGTACAGGGTTTCACAGTGTATCAGGATACTACTGGATGTGTACAGGGTTTCACAGTGTATCAGGATGCTACTGGATGTGTACAGGGTTTCACAGTGTATCAGGATGCTACTGGATGTGTACAGGGTTTCACAGTGTATCAGGATGCTACTGGATGTGTACAGGGTTTCACAGTGTAACAGGATGCTACTGGATGTGTACAGGGTTTCACAGTGTATCAGGATGCTACTGGATGTGTACAGGGTTTCACAGTGTATCAGGATACTACTGGATGTGTACAGAGTTTCAGTGTATCAGGATGCTACTGGATGTGTACAGGGTTTCACAGTGTATCAGGATGCTACTGGATGTGTACAGGGTTTCACAGTGTATCAGGATACTACTGGATGTGTACAGGGTTTCACAGTGTATCAGGATACTACTGGATGTGTACCGAGTTTCACAGTGTATCAGGATGCTACTGGATGTGTACAGGGTTTCACAGTGTATCAGGATGCTACTGGATGTGTACAGGGTTTCACAGTGTATCAGGATGCTACTGGATGTGTACAGGGTTTCACAGTGTAACAGGATGCTACTGGATGTGTACAGGGTTTCACAGTGTATCAGGATGCTACTGGATGTGTACAGGGTTTCACAGTGTATCAGGATACTACTGGATGTGTACAGAGTTTCAGTGTATCAGGATGCTACTGGATGTGTACAGGGTTTCACAGTGTATCAGGATGCTACTGGATGTGTACAGGGTTTCACAGTGTATCAGGATGCTACTGGATGTGTACAGGGTTTCACAGTGTATCAGGATACTACTGGATGTGTACAGAGTTTCAGTGTATCAGGATGCTACTGGATGTGTACAGGGTTTCACAGTGTATCAGGATACTACTGGATGTGTACAGAGTTTCAGTGTAACAGGATGCTACTGGATGTGTACAGGGTTTCACAGTGTATCAGGATACTACTGGATGTGTACAGAGTTTCAGTGTATCAGGATGCTACTGGATGTGTACAGGGTTTCACAGTGTATCAGGATGCTCCTGGATGTGTACAGGGTTTCACAGTGTATCAGGATGCTACTGGATGTGTACAGAGTTTCACAGTGTATCAGGATGCTACTGGATGTGTACAGAGTTTCACAGTGTATCAGGATACTACTGGATGTGTACAGGGTTTCACAGTGTATCAGGATACTACTGGATGTGTACAGGGTTTCACAGTGTATCAGGATACTACTGGATGTGTACAGGGTTTCACAGTGTACCAGGATACTACAGGATGTGTACAGGGTTTCACAGTGTATCAGGATACTACTGGATGTGTACAGGGTTTCACAGTGTATCAGGATGCTACTGGATGTGTACAGAGTTTCACAGTGTATCAGGATGCTACTGGATGTGTACAGGGTTTCACAGTGTATCAGGATGCTACTGGATGTGTACAGGGTTTCACAGTGTATCAGGATGCTACTGGATGTGTACAGAGTTTCACAGTGTATCAGGATGCTACTGGATGTGTACAGGGTTTCACAGTGTATCAGGATGCTACTGGATGTGTACAGAGTTTCACAGTGTATCAGGATGCTACTGGATGTGTACAGGGTTTCACAGTGTATCAGGATACTACTAGATGTGTACAGGGTTTCACAGTGTATCAGGATACTACTGGATGTGTACAGGGTTTCACAGTGTATCAGGATACTACTGGATGTGTACAGAGTTTCACAGTGTATCAGGATGCTACTGGATGTGTACAGGGTTTCAGTGTATCAGGATGCTACTGGATGTGTACAGGGTTTCACAGTGTATCAGGATGCTACTGGATGTGTACAGGGTTTCAGTGTATCAGGATGCTACTGGATGTGTGCAGTGTTTCACAGTGTATCAGGATACTACTGGATGTGTACAGAGTTTCACAGTGTATCAGGATGCTACTGGATGTGTACAGGGTTTCAGTGTATCAGGATGCTACTGGATGTGTGCAGTGTTTCACAGTGTATCAGGATGCTACTGGATGTGTACAGAGTTTCACAGTGTATCAGGATACTACTGGATGTGTACAGGGTTTCACAGTGTATCAGGATGCTACTGGATGTGTGCAGTGTTTCACAGTGTATCAGGATGCTACTGGATGTGTACAGAGTTTCACAGTGTATCAGGATGCTACTGGATGTGTACAGGGTTTCAGTGTATCAGGATGCTACTGGATGTGTGCAGTGTTTCACAGTGTATCAGGATGCTACTGGATGTGTACAGAGTTTCACAGTGTATCAGGATGCTACTGGATGTGTACAGGGTTTCACAGTGTATCAGGATGCTACTGGATGTGTACAGGGTTTCACAGTGTATCAGGATGCTACTGGATGTGTACAGGGTTTCACATTGTATCAGGATACTACTGGATGTGTACAGGGTTTCACAGTGTATCAGGATGCTACTGGATGTGTACAGGGCTTCACAGTGTATCAGGATGCTACTGGATGTGTACAGGGTTTCAGTGTATCAGGATGCTACTGGATGTGTACAGGGTTTCAGTGTATCAGGATACTACTGCATGTGTACAGGGTTTCACAGTGTATCAGGACCTGTCAGGTGTAGATCAGTCGCTTCTGACTGGCTCTTGCAGCTGCAGCAATCAGATTGCTGATCAAGTTGCTATTAAATGGTGACCCCCACAATAAGGTTGGTCGATGAGCCAATAGTGGCACCGCTTTTGAATGTCAAGGGGAGTTGGTCAGACTTTCTCGTCTTGAGGACAATCATTACTTGATCACCTGTTGCACCTGCAGACTGGGTTTTTGCGTCTCATGCACAAGGACCCCCAGGTCCCTTTGCACAGCAGCATGTTGTAATTTTCTTCCATTTAGATAATAATCCAATTTGCTATTATTTCCTCCAAAGTGAATAACCTCGCATTTGTCAACGTTATACTACATCTGCCAGATCCTCGCCCACTCACTCAGCCTGTCCAAATCTCTCTGCAGACCTTCTATGCCCTCCACACGATTCACTTTTCCACTTATCTTTGTGTCGTCTGCAAACTTTGTTACCCTACACTCAGTCCCCTCCTCCAGATCGTCTATATAAATGGTAAATAGTTGAGGCCCCAGGACCGATCCCTGCGGCACGCCACGAGCTACCATCTGCCAACCAGAAAAGCACCCATTTATTCCGACTCTCTGCTTCCTGTCGGATAGCCAATCCCCAATCCACGCTAACACCCTACCCCCAACTCCGTGTGACCCAAAAGGCAAATGGGATGTTGGCCTATATCGCAAGGGGGATAGAATATAAAAGCAGAGATGTCTTGCTGCATCTGTACAGGGCATTGGTGAGGCCGCAGCTGGAAGACTGTGTGCAGTATTAGTCCCCTTATTTGCAGAAGGATATATTGGCCTTGGAGGGAGTGCAGAGAATGTTCACCAGGTTGATACCAGAGATGAGGGGTGTTGATTATGAGGAGAGACTGAGCAGATTGGGTTTGTACTCGTTGGAATTTAGAAGACTGAGGGCGGATCTTACAGAGACCTATAAGATAATGAAGGGGCTGGATAGGGTAGAGGTGGAGAGATTCTTTCCACTTAGAAAGGAAGCAAGAACTGGAGGGCACAGCCTCAAAATAAAGGGGGGTCAGTTGAGGACAGAGTTGAGGAGGAACTTCTTCTCTCAGAGGGTGGTGAATCTCTGGAATTCTCTGCCCACTGAAGTGGTGGAGGCGACCTCGTTGAATATGTTTAAATCATGGATAGATGGATTCCTGATCGGTAAGGGAATTAGGGGTTATAGGGATCAAGCGGGTAAGTGGAACTGATCCACTTCAGATCAGCCATGATCGTATTGAATGGCGGGGCAGGCTCGAGCGGCTCGATGGCCGACTCCTGCTCCTATTTCTTATGTTCTTATGTTCTTATTACTTGTCATTTGTGTGGCATGAATGTACTTGTCAATAACCAGTTGAAGGCTGAACGGACCCAGATCTTCCTTCATGCATCAAGGACTGTTTGATTATTTGTGAGGCATTGTGAAAAGAACTAGAGCGATCATAAGATCATCAGTTTGATAAGAAACAGGAACAGGAGTCAGACATTTGGCACATTGATGCTGCTGAACCATTCAATAAGATCATTGCTGAATTGATTACAGTTTCAACTCTGCTTTCTTGTCTGTCCCAATATCCCTTGACTCCGTTATTGGTCAATGATCAGTCATGAAAGGATTCAATGCCCCCCACCCCCACCCCCCGCCATTTCCACCACTCTGAGGAACTGAATTCTGAAGACAAATTATCTTCTGAGGAAATAAGTCGCTCCTTGTATCTTAGAATTAAATGGGAGACACCTTGGGTCAGAATTCTCCAGTTTCACACAACCCGCTCCTGCTAACAGCGAGAACAGAGAATTTGGCGCTCAGCCAAGTCTCCATTCACAGCAGCGGGACTGGAGAATCCCAGCCACAGGCGAGGTTGGTGAATTCTGGCCTTTATTTTTAAACTGTGTCCCCTCTCTGCTCTCTGCATCTATCCTGTCAAGCCCGTTCAGAATTTCACAAACAGTGGAGTTCCGTTGTAACACGTTGTAACGATTTAGCGCGAAATCGGATATGACGCGATGAATCATTGGACCCTTTTTTTTGCTCTTTCCGGTTTAGTGATTTAGGGCGACCCCGATGACATTCACGATAACATTTTATGGACCCCAGCCATCGCGTTACAACGGGGCTCCACTGTATTTCACTATCATCTTTTATTCTTCTGAACTCCGAGTATAGGTCCAACCTGCTCAGCCTTTCCTCATAAAACAACCCTTCAACTTTCTCTGAACTGCTTCCAATGTCAGTAATCCTCCTTAGATAGAAGACCAAACCCCGACACAGTATTCCAGTTGTATTCTCACCAAAGCTGTACAGTGATGAAGGAGGCAGTTTGAGTAGTGGCATTAATACTGGACGAGTAATCCAGAGACCCAGGGTAATGCTCTGGGAATTTGGGTTCCCAAGTCCCACCATGACAGATGATGAATCAATTTGGGGTAAAATCTAGAATTAAAAGTCTAATTGGAGGAAATCTGTGACTCATGAATCAGTAATGTTAACTCTGAAATGGTTTAGCAAGCCAGGTCAAGGAGAATGGGCAATAGGTGTTGGCCCAACCAGAATGATTTTTTAAAAAAGTTGCAGAAAGGCTTCCTTTCTCATACTCCATTCCTCCTCACAAAAAATGAATGAATGTTCCATTTACCTATTTGAATGTTAACTTGTGATTCACATCCAAGGCCAACAGATCCCTCTGTACTGCAGCAATCAGCAGTTGCTCTCTTCCTGAACATCTGCCAAGCTTTTGCTTTTTCACTTAATCTAGTTCAATTTCTACAGTCCTGAGATGTCCCTCACAACTTGCTTTAGTATCTTTGGCGACAATACAGAAGTCACTCCAAGTATCTAAGAACAGGAGGAGGACACTCAGCCTCTCGATCCTGTTGCACAGAAGTACCTGCAGCCATTCTGCTAATTGAACATGTTAGAAAGGAATAAAAGTTATGCTGTACAGCACAACAAGCCTGGTAGACAGGAGGAATCGGTGATCATTCAGTCCCTTAAGCCTATTTTAACATTCAATTAGATCGGAGTTGATCTGGACCTCAACTCCATCTGCCCACATTAGCTCATATCCATTCACAAAAACAGAAAATGCTGGAAAATCTCAGCCGGTGTATCAGCATCTGTGAAGAGAGAATAGAGCCAAAGTTTTGATACAGGATGACCCTTCGTCAGAACTTTTATTTTCGCTCATACTTTAAGTTTCCTCCTACAAGCTGTAATTGAATCAGAATTCGACCCTATTGAGTTCCGAGAAATCAGGAACACAGAGAGACTAGTATTTATTTATTATTATTATTTTACTTTTATTATTCCTATTTATTATTACGATTATTTATTTTTTCCAGCATTTTCTCTCTTGGACACAGAGAGACTATGTGAGTTGGAAAACTGGAAATTTATGAATAGGCAGTGTGAGGCCATCCACATTAGTTCTGAGTATTTTCTCAGAAGGAAGTTATGAGGGACATTGGATGAAAAAGTGATTTCCGTCTCCAGGTAAAAGAGATAAAAGCAAAGGAATTAGGGAAGGAATTTCAGAGCTGCAGGTCTTGGCAGTTGAAGGCACAGCCGCTAATGCTGGGGTCAAAGGGAGTGCAGATACACAGCAGGCCAAACATGGAGGAATGCAGAGATCTCAATCGGGAAAAACCATGGACCTCTGTGAACAGGAAGTTGAAAATTCTAGGGTTGGAAGAAGACACAAAGCTGAATAGAAATGAAGCCTCAAAGGGATATGAATTGCAGGGTGAGATAGTTCTCCTCGGATGACAAACTGAATAATTTAGGCTTATACTCTGAGTTGAGAGAAATGAGAGGTGATTGCACTGAAACATACAAGTATCTGAAAGAGCTGGGCAATGTAGACACTAAGTAGCTGTTTTACACTTGTTCGGAAATCTAAAACTGGAGTGCAAATTCTCAGGATAAGTAATGGATAATTTAGAATTGGGGTGAGGAGAAATGTTTTCACTCAGAGGCTTGTGAATCTTTGGAATTCTCTACCCCAGAGAAGGTGGATGATCCAGCACTGAAAATATTCAGGAATGAGATTTAATGGACTATTATTTAAATGGCAAAAAATTACAGCATGCTGCTGTGCAGAGGGATCTGGGTGTCCTTGTGCAGGAATCACAAAAAGTTGGTTTGCAGGTGCAGCAGGTAATTAAGAAGGCAAATGGAATATTGTCCTTCATTGCGAGAGGGGTGGAGTTTAAAAACAGAGAGGTTATGTTGCAGCTGTATAAGGTGCTGGAGAAGCCACAAGTGGAGTACTGTGTACAGTTTGGGTCTCCTTACTTGAGAAAGGATATACTGGCACTGGAGGGGGTACAGAGGAGATTCACTCGGTTGATTCTGGAGTTGAAAGGGTTGGCTTATGAGGAGAGACTGAGTAGACTGGGGCTATACTCATTGGAATTCAGAAGAATGAGGGGAAATCTTAAAGAAACATATAAGATTATGAAGGGAATAGATAAGAGAGAAGCAGGGAAGTTGTTTCCATTGGCAGGTGAAACGGGAACTCGGGAACATGGCCTCAAAATAAGGGGGAGCAGATTTAGGACTGAGTTGAGAAGGAACTTCTTCACACGAAGGGTTGTGAATCTGTGGAATTCCCTGCCCAGTGAAGCAGTTGAGGCTACCTCAGTAAATGTTTTTAAGGCAAGGATAGATACATTTTTGAACAGTAAAGGAATTAAGGGTTATGGTGAGTGGGCGGGTAAGTGGAGCTGAGTCCATGAAAAGATCAGACATGATCCTATTGAATGGTGGAGCAGGCTCGAGGGGCCAGATGGCCTACTCCTGCTCCTAGTCCTTATGTTCTTATAGAGTGAAGGGATATGAGGAGCAGCTGGGAAAGTAGAGTTGAGGCAGAAGAGCAGCCACGATTGTATTCAATGCAGAGCAGGGTCAAGGGAGAATGGCAAATGTTGTTCCTCTGTTTAAGAAAGGGAATAGAAATGACCCTGGTAATTATAGACCGGTTAGTCTTACTTCGGTGGTTGGTAAATTGATGGAAAAGGTCCTGAAGGATGGGATTTATGACCATTTAGAAAGATGCGGATTAATCCGGGATAGTCAGCACGGATTCGTGAAGGGCATGTCGTGCCTCACGAATTTGATTGAATTTCTTGAGGAGGCAACTAAGTGTGTTGATGAAGGTAGGGCAGTTGATGTCATATACCTGGATTTTAGTAAGGCGTTTGATAAGGTCCCCCATGGTCGGCTTATGATGAAAGTGAGGAGGTGTGGGATGGAGGGAAAGTTGGCAGATTGGATAGGTAACTGGCTGTCTGATCGAACACAGTAAGAAGTTTAACAACACCAGGTCTGATCGAAGACAGAGGGTGGTGGTGGATGGAAAATTTTCGGAATGGAGGCAGTTTGCTAGCGGAGTGCCACAGGGATCAGTGCTTGGTCCTCTGCTCTTTGTGATTTTTATTAATGACTTAGAGGAGGGGGCTGAAGGGTGGATCAGTAAATTTGCTGATGACACCAAGATTGGTGGAGTAGTGGATGAGGTGGAGGGCTGTTGTAGGCTGCAAAGAGACATAGATAGGAGGCAAAGCTGGGCTGAAAAATGGCAAATGGAGTTTAACCCTGATAAATGTGAGGTGATTCATTTTGGTAGGACTAATTTAAATGTGGATTACAGGGTCAAAGGTAGGGTTCTGAAGACTGTGGAGGAACAGAGAGATCTTGGGGTCCATATCCACAGATCTCTAAAGGCTGCCACTCAAGTGGATAGAGCTGTGAAGAAGGCCTATAGTGTGTTAACTTTTATTAACAGGGGGTTGGAATTTAAGAGCCGTGGGGTTATGCTGCAACTGTACAGGACCTTGGTGAGACCACATTTGGAATATTGTGTGCAGTTCTGGTCACCTCACTACAAGAAAGATGTGGAAGCGCTGGAAAGAGTGCAGAGGAGATTTACCAGGATGCTGCCTGGTTTGTCGTGTAGGTCTTATGAGGAAAGGTTGAGGGAGCTAGGGCTGTTCTCTCTGGAGCGGAGGAGGCTGAGGGGAGACTTAATAGAGGTTTATAAAATGATGAAGGGGATAGATAGAGTGAACGTTCAAAGACTATTTCCTCGGATGGATGGAGCTATTACAAGGGGGCATAACTATAGGGTTCGTGGTGGGAGATATAGGAAGGATATCAGAGGTAGGTTCTTTACGCAGAGAGTGGTTGGGGTGTGGAATGGACTGCCTGCAGTGATAGTGGAGTCAGACACTTTAGGAACATTTAAGCAGTTATTGGATAGGCACATGGAGCACACCAGGATGATAGGGAGTGGGATAGCTTGATCTTTGTTTCAGATAAAGCTCGGCACAACATCGTGGGCTGAAGGGCCTGTTCTGTGCTGTTCTATGTTCTAAGGGGCCATACAGTCGACAACTGTTACTATTTCTGATGTTTTTAAATTAAAAGCCAGACATTTCCCAACTGGGGGCCCAGGCAGTAATATACAAATTAACACTTACAGTTCACTGCCAGGCCGACAGGAAAAGAAGATATTAATGTCCATGGAGAAGTAGTCTGGGTCAAAGCGGCAGTCAAGTTCACACATTGAGCCAATTAGGAATGGCTGGAACAGAAAAGAGAAAGATCTTACAGTGGAACATGGACAGTCTTAACCATCACCTTGTTTAAAACTACAATCGTGATGTGGAGATGCCGGCGTTGGACTGGGGTAAACACAGTAAAACTCTGACTGAATCTACAATCACCAGCTTCTCCATTTCCCAAAATAAAAATGAAGAATGTATCAACCCACTGCTCTCTATTTATTCAATTGCAGCTTCCAGCTTCACTTCGAATTGAAATCCTTCATGATAATTTATGGTGCAATTTGAAAGATAGTTGAAAAACAGTGAGACTTGGGAATACAGGCAGAGAGTTTTAAACACAACACTGGTTGAAACATTGTTTAAAAAGCTGGGAAAATATTCCAAATTTGTTAAAAACTGGAGTAATTCCTGCTGGGAATCAAACCCAGGTCCCTGGAGCTGTGAAGCAGCAGTGCTAACCACTGTGCTACCGTACCACCCAACTCGAAAAGCAATTATCTGAAAGAGTGAGGCCACAAATAACCTCCCCTCCTGTTCCCCCTCCAAAGATGTGCGGGTTAGGTTGATTGGCCAGGTTAAAGATTGCCCCTTAGAGTCCTGAGATGCGTAGGTTAGAGGGATTAGCAAGTAAATATGTGGGGATAGGGCCTGGGTGGGATTGTGGTTGGTGCAGACTCGATGGGCCGAATGGCCTCCTTCTGCACTGTAGGGTTTCTATGATTTCTATGATTTCCAACTGTCTGCTCGAATTGATTTTCCGATTTTGAATGGAATTATCAGCTGACAGAAGTTTTACTCACTGATATGGGAGCTCAGGACAAGGGGGCAAATATCTTATCAGAGCCAGGATATTCAGGAGATAAATTTAGGAAACACTTACTCACACAAAGGGTGGCAGAAGTGTGGCACTCTCTCCCACAGATAGCTGCAGATACTCGCTGTTGAATATTCTCCCCATGTCTGCATGGGTTTCCTCCGGGTGCTCCGCTTTCCTCCAACAGTCCAAAGATGTGCAGGTTAGGTGGATTGGCCATACTAAATTGACCCTCATGTCAGGGGGATAAACAGGGTAAATATGTGGGGTGACAGCAATAGGGCCAGGGTGGGATTGTGGCTGGTGCAGACTTGATGGGCTGAATGGCCTCTTTCTGCACTGTGGGGATTCTGTGAACAATTTTCAGTCTGAGATGGGGATATTTCTGCTGCTAAAAGGTGTGGATCTGAAGCCCAGGCGGCTGGATGGAGTTTGTCTCCCAGATCAATGGGCGGCTCAGGCTGGAGGGACTGAATGTCAGGCTCCTCCTCTTGCTGCTGCCGGAACTCAGAGCTTGTGCAGCTCCTGGAGCTGGGGGAGGCCATTCGGCCGCTTCGATATGGGACAGCCCACCTTTCAGACAGTTTATCCCTTGTCTGATGTCGGTGAGCTTTGTGTTATTTTTATTGAAGGGTCATTAACAATGTGCAGATTCACACAGACTCTATCCATGTTGCTGATCTTCCCCCTGAGCGAGGGACACTCACAGCGAAGAAACAGCCTCCTCAGCCAGGCCCGGCCCGTTGCTAAGGGAACGCGGATCAGTCACTGCGCAGGCCCGGCCCGTTGCTGAGGGAACGCGGCTCAGTCACTGCGCAGGCGCGGCCCGTCGCAAAGGGAACCTGGCCTCGTCATTGCGCAGGCGCGGCGCCTCTCCTCTGCAATCCGCTGACGTCAGCTCACGTGACGAGCTGTCAATCAATTGCCCCTTAAATATTGGGAATATATGGGAATAACAATATCAAGTTACATATGGAATTTTAACCATATCTCACCATTGACTTCAGTCATACACACATGTACAAATACATGTACACACACATGGCGAGGAACTTGCACATGTGATTTCAAAATGAAAGTAGATCTAACTTTTGGGGCGAAAGGGATCAGGATATTGAATTTGATGATCAGCCATGACCAAAATGAATAGCGGAGCAGGGCCAAATGGCCTCCTGCTTCTCATTTCTATGTTTCATACACTAACCCCCAAGCAGGCAAACACTTACACACAGGATCACACACACAATTTCTCTCTCACGCACACACACTTGCCCATATAAGCACACAGATGCACACACCCTTCCCATGCACATATACTCTTACACACATACATGCAGAATACACACCCAAATACAGAGCACCTCACACCTTGATACACACACACACATACTGATACAGGCACCAAAATACATACACAGACACACACACTGATATACACGATTATACAGGTACGTACATACACAAACAAATACAATCTCCCATTTCATTGTTTCATCAAACAAGGCAGTTAAGAAAATACAGTTAGATACAGATGAAAACTCCCTTCATATTAGCCTCTCTTTCCCACTTTCCATCCAGCTGGAATGGGTAACAGAGAGAAACAAGGAGAGAGAGAGAGAGAGTAACAGAGAGGAGGAAAGCAATGGAGTGAGAGTCACAGACAGGGAGAGAAAGTGATTGAGATGGAGTGTGTTAGGCAGAGTTTTGCAATGCTGAGTGCAGTGGCCTTTGAAGGTACCACACAGAACACAAAAAATAGGAGCAGAAGTAGGCCACTCTGCGCCTTGAGCCTGCTCCTCCCATTGATAAGATCATGGCTGATCTGACTGTGGCCTTCACTCTACTTTGCTGCCTGTCTCCCCACAATGCTCAACTCACTCTCTGGGAAAAGTGGTTAGCACTGCTACTTCACAGCGCCAAGGACCCAGGTTTGATTCCCAGCTTGGGTCACTGTCTGTGTGGAGTTTACATGTTCTCCCTGTGTCTGCGTGAGTTTCCTCCGGGTGCTTCGGTTTCCTCCCACATTCTGAAAGACATACTGGTTAGGTGCAGTGAAAGGAACAGACGTCAACTGGGGGAATTTCACAATAACTTCATTGCGTTGTTAATGTAAAACTTGCTTGTGACCAATAATGAACTTTAACTTTGAATTCTAAACACTAACCGCCCCCTGAGAGAACAAATTATTCCTCCTCATCTCCATGAATTTTAAACTCTGCCCCTCGATACGAGATTCCCCCGTGTTGGCTCTGTTCTATGATAATACAGATGTTTAAAGATTATTCAGTAGTTCTTTAAGGGCACCAGAAACGGAAAAAACATGTGGCTCTTTACACAACAGATATATTTCAAGAGGATGTTGCAGCCAGCTGTGTGTGAGTGGGCAGTAATCTTCCCTCAGAATCAGACAGATTGTGGGTTCAGCTCAGAGCCTCAAATACTAGGCCCTGGGTATCAATCAGAGACTCCGAACACAGCATGATGGGAGAGCGGACAAAAGAAAATGGTGTTGAATTTGTGAGCCTTGCTTTGTGGAAAGCTTTAGTGCTTGGCCAGAATGTTAACTTTTCAGTGGGCCGACCAAATATTAAGCTGATCTTTCTCTACATCCCATCGGTAACCGCAACACTATATTCTGCACCTTCTCCTCTCCTCCTCCCCTATGTACGGTATGTTTTGTCTGTATAGCGCACAAGAAACAATACTTTTCACTGTATCCCAATACATGTGGCAATAATAAATCAAGTCAAATTAACACGTGAAGTTAGACCCTGTGGGGTGACAGTTGTCTGAATACAGATTCTATCTTATTGTAACATTCAGGTACCATGTGTAATGAGTTCATCAGCGTTCTCTCTGTATTGTGTGAATCCAATCTTGAAATATCCACTAATGTTGCTAATTCTGCCAACAGAAAGAGTGTTTGCATTCTCCGTGATTAGACCTCTTAATGATAAACAACATGGTTGATGAGTGGGATGGAGAGAGAGAGGAAGAGATGCAGTGTAACAGAGAGGTCGGGAGAATGAGAGAGAGCAATGCGGAGAGTAACAGTTGTCTGAATACAGATTCTATCTTATCGTAACATTAAGGTACAACTAGTATTGAGCTCACCAGCATTTGCAGAAGCCAAAATATAAATCCCGTTCTGCCTGTATTGTGGTGAAACCAATCTTGAAATTTGCACTCATGTTGCTAATTTTGCCAAGACAGAAAGAGTGTTTGAATTCTCCATGATTAGACCCCTTCATGATAAACACCATGGTGGATGAGAGGAAGAGAGAGATGGAGCAATGCAGAGTAACAGAGATAGAGGGTAAGGGAGCAATGCAGAGAGTAACAGTGAGACATTTGGAATAGAGATTAATTCAGATGGATAGTGAGTGTCGGGAAGTACAAGACGCTACATAAACAAGGTAAAGATTTGAAAATGGAGGAGTGTTTCTTACCCACTTTTAAAAGACAATCCACACTCACACCAGTCACATTTCACACTCTTGCTCAGTCCTGTGTTGGGGGATGTTGAGTGTGGGATCAGTGTTTGCTTTTCTCAAACCGCACTGATATTCCCAACAAGGGCAAGAGGTTTCAGTGTTTAAAAAATGTAAACATTTAAAAACAAAAGCAGACGGGATTTGGTTAAATCTCACGGGATCCAGGGTGAGGTAGCCAAATGGAAACAAAATTGGTCGATGACAGAAGACAGAGGGTGGTTTTTCAAACTGGAGGCCTGTGACCACTGGTGTGCCTCAGGGATCGCTGCTGGGTCCCCTGTTATTTGTCATTTACATTCATGATTTGGATGAGAATTTAGTAGGCATGCTTCGTAAGTTTGCAGATGACACCAAGGTTTGTGGCACGGTGGACAGTGAAGAAGGTTATCGAGGATTGCAACAGGATCTTCATCATTTGATCGAGTGAGCTGATGAATGTCGGATGGAGTTTAATTTAGGTAAATGCGAGGTGATGCATTTTGGTAGATCGAACCAGTGCAGGACTTACTCAGTTATTGGTAGGGCGTTGGTGAGAGTCATAGAACAAAGTGATCTCGGGGTCCAGATTCATAGCTCCTTGAAAGTGGAGTCACAATGGACAGAGTGGTGAAGAAGGCATTCCGCATGCTTGGTTTCATTGGTCAGAACACTGAATACAGGAGTTGGGACGTCATGATGAAGTTGTCGAAGACATAGGTGAGACCTCACTTGGAATACTGTGTACTGTTCTGGTCACCCTATCATACACAGGATATTATTAAACTAGGAAGTGCGCAGAAAAGAACTATGGGGACGCTACAAGGTCTTGATGGTTTGAGTTATAAGAAGAGGCTGCATCGACTGGGACTTCTTTCCCTGGAGCGTAGGAGGGTTGGGGGGTGGTCTTACAGTGGCCTGGCTGGATTCACTTTTTCTTTTCAGATTCAGTGTCACAGTCCTGCCTGGGTTCACTCTGTCCTTTTGAGATTCACAGTCACAGGCCTGACCAGGTTCAGTGTGTCCTTTTCAGATTCAGTGAAAATGTCTGGCTGTGTTCAGCCTGTCCTTTGAGATTCAGTGTCACAGGCCTGACTGGGTTCAGTCTGTCCTTTGAGATTCAGTGTCACAGGCCTGACTGGGTTCAGTCTGTCCTTTGGGATTCAGTGTCACAGGCCAGGCTGGATTCAGTGTCACAGGCCTGGCTGTGTTCACTGTGTCCATTGAGATTCAGTGTCACAGGCCTGGCTGGGTTCTCTGTGTCCTTTGGGATTCAGTGCTACAGGCCTGGCTGGGTTTACTGCATCCTTTGAGGTTTAGTGTCACAGACCTGGCTTGGTTGAACGTCTCCTTTGAGATTCAGTGTCACACATATGCCTGGATTGACTATGATCTATGAGATTCAGTGTCACAGGCCTGGCTGGGTTCACTCCGGCCATTGAGATTCAGTGTCACAGGCCTGGCTGGGTTCACTGCGCCCTTTGAGATTCAACGTCACATGTATACCTGGATTCACTCTGTCCCTTGAGTTTCAGTGTCACAGGCCTGGCTGTGTTCAGTCTGTCGTTTGTGATTCAGTATCACAGACATGGCTGGATTCACTGTTTTTTAGATACAGTGTCACAGGCCTGGCTGGATTTGGAGTGTCCCCTGTCGCGATTTGGAGTGCCCCCTGTTAATTATGAGCGCACGGTTAAATTATGAGTGCCTATTGTCAATTAGGAGTGGCCCCTGTCATTTCCGACTGTCCCCGGTCAATTAGGAATGCCGCCTATCTCGATTTGGAGTGCCCGATCTCGATTATGTGTGTCCTTATCTCAATTAGAGGGCCATGGACCAAATCCTGAGTGGAATGACAGGAGTCCAGTGTCACCTGGATGATATCTTGGTCATGGATTCAACTATTTTCCAAGCACTTGGAGAATATATAAAGGTTGCAGGAGCACGGCCTGCAAGTCAAGAGGGAAATGTGAGTTCTTCCAGGAGTCCATTGAATACCTGGGTCATGTAATTGATGGCAATGGATGACACAAGGCCGAAGATGGAGGCCATCATGAAGGCCCCAAGACCAGGCAATGTGTCCCAATTAATGTATTTGTGTCTAATCAATTGCTATGGCAACAGCATTGAAACTGATGCTCCGGTTGCTGGTGAAAGGACAGCTGTGGAAGTGAACAAAAAAAAATAGGAGGCCTTTGTGGCGGTAAAGCAGGCTTTGAAGAGATTGGAAATGATAGTTCACTTTAACCCAAAGTTACCGTTGCAGCTTAGATGCGACACCTCGCCCAATGGGATTGGGGCTGTCCTGTCTCTCATTAGAGGAAGATCCATAGTATTCGCTTCTCGATCATTGATGAAAGGTGAGGAAAAGTATGCTTGGGTGGAAAAAGAAGGCTTCGGCATCGTCTTTATATCAAGAAATTAAATGATCTGCCATGATTATGTTGAGTGATGGAGCAAACTCGAAGGGCTGAATTGCCGACTCCCACTCTTAATTCCGAGAATTCATCTTCCCTCCTTGGACCATACACTGGGGTACCATCCATGGCAGCAGCTCGATTGCAGAGGTGGGCGTTGGTGCTGTCAGTAGACCCACCAGTCAAAGAAACACAAAGATGTCCAAAGATGTGCAGGTTAGGTTGATTGGCCAGGTTAAAAATTGCCCCTTAGAGTCCTGTGATGTGTAGGTTAGAGGGATTAGCGGGTAAAAATATGTGGGGGTCGGGCCTGGGTGGGATTGTGGTCGGTGCAGACTCGATGGGCCGAATGGCCTCCTTCTGCACTGTAGGGATTCTATGATTCTATGATTAGAATGCGGAAGCTCTGTCAAGGCTGCCTTTGCCTGGAGATAAAGATGTTCCTGGCTGGAATGTGAAGATAATGCATTTCACACAAGAAGATAAAGTTCCGGTAACCGCTAACCAGGTATGGAAAGCCACCGGAATGATCTGGTTATGAGGCAGGGAGTGGAACTTGTCCAGAGAGGGAGGATGAGTAGAAAGCACCCAGAGTTATAGCGGTCAATGTGCAGAAGGTGGGAGCTGTCGGTGTTGCTGGAAGCCTCATTCCCCCATCATTAAATGGAAAGGTGCTGGAACGGGAGCACCAAGGGCACCCGGGGGTGCTGCCAATGAAAGAAATAACAAACTGTGGTACTGCCCAAATGGGAGAGAAAGAGGGATGGTGCGAATGCTGCTTTGGGACGGAAGGTGCCGCCCTTGCCGCCTCTTGCCGGCTGGGACTGTCCCCAATGGCAGCGAATCCACAGCAAGTTGCTGCTTCATCAAAATCTTGATGTGGAGATGCCAGCGTTGGACTCGGATAAGCTCAGTAAGAAGTCTCACAACACCAGGTTAAAGTCCAACAGGTTTATTTGGCAGCACAAGCTTTCCCAGTGTCTCCTTCTTCCTGTGTGTGAAGAGCTGTGTTCACAAACAGGGCAGACACAGGCACAGACTCAATTTACAAGATAGTGGTTGGAATGCGAGTCTTGACAGGGAATCAAGTCTTAAAGGTCCAGACAATGTGAGTGGAGAGAGGGTGAAGCACAGGTTAAAGATGTGCGATATTGTCTCCAGACAATGTGAGTGGAGAGAGGGTGAAGCACAGGTTAAAGAGGTGCGATATTGTCTCCAGCCAGGACAGTTACTCATCAAAATCTGCCCGAGTGGACCCACACCGGCTGCCAATCATTCTGCTGGAGCGGGTTCCTATTGGCTGTGTTCAACTGATGGACTGCGCAATGAGCCAATGAGGAATGATGACGCAATGAGGTTCCGCCCACTGGGTGACGTGCTGGGACTGACTTTTTAAAAAAAATACAGCACAAACAGGCCCTTCGGCCCACAAGTTGCGCCGGTCATGTCCCTGCCTAATAAGAACAGCAGATTTCCTTCCCTAAAGGAAATTAGCAAACCAGACAGGTTTTTAGAACAATGGTTTCATGGCCATCATTAAACTTTTAATTTCAGGTTCCATTTTAATTGAATTCGAATTCCACCATCTGCCTTGGTGGGATTTGACCCTGGGTCCCCAGATCATTATCCTGGGTCTCTGGATAACCAGTCCAGCAACAATTCCCCGATGCCACAACTTCCCCTTTGTGAATAATGGTAAGGAATTAACAGTAGAGAAAAAGTCTCACTTTCAAAATTCAGTTTCAGGAATAAAATAGCGATTTACTGTGTAAATACAGCGATTCATTTTATAATAACAGAGCGGCGACGTTAAATTACATTATGGGCGGCACAGCGGCTGGCGCTGCTGCCTCACAGCGCCAGGGAGCCGGGTTCAAGTCCCGGCCTTGGCTCACTGTCTGTGTGGAGTCTGCACATTCTCCCCGTGTCTGCGGGGCTTTCCTCCCACTCTGCAAAGATGAGCAGGATAGGCGCATTGGCCATGCTAAATTGCTGCTCAGTGCCAGGGGGATTAGCAGGGTTAATACGAGATAGGGCCTGGGTGGGATTGTGGTCGGTACAGACTCGATGGACCAAATGGCCTCCTCCTGCACTGCAGGAATTGTGTGATTCTATATTTCATAGAAAGATCTCCGCTATTACAATCTAGGCCTTGGATGCATAAACTGTACAGCACCATCTAAATTATTACAATCTAGTGCTTGTAAGAGTAAATAGAGCAACAGATCTCTTAGTTATTTCAGTCTGGGCCCTGTATGAGCATTTGCAGAACATGCAACTAAATTGCTTTTACAGCTGCACATTCAACAAATGCAAGGAAACTGACTGAGAGCTTGATTGAATATGAGGACACGTGCACATTCACAGTGCAATACATGTTTTGTCACAGAAGCCACAAATCCCAAACACTTATTTCTAAAGAGAGAACTGGTACCCATAAAGTTTGTGCCTCATGGAAATCCCCTCCCCACCCTTTTGCCCTGTCTGGGCTTCTACTGCACAACTTTCACCTCCCTGCCTTTGCCTGCAGTCCGGACACACCCTGGTCTGCCTTGTTGCTCTCTGGCAGCTACATGTGGCTTTTGCTGCCAAATAAACCTGTTGGACTTTAACCTGGTGTTGTGAAACTTCTTACTGTAGCTACGGTCCCCAGTGGATGGCCATTCATGCGCGAGTCCTCCCCTTTATCAGCAGGACCTCGGGTGGAGGGTTTTGCATGCAGCAGCACCATACAGCCACAGGTTGAATTGGTTCATGGACTTAAAGTATGTCCGTAATTTTTGCAGCCTTGTGGAGTCCATATCTGTAAGTTGTCAAAGGCTGCACTTCATTTTTAGTTTCCTGAAAAATCTGTAACTTTATTTTTTGGTGGCAGTTCACCCCAAGCATCGATCCTTAGGCACCCGTTATGGAGGGTGGCGGGAATGGAGGAGGACCTCCTCATTTGCCTGCTCCTGTGCTTGGCCGAACTGGCCATTAATAGATCCAGGCAACGGAAGGTTGAGTGGGTCGTCCGTCCCAACTGTTTACCCATCTACCGCAGGTATGTTCACTGCCAGGTGAAAGGGAGCATGTGATCTCTGCTGGCAACATGGGAGCTTTCCTTACCTGGTGGGCACTGTGAGGACTTGGGTGTGTTTTAACCCCTTTCATCATATTTTGCTTTATTGTTTAAGTTTCCTTGGAGATTCTGTTCATTTTTAGGATGCTGCATTTTAATTCCTGCACAGTGGTTAGCACTGTTGCTTCACAGCTCCAGGGACCTGGGTTCGATTCCCGGCTTGGCTCACTGTCTGTGTGGAGTTTCCATATTCTCCTCGTGCCTGCGTGGGTTTCCTCCGGGTGCTCGGGTTTCCTCCCACAGTCTAAAGATGTGCGGGTTAGGTTGATTGGCCTTGCTAAAATTGCCCCTTAGTGTCCTGAGATGCGTTGGTCAGAGGGATTCGCGGGTAAATGTGTAGGGATATGGGGGTAGGGCCTGGGTGGGATTGTGGTCGGTGCAGACTCGATGGGCCGAATGGCCTCTTTCTGCACTGTAGGGTTTCTATGATTCTTTCTATGATTTCTAATTTGTTGATGTGGTTTATTTGGTTAAGATACAGATTGCAAGATGCAGAATTTCACTGGCATCTCAATCTCTGGACTTTTCCCTCGATGCCAACAGTCCACAGTCAGTCACCTTGCAGAAATGTCCCCCCTCATTTTAACAAAGAGCAGAGGGCTTTCCTTGTCAGCAGCTGCTGCACCCCTGGGACGGGGGAGGGAGAAGGCATGGGGTGGAGGGGGACAACAAGGGTGAGATAGAGATGGAGTGAGAGGTGGAGGGGGTAACCAATTGTAGGTTGCAGTGGTTAGAAAAAACATTTGTACAAATTTATGATTTCTGAAATTTGTATTAATTTTGAGCAAACTGGCAGTGGATGTTTGATGAATTGTCAGTCTGGTAGATTGTGTTCAGTGACAGGTGAACAATAATCTCATTGAATGAACGAGCGAACACTCGGGAGTGTTCACTTCTGTTCCTGTAAGTTTGTAAATACCTGCGGTGGTTCCTTGATGTGGTGAGGTTCCTCAAATAACTCCTGCTGATGTTGGAACAGAGTCGAGTCAATAAAAAGTAATCTTGTCCCACACATTGGTCAGAGTAGTGGAGAATAGGAGAAGTGAATGGGGAAGATTGAAGAGATAGGGAGGGAGTCAGTCACAAGGTGTTTGGAAGGAAGGGAAGATCTCTCTCTCTCTCCCTGAACCATTTTCTCTCTGTTTTTCATTCTTTCTCCCTCTCTCTCCCTGAACCATGCTCTCTGTCTGTCTGCACGTGAGATAAAACGGTTCGCGAACAGCGGTGTTTGAATAGAAACAGCCTCAACACTGAAAATATCTGGGTGATTCTAGTCTGACTAGACACAGCATTATAATACTGAGTATCTCTGAGTGATTCCAGTCTCAATACAGACAGCATTATAATGCTGAGTATATCTGGGTGACTCGAGGCTGAATACAGACCATCAACCAATATTGTTGAATCATACAATCCCTGCATTGCAAAAGGAGGCCATTCGGCGAATGGAGTCTGCACCGAACACAATTCCACCCAGGCCCTATTTCCCGTAACTCCATATTTAACCGTGCTAATCTCCCTAACACTAGTGTCAATTTAGTATGGCCTATCAACCTAACCCACACATCTTTGGACCGTGTGAGGAAACTGAAGCACCCGGTGGAAATTCACGCAGACTCGGGGAGAATGTGCAAACTCCACACAGACAGTGAGCCAAGGCCAGGAATTGAATCGGATCCCTGGCGCTGTGAGCAGCAGTGCTAACCACTGTGCCACCATGCTGCCCCTGCATCTGGGTGATCTAGTCTGAATACAGAGACAGAATTCTAACACTGAGTGTATCTGGGTTAATCTCGGCTGAACAGAGAGAATTAACTGCATCATAACACTGAGAACATCTGTGGTTATTGCTACACTTTTCAAACATGCACTATCTGTACATTCATTCGAAGCTTGGGGAGAAAATGACGATGCTGTTTTTCACTCAAAAAACCATATGGGTAGCACAGTGGTGGGCACTGGTGCCTCACAGTGCCAGGGACCTGGGTTCAATTCTGGCCTGTCTGTGTGGAGTTTGTACATTCTCCCCATGTCTGCATGGAATATCTCTGGGTGCTCCGGTTTCCTCCCACAGTCCAAAGATGTGCGGGTTATGTCGATTGGCCATGCTAAATTGACCCAAGTCGCAGTGGATTAGCAGAGTAAATATGTGGGGTTGCAGGAATAGGATCTGGGTGGGATTGTGGTCGGTGCAGACTCGATGGGCCGAATGGCCCCTTCTGTACTGTAGGAATTCTATGAAAACCCAGATTGAAAATTAGGATCATAGAACATAGAACATAGAACATTACAGCGCAGTACAGGCCCTTCGGCCCTCGATGTTGCGCCGACCTGTGGTACCAATCTAAAGCCCCTCTAATCTACACTATTCCAATATCATCCATATGTTTATCCAATAACCACTTGAACGCTCTCAATGTTGACGAGTCCACCACTGCTGCAGGCAGGGCATTCCACGCCCTTACTACTCTCTGAGTAAAGAACCTACCTCTAACATCTGTCCTATATCTCTCACCCCTCAATTTAAAGCTATGTCCCCTCGTGCTAGCCAACACCATCCGAGGAAAAAGGCTCTCACTATCCACCCTATCTAATCCTCTGATCATCTTGTATGCCTCTATTAAGTCACCTCTTAACCTTCTTCTCTCTCACGAAAACAACCTCAAGCACCCTCAGCCTTTCCACATAAGACTTTCCCACCATACCAGGCAACATCCTGGTAAATCTCCTCTGCACCCTTTCCAACACTTCCACATCTTTCCTATAATACGGCGACCAGAACTGTACGCAATACTCCAAATGCGGCCGCACCAGAGTTTTGTACAGTTGCAGCATGACCTCCTGGCTCCGAAACTCAATCCCTCTACCAATAAAAGCTAACACACCATACGCCTTCTTAACAACCCTATCAACCTGGGTGCCAACTTTCAGGGATCTATGCACATGGACACCCAGATCCCTCTGTTCATCCACACTACCAAGTATCTTACCATTAGCCCAGTACTCTGTATTCCTGTTACTCCTTCCAAAGTGAATCACCTCACACTTTTCCGCATTAAACTCCATTTGCCACCTCTCAGCCCAGCTCTGCAGCTTATCGATGTCCCTCTGTAACCTGTCACTTCCCTCCGCACTGTCTACAACTCCAACGACTTTAGTGTCATCCGCAAATTTACTAATCCATCCTTTGACGCCCTCATCCAAGTCATTAATAAAAATGACAAACAGCAGTGGCCCTAAAACAGATCCTTGCGGTACACCACTAGTAACTGAACTCCAGGATGAATATTTCCCATCAACCACCACCCATTGGTTTCTTACAGCTAGCCAATTCCTGATCCAAACCACTAAATCACCCTCAATCCCATGTGTCAGTATTTTCTGCAAAAGCTTACCATGGGGAACCTTATCAAACGCTTTGCTGAAATCCATATACACCACATCAACTGCTTTACCCTCATCCACCTCTTTGGTCACCTTCTCAAAGAACTCAATAAGGTTTGTGAGGCACGACCTACCCTTCACAAAACCGTGCTGACTATCCCTAATCAAATTATTCCTTTCTAGGTGATTATAAATCCTATCTCTTATAATCCTTTCCAATACTTTGCCCACAACAGAAGTAAGGCTCACCGGTCTATAATTACCAGGGTTGTCCCTACTCCCCTTCTTGAACAAGGGGACAACATTTGCTATCCTCCAGTCTTCTGGCACTGTTCCTGTAGACAATGACGACACAAAGATCAAAGCCAAAGGCTCTGCAATCTCCTCTCTAGCCTCCCAGAGAATCCGAGGATAAATCCCATCCGGCCCAGGGGACTTATCTATTTTTACCCTTTCCAGAATTGCTAACACCTCCTCCTTATGAACATCAATACCATCGTCTGATCAGACATTGCGTAACCTTCATTTAATGTGTCCAATGGACTTAAAGTAATCAAACATTTTCAACTTTCTTATTCAAATTCCTTGTTCACTCCGTGAGATGGACTGTCCGAGGATTGAGGAAATTGTCATTCTCATTGAAACATTTCCAACAGTCTTATTGAATCTTTCTTTCAGGTCTGGATGGTGGGCTGACCTGGGAGTGAGAAAATTGTCGTTCTCATTCACCTGGCACTATTTGTCATTTTGTTTCTCTCCTGCTTTAATCAGATGTCCGGTGAATGCTGGATTAATTGAGAAAATCCACAGCTGGAAGTAAGCAAGGAGTGTGGACTGCGGGACTGTAAGAGGTGAACCAGCACAGGATTGTGAGCGCCAATCAGAGAGAGACCTTGAGATTGAAAGAACTTCTGTATATTTTCTGGAGAATAAGGCGAGAGAAAGTTGCATTTACTCTGGTCCTGTTGACAGAACACAAAGGTTCCAAGGTGAGGTCAGAAATGCTGAGTGAGAGAAAGGAGAGTCTGAGCACTGAGTACAATTATCCAAGATAAAGTGTTATTTACTGTCAAGTTGGATTAGTTTGTGTCTCAGTAAACTTTAATTTAATAAAACCACAGTTAGGGCTCGTTAGATAAGACACGCAATATTGGAATCGCAGCTTCAGTCTTACTTCAAAACAAACTGGTTGACTGTTATGGGTTCATCTTCCTCTTAACTGAACTGAGGGTGTGTGGTGGTGGTTTTGTTATTTCTGTTTTCAGTTATATTTGCTGACGGATTTCCTCTGTTGCCAGGGTAACAATCTGACTGATCTCAGTACCAGAGACAGGTGCGAGCACCAACTGGTGGAGAGAAATTGGATGGGTGGGGGCCAGGCGAGGGGATCAGCATGTGAGGGGCGGGATTCTGCAGATAGACAGAAGCAATCAGATATACAAGGCAGAAGGAGAGGGAGACCAGGGCAATCCGAGACAGACAGGAGTAAAGGAGCAAAGGAAAAACAAAGAGGTGGGGAGAGACGCACTAGTGCAGACAGGCAAGGAAGTTAGAAACTGTGATAGCCAATACTCTTGAGACCAAGCAACATCCTGGTAGACCAAAGCTTCCATATCCTTCGGGAAGTGTGGCGACCAGAACTGCATGCAATAGTCCAAGTGCGGCCTAACCAAGGTTTTATATAGCTGCAACATGATATGCTAACGCTTATACTTAATGCCCTGGCCATCTGCCTTCTTAATCACCTTGGCCACCTGTATTGCTACTTTTTGGGAACTGTGGACCTGCACACCCAGATCCCTCTGTATCTTAATGTTCCAATGAGTTCTGCCATTTAAAGTACAATTCACACGTAAATCTGATCCTCCAAAATGCATTACCTCGCATTTGTCCAGATTAAAATCCATCTGCCATTTCTCTGCCTGAGCCTCCAATCTATCTACATCCCGTTGTAAACTCAGCACTTTTAGCATCTCCACCAATCTTTGTGTCACCTACAAGCTTACTAATCAGACCATCCACGTTTCCCTTCAAACAAAATAGGTCCGGCACTGATCCATGCAGAACACTACTCGCTACAAATCACCATTCTGAAAATATTCCCTTCCCCTGCTGCTCTCTGGGGCAAATTTTCCCATTCTGCCGACCACGAGAATTGGAATGCTGAGGGGTGGACCATGGAGAGGTCCGTTGACCTCGGGTTGGATTTTACGGTTTTGGGGCAAGCACGGCCGCAACATCCTGCCCCCTCTTCTATTACCAAACCAATTCTGTTTCCATCTCGCCAGCTCACCCCGAATCCCTTGCGATTTCAGTTTTTGTACCAGTCTGCCATGTGGGATCTTGTCAAACGCCTTACTGCAGTCCATATAAGCTACATCCACAGCCTTCCCTCATCAATTATCTTTGTCACGTCAAGTTGTTGAGACATGACTTTCCCCCAACAAAACCATGCTGCCTGACACAATCTAGTCAATTTCTTCCAAATGTGCATGTATCCTGTCCTTTAATATCTTCACCAAAAGCTTCCCCACCACAGACGTTTGGCTCACCAGCCTTTGATTTCCTAGATTATCCCTGATTTCTTTCTCAAGCAAGGGATCAACAATGGCTATTCTTCAGTCCTCTGGAACCTCGCCTGTGGTTAAAGAGGATGTGAAGATATCTTTCTACTCGCCTCTTTGTTACCTCCCACAGTAAACTGGGGACGATCCCATCTGTCCCCGGGGACTTGTCTACCTTACTGCAATTTAGCATACCAATCACTTCCTCCTTCGATTATATTGATATTCTCTAGAGCGTTCACACACCCATGCTTGGCCTCAACATCCTTCTGAAGTAGGCAATTTTCCAAAAGCCATATTGGCACCATTCATAACGTGCCTACAATGCAGAGGGGAACACCCGGATGGATATTCGTTCAAACCCCCTCTGCACAGCTGAAAGACCTTTAAATTTCAAAGCCAATGAAAGACCCTTATTCTGCCCAGCAACAGCGCGAAGCTCCATTTTAAACCGGCCTTTGGCCAAGGAAGATCGGGATATCTGCGAGTCAAGACCGAGAGTGGGCTATATGGCATAACCAGACTATCAATAAAATATTACAGGAATAAAATGGCCAAGGCAGGCAAAGAAACTTAACAAACTAGGGTAAAAGGAATAAAAGATTAGATTAAATCTCCCTACACACAGCAGGACAAAATGACATTAACACCTAATCTCGCAAGCAGGGAACACAGACACAAAACAATGAGGTCAATTCAGATAAGGGGACACATAGAGGGGATAATGGGAAACACATTAAAACACCGGGGCAAGAACAGGTAGTCCCATTAACACAAACACACACCATACAAATGCAAATTGACAAGCCTCCCAGAGAACTTCCTGACCCGACAGACCACTTTATACATGTTGTAAAAATGCATAATCAAATGTTCCCGCTCGAATTTGGATCCCGATAAAGATCCAGAGCTGATGTGAAAGGATTGAGATCAACGTGGCCAAGCCAGTGTTTCGGAGCTGGTTACGTTGGTTCTCCCTGGGTTCCCAGTAATTGTACAATAAAGAAAAACACTTTGAATGTTGCCTTGCGACTTGACTTCTTTGAATGCACTGGTACAAGGGATTTTTCCCTACAACACAAAAAAAACATTTAGTATTTCCCCCATCTCTTTTGGTTCCATACACAGTCTACCACTCTGGTCTTCAAGAAGACCAATTTTATCCCTCACTATCCTTTTGCTCCTAACATACCTATAGAAGCTCTTTGGATTTTCCTTCACTCTGTGTGCCAAAGCAACCTCATGTCTTCTTTTAGCCCTCCTGATTTCCCTCTTAAGTAGCTTCTTGCACTTTTTATACTCCTCGAGCATCTGATGTGTTCCTTGCTGCCTGTACATTTCATACAACTCTCTCTTCCTCTTAATCAGTGTTACAATCACCCTCGAGAACCAAGGTTCCTTACTCCTATTTACTTTGCTTTTAATCCTGACAGGAACATACAAACTCTGCACTCTCAAAATTTTTCCTTTGAAGGCCTCCCACTTTCCATTTACATCCTTACCAGAGAACAGCCTGTGCCAATCCACACTTCCCAGATCCCTTCTCATTTCATCAAATTTGGCCTTTTTCCAGTTCAGAACTTCAACCCGAGGACCAGATCTATCCTTATCCACGATCAGGTTGAAACTAATGGCATTATGATCACTGGATCCAAAGTGTTCCCTCACACTCACATCCATCACCTGCCCTAACTCATTTCCCAATAGGAGATCCAATATCACATCCTCTCTAGTTGGCACCTCTATATACTGATGTAGAAAATTCTCCTGAACACATTTTACAAACTCTGCCCCGTCTAAACCTTTAACAGTATGCGAGTCCCAATCTATATGTGGAAAATTAAAATCCCCTACTATCACAACTTTGTGTTTCTTGCAGTTGTCAGCTATCTCTCCGCTGATTTGCTCCTCCAATTCTCGCTGACTATTGGGTGGTCTATAATACAAGCCCATTAATGTGGTCATACCTTTCCTGTTTCTCAGCTCCACCCATAGGGCCTCTGTAGACAAGCTCCCTAATCGATCCTGCCTGAGTACCGCTGTAACATTTTCCCTGACCAACAATGCCACCCCCCCCCCACCTTTTATCCCTCTGCCTCTATCTCGCCTGAAACATTGGAACCCTGGAACATTGAGCTGCCAGTCCTGCCCCTCCTGTAGCCAAGTTTCACTAATGGCTATAATGTCATATTTCCACGTGTCTATCCACGCCTTCAGCTCATCTGCCTTCCCCACAATACTCCTGGCATTGAAATAGACACACCTCAAAAAATTATTTCCACCACACTCTACCCTTCCATTTGTGATTTTGCTTGAACTAACCTGTCTTTTTACCCCTGCTCTACTATCTGCTCTGGCACTCTGGTTCCCACCCCCCTGCAAATCTAGTTTAAATGCTCCCCAATAACACTCGCAAATCTCCCTGCAAGTATATTGGTCCCCTTGTAGTTTAGGTGTAACCCGTCTCTCTTGTACAGGTCCCACCTGCCCCAGAAGAGGTCCCAATGATCCAAGAATTGGAAACCCTGCCCCCTGCACCAGTTCCTCAGCCACGTGTTTATCCGCCCAAGCATCCTACTCCTGCCCTCACTGGCATGTGGCTCAGGTAGCAATCCTGAGATTACTTCCCTCGGGGTCCTGCTTTTTAACTTCCTTCCAAGCTCTTTGTACTCACTCTTTCGGACCTCCTCACTTTTCCTTCCCACGTCATCCAATACTGGATTAGAATTTGGGAACAATAGACCAGGATTTTACAATACTGGATCAGAATCTGAGAAAAATAGACTGCAATGTTCCAATACTGGATCAGAATCTGAGAACAGTAGGCTGCAATGGTCCAATAATGGATCAGAATCTGAAAACTATAGGTGTAATATTCCAACACTGGATTAGAATTTGGGAACAATAGACCAGGATTTTACAATACTGGATCAGAATCTGAGAAAAATAGACTGCAATGTTCCAATACTGGATCAGAAACTGAGAACAGTAGGCTGCAATGGTCCAATAATGGATCAGAATCTGAAAACTATAGGCTGTAATATTCCAATACTGGATTAGAATTTGGGAACAATAGACCAGGATTTTACAATACTGGATCAGAATCTGAGAAAAATAGACTGCAATGTTCCAATACTGGATCAGAATCTGAGAACAGTAGGCTGCAATGGTCCAATAATGGATCAGAATCTGAAAACTATAGGCTGTAATATTCCAATACTGGATTAGAATTTGGGAACAATAGACCAGGATTTTACAATACTGGATCAGAATCTGAGAAAAATAGACTGCAATGTTCCAATACTGGATCAGAATCTGAGAACAGTAGGCTGCAATGGTCCAATAATGGATCAGAATCTGAAAACTATAGGCTGTAATATTCCAATACTGGATTAGAATCTGGGAACAATAGACCGGGATTTTACAATACTGGATCAGAATCTGAGAAAAATAGACTGCAATGTTCCAATACTGGATCAGAATCTGAGAACAGTAGGCTGCAATGGTCCAATAATGGATCAGAATCTGAAAACTATAGGCTGTAATATTCCAATACTGGATTAGAATCTGGGAACAATAGACCGGGATTTTACAATACTGGATCAGAATCTGAGAAAAATAGACTGTAATGTTCCAATGTTAGATCAGTGTTTGAGAACAATACACTGCAATGTTCGAATAATGGATCGGACTCTGAGAACAATAGACTGTAATGTTCAAATACTGGTTCAGAATTTGAGAAAAATAGACTGCAATGTTCCAATAATGGATCAGACTCTATGAAAAATAGACTGTAATGTTCCAACACTGGATCATAATCTGAGAACAATACACTGCAATGTTCAAATAATCGATCGGACTCTGAGAACAAGAGGTTGTAATGTTCCAATCCTGGTTCAGAACCTGAGAAAAATAGACTGCAATTTTCCAATAATGGATCAGAATCTGAGAACAAAAGACTGTCACGTTCCAATAAAGGATCAGAATTAGAGAACAACACTGTAATGTTCCAATGATTGATCAGAAGCTAAACAATAGACTGTAATGTTCCAATACTGAATCAGAATCTGAAAACAATGGACCGGAATGTTCCAATACAGGGCCAGAATCGGAGAATATTAGACTGTAATGTTCCAATACTGGTCCAAAGTCTGGGAACAATGGAAAGGGATTATCCGATAATGGATGAGATTCTGAGAACAACATACTGTAGTGTTCCAATAATGAATGACAATGTGGGAACAATGGACCGGGATGCTCTAATAATGGATCAGAATCTGAGAAAAATAGACTGCAATTTTCCAATAATGGATCAGAATCCGAAAACAATAGTCCATCATGATCCAATAATGGATGGCAATGTCGGAAAAATGGTCCGGGATGTTATAATAAAGGATCAGATTCTGAGAACAATCAACTGCAATGTTCCAATAATGGAGCAGAATCTGAGAACAATAGACTGTAATCTTCCAGCACTGGATCAGAATATGGGAACAATAGAGCGGAATGTTACAGTACTGGACCAGAATCTGAGAACAATAGATTGTAATGTCCCAATACTGGATCAGAATCTGAGAACAATAGATTGTAATGTCCTAATACTGGATCAGAATCTGAGAACAATAGACTGCAATGTTTCAATACTGGATCAGATTCTGAGAGCAATAGACTGTAAAGTTCCAGCACTGGATCAGAATCTGGGAACAATAGACTGGGCTGTTACAATACTGCATCAGAATCGGAAACCATTGGACTGCAATGTTCCAATAATGGATCAGAATCTGAGAACAATAAACTGGAATGTTCCAACACTGGATCAAAATCTGAGAACAATACACTGTAATGTTCCATTACTGGTTCAGAATCTGAGATCAATCGACTGCATGTTCCAATAATGAATCAGAATCTGAGAACAATACACTCTCATGTTCCAATACTGGATCAGAATCTGAGAACAATAGACCGCAATGTTCCAACAATGGCTCAGAATATGAGATCAATAGACTGCAATGTTTCAGTACTGGAGCAGAATCTGAGAACAAGAGACGGCAATGTTCCAATACTGGTTTGGAATGTGGGAACAATGGACCAGGATTTTACAATACTGGACCAGAATCAGAGAAAAATGGACTGCAATGTTCCAATACTTGATCAGAACCTGGCAACAATAGACTGCAATTTCCAATACTGGATCAGAATCTAAGAACAATACACTGTAATGTTCCATTATGGATCAGAATCTGGGAACAATAGGCTGCAATGTTCCAAAAGCGGATCAGAATCTGAAAACTATAGGCTGTAATATTCCAATACTGGATTAGAATCTGGGAACAATAAACTGGGATTTTACAATACTGGCTCAGAATCTGAGAACAATAGACTGCAATGTTCCAATAAAGGATCAAAATCTGTGAACAACAGACTGCAGAGTTAGAATAATTGAACAGAATCTGAAAACAATAGACAGCAATGTTCCAATAATGGATCAGTATCTGAGATCAATCGACTGCAATGTTCCAATACTGGATCAGAATCTGAGAACAATAGACTGTAATGTTCCAATAAAGGATCAGCATTTGAGAACAACAGACTGTAATGTTCCAATCATTGATCAGAATCTGAACAACAGACTGTAATGTTCCAATCATTGATCAGAATCTGAACAATAGACTGTAATGTTCCAATACTGGATCAGAATCTGAGAAAAGTGGGGCGGGATATTACAATGATGGATCAAAATCTGAGATCAATGAACTGTAAAGTTCCAATACTGGATCAGAATCTGAGAAAAAGAGATTACAATGTTCCAATAAAGGATTAGAATTTGAGAACAACCGAATGTAATGTTCAAATCATTGATCAGAATCTGAACAATAGACTGCAATGTTCTAATACTGGATCAGAATCTGAGAATAATGGACGGGAATATTGCAATGATGGATCAGAATCTGAGATCAATAGACTGTAATGTTCCAATAGTGGATCAGAATCTGAGAACAAAAGACGGCAATGTTGCAATACTGGATTGGAATGCGGGAACAATGGACCGGCTGTTCCTATAATGGATCAGAATCTGAAAACAATAGACTGCAATGTTCAAAGAATGGATCCGAACCTGAGATCAATAGACTGCAAAGTTCCAATACTGCATCAGAATCTGAGAAAAAGAGACTGCAAAGTACAAATACTGGATCAGAATGTGGGAACAATGGTCCGGGTTGTTCCTATTATGGATCAGAATCTGAGAAAAATAGACTGTAATGTTCCAATAAAGGGTCATAATCTGAGAACAATAGACTGCAATGTTAGAATAATTTAACAGAATCCGAAAACAATAGACGGCAATATTCCAATACTGGAACAATCTGAGAACAATAGACTGTAATGTTCCAATAAAGGATCAAAATTTGAGAACAACACTGTAATGTTCCAATCATTGATCAGAATCTGAACAATAGAATGCAATGTTCCAATACAGGATCAGAATCTGAGAACAATGGACCGGGATATTACAATGATGGATCAGGATCTGAGATCAATAGACTGTAATGTTCCAACTCTAGATCAGAACCTGAGAACAATACACTGCAATTTTCGAATAATGGATTGGACTCTGAGAACAATAGGCTGTACTGTTCCAATACTGGTTCAGACTCTGAGAAAAATAGACTGCAATTTTCCAATAATGGATTGAATCTGAGAACAATACACTGTTATGTTCTAATACAGGATCAGAATTTGAGAACAATAGACTGCAATGTTCCAACAATGGATCAGAATTTGAGAACAATAGACTGCAATGTTTCAAAAACTGGATCAGAATCTGCAAACAAGAGACGGCAAGGATCCAATACTGGTTCAGAATCTGATAACAATAGACTGCAATGTTCCAATACTGGATATGAATCTGATAACAATAGAACCATAGAAAATTACAGCTCAGAAACAGGCCTTCTTGTCTGTGCCGAACCATTTTATGCCTAGTCTCACTGACCTGCACTTGGACCATATCCCTCCACACCCCTCTCATCCATGAACCCGTCCAAGTTTTTCTTAAATGTTAAAAGTGACCCTGCATTTACCACGTTATCCGGCAGCTCATTCCACACTCCCACCACTCTCTGCGTGAAGACCGCAATGTTGGAATAATTGAACAGAATCTGAGAATAGTAGGCTGCAATGTTCCAATAATGGACCAGAATGAGGGCTGTTCCTATAATGGATCAGCATCTGAGAAAAAATAGACTGCAATGTTCCAATACTTGATGAGAATCTGAGAAGAATAGGCTGTAATGTTCCAATGCTGGATCAGAATCTGAGAACAATGCACTGTAATGTTCCATTATGGATCAGAATCTGGGAACAATAGATTGCAATGGTCTAATACTGGATCAGAAGCTGAAAACAATAGACTGTAATTTTCCAATACTGGTTCAGAATCTGAGATAAAAAGACTGTCATGTTCCAATAATGGATCAGAAGCTGGAAACAATGGACCGGGATGTTCCAATAATGGATAAGATTCTAAGAACAATAGACTGTAAAGTTCCAATAATTGTTCAGAATGTGAGAACTATAGGCTGTAATGTTCCAATAATTGTTCAGAATGTGAGAACTATAGGCTGTAATGTTCCAATAATTGTTCAGAATGTGAGAACAATAGACTGTAATGTTCCAATAATTGTTCAGAATGTGAGAACTATAGGCTGCAATGTTCCAAGAATTGTTCAGAATGTGAGAACTATAGGCTGTAATGTTCCAACACTGGATTAGAATCTGAAAACAATAGACTGTAATGTTCCAACAATGAATCAGAATCTGAGAAAAACACACTCTCATGTTCCAATAATCGTTCAGAATCTGAGAACAATAGACTGTAATGTTCCAATACTGGATCAGAATCTGAGAACAATAGACAGTAATGCTCCAATACTGGATCAGAATCTGAGAACAATAGACAGTAATGCTCCAATACTGGATCAGAATCTGGGAACAATGGACCAGGATTTTCCAATAATGTATCATATTCGGAGAACAATACACTGTAATGTTGAATTACTGGATCAGAGTCTGAGAACAATAGACTGCAATGTTCCAATAATGGATCAGAAACTAAGAACTATAGGCTGTAATGTCCCAATATGGATTAGAATCTGGGAACAATTGACCGGGATGTTACAATAATGGATCAGAATCTGAGAACAATAGAATGTAATATTCCAACACTGGATCAGAATCTGAGAACAATAGACTCTATTGTTCCAGTACTGGATCAGAATCTGAGAAGAATGGACCGGGATATTACAATGATGGGTCAGAATCTGAGATCAATAGACTGTAATGTTCCAATACTGGAGCAGAATCTGAGAACAATAGACCACAATGTTAGAATAATTGAAAAGAATCTGAGGGTAGTAGACTGCATTGTTCCAATAATGGACCGGAATCAGGGAACAATGGTCCGGGCTGTTCCTATAATGGATCAGAATCTGAGAAAAATAGACTGCAATGTTCCAATACTGGATCAGAATCTGAGAACAATACACTGCAATGTTCCATTATGGATCAGAATCTGGGAACAGTAGATTGCAATGGTCCAATACTGGATCGGCATCTGAGAACAATAGACTGTAATTTTCCAATACTGGTTCAGAATCTGAGATAAATAGACTGTCATGTTCCAATAATGGATCAGAAGCTGGAAACAATGGACCGGGATGTTCCAATAATGGATAAGGTTCTAAGAACAATAAACGGTAATGTTCTAATAAAGGATCAGAATTTGAGAACAGCAGACTCTGATGTTCCCATCGTTGATCAGAATCTGAACAATAGGCCGTAATGTTCCAATACTGCATCAGAATCTGAGAACAATAGGCTCTAATGTTCCAATACTGGAGCAGAATCTGAGAACAGTGGACTATAATGGCCCAATACTGGATCAGAGTCTGAGAACAATATTTTGCAATGTTCGAATACTGGATCGGACTCTGGGAACAATACGCTGTAATGTTCCAATACTGGTTCAGACTCTGAGAAAAAAACAGACTGCAAATTTCCAATAATGGATCAGTATCTGTGAACAATAGATTGTAATGTTCCAATACTCGATCAGAATCTGAGAATAATACACTGCAAAGTTCGAATACTGGATCGGACTCAGAGAACAATAGGCTGTAATGTTCCAATCATTGATCAGAATCTGAGAATAGTAGACTTCAATGTTCCAATACTGGATAAGAATCTGAGAACAGTGGACCGGGATATTACAATGATGAATCAGAATCTGAGATCAATAGACAGTCATGTTCCAATACTGGAGCAGAATCTGAGAACAATAGACTCCAATGTTCCAATCGTTGATCAGAATCTGAACAATAGACTGTCCTGTTCCAATACTGGATCAGAATCAGAGAACAGTGCACCTGGATATTACAATGATGGATCAGATTCTGTGAACAATAGACTGCAATGTTCCAATACTGGGCCAGAATCGGAGAATATTAGACTGTAATGTTCCAATACTGGTTCAGTGTCTGGGAACAATGGAAAGGGATTTTCCAATAATGGATGAGAAACTGAGAACAATACACTGTAGTGTTCCAATAATGGATGACAATGTGGGAACAATGGACCGGGATGCTCTAATAATGGATCAGATTATGAGAACAATAGACTGCAATGTTCCAGTACTGGATCAGAATCTGAGAAAAATAGACTGCAATTTTCCAATAATGGATCAGAATCCGAGAACAATAGACTATCATGTTCCAATAATGGATGGCAATGTCGGAAAAATGGACCGGGATGTTCTAATAAAGGATCAGATTCTGAGAACAATCGACTGCAATGTTTCAATACTGGATCAGATTCTGAGAGCAATAGACTGTAAAGTCACAGACCTCCCGTCGGAAAAAAGACCCTTCGACTGCGACCCTCTGTCTCCTGTGGCCAAGATGTGGAGATGCTGGCGTTGGACTGGGGTAAAAACAGTAAGAGGTTTAACAACAACAGGTTAAAGTCCAACAGGTTTATTTGGTAGCAAAAGCTACAAACGCTTTCGGAGCCCTCACCTGAGGAAGGGGCTTGGAGCTCAGAAAGCTTGTGTGGCTTTTGCTACCAAATAAACTGTTGGACTTTAACCTGGTGTTGTTAAACTTCTTCCTGTGGCCAAGCCAGTTCTCTACCCGTCTAGCCACCTCTCCTTGTATCCCATGAGCCTTAACCTTCTTAACCAACCTGCCATGAGGGACTTTGTCAAATGCCTTACTGAAATCCATATAGACGACATCCACAGCCCTTCCTTCGTCAACTGTTTTTGTCACTTCCTCAATAAACTCCACCAATTTTGTAAGGCACGACCTCCCTCTTACAAATACTGTATCAGAATCTGAGAACAATAGACTGTAAAGTTGCACCAAAGGATCAGAATCTGAGTAAAATAGACTGCAATGTTCGAATAATGGATCGGACTCTGAGAACAATAGGTTGTAATGTTCCAATCCTGGTTCAGAATCTGGGAACAACAGACTGCAATTTTCCTATAATGGATCAGAATCTGAGAACAATCGACTGTAATGTTCCAATACTGGATCAGAATCTGAGAGCAATCGACTGTAATGTTCTAATTCTGGATTAGAATTTGAGATCAAAAGACTGCAATGTTCCAATACTGGATTAGAATCTGAGAACAATAGACTGTAAAGTTCCATTATGGATCAGAATCTGGGAACAATATCAATGGATGTTCCATTAATGGATCAGAATCAGAGAACAATACACTGTAATGTTCCATTATGGATCAGAATCTGGGAACAATAGACTGTAATTTTCCAATACTGGTTCAGAATCTGAGACAAATAGACTGGAATGTTCCAATAATGGATCAGAAGTTGGAAACAATGGACCGGGATGTTCCAATAATGGATAAGATTCTAAGATCCATACACTGCAATGGTCCAATACTGGTTCAGAACCTGAGAACAATAGACTGCAATGTTCCAATAATTGACCAGAATCTGAGAACTATAAGCTGTAATGTTCCAATACGAATTAGAATCTGGGAACAAATGACTGGGATGTTACAATACTTGGATCAGAATCTGAGAACAATAGAATGTAATATTCCAAAACTGCATCAGAATCTGAGAACATTAGACTGCAATGTTCCAATAATGGATCAGAATCTGAAAACTAAAGGTTGTAATGTTCCAATGCTGGATCAGAGTCAGGGAACAATGGACCGGGATGTTCCAATACTGCAGCAGAATCTGAGAACAATACACTGTTATGTTCCAATACAGGATCAGAATCTGAGAACAATAGACTGCAATGTTCCCATAATGTATCAGAATCTGAGAACGATAGACTGGAATGTTCCAATACTGGATCAGGATCTGGGAATAATAGACTGTAATGTTAGAACATAAGAACATAAGAAATAGGAGCAGGAGTCGGCCATCTAGCCCCTCAAGCCTGCTCCGCCATTCAATAAGATCATGGCTGATTTGATAGTGGGTTCAGTTCCACTTACCCGCCCGCTCCCCATAACCCTTCATTCCCTTAATGGTTAAAAATCTATCTATCTGTGACTTAAACACATTTAACGAGGTAGCCACGACTGCTTCATTGGGCAGAGAATTCCAAAGATTCACTACGCTCTGGGAGAAGAAGTTCCTCCTCAACTCTGTTCTAAATTGACTCCCCCATATTTTGAGGCTAAGCCCCCTCGTTCTTGTTTACATTGTAAGTGGAAATAACCTCGCTTCTTCTACCCTGTCTAGCCCCTTCATTAACTTTTATGTATCTATAAGATCTCCCCTCAACCTTCTAAACTCTAATGAGTACAGGCCCAGTCTACTCAATCTCTCCTCATAAGCTGACCCCCTCATCTCCGGAATCGACCTGGTGAACCTTCTCTATAACCCCTCCAAAGCTAATATATCCTTTCTTAAATATGGGGACCAAAACTGTACACAGTACTCTCGGTGCGGCCTCACCAGTACCCTGTACAGTTGCAGCAACACCTCCCTGCTTTTATACTCCATCCCCTTCGCGATAAAGGCCAACATTCCATTTGCCTTCTTGATTACCCGCTGCACCTGCAAACTGAGTTTTTGTGATTCATGCACAAGGACCCCCAGGTCCCTCTGCACAGTAGCATGTTGTAATTTTTCACCGTTTAAATAAGAGTCCATTTTACTATTATTCCTTCCAAAGTGGATAGCCTCACACTTACCAACGTTATACTCCATCTGCCAGATCCTTGCCCACTGACTTAGCCGATCCAAATCTCTCTGCAGACTCTCTGTATCCTCCCGCAATTTGCTTTCCCACTCATCTTTGTGTCATCCGCAAACTTTGTTACCCTACACTCGCTCCCCTCCTCCAGATCGTCTATGTATATGGTAAATAGTTGAGGCCCCAGCACCGATCCCTGCGGCACGCCACTAGTCACTGATTGCCAACCGGAAAAGCACCCATTTATTCCGACTCTCTGCCTTCTGTTTGATAGCCAATCCTCAATCCACGCTAACACTTTACCCCCAACTCCGTGTACCTTTTTCTTATGCAGCAACCTTTTGTGAGGCACCTTATCGAATGCCTTCTGGAAATCTATTTATACAACATCCACCGGTTCCCCTCTGTCAACTGCACTCGTGGTATCCTCAAAAAATTCCAATAAATTAGTCAAACATGGCTTTCCCTTCAAGAATCCATGTTGCGTCTGCTTGATTGAACCATTCTTTTCCAGGTGTCCTGTTATTTCTTCCTTAATGATAGATTCCAGCATTTTCCCAACTACGGATATTAAGCTAACTGGCCTGTAGTTACCTGCCTTTTGTCTACCTCCTTTTTTAAACAGTGGCGTTACATTAGCTGTTTTCCAATCAGCTGGCACCTCCCCAGAGCCCAGTGAATTTTGATAAATTACAACTAATGAATTTGCTATTTCTTCTGCCGTTTCTTTTAGAACCCCGGAATGCATTCCATCCGGACCAGGGGACTTGTCTACCTTTAGTTCCATTAGCCTACCCTGCACTACCTCTTTAATAATAGTGATCGTTTTAAGGTCCTCACCCCCGACAGTCCCGGGTAAGGGCAGAAGTTGTTTTTTGTAGTTTAGTTAGGGCTTCATGATCGGCATAGGTTTGGAGGGCCGAAGGGCCTGTTCCTGTGCTGTACTTTCCTTTGTTCTTTGTTGATTATTGATTACCTTGGATGACACCCTCAGGATGTTGTCTCCTTTACTGACAACTTTGCTTACATTATCATCAAAATGGTCTCACGAATGGACCCTGAGGAAGGGTCACACAGACGTGAAACATTGGCTCTATTCTCTCTCCACAGATACTGTCAGACCTGCTGAGATCTCCCAGCATTTTTTGTCTTTGTATTCATTTATTGACTCCATTTGCTTTCATTCCCACGCAGCGTTCTCCTGTTCAGTTGACATGTAAATGTTGAAATGTTCAGCAAACTGCTGGTTAATTCCGGGAAATATTAAGGCAAGTCCCCGAAAAATACATCATTCCTCAATCCATCTCGCGTCAGCTCCCCCATCCTTTACGTCTCTCCTATACATTGCAACAACCCTTTCTTCATCCTCGCCAAGAGTATCGTCACCTTGGCTCATTCCTCTGCCAGGTCACAAGCTCCGCATGAAGCCAAGAGCCAGAGACCCAGTTGGGAGCAGCACACTTGTTTATAAAGCGAGAATTCACAATACAGGAGACGCTGAGGTTGAGAATTTACCATAATGTGGACGCTCCAGAGCATCATCCTTCTGTTTGGCCTGCTGGATACAGTCATGGGGGAGTAGGGAATTCGAGGGCCGAAGGGCCTGTTCCAGTGCTGTACTTTCCTTTGATCTTTGTATGTATGGGTGGCATGGTGGCACAATCGTTAGCACTGCTGCCTCACAGTGCCAGAGACCCGGGTTGGATCCCCGGTTTGGGTCACTGCCTGTGCGCAGTCTGCACGTTCTCCCCGTGTCTGCATGGGTTTCCTCCGGGTGCTCCGGTTTCCTCCCACAGACCAGAAGACGTGCTGTTTAGTTGCATTGATCATGCTAAATCCTCCCTCAGTGTACCCGAACAGGCGCCGGAGTGTGGCAACTCGGGGATTTTCACAGTAACTTCATTGCACTGTTAATGTGAGCCTACTTGTTACATGAATAAATAAGCTTTAGAAACGTGATCAGCGCTGTGTGAAAAGCAGAGAATGCCTGTCTTACACCATTGTATCAGTAACATTCTCAAAGGGACCACACAGCGCCAGGGATCCTGGTTCAAATCCGACCTCTGTGTGGAGTCCGCACATTCTCCCCGTGTCTGCATGGGTTTCCTCCAGGTGCTCCACTTTCCTCCCACAGTCCAAAGATGTGCAGGTTGGGTGCATTGGCCGTGCTAAAAATTGCCCGTTATTGTCAGGGAGACTATCAGGGTGGATGCGTGGGGTTACAGAAATAGGGCCTGGGTGGGTTTGTGGTCAGTGCAGACTCATCATAAATTGTATCACAGAAACCCAACAGTGCAAAAGAGTCCATTCGGCCCATCGAGTCTGCACCAACAACAATCCCACCCAGGCCCTATCCCCATTACCCCACATAATTACCCCACCAACACCTCGAACCTACACATTCCGGGACACGAAGGGGAAATTTAGCCTATAATTCACCCCACTGACAGCCTGAATAAATTGCAATTATATTGTATCTTTAATGTAATGAAACAGATCGTAATGAAAAACATGAAACTTATTTCTGATCTGAATTTCTCATCACAATGAAACACTATTTTCATTGAAAATTGGGGATGAAGTGGAAATGATCGAGAGCTTCAGGTTTCTAGGTGTCCAGATCACCAAGAACCTGCCCTGATCCCCCCACACCGATGCAAAAGTTAAGAAAACCCACCGGTGCCTCTACTTTCTCAGGAGGCGAAGGAAATTTGGCATGTCAGCTCCGACTCTCACCAACTTTTACAGAGGCACCATAGAAAGCATTATTTCTGGTTGTATCACAGCTTGGTCTGGCTTCTGCTCTGTCCAAGGCTGCAAGAAACTATAAAGGGTTGTGAACGAAGCCTAGTCCATCACTCAAACCAGCCTCCCACCATTGACTCTGTCTACACTTCCCACTGCCTCGGGAAAAGCAGCCGGCATAATCAAGGACCCCACACACCCCGGACATTCTTTCTTCCACCTTCTTTCATCGGGAAAAATATACAGAAGTCTGGGGTCACGTACCAACCGATTCAAGAACAGTTTCTTCCCTGCTGCCGTCAGACTTTTGAATGAACCTACCTTATATTCAGGTAGCCGCATACAACATATAATATATATATTATATAATACTTTATTATTATGTTAAGTTGATCCTTCTCTACACGGTAGCCATGACTGCAACACTACATTCTGCACTCTCTCCTTTCCTTCTCTATGAATGGTATGCTTTGTCCGTGTAGCGCGCAAGAAACAATGTTTTTCACTTCATACTAACACATGTGACAATAATAAATCAAATCAAATCCAATCATTGCTCCTTCTCAGCGCCAGCATTGCAGTGTGTTGTTTCTTTTCTCACCTGTAATTGATTACTCTAATAGGTTGCTCTGCCGAGTCTCAGGAGTGTTTCTGCTGTGTATTAAAGAGAAGACATTCAGTGTGAGACCTCAGTAAATGGCCATGGTTTATGTCATAGGCAGAAACCATTGCTTCTCTCAGAAAACACACTGATCCACTATCGGTCAAGCTGGAGCCAGTTACTATCCTATTCTCGCTGCCATTGGAGTTCCTGGTCGGTGATTGCAACCGATTAAAATATATTTATTCGTGTCTCAAGCGGGCTTACATGAACACTACAATTAAGTTACTGTGAAAATCCCCTAGTCACCACACTCCAGTTCCTGTTCGGGTCCACTGAGGGAAAATTTAGCATGGCCAATGCACCTGACCAGCACGTCTTTCAGACTGTGGGAGAAACCAGAGGAAACCCACGCAGACATGGAGAGAACATGCAGAATCCACACAGGCAGTGACACAAGCCGGGAACCGAACCCGGGTCCCTCGCTCTGTGAGGCAGCAGTACTAACCACTCCGTCACCGCTACACCCTAAATAGATTGGACATAACGTCTGCTATGAGGAGGCTTCCTCCCACCACCTCCTAACTTTGGAGAGAGTGAAGCTGCTTCCCCGCAGCAGAATACCTGGGCTGATGGAACGGCAGTGGTTCCCTCCTGACCAGAGGGACGGCTCACGGGACCACAGACCCGACCAGTGTCTATTGCTGCTGAGGTGTGATGAGGGGTTGCCAGCGATTCGTCTTTGCTGGAATATTATTGTTCAACTTTGTCAATCGGGGTATAGATTACAAAAACGTAGAGGTCATGATGGAGTTGTATAGAGCGTTGGTTTGGCCACAGCTGCAGTACTGTGTGCAGTTCTGGTCGACACATTATAGGAAGGATGTGATTGCACTGGAGGTGGTGCAGAGGAGATTCGCCAAGATGCTGCCTGGGACGGAACATTTAAGGAATGAAGAGAGGTTATAGGTTTGGTTTGTTTTCTCTGGAGCAGAGAAGACTGAGGGGTGACCTGATCGAGGTGTACAAGATTATGAAGGACATGGACAGGGTGGAGAGGGAGTAGCTGTTCCCCTGAGCTGAAGGGTCAGTTACGAGGAGGCAAAATTTAAAAATGAGGTGCGGGAGATTCAGGTGGTATATTATGGACAGTCTTATTAAAATTCCAGTTGGTGAGAATAGTCTTATAAGCACTTTCATATATAGAACATAGAACAGTACAGCACAGGACAGGCCCTTCGGCCCACAATGTTGTGCCGAGCTTTATCTGAAACCAAGATCATAGAATCATAGAATCCCTGCAGTGCAGAAGGAGGTTATTTGGCCCATCGAGTCCGCACTGACCACATTCCCACCCAGGCCCTATCCCCATAACCCCACATATTTACCCTGCTACCCCCCTGCTAATTTCTTGTCAATTATCTCTTACAGATGTTGATCGATCAAATTCCAGAAATAATACTCAAGGCAAAACTGCTATCACAATATTCAAGGCAAACCACATGAATTCTGACACTCTTCCACTGCATTGTGGAAATCCAAAATATTCAGAAACAGCGGTGTATTTTGAAACATAAATCTTTCTTGGTTTCTGGAAGGACACTTTAAGTTTTACAACTTCACCCAGCAGAGTGCTAGTCACAGAATATCTCGTCACGCAGCCTGTATCGAGTCACAGAGCAATACAGCATGGAAACAGGCCCTTCGGCCCAAACAGTCCATGCTAACCATGGTGCCCTCCCAGTTGGTTCCAATTGCCCGCGTTCGGTCCATATCCCTCTAATCCTTTCCCTCTATCCAAATGCTTTTTAAATGTTGGTATTGAACTTGCCTCAACCACTTTCTCTGGCAGCTCATTCCATACACACACCACCCTCCATTTGAAGATGTTGCCCCTCAGTTCCCTTTGAAATCTTTCCCCTCTCACCTCTATATATAATCATAGAACTCAGCTCAGTGACTTTCTTTACATCTCCTCCTTCCCTCCCATCTCCCATTTCATTGTCTCTCGCACCTCTTTGAACTCCACTGTTCCAAGATATTAAGATCGTCCAGTTTCGATCAGGAATGGCTGCCTCCCACTTCGGGTAAAACAAAATGTACTAAGGTCCCCTCATTACTGATTAAACCTTTCCAAGTGATAAGAATCTTTTTATCTATGATTCTATGAAAATCCCGCAGAGTATCTGGAGTATTGTGTCCAGTTTTGGTCTCGTTATTTGAGGAAGGATGTGGCTGCATGGAGGCAGTTCAGAGGAGGTTCACCAGACTGATTCTGGGGATGAGAGGATTGACGTATGAGGAGAGATTAATCACTTTGGGCTTGTACTCACTGGAGTTCAGAGGGATGAGAGGGGATCTGATGGAGGTATATAAAATTTTAAAAGGGATTGATAAAGTAAATGTAGACCAAATGTTTCCTCTTATGGGGCAATCTCGAACAAGAGGTCACAGGGTATAGGTTGAGAGGCAGTAGATTTAACACTGAGATGAGGAGGAACTACTTCTCGCAGAGGGTGGTGAGTTTGTGGAACTCGCTGCCCCAGAGCGCGCTGGAGTCTGAATCATTGAATGGTTTCAAGAAGGAGATAGATATATTTCGAATAAAAAAGGGATAAGGGGATATGGGGAACAGGTGGGGAGGTGGATTTGAGACCAGGGAGAGATCAGCCATGATCTGATTGAATGGCGGAGCAGGCTCGAAGGGCTGAATTTGCCGACTTCTGCTCTTAATTCCTATGTTCCTATGTTATCGAGTCATTGAGGTTTACAGCATGAAAACAGGCCCTTCGGCCCAACGTGTCCGTGCCGCCCAGTTTTTACCTTTAAGCTCGTCCCAATTGCCCGCATTTGGCCCATGTCTGTCTATACCCATCGTACCCATGTAACTGACTAAACGCTTTTTAAAATACAAAATTGTACCCCCCTCTCCTACAGCTTCTGGCAGCTTGTTCCAGACACTCACCACACTCTATGTGAAAGAATTCCCCCTCTGGACCCTTTTGAATCTTTATTTTGAGGATTCTGTATTCTGCATCTGTTTTCACAGTGGAACACGTCATTTCCATAGCAGGAACAGAGGATAACCAATGGACTTAATCATAAGAGCAAGGAGCTCTCAAGAGCTGGAGTGGAAGTATAAGTATAAGTCGAGGGATTTAAACCATATAACATCGCCAAAACTTAAAGCCGACTTTAGTGCTCTGAAATAGATAACTGCTGATATAGTAAATGTGCTGTTTTTATCAGTGTCACAAGTAGGCTTACATTACCACTGCAATGTAGTTACTGTGAAAATCCCCTAGTCCCCACACTCCAGTGCCTGTTTGGGTACACAGAGGGAGAATTTAACATGGCCAACGCACCTAACCAGCACGTCTTTCAGACTGTGGGAGAAAACGGGGGCAGCCGGAGGAAACCCATGCAGACACGAAGAGAACATGCAGACTCCGCACAGACAGTGATCCAAGCCAGGAATCGAACCCGGGTCCCTGGAACTGTGAGGTAGCAGTGCTAACCACTGTACCACCGTGCTGCCCATTTTAGTTCACCACTCAAAGAACAAAGGAACAGGCCCTTCGGCCCTCCAAGCCTGCGCCGATCATAATGCCTGCCTAAACTAAAACCGTATGCACTTACAGAATCCGTATCCTTCCATTCCCATTCTATTCATGTATTCATCTAGATGCCGCTTAAATGCCGCTATCGTACCTGCTCCCACCACCTCCTCGGGCAGAGCGTTCCAGCCATTCACCACCCTCTGTGTAAAAAACTTGCCTCACAGATCTCCTCTGATCTTTTCCCCACGCACCTTTAATCTATGTCCCCTAGTACTTGACTTTTCTACCCTAGGAAAGAGCCTCTGACTATCCACTCTGTCTATGCCACTCTTGGACAAGGTGTGGAGACAATATTTACAAATCACTGCAGCCTGTAGGGAGATTGAACTCACATCATTGACAGTATACTGAATCACACCCTTGTCATGTAGGCAAGTGAGTTAACCGCCCTACACGATGGGGCCAGTTGATGTCATAGATTTGGATTACAACAATCCCATAGCGTGCAGCACAAAGAGTCGAGGTGTCCGATTGTGGCTCAGGTTGTCAGCCTGGATTGGATAGATAATTCGTCAGCAGGCACGGAACAGTGAGTCGGGATACTAAAGCACATTCAGGCTGGTTGGCTGTAACTTATGAAATATTGCAAAAATTTGTATTGGGGATGTAGGTGTTTATGTTTTTTTTATTATTTGTTCGTGGTACATGGGCGTCGCTGGCTGGGCCAACATTTATTGTCCATCCCTACTTGCTCGAGGGCAGTTGAGAGTCCACGACATTGCTGCAGCTCTGGAGTCACATGTGAGCCAGACCGGGTCCGCACGGCAGATTTCCTTCCCTGAAGGACATTCGTGAACCAGATGGGCTTTTCCGACAGTCGACAATGATTTTATGGTCATCAGTAGATTCGTAATTCCACATATTTTTTATTGCATTCAAATTCCATCGTCTGTCGTGGCGGGATTCGAACCCGGGTCCCTGGAACATGAGCTGAGTTTCTGGATTAATAGTCTGGCGATAATACCACTCGGCCAATATATGTCAACAAAATAACTGAAGATGCTGGGAGTAAGCTACCAGATTTCCAACATGATTCTAAACTAATTGTGAATTAAAGCTATGAGGAGGATTCAAAGGGGCTGCACAGAGATAGAGACAAAATAACAGAATGGGGAACAAGTTGGCAGATGGAGGAATGAATTAAATTATTTAATTTTGTGATGATTTGTTTTGATTTGATTTTATTCTTGTCACATGTATTAGTATACAGTGAAAGGTATTGTTTCTTGCACGCTATACAGACAATGCATATTGCACAGTGGTGAGCAGCACAATGGCATGGTGGTTAGCACTGCTGCATCACAGCTCCAGAGAACTGGGTTTGATTCCCGGCTTGGGCCACTGTCTGTGTGGAGTTTTCACATTCTCCCTGTGTCTGCTTGGGTTTCCTCCAGGTCTGGTTTCCTCCCACAATCCAAAGGTGTGCGGGTTAGGTGCATTGGCAATGATAAATTGCCCCTTAGTGTCCTGCGATATGTCCGTTAGAGGGATTAGCAGGGTAAATATTTGGGACTATGGGGATAGGACCCGGGTGGGATTGTTGTCAATGCAGACTCGATGGGCCGAATGGCCTCTTTCTTCACTGTAGGGTTTCTATGATAAGAGGTTTAACAACACCAGGTTAAAGTCCAACAGGTTTATTTGGTAGCAAAAGCCACACAAGCTTTCGGAGCTCTTATCTCCTTCTTCAGGTGAGTGGGAATTCTGTTCACAAACAGAGCTTATAAAGACACAGACTCAATTTACATGAATAATGGTTGGAATGCGAATACTTACAACTAATCAAGTCTTTAAGAAACAAAACAATGTGAGTGGAGAGAGCATCAAGACAGGCTAAAAAGATGTGTATTGTCTCCAGACAAGACAGCCAGTGAAACTCTGCAGGTCCACGCAACTGTGGGAGTTACAAATAGTGTGACATGAACCCAATATCCCGGTTGAGGCCGTCCTCGTGTGTGTGGAACTTGGCTATCAGTTTCTGCTCAGCGACTCTGCGCTGTCGTGTGTCGCGAAGGCCGCCTTGGAGAACGCTTACCCGAATATCAGAGGCCGAATGCCCGTGACCGCTGAAGTGCTCCCCAACAGGAAGAGAACAGTCTTCCTGGTGATTGTCGAGCGGTGTTCATTCATCCGTTGTCGCTGCGTCTGCATAGTTTCCCCAATGTACCATGCCTCGGGACATCCTTTCTTGGAGCGTATCAGGGAGACAACGTTGGCCGAATTGCAAGAGTATGTACCGTGTACCTGGTGGATGGTGTTCTCACGTGAGATGATGGCATCTGTGTCGATGATCCGGCACGTCTTGCAGAGGTTGCTGTGGCAGGGGTGTGTGGTGTCGTGGTCACTGTTCTCCTGAAGGCTGGGTAGTTTGCTGCGGACAATCGTCTGTTTGAGTTGTGCGGTTGTTTGAAGGCAAGAAGTGGGGGTGTGGGGATGGCCTTGGCGAGATGTTCGTTTTCATCAATGACATGTTGAAGGGTCCGGAGGAGATGCCGTAGCTTCTCCGCTCCGGGGAAGTACTGGACAACGAAGGGTTCTCTGTCCAGTGTCCCGTGTTTGTCTTCTGAGGAGGTCGGTGCGGTTTTTCGCTGTGTCACGTCGGAACTGTTGATCAATGAGTCTAGCGCCATATCCTATTCTTATGAGGGCATCTTTCAGCGTCTGGAGGTGTCTGTTGCGATCCTCCTCATCCGAGCAGATCCTGTGTATACGGAGGGCTTGTCCGTAGGGGATGGCTTCTTTAACGTGTTTAGGGTGGAAGCTGGAGAAGTGGAGCAGCGTGAGGTTATCCGTGGGCTTGCGGTACAGTGAGGTGCTGAGGTGACCGTCCTTAATGGAGATGCGTGTGTCCAAGAATGCAACCCATTCCGGAGAGTAGTCTATGGTGAGCCTGATGGTGGGATGGAACTTGTTGATGTCATCATAGAGTTGTTTCAGTGATTGTTCACCATGAGTCCAAAGGAAGAAAATGTCATCGATGTATCTAGTGTATAGCATCGGTTGAAGATCCCGTGCGGTGAAGAAGTCTTGTTCGAACCTGTGCATGAAGAGCTTGGCATAGTGAGGTGCGAATTTGGTCCCCATGGCTGTTCCGTGTGTCTGGATGAAGAACTGGTTGTTGAAGGTGAAGATATTGTGGTCCAGGATGAAGCGGATGAGATGTAAAATTGCATCTGGAAACTGGCAATTGTTGGCGCTGAGCACTGAGGCCGTTGCAGCAATGCCATCATCATGGGGGATGCTGGTGTAGAGTGCCGAGACATCCATTGTGACGAGGAGCGCTCCTGGTTCAACTGCTCCATGTGTGCCGAGTTTCTGTAGGACGTCCGTCGTGTCGCGACAAAAGCTGGGGGTTCTTTGTACAATGGGTTTCAGGATGCCCTCGACATAGCCGGAGAGGTTCTCGCACAGGGTCCCATTGCCCGATACGATGGGACGGCCGGGTGTGTTTGCCTTGTGTATCTTCGGGAGGCAGTAGAGATCTCCAACGCGGGGAGTACGTGGGATGAGAGCACGGAGGGTGTTCTGAAGGTCCGGATCAAAGGTCTTGATCAGAGTGTTGAGTTGACGGGTGTGTTCTTTGGTCGGATCTGTGGGTAACTGTCTGTAGTGTTCCTCGTTGTTGAGTTGTCGGTACACTCTTTGCAGTAATCCGTTCTGTTCAGTATGACGATGGCCCCTCCTTTGTCTGCTGGTTTGATGACAATGTTGTGGTTGGTCTTGAGAGCGTGGATGGCGTTGCGTTGTGCTTGGGTGATGTTCGGTGCTGTCTTGTGAGTGCGGCTGATGAATTTGGTGTTGACGCACCTCCTGATAGCTTGGGCATACATGTCAAGTCGAGGGCAGCGGCCTTCCGGAGGAGTCCAATTCGACTCTTTCCTCTTCGGATGCACTGCGGTTCTCTCTGTCGGCTGTTCCCGTTCATCGGCTGTCTCATTGTCTTCGTTGTTGGCCTCTTGGGGTTTGTGGAAGAACTCCCTCAGCCTCATTCGCCTGATGAATTCCTCTGTGTCTGCTGCGAGACTGATGGGGTCTATTTTGGTGGTGGGGCAAAAATTAAGCCCTCGGCTGAGAACTTCGATTTCATCTGGTTGAAGTGTGTAGTCGGACAAGTTGACAATGGACTTCCCTGCAGTGGTACTGTTTTCTACTGTGGTACCGGGGGAGGCTTGGTTGCTGCTGGTGGTGATGCCGAGTTTCTCGAGAACACCATCCACCAGGTACACGGTACATACTCTTGCAATTCGGCCAACGTTGTCTACCTGATACGCTGCAAGAAAGGATATCCCGAGGCATGGTACATTGGGGAAAATATGCAGACGCTGCGACAACGGATGAATGAACACCGCTCGACAATCACCAGGAAGACTGTTCTCTTCCTGTTGGGGAGCACTTCAGCGGTCACGGGCATTCGGCCTCTGATATTCGGGTAAGCGTTCTCCAAGGCGGCCTTCGCGACAGACGACAGCGCAGAGTCGCTGAGCAGAAACTGATAGCCAAGTTCCGCACACACGAGGACGGCCTCAACCGGGATATTGGATTCATGTCACACTATTTGTAACTCCCACAGTTGCGTGGACCTGCAGAGTTTCACTGGCTGTCTTGTCTGGAGACAATACACATCTTTTTAGCCTGTCTTGATGCTCTCTCCACTCACATTGTTTTGTTTCTTAAAGACTTGATTAGTTGTAAGTATTCGCATTCCAACCATTATTCATGTAAATTGAGTCTGTGTCTTTATAAGCTCTGTTTGTGAACAGAATTCCCACTCACCTGAAGAAGGGGCTTAGAGCTCCGAAAGCTTGTGTGGCTTTTGCTACCAAATAAACCTGTTGGACTTTAACCTGGTGTTGTTAAACTTCTTACTGTGTTTACCCCAGTCCAACGCCGGCATCTCCACATCAGGGTTTCTATGATTCCAGGGAAAGGAGAGGGTGCTGAATGTTACAGTCATATCTAGGGTGGAGAGAAAGGTCAACTTAATGCGGGGTAGGTCCATTCAAAAGTCTGATGGCAGCAAGGAAGAGGCTGTTCTTGAGTTGGTTGGTACATGACCTCAGACGGAGGTCACCTGGTGGAAGAAGGTGGGAGGGAGAATGCCCGGTGTGTGTGGGGTCCTTGATTATGCCGGCTGCTTTTCCGAGGCAGCGGGAAGTGGAGACAGAGTCAATGGATGGAAGGTGTGGATAGAGATGCGCAAAGAGACATATTTAGAATGTATATCTCTGTGAATGGAAAAGTACTGAAGGACTACAATCGATATGTCGATATATTATCCTGTGAATAGGGAGTCACTGAAATTCTGTATCTCGAGTGTAGATGTTTCCCTGTGGGTGGAGAGGCTGTTAGGGTGCAGGGCACTAATCAAGAAAGGTTGTCTTTAATAAAAATGTTAGTTTAAAAGTTTATTTATTAGTGTTAAAAGTAGGCTTATATTAACATTGCAATGAAGTTACTGTGACATCTTAGCGTTCAACTGAACTCAACCGTCCAACCTGCTTTGAGCTCAGCTCAAGTCATGTCATGGAATGTAAAGCTGTATAAACTCGATCCGCTTGAAGCCAATGCAAAAACGGAACTGAACCACTGGATTCCATTCAACCCAAAATAATGCAACATTTAACAAGGCAAAACCATCATGTGGCCACCGGGATTTACTGGATGGTTTCAGAATGAGAAATGAGAAGGGAGCCTGACGGTCAAAGCATCGTCATGAATATCTCCCGTGCTATGTTTTTTTTAGCTCCCATGTTTCACGGAATGGCGATGTTTAAAATGAGAAGGAATGTCTTTTTTTATTCCGCACGATATTATAAATAAGAGATTTTTCGGCCAGATTCCCCCGTTAAAACAGCAATGTCATGATGCTAATTTGCTGTCAACTCAATGATGTGATGCACAGTGTAATTTTTCAGGAATGAATCTTCTGTTTTCTGTTGAGGAACTAGTATACCTTACAATGAGGCTGCTTGAAATATTCAAATCCTGAAATAAAATGCAGTTTCCACGACAGTTTAGCTCATTGTTCTTCAAAGACTTTTACAAAAAGAAGTTTCAACAAATGCCGGAGGTCGAATGTCTCCTTCAGCTTTTAAAAATGTTGATAGTTTACAATCGCACTCCGGTCTTCATTTCTCAGAAGGTGATGCTGCTCTAGTTGCTTCATGTGATATTCAGCTGCAATGAAGCTCGCAGGAAGTGAGTTGATGTCCTCTACAATGATGTCTTCGGTGTTACTGCTTATGCAACTACTGGATTGATGTTACATCAAGTGCTGAAGCAGATTCTAAGCGCAAACAACAACCACGTCCCGAAAGACCAGCCAGGAAAGAACGTGTTTGTCTGGGGAGGAAAACAGAAATAATGTTTCAAATTCACTTCTGTGTTAAACATCAAATCACAGAATCCCTGGAGTGCAGAAGGAGGCTATTCGGCCCATCAAGTCTGCACCGACCACAATCCCACCCAGGCCATATTCCCATAACCCCACATATCCCTGCTAATTCTCCTGACACTAGGGTCAATTTAGCATGGCCAATCAACCTAACCCACACATCTTTGGACTGTGGGAGGAAACCGGAGCACCCGGAGGAAACCCACGCAGACACAGGGAAAATGCGCCAACTCCACACAGTCAGTGACGCGAGACCAGAATTGAACCCGGGTCCCTGGTGCTGTGAAGCAGCAGTGCTAACCACTGTGCCACCGTGCCGCCCCAGATAGTCCACATCTTTTCCCGAAGGTAGGGGACTCCAAAAGTAGAGGACATAGCTTTAAGGTGAGAGGGGAGAGATGCAAAAAGGCCCAGAGGGACAATTTTTTCACACAGAGGGCGGTGAATGTCTGGAAGAAGCTGCCAGAGGCAGTAGCAGAGGCGGATACAATTTTGTCTTTTAAGAAGCATTCAGACAGTTACATGGGTAAGGTGGGTAGAGAGGGATATGGGCCAAATGCAGGCAATTGGGAGTAGCTCAGTGGTTAAAAAAAGGTGGCATGGACCAGTTGGGCTGAAGGACCTGTTTCCATGCTGTAAACCTCTCTGACTCTATGACATGGGGGACAACAGTCAGACTCCGCACAGACAGTAACCCAAGCCGGGAAGTGAACCCTGGTCTCTGGCGCTGTGAGGGAGCAGCACTAACCACTGTGTCACCTAGTCTCAGACTATCTGATCTTATTATTGTTGGGTGAACAAATATATATATATATATATAGAGAGAGAGAGAGAGAATATAATGAATGATATGAATTAAAAGAGTTTCCATAGCTGGAATCGTGGTCTGTGTGGATGAGCAATCCAAATTAAGATGATTTGCAGAGATACAATTTAAAATTCACTTTGTTATATGACTGCATCATATAACCACGATTTTGCAAATTATGGGTCTGTGTGAATTATGGAAAAAGCTATTCGATTTCCCATTCATCTGGTTTTCTTGTGGAATTACCTTTCTTTTTACTGAGTTACCTTTTAGATCAACACTAAATCTCACATCCTGGCAACAAGAAGGTCATTTATTCTTGTTTTCTTTTGAATATTAATGTCTCAAACGGATAAGTAGCGACCGTTTGGTAGATAAGACAACTGCAAATGACTTGCTGGGACTGAAAGGGCTTCACACAATTGATGTGAGCTTAATTTTCAGCTTATCTGGATTTGATTTGATTTATTATTGCCATATTTATTAATATATAATGAAAAGTATTGTTTCTTGCGCGCTATACAGACAAAACATAGAGAAGGAAAGGAGAGAGTGCAGAATGTAGTGTCACAGTCATAGCGAGGGTGCAGAGAAAGATCAACGAAATGCGAGGTAAGTCAATTCAAAAGTCTGACGGCAGCAGAGAAGAAGCTGTTCTTTAGTCGATTGGTACGTGACCTCAGATTTTTGTACCTTTTTCCCGAAGAAAGAAGGTGGAAGAGAGAATGTCCCCGGTCCGTGGAGTCCTTAATAATGCTGGATGCGTTGCCGAGACAGCGGGAAGTATAGACAGAGTCAATGGATGCGAGGTTGGTTTGTGTGATGGATTGGACTACATTCAAAACCTTTTGTAGTTCCTTACAGTCTTGGGCAGAGCAGGAGACATACCAAGCTGTGACCCAACCAGAAAGAATGCATCTGTAAAAGTTACTGAGATTCGTAGCTGACATGCCAAATTTCCTCAGTCTTCTGAGAAAGTAAGAGGCGTTGGTGTGCTTTCTGAACTATAGTGTCGGCATGTGGGGATCAGGACAGGTTGTTGGTGTTCTGGACAACTAAAAATTTGAAGTTCTCGACCCATTCTACTTCGTCCCCATTGATGTAGACAGGGGCATGTTCTCCTTTACGCTTCCTGAAGTCGATGACAATCTCCTTCATTTTGCTGACATTGAGGGAGGGATGACTGTGGCTGCACCAGTTCACCAGATTCCTGATCTCATTCCTGTACTCTGTCTCGTCATTGTTTGAGATAAGTTTATTTATTAGTGTCACATGTAGGCTTACATTCGCACAGCAATGACGTTGTGAAAATCCCATAGTCGCCACACTCCGGCACCTGTTCGAGTACAAAGAACAGTACAGCACAGGAAACAGTCCCTTCGGCCCTCCAAGCCTGTGCCGCTCCTTGGTCCAACTAGACCATTCGTTTGTATCCCTCCATTCCCAGGCTGCTCATGTGAATATCCAGGTAAGTCTTAAACGATGTCAGCGTGCCTGCCTCCACCACCCTACTTGGCAGCGCATTCGAGGCCCCCACCACCCTCTGTGTAAAAAACGTCCCTCTGATATCTGAGTTATACCTCGCCGCTCTCACCTTGAGCCCGTGACCCCTCGCGATCGTCACCTCCGACCTGGGAAAAAGCTTCCCACTGTTCACCCTATCTATACCCTTCATAATTTTGTACACCTCTATTAGGTCGCCCCTCATTCTCCGTCTTTCCAGGGAGAACAAGCCCAGTTTACCAAATCTCCCCTCATATCTAAGACCCTCCATACCAGGCAACATCCTGGCAAACCTTCTCTGCACTCTCTCCAAAGCCTCCACGTCCTTCTGGTAGTGCGGGGACCAGAACTGGATGCAGTACTCCAAATGTGGACTAACCAGCGTTCTGTACAACTGCCACATCAGACTCCAGCTTTTATAATCCATACCCCGTCCTATCAAGGAAAGCATACCATATTCCTTCTTCACCACCTTCTCCAAATCTACTGCCACCTTCAAGGATTTGGGGACTTGCACACCGAGGTCCCTCTGTGTTTCTATACTCTTGATGGCTCTGCCATTTATTTTATACGTCCCCCTACATTTGCTCTTCCACTGAGGGACAATTTTGCATGGCCAATGCATCTAACCAGCACGTCGGTCGGACTGTGGGAGGAAACCAGAGCACCCGGAGGAAACCCATGGAGACACAGACATGGGGACAACGCGGCACGGTGGCACAGTGGTTAGCAGTGCCGTCTCACAGCACCAGGGACCCGTGTTCAATTCCAGCCTTGGGTCACTCTCTGTGCGGAGTCTGCATGTTCTCCCCCTGTCTGTATGGGTTGCCTCCGGGTGTTCCGCTTTCCTCCCACACGCCAAAGATGTCTGGGTTACGTGGATTGGCCATGCTAAATTACCCCTGAGTGTCAGGAGGATTAGCAGAATAGATATGTGGGGTTGCGGGGACAGGGTCTGTGTGGGATTGTGGTCGGTGCAGATGTGATGGGCTGCATGGCCTCCTTCTGCTGTGTAGGGATTCTATGACTATTCTATATCAACATGCAGATTCAGCACAGACATTGACCCAAGCCAGGAATCAAACCCAGGTCCCTGGCGCTGTGATGCAGCAGTGCTAAACACTATGGGATAGCAGCATTTGATGCACAGTTTGTGATAAATCTTTTAGAATGTGATTTATTGTTTACTGTATCAGACAGGTTCTGATTACATTGCAAGGTCTCAAGCGCCAGTGAATGACTGGGCCATACGGTGACACAATGGTTAGCACTACTGCCTCACAGCACAGGAACCCGGGTTCAATTCCCAACTTGGGTCACTGTCTGTGTGATGTCTGCACGTTCTCCCCGTGTCTGCGTGGGTTTCCTCCGGGTGCCCCAGCGTCCTCCCACACTCCAAAGATGTGCGGGTTAGGTGGATTGGCCATGCCTAAATTCCCCCTAAGTGCCAGGGGGCACTAGCAAGGGTAAATAGGGATTACCGGCATGGGGGCTGGGTGGGTTTAGAACATAGAACATAGAAAGCCACAGCACAAACAGGCCCTTCGGCCCACAAGTTGCGCCGATCACATTCCCACCTCTAGGCCTATCTATAGCCCTCAATCCCATTAAATCCCATGTACTCATCCAGAAGTCTCTTAAAAGACCCCAACGAGTTTGCCTCCACCACCACCGACGTCAGCCGATTCCACTCACCCACCACCCTCTGAGTGAAAAACTTACCCCTGACATCCCCCCTGTACCTACCCCCCAGCACCTTAAACCTGTGTCCTCTCGTAGCAACCATTTCAGCCCTTGGAAATAGCCTCTGAGAGTCCACCCTATCCAGACCCCTCAACATCTTGTAAACCTCTATCAGGTCACCTCTCATCCTTCGTCTCTCCAGGGAGAAGAGACCAAGCTCCCTCAACCTATCCTCATAAGGCATGCCCCCCCAATCCAGGCAACATCCTTGTAAATCTCCTCTGCACCCTTTCAATGGCTTCAACATCTTTCCTGCAATGAGGTGACCAGAACTGCGCGCAGTACTCCAAGTGGGGTCTAACCAGGGTCCTATAAAGCTGCAGCATTATCTCCCGACTCCTAAACTCAATCCCTCGATTAATGAAGGCTAGTACGCCATACGCCTTCTTGACCGCATCCTCCACCTGCGAGGCCGATTTAAGAGTCCTATGGACCCGGACCCCAAGGTCCTTCTGATCCTCTACACTGCTAAGAATGGTACCCTTCATTTTATACTGCTGCTCCATCCCATTGGATCTGCCAAAATGGATCACTACACACTTATCCGGGTTGAAGTCCATCTGCCACTTCTCCGCCCAGTCTTGCATTCTATCTATGTCTCGCTGCAACTTCTGACATCCCTCCAAACTATCCACAACACCACCTACCTTGGTGTCGTCAGCAAACTTACCAACCCATCCCTCCACTTCCTCATCCAGGTCATTTATGAAAATGACAAACAGCAAGGGTCCCAGAACAGATCCCTGGGGCACTCCACTGGTCACTGACCTCCATGCAGAGAAAGACCCCTCCACAGCCACTCTCTGCCTTCTGCAGGCAAGCCAGTTCTGGATCCACAAGGCAACAGCCCCTTGGATCCCATGCCCTCTCACTTTCTCAAGAAGTCTTGCATGGGGGACCTTATCGAACGCTTTGCTGAAGTCCATATAGACCACATCCACCGCTCTTCCTTCGTCAATGTGCTTGGTCACATTTTCAAAGAACTCAACCAGGCTCGTAAGGCACGACCTGCCCCTGACAAAGCCGTGCTGACTACTTTTGATCATACTAAACTTCTCTAGATGATCATAAATCCTGTCTCTCAGGATCCTCTCCATCAACTTACCAACCACTGAGGTTAGACTCACCGGTCCGTAATTTCCCGGGCTGTCCCTGTTCCCTTTCTTGAATATAGGGACCACATCCGCAATCCTCCAATCCTCCGGAACCTCTCCCGTCTCCATCGACGATGCAAAGATCATCGCCAAAGGCTCCGCAATCTCCTCCCTCGCCTCCCACAGTAACCTGGGGTACATCCCATCCGGTCCCGGCGACTTACCAACCTTGATGCCATTCAATAGTTCCAACACATCCTCTTTCTTTATGTCCACATGCTCGATCCTTTCTGTCCTCCGCAATCCAGCAGTACAACCACCCAGATCCCTTTCCACCGTGAATACCGAGGTAAAGTATTCATTAAGCAGCTCCGCCATTTCTAACGGTTCCGCACAAACTTTTCCCCCTTCACCTTTTAAGGGTCCTATGCCTTCACATCTCATCCTTTTACTCTTGACATATTTGTAGAAAGCCTTGGGATTCTCCTTAATCTTACCCGCCAAGGTCTTCTCATGACCCCTTCTCGCTCTCCTAATTTCCTTCTTAAGCTCCTTCCTACATCGCGTATACTCCTCTAAATCCTTAACACCTCCTAGCTCTCTGAACCTTCTGTACGCCTCTCTTTTCTTATTCACCAGGTTCATCACAACCTTCGTACACCACGGTTCCCGTACCCTACCAACACCCCCCTGTCTCATCGGAACGTTGTCATGCAGAGCTCCAGACAAACATTCCTTGAAAATCCTCCACTTTCCTTCGGTACTTTTCCCCAAGAATGCCTCCTTCCAATTTACCCGTCTAATTTCCTCCCTGATGACACTGTATTTCCCTTTACTCCAGAGAAACACTTTCCTAGCCTGCCTGACCCTATCTCTTTCCAATGCTATCGTGAAGGAGATAGAATTATGATCGCTATCCCCAAGATGCTCACCCACCGAGAGATCCTCCACCTGTCCAGGTTCATTAGCCAGCACCAGATCAAGAACAGCCTCTCCTCTAGTAGGCTTATCCACATACTGTGTCAGGAAACTCTCCTGGACACACCTAACAAACTCCTCTCCATCCAAACCCCTAGCCCTAGGGATATTCCAATCTATGTTTGGGAAATTAAAATCTCCCATCACGACAACTCTGTTATTCCTACATCTCTCCAGGATCTGTTTCCCCATCTGCTCCTCAACATCTCTGTTACTATTGGGCGGCCTATAGAAAACACCCAGCAAAGTTACCGACCCCTTCCTGTTCCTAACCTCCACCCACAGAGATTCCGTAGTCAGTCCCTCCACGGCGTCCACCTTCTCTACAGCCGTGACACTATCCCTGATCAACAGTGCCACTCCCCCCCCTCTCTTGCCTCCCTCCCTGTCCTTCCTGAAACATCTAAAACCCGGCACCTGAAGCACCCAGTCCTGTCCCTGAGACATCCAAGTCTCCGTAATGGCCACCACATCACAATTCGAAGCAGCAATCCACGCTCCAAGCTCATCCACTTTATTCACTACACTCCTGGCATTAAAATAGACACATCTCAGACCTTCAGCCTGAGCACTTCCCTTCTCCCTCACTCGTCTAACCTCCCTCTTACCCTGTCTACATTCCTTATCTATTTGCGAGCTAACCTCCTCGCTCTCAGTCCCCTCATTTCGATTCCCTCCCCCCAACCTTTCTAGTTTAAAGTCTCACCAGTAGCCTTAGCCAACCTTCCCGCCAGGATATTGGTCCCCCTGGGATTCAAGTGCCACCCGTCTTTTTTAAACAGGTCACACCTGCCCCTAAAGAGGCCCCTGATAGAGAACAAAGAGATTTATGTTAAAGTTTGCAGGAAATGATGTTGAAACGAACAATATTTGTGCATTGAGAGGCGTTCAGGTCTTCACATTTAAATATTAACTTTGGTCAGTGCAGGCGTGAAGGGCCGAATAGACACCTTCTGCACTGCAATCGGTACGTCTTTCATACTGTGGGAGGAAACCGGAGCACCCGGACAAAACACACGCTGATAGGGGGAGAACATGCAAACTCCACACAGTGACCCAAGCCGGGAATCGAACCTGGGTCCCTGGCGCTGTGAGGTAGCAGTGCTGACCACTGTGCTGCCCCAATGAAGTCCCCAGTGATTTTGCACTCTATGTTTCAAGTATTCTCAAGCTTGAAACAAACTCAGTGAATTATTTTAGCGCTTAATCAATCACCTCACGAATTTATTGGAGGAGATGAATGGCAAAAAGTTCAATGAAGTTTGTTACCCTCACTGTAATATTTAGGGACATATCCTGATAGAGAACAAAGAGATTTATGTTAAAGTTTGCAGGAAATGATGTTGAAACGAACAATATTTGTGCATTGAGAGGCGTTCAGGTCTTCACATTTAAATATTAACTTTGGTCTTTCAAGAAAACATGTACCCGGATCATTCCAATGCAGATAAGATGCTCTGTCAGAGAGTCGGTGCAGACTCGATGGGCCGTAGGGCCTCCTTCTGCACTGCCGTGGGTTCGATGGTTCACGGCAATGCTGTGATCTTGGAATTCAGCATGTATAATGCACTCTTTTTTGATACATCTCTTAGATTGTGACTCGCTTTTGCCAAGTGAATATGTGCTGGTCACATTGTTGTCTTTTCATACTCCAGTACCAGTCAATTAAAGGAAACTGTGTAGTTTACAGAGATTCTGATGCCGTTTATATTTCTTCACTGTCTGTCTGAATGTTGTATAATCAATATTGTGTAATCAGTATTGTGTAAGCAACGTTGTGTAATCAATATTGTGCAATAAATATTGTACAATCAGTATTGTGTAATTAATGTTGTGTAATCAAAGTTGTGTAATGAATGTTGTGGAATCAATATTGTGTAATCAAAGTTGTGTCATCAATATTCTGAATATTCCGGGGTACAAGTGTTTTAGGCGAGACAGAGGAGGGACCAAAAGAGGTGGGGGAGTAGCAGTATTAGTTGGCGAGCGTATTACAGCGGTGCAGAGGGAGGACAATTCAGAGGTGTCGTGTAACGAGTCACTGTGGGTGGAGCTCAGAAACAGGAAGGGAGCTGTCAATATGTTGGGGGTATACTACAGGCCCCCCAACAGCTCAAGGGAAGTGGAAGAACGGATATGTCAGGAGATAATGGATAGGTGCAGGAGAAATAGGGTTGTTGTAGTGGGAGACTTCAATTTCCCTGGTATAGACTGGAAATCGCGTAGGGCTGGGAGTCTGAATGGGGAGGAATTTGTAAAATGTGTACAGGAAGGTTCTTTGGAACAATATGTAGATAGCCCGACTAGAGAGGGGCTATACTGGACCTAGTAACGGGGAATGAGCCCGGTCAGGTCTTCAAAGTTTCGGTAGGGGAACATGTGGCAAAAATAACCACAATTCTGTTAGCTTTAGGATAGTGATGGAAAAGGATGAGTGGTGTCCCAAGGGTAAGGTGTTGGAATGGGGGAAGGCTAACTTAAGTGGGATTAGGCAGAAATTGGCAGCTGTTGATTGGGAGAGGCTGTTTGAGGGTAAATCCACATCTGGCATGTGGGCGTCTTTTAAGGAACATTTGATAGGGCTGCAGGATAGGCATGTGCCTGTAAAAAAGAAGGATAGGAAAGGTAGGAATCGAGAACCATGGATAACCAGGGAAATTGAGGGATTGGTGAAAAAGAAAAGAGAGGCGTACGTTAGGTCCAGGCAGCTAAAAACAGAGGGAGCTCCGGAGAAATACAAAGTCGGAAAGAACTCAAACGAGGAATTAGAAGGGCAAAAAGGGGTCACGAAATGTCATGGCAGACAGGATTAAGGAGAATCCCAAGGCATTTTATTCATACGTTAGGAACAAAAGAGTTGTCAGGGAAAAAATCGGACCTCTCAGGGACAAAAGTGGGGAATTATGCTTCAGAGCCCAAAGAAGTAGGGGAGATCCGAAATGAATACTTTGCACCTGCATTCGCAAAGGAGAGGGATGTGTTGACTGGGAGTGTCTCGGAGGGGAGTGTTGACCCATTAGAGAAAATCTCCATTACAAGGGAGGAATATAAAGACTGACAAATCCCCAGGGCCTGATGGAATCTATCCAAGGCTGCTCATGGAGACGAAAGATGAAATCGCTGGGCCTCTGACGCAAATCTTTGTCTCGTCACTGGACACAGGTGAGGTCCCAGAGGATTGGAGCATAGCTGATGTGGTCCCGTTATTTAAGAAGGGTAGGAAGGATAACCCGGGAAATTATAGGTCGGTGAGCTTGACGTCTGTGGTAGGGAAGTTGTTGGAGAGGATTCTTAGAGATAGGATGTATGCGCATTTAGAAAGGAATAAACTCCTTAACGATAGTCAGCATGGTTTTGTGAGAGGGAGGTCATGCCTCACTAACCTGGTGGAGGTTTTTGAAGAAGTGACGAGAATGGTTGACGAGGAAAGGGCCGTGGATGTCGTCTCTATGGACTTTAGTAAAGCGTTTGACAAAGTCCCTCATAGTAGGTTGGTGCAAAAGGTTGGATCTCATGGGATAAAGGGGGAGGTGGCTAGATGGGTGCAGAACTGGCTTGGTCACAGAAGACAGAGGGTGGTAGTGGAAGTGTCTTTTTCCGGCTGGATGCCTGTGACGAGTGGTGTTCCGCAGGGCTCTGTATTGGGACCTCTGCTATTTGTGATATATACATAAACGATCTGGAAGAAGGTGTAACTGGGGTGATCAGTAACTTTGCGGACAACACGAAAATGGCTGGACTTTCAGATAGTGAGGAACATTGTCAGATGCTACAGAAGGATATAGATAGGCTTGAAATTTGGGCAAAGAAATGGCAGATAGAGTTCAATCCAGATGAATGCGAAGTGATGCATTTTGGTAGAACTAACGTAGGGAGGAGCTATACGATAAATGGCAGAACAATAAAGGGTGTAGATACGCAGAGGGACCTGGGTGTGCAAGTCCACAGATCCTTGAAGGTGACGTCACAGGTGGAGAAGGTAGTGAATAAGGCATATGGCTTGCTTGCCTTCATAGGATGGGGCATAGAGTATAAAAGTTGGGGTCTGATGTTGCAGTTGGATAGAACGTTGGTTCGGCCGCATTTGGAATACTGCACCCAGTTCTGGTCGCCACACTACCAGAAGGACGTGGAGGCTTTAGAGAGAGTGCAGAGGAGGTTGACCAGGATGTTGCCTGGTATGGAAGGGCTTAGTTATGAGGAGAAATTGGGTAAACTGGGGTTGTTCGCATTGGAAAGACGGAGGATGAGAGGTAACCTAATCGAGGTGTATAAAATTATGAAAGGCATAGATAGGGTGAACGGTGGGAAGCTTTTTCCCAGGCCGGTGGTGACGTTCACGAGGGGTCATAGGTTCAAGATGAGGCGGGGGGCGGGGGGGGGCAAGGTTTAACACGGATATCAGAAGGGCGTATTTTACACAGAGGGTGGTGGGAGCCTGGAATGCGCTGCCGGGCAAGGTGGTGGAGGCGGATACACTGGGAACGATTAAGACTTATCTAGACAGCCACATGAACGGAGTGGGAATGGAGGGATACAAAACAATGGTCTCGTTTGGACCAGGGAGCGGCGCGGGCTTGGAGGGCCGAGGAACCTGTTCCTGTGCTGTTTTGTTCTTTGTAATATTGTGTAATCAATGTTGTGTAATCATTCCTGTAATCAATGTTGTGTCATCAATATTGTGTAATCAATATTGTGTAATCAATGTTGTGTAATCAGTATTGTGTAATCAATACTGTGTAATCAGTATTGTGTAATCAATGTTGTGTAATCAATGTTGTGTAATCAGTATTGTGTAATCAATACTGTGTAATCAGTATTGTGTAATCAATGTTGTGTAATCAATGTTGTGTAATCAATGTTGTGTAATCAATGTTGTGTAATCAGTATTGTGTAATCAGTATTGTGTAATCAAAATTGTGAATTGAAGGTATTTGACCCAGATTATTTTAACGTGCGTCACTGAACACAGTACTTTAATTTAACAGCAAAGTTCCTTTTCTGACTGTCGATTCTGGGCAGTGGTTCGAGAATCACCATTTTGTTATGAAATAAGGGACCTTCTGTTTCCACTGTCTGTTTACTTTAGGAGGTATAACTTTATCAAAAACAGAAAATACTGGAAAATCTCAGCATGTCTGACAGCATCTGTGAATCATAGAATCCCTATAGTGCAGAAGGAGGCCATTTGCCCCATCGAGCCTACACCGACAACAATCCCACCCAGGCCCTATCCCCTTAACCCCACACATTTACCCTGCTAGTCCCCCTGACACTAAGTGGCGATTTATCATGGTCGATCCACCTAACCTGCAGATCTTTGGACTACGGGAGGAATCCGGAGCACCCGGAGGAAACCCACACAGACACGGAGGGAATGTGCAAACTCCACACAGACAGAAGAGAGAATAGAGACAATGCTTTGAGTCTGACGAAGGGTCATCCAGAGTTGAAACATTTGCTCTATTCTCTCCCCCCAGATGCTGTCGGACCTGCTGAGTTTTTCCAGCATTTCCTGTTTTTATTTCAGATTCCAGCATCCACGGTATTTTGCTTTTATCTTACTCTTCATCAAAGATGGCACCGTTTACAGATTAAATTTTATTTATTGGTCACAAGTAGGCTTATATTAACTCTGCAATTAAATTAATTTTGTTGAAAAGTCACTTATTGCAAACGAGCTGCCAGAGGCAGTAGTGGAGGCGGGTACAATTTTGCCTTTCAAAAAGCATTTAGACAGTTACATGGGTAAGATGGGCTGCACAGTGGCACAGTGGTTAGCACTGCTGCCTCACAGCGGCAGGGTCCCGGGTTCAATTCCAGCCTCAGGTCTCTGTCTGTGTGGAGTCTGCACATTCTCCCCGTGTCTGCGTGGGTTTCCCCCGGGTGCTCCAGTTCCCTTCCACAGTCCAAAGGTGAGCAGGTTAGGTTGATTGGCCATTCTAAATTGCCCCTTAGTGTCAGGTGGACTAGCATGATAAATGGGTGGGGTTACAGGGTTAGGGTCTGGGTGGGATTGTGATTGGTGCAGACATGATGGGCCAAATGGCCTCCTTCTGCACATTAGGGATTATATGATTTCTATGGGTATAAAGGGATATGGGCCAAATACGGGCAATTGGGACTAGCTTATTGGTGAAAACTGGGATGTGTGGACATGTTGGGCCAAAGGGCCTGTTTCCATGCTGTAAATCTCTATGAATCGACTGTGAAAATCCCCAAGTCGCCACACTCCGGCACCTGTTCGCATGTCCTCAGGGAGAATTTAGCATGGTCAATGCACCTGACCAGCATGTCTTTGGACACTAAGGGGCAATTTAGCGTGGCCAATGCACCTGACCAGCATGTCTTTGGACAGTTGGGGAGAATTTAGCATGGCCAATGCACCTGACCAGCATGTCTTTGGACACTAAGGGGCAATTTAGCATGGCCAATCCCCCGAACCTGTACACCTCTGCACACTAAGGGCCCGATTTTACCATTTTGATTCCAAGCGCTGAATCTGGACGCAATTCAGATCTGACTTGGCAATCTGTTCTCCGGGGCCCCATACGCACTTACCCTGGAAAAAACATTGTGAGTCTGAATCGCTCTGTGGGCGGGGCTTCTCGCTCTCGAAACGCTGCAACTCCGATTGGAGCTCTGAACTGCACGTGCGCAGTGAGAAATACATCTGAAATGGGCGCCCCTGTCACATCGCTCCCGGGCAGCAACAAGCGGATAAAGTGACCTGGGAGTGAAAAGTGGGAGTGATGGCCCCCACAGACATCGTTCCACCCCACAACATAACTATCCCCCTTTACACCCACCTCCCCCACTACCCAGACCGATCGCGACCCCTTGTCCCCCCCCGGCACCGATCACCCGCAGAATGGCAACGGCAACCCTCCCACCTCTGCCCCCTTCACCAGAGAATTATCTGGCCTCCCTCCTCCTGCCCCCCCCAACAGAAAACGGCCTGCCCCCCCCTCCCATCCCCTCCCCCCCGCAAAAACAGAACGATCGGGTCCGCTTCCCTGTCACCCCCACCCCCCCTCACTCACCAGAGAATGATCTGATACACCTCCCTCCCCCCCCCCCCCCACCCCGCCCCCCTCACCAGACAATGATCTGATCCACATCCCCCCCCCCTCACCAGAGAATGACCTGATCCACTTCCGGCCTCCCGCACCCCCCGCTCCCCCCACCACTGATCTGATTCAGAGAGCCGCCAGAAGCTCTGGTCTTACCTCCTCAGAGCTGGACTGCCCGAAACAGACCTTTGCCGAGCACATCTGTTCCGCGCCGAATCTGGACGGGCGAACGCGATGGTAAGGGGGGAAAGGCAGGTAAGATTGGGCATCCAACTCATTAAGTCAATTTAAATGCATCACCCATTTCGGGCGCGGTTCGGATCGCGGCCATTTTCGGGCCTTGGTAAAGTGGACATCTGCACGGATTGTTCTAATCGCCTCACACCTGACTTTACCAAGTTTTCGCACCCGTTAAGGCAATTTAACATGGCCAATCAACCGATCCTCCAGATCTTTGGACACTAAGGGGCAAGTTAGCATGGTTAATCCACCTATCCTTCTCATCGTTGGACACTAAGGGGCAATTCAGCATGGCCAATTCACCCAACCTGCACATCTTTGGACACTACACAACCTGCGGTTCTGAGGCTTTATCCTGCTGGCAAATCAACCATGAGGCCCTCAGTGTGGTGTAACATAACCGATGTGTCGTGCAAAAATCAGTATTGTTCATTCTCAGTGTGTGGGCATTGCTGACTTTAGTGTCCATCCTTGGAAATTCATCGTTGGAGCTTTCTTACAACCACAGGGCTTACTCAGTCACTTCAGAGGACAGTTGAGTCAACCACATTGGTGTGGGGCTGGAGTCACGTAGAGCTGAGCCTGGGTAAGGACCTCTCCCGAAGTACATCAGTGAACTGGTCAGATTTTTACAACAACCCATCAACTCCACCGCTATTTTCACGGACTTATTTCCAGGTTTTACAAACTGAATTCAAATGTTTAAACCCCCGTTCTCTGGCCCAGCTCAACACGAAGGCGCCCTAAAATCCTCTTATTCTGCTTACACTCTGTACCCCCAACATCAATAAATCTTGATATTCAGAAATAGGTTGGTACTTCGTGGGATGTCACAGCGCCAGTGACCCGGGTTCGATTCCTGGCCTCGGGTCACTGTCTGTGTGGAGTTTGCACGTTCTCCCCGTGTCTGCGTGGGTTTCCTCCGGGCGCTCCAGTTTCCTCCCACAGTTCAAAGATATGCAGGTTAGGTGGATTGGCCAGGCTAAATTGCCGCTTAGTGTCAGGGAGACTAGCTAGGGTAAATGCATGGGGTTACAGGGACAGGGCCTGGATGGGATTGTGGACGGTGCAGATTCGATGGGCTGAATGGCCTCCTTCTGCACTAGAATTCTATGATTCATCGTGGCAGGAGTGCTAAATGTGGCATGACCAATTCACCTAACCTGCAAATCTTTGGACAGTAAGGGGCAATTAGCATGGCCAATCCACCTAACCCGCACATCTGTGGACACTGACGGGCAATGTAGAATGGCCAGTCCACCTATCCAGTACATCTGTGGACACTAAGGGGTAATGTAAAATGGCCAATCCACCAATCCAGTATATCTGTGGACACTAAGGACACTTTAGCATTGGCAATCCACCTAACAGCACGTTTTTCAGACTGTGGGAGGAAACCAGAGCAGCCGGAGGAAACCCATGCAGACATGGGGAGAACATGCAGACTCCGCACAGACAGTGACCCAAGCCGGGAATCGAACCTGTGTCCCTGGTGCTGTGAGGCAGCATAGCTAATCCAATTAGCCAGGCAGCAGGTTATATTCGTCTTGGCATTCTGCAATGTGATCGGATTCATTGAACTGTCATGATTTTTTCACTATCAGTTTAAATGTCCAAGGATTATCACATTAAAAGCATCTTAGGGAAATGTCTGAGTGAATAACCCATCGCCCCCATGAATGTTTTGGAGGAGTTGAACAACAGGAACTGAACTGAAGGATGTTTTTCTTACCATAAAAGTCAGATCCATAACCTGATGTGAAGAAGACAGATTTATGTTAAATCTTGGATAAAATTATTTCAAAATCAACATGTTTAAAGATATTTATGCCTTCGGAACAAAGAAAAGTGCTGCAGAGGAACAGGCCCTTCGACGTTCACTCTCCTATGTATCTCTTGGAATGGGATTGTTTTTGCTGTGTAAACAAGTGCTGATTGCATCGGGAGGTTTAACACTCAAGCATCAGTGAATAAGTATAATGGTTATTTACTCGTGTCACAAGTAGGCTTACATCAACACTGCAATGAAGTTACTGTGAAAATCCCCCAGTTGCTACACTCCGGCGCCTGTTTCGTTAACACTGAGGGAGTATTTAGCATCGCCAATGTACGTAACCAGCACTTCTATGGGACATTGGAAAGAAATCGGAGCGCCCGGAGAAAACTCATGCAGACACGGGGAGAACGTGCAGACTCCACACAGACAGTGAGGCAAGCCGGGAATCGAACCTAGGTCCCTGTCGCTGTGAGGCAGCAGTGCTAACCACTGTGCCACTGTAGTGGGAGTGGTATAAAGCAGCCTATCAGGAATCACAATGTAGAACAATGTAGGGCATCTTACGGGAAAGGGACAGCAGATTTAAAACAAACATGGGGAGAAATTACTTCTCTCAATGGGTGGTGAATCTGTGGAATTCATTAACTCGGAGTGCGCCGGATGCTGGGACATGGTAAATTTGAGGAGACAGACAGAGTTTTAATTAGTAATGGATTGGAGCATGGGCTGGGTGGCGCTGTTTGGTAATGGGAAGGGGCGGCTGGGCACTATCGTACTTGTTGCACCCCTGATAGTTAAGGGTTTACCCGGCGATTGTCCAGAAGGCCTATTCTACTGGAGAATTGTGCTGTTCCTGCGACCATCTGACAAACTGATTTCAATCACTGACATCAGATCATAGTTACAATGAAAACATTAGGAGGGGAAAAAACTCATGGAACTTTGGATTTAATTTTAAAGGCGCAGACGGTGCCCCGTATGGGACAGCCCCACACGCCCTACCCTCACCCCCACCCCAAATAAACACCCCACCCTCCTCGGAATCCCATGTTCATCCAGCAGAAGGGACTCTTCAGTTCTGGGCAATAAAATGAAACAAAACTTACTCCAACTTGTAAATCAGACAAAACGTTTCAATAATGAAACTTCATTACTCCAACACTCGAGGCCTCACCCTGGGCCATTCCAAGCTCCCACAAACCACAGCAGCTTCTTACTTATACAGAGTCAGCTGGTCAGCTGACCACCACACCATTTTCTCATTGGTTACATAGTTTACAGGGTCAGCTGACCCTCACAGCTTGTTCTCATTGGTCACTGCAACAGATCCAATGTGGTTCTGTTGGTTGTTACATTGGTTCCATTCCAACATTCCACTCACACCCGCCTCTCCCACCACCTGATCCCCACCAACCCAACCAGCCTGAACCCATCACTTCCCGGCCACTCCATGACCTCAGCAACACTCAGAGAATCATAGAATCACACGGCGCAGAAGAGGCCCTTCGGCCCATCGAGTCTGCACCGATACATGAAATGCCTTGACCTGTCCACCTAATCCCACTTGCCAGCACCTGGTCCATAGCCCTGAATGTTATGGCTGTGCCAAGTGCTCATCCAGGCACTTTTTAGAGGATGTGAGGCAACCCACCTCCACCACCTTCCCAGGCAGCGCATTCCAGACCGTCACCACCCTCTGGGTAAAAGGGTTTTTCCTCACATTCCCCCCTAAACCTCCTGCCCCTCACCTTGAACCTATGTCCCTCGTAACTGACCCTTCAACTAAGGGAAACAGCTGCTCAAAGAACAAAGAACAATACAGCACAGGAACAGGCCCTTCGGCCCTCCAAGCCCGCGCCACTCCCTGGTCCAAACTAGACCATTATTTTGTATCCCTCCATTCCCACTCCGTTCATGTGGCTATATCGATAAGTCTTAAACATTCCCAGTGTGTCTGCCTCCACCACCTTGCCCGACAGCGCATTCCAGGCCCCCATCACCCTCTGTGTAAAATACGTCCTTCTGATATCCGTGTTAAACCTCCCCCCCCCCCTCACCTTGAACCTATGACCCCTCGTGAACGTCACCACCGACCTGGAAAAAAGCTTCCCACCGTTCACCCTATCTATGCCTTTCATAATTTTATACACCTCTATTAGGTCACCCCTCATCCTCCGTCTTTCCAGTGAGAACAATCCCAGTTTATCCCTGCTCCTTATCCACTCTGTCCATGTTCCTCATAATCTTGTACAACTCGATCAGGTCGCCCCTCAATCTTCTCTGCTCCAACGAAAACTGCCCAAGCCTATCCAACCTCTCTTCATAAAACCTTGAGATAGAGGAACAGATTTCGGCCATACGGCCCATCGAGTCTGCTCCGCCATTCAATCCTGATATGATTCTCATCCCCATTCTCCTGCCTTCTCCCCATAACCCTTGTTTCTTTTATTGATCAAAAACCTATTTATCTCTGTCTTAAACACACTCAATGACCTGGTCTCCACAGCCCTCTGTTGCAACGAATTCCACAGATTCACCACTCTCTGGCTGAAGAAATTCCTCCATTTTTCTCCGTTTTAAAGGATCGTCCCTTTAACCTGAGGTTATGCCCTCTGGTTCTTGTTTTTCCTACGAGTGGAAACATCCTCTCCACGTCCACTCTATCCAGGCCTCGCAGTATCCTGTAAGTTTCAATAAGATCCCCCTCATCCTTCTAAACTCCAACGAGTACAGACCCAGAGTCTTCAACCGTTCCTCATACGGCAAGCTCTTCATTCCAGGGATCATTCTTGTGAACTTCCTCTGGATCCTTTCCTAGGCCAGCACATCCTTCCTTAGATACTGGGCCCAAAACCACTCACAATACTCCAAATAGAGCCTTATGCAGCCTCAGAAGTCCATTCCTGCTCTTGTATTCCAGCCCTCTCGACATGAATGCTAACATTGCATTTGTCTTCCTGACTGCGAACTGAACATTTAAGAAAAGCTTGGATGGGTTCATGGATGAGAGGCGTGTGGAGGGATATGGTCCAAGTGCAGGTCAGTGGGACGAGGCAATAAATGGTTCGGCACAGACTAGAAGGGCCAAAAGGCCTGGTTCTGAGCTGTAATTTTCTATGGTTCTATGAACTTACACGTTAACCTTAAGAGAATCTTGAACAAGGACTCCCTGGTCCCTTTGTGCTTCTGATTGCCTAAGCATTTCCCCAATTAGAAAATAGGCTATGCCTCCATTTCTCCTTCCAATGTTTATAATCTCACACTTTTCCATGTTATATTCCATCTGCCACTTCTTTGCCCACTCTCCTAGCCTATCCAAGTCCTTGTGCAGTCCCCCTGCTTCCTCAATACTATCTCTCCCTCTGCATATCTTTCAATCATCTGCAAACATGGCAACAGTGGCTTCATTTCGTTCTTCCAAATCATTAATGTGTATTGTGAAAAGTTGTAGTCCCAGCACCGACCCCTGAGGCACACCACTAGTCACCGGCTGCCATCCTGAAAAAGACCCGTTTATCCCCACTCTCTGCCTTCTGCCAGTCAACCAATCCTCTATCCATGTCAGCTTCTTACCCTTAACACCACGGGCACTTGACTTATTTAAAAGTCTCCTATGTGGCACCTTGTCAAAGGCCTTTTGGAAATCCAAATAAATCAGGTCCACTGGTTCTCCTTTATCTAACTTCCTTGTTACCTCCTCAATGAACTCTAACAGATTTGTCAGACATGAGCTCCCCTTGACAAAGCCGTGCTGACTCAGTCCTACTTTATCATGCACTTCCAAGTACTCTGCGATCTCATCTTTAATAATGGACTCTAAAATCTTGCCAATGAAGGAAGTCAGTCTAACCAGCCTATAATTTCCCATCTGCTGCCTCCCTCCCTTCTTAAACCGCGGTGTTACATCAGCTAATTTCCAGTCCTCTGGTACCCTCCCTGCCTCCAGTGATTCTTTTGCTTTTATGCTGTCCTTTACTTTCCTCGTCAGCCATGGAAGCTTCGTCCTCTCTTTAGCAGGTTTCCTCCTCCTTGGGATGAATTTCTGTTGTGCCTCCCGAATAACCCTCCACCCCGGAAAACTCCTGTAATTGCCGTTCCACTGTCTCCCCTGCTCGGCTCCCTTTCCAATCAACTCTGGCCAGCTCCTCCTTCATGTCTTTGCAGTTACCTTTATTTAATTGTCATATTCTTGCATCTGATTCCAGTTTCTCCTTCTCAAACTGCAGGGTAAATTCTATCATATTGTGGTCACTGCTCTCTCAGGGTCACTTCACCTTAAGTTCCCTAATCAAATCTGCCTCATTACACATCACCAACTCCAGAATTCCCGTTTCCCTGGTAGGCTCTGTCACAAGCTGCTCCAAAAAAGTATCTCTTAGACATTCCACAAATTCCTTTTCTTGGGACCCACTACGTACCGGATTTTCCCAGGCCACCTGCATATTGAAGTCCCCCATAATTATTGTAATATTGCCTTTTTATGTGCCTTTTCTATCTCCAGATTTATTTTCTGCCCCTCATCCTGACTACTGCTTGGAGGCCTGTACATAACTCCCATCTGGGTCTTTTTACCATTGTTTCTCCTCAACTCTACCCACAGAGTTTCTCTGCCTTCTGATCCTGTATCGATTCTTGCTATTGATTTAACGCCAGTCCTTACGAACAATGCAACCACGCCCCCTTTGCCCATCTGCCTGTCCTTCCAATAAGACACCTATCCTTGGATATTTAGATCCCAGCCCTGATCCCCTTGCAGCCACGTCTCTGTGGTGCCCACAACATCGTACCGGTCAATTTCAATGTGCGCAACAAGCTCATTTACCTTGATTGATACACTGCACGCATTGAGGTTCAACACCCTGAGTCCCGCATTGACCACCTCCCTTCTCATTCCTGTCACCTTTATTTTGCTCTGCCTGAGGTTCGATTCCTGCCACCTTCTATACTCTCTGTTCTATTATGTGGAAGGCCAGGGAGGCCTGGTATCAACAGCTCCTCCGCTGATGGAGGGGACAGGGAACTCGACATTGGTTACTGACGACCGGCGGGAAGACGATCAAACGTTCGTGGGTTCATCGAGGCCTCACTCACCAGAGAAGATCTTAAAACTGGCTCCAGTCCCCAGGCATCAAGCCCCAAGGGGTTGTCGCTCCCCCTGATCATGTCTATGTGAGATGGTCATAAGGATCAGGAATGAACTATGGGATGTATTATATTGTAAATATGCTGTGGATTCTGCACCAAGCCTGTATGAAGTGAAGAGAGAAAAATGTTCGCAAATGGTTTCAAATGCTGTTGCTGTACCGGGGGGTGTGGGAGTGGCGGGGGGTGGGGGGAGGTGTTACTTACAGGGGAGAGTGTTATATATGTTGGGGCTTTCTTTCAGGGAACGGGATATGTGATCTCAGGTGTGGGGTGAGCTGTTGGGATCCTCGCAGATTGGGCAGTCAATGTTTGGAGTGTTGTGTGAACAGACGGAATAAAGAGTTGTGTCCCTGACACCTGACTGTGGAGTCGATATTGAAGAGAATCCTCAGCACCACAGGACAGAAACAAACAGTCTCGATCCCAGTGCTGCACAGCTCTCCCAGTAGCTTCAATCCTCTATGTCTCCATCTCACACTCTCCTCAAGGTGCTGACTGTCTGTCCCGGTGTCCCAGTGTCCCTCTCACACTCTCCTCAAGGTGCTGACTGTCTGTCCCAGTGTCCCAGTGTCCCCCTCTCACACTCTCTTCAAGGTGCTGTCTGTCTGTCCCGGTGTCCCTCTCACACTCTCCTCAAGGTGCTGTCTGTCTGTCCCGCTGTCCCAGTGTCCCTCTCACACTCTCCTCAAGGTGTTGTCTGTCTGTCCCAGTGTCCCTCTCACACTCTCCTCAAGGTGCTGTCTGTCTGTCCCAGTGTCCCTCTCACACTCTCCTCAAGGTGCTGTCTGTCTGTCCCAGTGTCCCTCTCACACTCTCCTCAAGGTGCTGTCTGTCTGTCGCAGTGTCCCTCTCACACTCTCCTCAAGGTGCTGTCTGTCTGTCCCAGTGTCCCTCTCACACTCTCCTCAAGGTGCTGACTGTCTGTCCCGGTGTCCCAGTGTCCCTCTCACACTTTCCTCAAGGTGCTGACTGTCTGTCCCGGTGTCCCCGTGTCCCTATCACACTCTCCTCAAGGTGCTGACCGTCTGTCCCGGTGTCCCAGTGTCCCTCTCACACTCTCCTCAAGGTGCTGACTGTCTGTCCCGATGTCCCGTGTCCCCCTCTCACACTCTCCTCAAGGTGCTGCTGACTCTGTTCAGGTGTCCCGGTCTCCTTCTCCCACACACTCCTCAACTCACCCTTGCCTCCTTACAACCTCACAAGAGAAAACGCTGAGAAAGTTTGATGTGAATCTTCTTGATCAGGTTCTTCTGTACATAACACTGAGAGATAGTTCTATCTGAAGCCTCAGATTGTACTGTACATAACACTGAGAGATAGTTCTATCTGAAGCCTCAGATTGTACTGTACATAACACTGAGAGATAGTTCTACCTGAATCCTCAGATTGTACTGTACATAACACTGAGAGATAGTTCTATCTGAAGCCTCAGATTGTACTGTACATAACACTGAGAGATAGTTCTATCTGAAGCCTCAGATTGCACTGTACGTAACGCTGATAGTTCTATCTGAAGCCTCAGATTCCACTGTACATAACACTGAGAGACAGTTCTATCTGAAGCCTCAGATTGTACTGTACATAACACTGAGAGATAGTTCTATCTGAAGCCTCAGATTGCACTGTACGTAACGCTGATAGTTCTATCTGAAGCCTCAGATTCCACTGTACATAACACTGAGAGATAGTTCTATCTGAAGCCTCAGATTGTACTGTACATAACACTGAGAGATAATTCTATCTGAAGCCTCAGATTGTATTGTACGTAACAAAGAGATAGTTCGATCTGAAGCCTCAGATTGCACTGTACGTAACGCTGATAGTTCTATCTGAAGCCTCAGATTCCACTGTACATAACACTGAGAGATAGTTCTATCTGAAGCCTCAGATTGTACTGTACATAACACTGAGAGATAATTCTATCTGAAGCCTCAGATTGTATTGTACGTAACAAAGAGATAGTTCGATCTGAAGCCTCAGATTGCACTGTACGTAACGCTGATAGTTCTATCTGAAGCCTCAGATTCCACTGTACATAACACTGAGAGATAGTTCTATCTGAAGCCTCAGATTGTACTGTACATAACACTGAGAGATAGTTCTATCTGAAGCCTCAGATTGTACTGTACATAACACTGAGAGATAGTTCTATCTGATGACTCGAGCTAAGACTGTACTGTACGTAATGCTGAGAGATTGATCCATGTGAAGTCCTATATTAAGATTGTTCTGTCCATGAGCTGTACATAAGATCTGCTACAACCTGGATTAAGCAGACTATATCAACCCTGATTGACGTTAACTTCATCTAAAAACCACGACCAGGATACCCATAAGACAATAAGATATAAGAGCAGAATGAGGCCATTCGGCCCGTCGAGCCGGCTCCACCATTCAATTCTGGCTGATAAGTTTCTCAAACCCATTCTCCTGCTTTCTCCCCGTAACCCTTGATCGCTGTACCAGTCAAGAACCTATTTATCGCTTTATTAAATACAGTCAATGATCTGGCCTCCACAGCCTTGTGTGACAATGAATTCTACAGATTCACCACCCTCTGGCTGAAGAAATTCCTCCTCGTCTCAGTTCTGAAGTAAGAAGTCTCACAACAGCAGGTTAAAGTCCCACAGGTTTACTTCGAATCACGAACTTTCGGAACGCTGCTCCTTCATCAGGTGAGTGGGAAACTGGTGTTGTGAGACTTCTTACTGCGCACACCCCAGTCCAACACCGCCATCTCCACATCACATTTCTAAAGGGCCATCCCTTTCCTCTGAGTCTGTGCCCTCGGGTCCAAGTCTCCTCTACTCATGGAAACATCTGCCCCAAGTGCACTCTATCCAGGCCTTTCATTATTCAGTAAGTTTCAATGTTATCTCCTTCCTCATACTTCCAAACTGCATCGCGTATGGACCCCCAGTCCTCAGACGCTCCTCATGCGTCAAGTCTTTCATTCCCCGGATCATTCTTGTGAACCTGCTCTGGACCCTCTCCAAGGCCAACACATCCTTCCTTAGATACGGGGACCACAATTGCTGACAATATTGTGAATGCGGTCAGGCCAGTGTCTTATAAACCCTCAGCAGTACACCCCTGCTTTTGTATTCTCGTCGTCTCGAAATTAACGCTCGCAGAGTGATCTCTGCTATATCGAATTAATATTGACCCTACATTATTTCCAACTTTCCATACCTCCCTGACCCTCAACACTCCATCGAGGCTGTAACTGCTCTACTTTGGGTTCTAAAAAGTGTTGGATTGAAGGGGGTTAAGTGAAGCTGTTTGTTTAGTGACTGGAATTGATGTGAGTCTCCATGGATCCGATTAGTGTGCCTGGAGGGATTTCCCTCTTCTATTAATAAGGGATTCCGTTCAATGTGTTGTCCCATTGAGTCAGCGGGAGCGGCAACTCCGACACCAACAGAGATCAGCGGCTGTGGAGAGAGAGGGAGGGAGAGGAGAGATCAGAATCTTGGAGCAATGGATTGGAGTCTTCCAACAATGGGTCAGAACAGAGTCATAGAGGTTTACAGCATGGAAACAGGCCATTCGGCCCAACTTGTACATGCCACCCTTTTTTTTAAACTCATAAACTAACCCCAATTGCCCGCATTTGGCCCATATCCTTCGATAGCCACGTAACTATCTAAATGCTTTTTAAAAGACAAAATTGGACCCGCCTCTACTACTACCTCTGGCAGCGTGTTCCAGACACTCACCACCCTCTGTGTGAAAAAAGAATTGCCCCTCTGGACACTTTTGTATCGCTCCCCTCTCACCTTAAACCTGTGCCCTCTAGAATCTGAGAACAATGAACCGGAATGTTCCAACAATGGATCAGAATCTGGGAACAATGGATTGGAATCTTCCAACAATGGATCGGAATCTGGGAACAATGGATTGGAATGTTTCAACAATGGATCAGAATCTGGGAACAATGAACCGGAATGTTCCAACCAAGGACAGGAGTGTATTCTATTGGATTTCTCAGTTTACTGCTGATTATTGGTGGATGACATCAGTTGATCGGATTGTATATCTACTGAACGTGATTCAATGCTTTTACTATCCCCTCCTGGCGATTGTTGGTGTTCCGGGTAAGTCTCTGGCTGGAATTGGACCGGCCCGACCGCCACGGGAATCGGAGCAGGCGAGGGGCGGAGACTGGGGAAGGTCTGTTGAACACGGGTGGGATTTTGCAGCTTGGGGAAGAGTGAGGCTGGAAGGTCCCGTCCCCTGTGTCCAGTTCCTAATTCTAGAAAGGCTGTTTAACTGTATTGATTTTCTTGTCATTTCCTGTACAGGGTTTGCTGCTCTTGTTGAATCTCTGTATCCGGTTATTAATTCTTTCAGCCACTGACAATTGTCTCAGGGTCTGTGGGCTGGGATGTCTTCTGAGTGCTGTGACTTTCCATAGACATGTGACCTCAAACACTATTCCACCGTGAGGAAAAGATTGAGACAGAATCCTTTTCACCCTCTGCATATAACACCAGTTCACCCACCCAATCACCAGGCCACAGAATCAATTTTATTGGTCATATCTGCACAGCAGGATCTCACAGAGAGAACATATTTCATTAAATTTGAAATTTATTCATCAGTGTCACAAGTATGCGAACATTAACATTGCAATGAAGTTACTATAAAAATCCCCGAGTCACCACACTCCAGCGCCTGTTCAGGTACACTGAGGGAGAATTTAGCACGGCCAATGCACCCAACCAGCACAACTTTCAGAAAGTGGGAGGAAACTGGAGCACCCGGAGGAAACCCACGCAGACATGGGGAGAACATGCAGAATCTGCACAGTCAGTGGCCAAGCCTGCAATTGAACCAGGACCTCTGGTGCTGTGAGGCAGCAACGCTATCCCCTGTGTCACCACAAGCTCTCCGAGAGCAACAGGAACACAAACACACAGACACACCCAAACGCACATACATTAATACACACATTTGTTGATAGAAGCAATCAGATTTAGAAACTTACTCCCACTCACACACAAATTCAAGAAGCAAAATTGCTGCAACACTCCAGAATAACGCACACTTAGGAACACTCGTCAGGTACTCTGTTGCTCACACACAAACACGCACACATACACATGCATACTGGTACAGACAATATAGACACACCCAACACATACACGGTAGTGGGGGGGGGGGGTGTGGCGGCAGGATAACAGCTACTCCCTGTCCATTGATGGTGGGATGATCAAGTAAAACCGCGTGACAGCCTGGAATTCAGGTCCACGTCCCATTTCTCACCTCTTGCAACTTTCACCGGCAATGGAAACAGCGGATTCAGTCTCCTGCCCATTTCCGGCAAGAGGCTGTATAAATTATTTCAATTTATTTTAAAACAAATTTAAATGAAATTAGCGAGCCAGGGATGGAATTGTGCGCCACACTTGCCTTTGCAGCCTCACCGGGAGCGGTTGTGTCCCGTGAGGAAAACAGCTGGCCACATGTATGAGGACGAGTCATGATGACCTCGCCGGGAGAACTGAAGGCCATTGAGGGCACTGGGCAAGGTCGAGGGCAAAGGTAGGTGCCCCTTGGGCAATGCCCACCGGGCAGTACCAGGGAGTGGGGCATGAGGTGGCGGGGTCTACAGGGGCGGACCCTGAAGGTAGCGGGGCCGACTCTGAATGTAGTTGCTGGGTGGGAGAGGGTCCCGTTACCACTCTGCCCGCTGTCTGTGGGGTGGGGTGGTCCCCGCTGCCACTCTGCACGTGATTGGTGGAGGCAGGGAGGGGGGCATCACTGCCTCTCTGCATGCACAGTGGGGTAGGGAGGGGTCTCGCCGCCTCGCTGCATGCACAGTGGGGTAGGGTGGGGGTCTCGCTGCCTCTCTGCATGCACAGTGGGTTAGGGAGGGGGTCTCGCTGCCTCTCTGCATGCACAGTGGGGTAGGGAGGGGTTCTCGCTGCCTCTCTGCATGCACAGTGGGTTAGGGAGGGGGTCTCGCTGCCTCTCTGCATGCACAGTGGGTTAGGGAGGGGGTCTCGCTGCCTCTCTGCATGCACAGTGGGGTAGGGAGGGGTTCTCGCTGCCTCTCTGCATGCACAGTGGGGTAGGGAGGAGTTCTCGCTGCCTGTCTGCATGCCCAGTGGGTTAGGGAGAGGTGCCCTGCTGACACTCTGCATGCAATTGGTGTGGGGGAATGGAGGGTGATTGGTCCAGGTGGTGGGGAGGGGGCTGGGTCTATATCTGGTCGAGAGCTGCTCAGAAAGAGCTGAGGACCCCCGGACTACCTGGCGGCAGCTGCTGTGTTGAAGCGAGCTGCAGCAGCAGAGAGCTGACAGATGTCTCTCTCAAACCAGGCAGGTCACTGCTGGCTACAATTGCGCATTTGCAACCAGATAGGTTTGGGAGGTGGTCGGTATCCCAGCCAGCGCTGTGAGAACTGCAAGTGTTGGGGCCACTGCTGTGGGTGGTCCAACAGCCACCGAGTGTTAACAGCACAAAATGAGGCCATTATGTCTGAACTGGTCCTCAAACACCTATCCAATCGAATCCCATTTTCCAGCACTCGATCCACAGCCTTGTCATAGAGTTTACAGAATGGAAACAGGCCCTTCGGCCCATCTTGTGCATGCCGCCTTTTCTTTTTAAACCCCGAAACTAATCCCAATTGCCCACATTTGCCCCATATCCCTCGATACCCATCGTACCAATTTAACTATCTCAACGCTTTTAAAAAAATAAAATTGTACCCGCCTCTACTACTGCCTCTGGCAGCTCGTTCCAGACACTCACCACCCTCTGTGTGACAAAATTGCCCCTCTGGACCCTTTTGTATCTTTCCCCTCTCTCCTTAAACCTGTGCCATCTAGTTTTAGACTCCCCTACCTTTGGGAAAAGATATTGACTATCTCGCTGATGTGTGCCCCTCATTATTTTATAAACCTCGATAAGATCACCCCTCTGCCTCCGACGCTCCAGGGGGAAAAGTCCCAGTCTATCCAGCCTCTCCTTATAACTCAATCCATCAAGTCCCAGTAGCATCCTAGTAAATCTTTCCTGCACTCTTTCTAGTTTAATAATTATATGCTCTGGCGTTTGAGTTGCTGATCAAAATGCCTTTTGTGGTTGTTCCCGCTTCTACCATCCTTTCAGGCCGTGAGCTGCAGATCCCAGCACCCTGTGGATGGAAACATTTTCCCTCAAATCCACACAAAAATCTGCCCTTTACCTTAAATCCACGCCCCTCTGGTTATTGACACCTCTACTAAAGGGAAAAAAGTTTCTTCCTATCCGTGTGCCACATAATTTTGTACATATCACTCAGTTCCCCCCCCCCCCCGCCCCCCCCCCCGCCGCCTGCCACCTGAGAGCATTCCCCACCACCACCCACTACACCCGCTCCACCTCCAGCCATCTCTGCTCTAACGTAAAAAACCCAGCCTTACCAGCCTCTCCTCATAGCTGAAACTCTCCAGCCCAGGCAGCATCCTGGTGAATCTCCTCTCCACCGTTTCCAGTGTAATCACTTCCTTCCTGGAGTGTGATGACCAGAGCTGTACACAGTTCTCTTGCTCTGGTCTAACCAGCGTTTTATAAACTTCCATCATCACCTCCCAGCTCTTATATTCTATGTGCGGCTGCTAAGGCAAGTATCCTACATGTCGTCTTAACCACCTCATCCACCTGTCTTGCTGCTTTTAGGGATCCTCATAAATGCACCCCAAATTCATTCTGGTCCTCTGCACTTCCTCAGACTCGACCGGACATGGTGCATTTCCTTGCCCGGATAGTCGTCCCAAATGCATGGCTTCACATTCGTCAGGTGTAAATTACATTTGCCCATTTGACCAGCCTTTCAGTTTCCTGAGCACGATGGCACAGTGGTTAGCACTGCTGCCCCACAGCGCCAGGGACGTGTGTTCAATTTCTGGCTTGGTCCACATCTGTGTGGAGTTTGCATATTCTCCCCGTGTCTGCATGGGTTTCCTCTGGGTGCTCCAGTTTCCGCCCACAGTCGGAAGACTTGTGGGTTAGGTGGATTGGCCAGGGTATACTGGACTTAGTGTCAGGGAGAATTGCTTGGGTAAATGCATGGGGTTCAGGGGATATCGCCTGGGTGTGATTGTGCTCAGTGCAGACTCGATGGGCTGAATGGCCTCCTTCTGCACTGGAGGATTCTATGATTCCTGTAATCTAAGGCTTTCCTCCTCAATATTTACCACACCACCAATTTTTGTATCATCTGCAAACTTACTGATCACACCTCACACATTCATGTCTCGACCATCAATGTACACTACAAACAGCAAGGGACCCAGCATCGATCGCTGTGGAACCCCACTGAACACAGGCTTACAGTCACAAAAACAACCTTCCACCATCACCCTCTGCCTCCTGCCACTCAGCCATTTTGAATATAATTTACCAAATTGACCTGGTTCCAATCGGAATCACTTCCTTGTTCAGTCTCCCATATTTGTCAAAAGCTTTTCTGAAGAACACGTAGACTACATCGACTGCACTTCCCTCATCTTCTCATCCAGTCACCTCCTCAATATATTCCAGCGAATTGTTAGACATGATCTCCCCCTATCAAAGGAATGCTGACTATTGTTCATAAATCCTTACCTCTCGAAGTGGAGATTAATTCTGTCCCTCAGATTGTTTTCCAATGATTTCCCTACTACGGATATGGTGATGATGGTGTCCTGGCCGTGATCTTGGATATCTCCAGGGCACCTTGCAGGATGGCAGTATGGCACAGTGGTTAGCACTGCTGCCTCACAGCATCAGGGATCCCATTTCAATTCCTGGGATTCCATCAGCACCAGTGAAGCTTTTTTTTTTACTTTGTTCCATTCTCACATCTCGCCTGTTGGGATTTCTCCTATTACAAGAACGTGTGGTATTCCTCTGGAAAGAATCCACTGTGAGCAAGTCCAGTTTCTCGCAGCTCCCCAATGTCCACATTCAGCCTTGTAAATTCAGTCTCGATCACAGCCGTCCCGTGTACATCATCAACCTGCATAAGTTGATTGGTAAGGTCAGGGCACATCGTGCTGATGTTTCAGCTTGAGATGTGAAAGACTGATTTGATTTGAATTGATTTGGTTTATTATTTTCGCATATAATAAATATGTGATCCAAGCCGGGAATCGAACTCAGGTCCCTGTGAGACAGCAGTGCTAACCATTGTGCCACCATGCTGCCGACTCAAGAACAGCTTCTTCTCTGCTGCCATCTGACGTTTGAATGGACCCACATCACATTCAGATGATCTTATTCTACACCCTAGCTCTGAATCCAACATTACATTCTGCACTCTCTCCTTCTCTATGTTCAGAGTTACAGTGTTACAGAGTTCAGTGTTGGGCCAGGGAGATGGTGTCTGTGGACCTGTTGGGGAGGTAGGTGAACTGTAGTGTATCCAGGCAATCTGGGAGGCCGGAATTGATTCATGCCATGACTAACCTTTTGATGCATTTCATAACATTGGATATACAGTGAAAAGTGTTGTTGCTCGAGTGCCATACAGACAACGCATACTGTACATAGAGAAGGAGAGAGGGCAGAATGTAATATTGCAGTCATAGCTAGGGTGTAGTAAAAGATCATCTTGATGCAATGTGGGTCCATTCAAACGTCTGGTGGCAGCAGAGAAGCTGTTCCTGAGTCGGCAGCATGGTGGCACAATGGTTAGCGCTGCTGTCTCACAGGAACCTGAGTTCGATTCCTGGCTTGGATCACTGTCTGTGTGGAATTTGCACATTCTACCCGTGTCGGCATGAGTTTGTTCCGGATGCTGCGGTTTTCACCCACAGTCCAAAATGTGCAGATTAGGTTGATTGGCCATGTTAACTGCCCATTAGCGTCCTGGGATATGTATGTTTGGGGGATTAGCAGGCTACATATGTGGGACTTTGGGGATAGGGCCTGGGTGGGATTGTTGTAGGTACAGACTCGATGGGTCAAATGGCCCCCTTCTGTACTGTAGTGTTTCTATGATTCTGTGATTCGGTTGGTCCATGTCCTCACACAATCTTTATATTTTTCTCTGATGGAACAAGTGGGAAGAGTTGATGTCTGTGGTGCGTTATTCCTGAATTAGGCTGGTTGCTTTTGTGAGGCAACGGGAAGTTTAGACAGAGTTAATGAGTGGGAGGTTGGTTTGAGTGATGGACTGGTCTGCATTCACCAAGCTTTGAAGTTTCTCGCAGTCTTGGACAGAGCAGGAGCCATACCAAGCTAGAATGTTATTTATGGTGCATCTGTAAAAGTTGGTGAGAGTCGCAGCTGACATGCCAAATGTCCCTAAACCTCTGAGAAAATAGAGGTGTTCGTAGGCTTTTTTAATTATAGGGACGTCATGGAGGAACCAGGAAAGGTTTTTCGTGATGTGGACCCTAAAACGTGAAGCTCTCGACTCTTTCAACTTCATCCCATTGATGTAGATCGGGGCATGTACTCCACTGGGCTTCCAGAAGTCGATTTGCTTTGTTGACATTGAGGAAGAAATTATTGTTGTCGCCCCAGTTCACCAGATTCTCTGTCTCTTCCTCCGGCCCACTGCAGGTGTCATCAGCAAACTTGGAAATCGAGTTTCAGGGGAATTTGGCCACACAGTCACCAGTGTATAAGGAGTATAGTAAGGGGCTGAGGTCGCAGCCTTACGGCGCACCGCTGTTCAGGATGATTGTGAAGGAGATGTTGTTGATTGTCCTTAATTTTGCTTTCTATGGATTAGGAAGTTGAGGATCAAATTGCAGAGGCAAGAGCCAAGCCCAGGGCCACGGACTTTGGACACGAGTTTCGTAGGACTAATGGTGTTGCAAGCTGAGCTGTAGTTGATAAACACGAGTCTGTGTTCCATGGTTCACTATCGGGCCAGGGAGAGGCATTGTGGACCTGTTGTGGGATGTCGGTGAACTGTCGTGGATCCAGGCAATCTGGGAAGCCGGAACTGATTCATGCCATGACTAACCTTTTGATGCATTTCATAATATTGGATATCAGAGTCACCGGACGATAGGCATTAAGGCAGCCTGCTTGGCTTTTCCTTTGGTACTGGCCTTTGTTTGAGTTTTACCTGGTGCATAGATTGGCAACCTTCCTGTCGAGAGAGGACTGATGCAGCTGCACTGGTCCAGTAGACCAACGTGGGACAGCAGTAATCGCACTGAGCATTATGGACGATAGCTATTCGCTGAACCTTGAAGCTTTCTCCCACTCTTGAAAGCAAACACTGGAAGTTGTGTTCTGTGCCAATCGAGTGTGAGATTACTATTTTTTCCTGTGCTGTGCTAACAGTGGCCACAATGCTGTGATCTCCTCTCCAGGGTACAGTTCTGTGTAAATATAAGAGATTCCATGCTGTCAAGGCATCAGGATCTCCCTCTGCCAATTGTTAGTATTGTCCAGAGGCAAGGGTCAAACCAGCCCTCTTTGGTACCAGCTCTGATGCAGGGGTTGTCAGTAAACTGTCTGAGAGACGACAGATTACCATCTACAGGACTCCAGTCTGGATTTTCTGTCAGGGTTCACACCCTCATCCTTCTCACCCTCCAAATACCCCACAAGGTAGAGGGGCTATTTACTTTTAGGTGAGTGAGGGTCAATGTTGTGGACTCTCCATAAAGCTCTCTCCCAAATGTATACCACTGTGTTGCTACCATGGAGCAGCACGGTGACACAGTGGTTAGCACTGCTGACTCACAGCGTCAGGGACCTGGGTTCATTTCCAGGCTTGGGTCACTGTCTGTGTGGAGTTTGGACCTTCTCCTTCACTTTCCTCTCACACTGCAAAAGACGTGCTGGATATTTAAAAACAGATTTCAGTGATTTTATGTGTGTACATGATTTTTTATTTCAATCCATCCTCAGTCTAAATGGTAACTTCTTTCCCTGAATCCTGTCTAATTCTATTCTTTATTTCCCTTCCTGACAGTGAACATAATCACAATTGTGACCCTGACGAGCAGAAACTGTGGTCTGTCCAAATGTGTCACTCAGTACCTGGTGGCCATGTCAGCGGGGGATCTGCTGGTCGTTATCCTCGACCTGATATTAAGACACATTCCCATTCTTTATCGGGAACAGTTTGATTTCCTGCTGTCGCTCCCCGTGTGTAACATCCACGCCGTCCTGCTTTATGCAGCCACTGACTGTTCTGTCTGGTTCACCGTCACTTTCACCTTTGATCGATTTGTGGCCATTTGCTGCCCCAAGCTGAAGAGTAAATACTGCAGTGAGAAATCAGCGGCTGTGGTTCTGGGAACAGTGACGGTGCTGAGCTGTTTAAAGAACATTTTCTGGTATTTTATGTTATTTAATAGATATTCGCTGATGAACGAACCCTGGTTTTGTGATGTCACAGAGAATGTTCTGTTCTCTCCGGTCTGGACAACAATCGAGTTCCTCCACAACATTCAAACCCCAACTGTCCCGTTCGTCCTGATTCTGCTGCTCAATGCTTTCACCGTCAGACACATTTTAGTGAGCAGCAGAGCGTGCAGGAGACTCCGGGCTCACAGCAGTGGGGAGAATCCCAGAGACCCAGAGATGGAGAGTCGCAGGAAATCCATCATTTTACTATTTGTTATCTCAGCCAATTTCATCCTCTTATGGTCGACATTAATGGTTTATTCTATATGGATTCGGATGTATTATTTGGGCTATCGGTCGGTATGGTTAGATTTCTATGTTATGGAATTTGGTTTCATGTTGCAACTCACAAGTTGTTGTACAAACACTGCCATTTATGCTGTGACACAGACTCACTTCAGGCAGCAGGTAATAAATCTGCTGAAATATCCACTTACTTCAATTCTTCAACTCATTAGACGCTGAGAGGAAACTACAACTACAAGACCCCTGACTCTTTCTATTGGACTTTCAAATATAAATAACGAACAGCCTCACAAAGACAGAGAGAGTGACAGATAAAGAGAGAGAGAGGGCAGTGAGAGCAAAAGTGAGAGTGATAGAGAGACAGAGATTGACAAAGAGAGGGAAGGGCACAAATACATGGAGCGTGACACAGTTTGAAAGAGTTTCTAACAGATACAGAGAGAGAAACAGAGAGAGCGAGAAAGAGAGAGACAGAGAGAAAGGAAGAGACAGATAGGGATTCTCACAGAGCGAGAAAAACAGGGATAGAGATTGGGGGAATGGGGAGGGAGATGGACAGGGAATGAGAAAGGGAGACAGAGGGAGACAGTTGGAAGGATGCAATGAGAGAGGGAAACTAAGACGGAAAGGGAGACAGAAAGGGAGGCAGAGAGAAACAGAGACAGAGACAGAGAGCGTCAGCGAACTTGAAACAGTGAGACTGAATCAGTACAATGGACACAGCAAGAGCAAAAGACAGAGCGAGGTAGAGAGAGAGAAAGACAGAGAAATAAGAAAAGGGGGACAGAGAAGGAGAGGGAGAAGGAGAGTGAGACTGAGAGGGAGGAGGAGACACAGAGGAAGAGTGTAGAGAGAAGGTGAATGAGGGCGATGCAGAGAGACAGTAAGAGACACAGAGAAACAGGCAGAGAGAGGGAGAGAGATATACAGAGAGGGATGCGCGGAAAGACAGAAAGAGACACAGAGAGAGACATACTTAATGACTTTAACGATAACCATCAGGTGGAGTTATTGGAATATGAGCTCTCTGATTGAGACAGTTAATGCTGTCCAATCCGGGAGCCCTGCAGACGTATATAATATGGTGTGTCGAGGTTACCGGAAGTCAGGGTGTGTACACTCTGGGTGTGGATGTGATGGACTGGTGGTTTTATCACTACACTATTAATACAGAAACTCAGCTAACGTTCTGTGCACCCGGGTTCGAATCCCGTCACAGCAGATGGTGGAATTTGAATAAATATATCTAGAATTCAGAATCAGCTGGTGACCATAAAAGCATTGTCGATTTTCGGAAAAACACATCTGGTTCACCAATGTTCCAGTGAAGGAAATCTGTCGTCCTTATGTGGTCAGGACTAAATGCGACTCAAAGTGGTTGACGCTTAATTGTCCTCTGAACATGGGCAACTAGGGATGGGCAATAAATGCTGGCCGGCCAGCGACACCCAAGTCCCAAGAGTGAATACAAATACTTTGTACTGGGAATTTTTAAACAAACGGTGAACTGTTTCTCACAGCTGGATAAATACCCAATCCCTCTGATCGAGGACTTAACCTCAAAGCTGGCAGGAGAATTCTTGCTTCCAATTATGAACTTATTCACGTTCACTTACACTAACAGCTCGATGAGGATTCACAGCGATATTCAACCATTCATACTCAGAGGAAGTTTAACATTTATAAAGTGTCAAATGTAGGCTTACATTAACACTGCAATGAAGTTAATGTGAAAATCGCCTCGTCGCCACACACTGGTGCCTGTCCGGGTACACTGAGGGAGAATTGAGCATGGCCAACGCACCTAACCAGCACGTCTTTCAGACTGCGGGAGAAAACCAGAGAAACCAGAGTAAACCCACGCAGATACGGAGAGAATGTGCAGACTCCGCACAGACATTGACCCAAGCCAGGAATTGAACCCAGGTCTCTGGCGTTATGAGGCAGCAGCGCTAACCACTGTGACACCTCGTCTACGGTGATAGTTTGGGCAAAGAAATTCCAGAAGTACCTGCATGACGGTGCGGCCCATAATATTGGCCCATATCCAGCTGTGGGCTTTATTACTGTCCGCCTACCATTATTGATTGGAACACCTTCCAGGAGGCCGAGTCGTTCAGGTAGATGCCTTGAGTTGGCTACGATTAACAGACACTTGTCATATTCCCAATGGAAGAGACGGTAATCATGAACTTTCTCAAAACTCTCCCAGTGGCTGCCGATGATATTCAGCTGTGGACGTAAGATTACCCATTCCTGAATGAATTGAAGCAGCGAGTGCTGATGGGGGAATCCAAATGGGCGTTACAGCCTGAATTGCACCCATATTGGAATGGCAGCGAGCATCTGACTATGGAAGATGGCACACTCCTGTGGGGTTCTAGAGTGTCATCCTGAGCCAGGTTCACCCTCCCATCCAGGCTGAACTTTACCATGGCCACCGAGAAGTGGCAAACTGAAGATCCTCCAAGTTGCCATATCTGGTGGCCAGGTATAGAGACAGATATTTGCCCGTGGGTCAGTGTTGGCAATATCAACAAGGGCAGAAGTACCGCCAATTACTACTCTTCACACTTGGGAATGGCCAGGACATCCGTAGACGTGGCTGCACGTGGAGAGTGCCGGACCGTTCATGGTGTCTATGTTCCTGGTAATGGTAGATGCTGATTCAAAATGGATGGCCGTCCACAGGGTGAGTTACTCAAACACAAGGACAAGAGTGGAGAAACTTCACACCTCTTTCATGACACCCGGGATCCCGGAAATGTTAGTTTCTGAAAATGGACCACCCGTCATCAGCCAGGAATTTGTGCATTAGATGAAGTTGGACAGAATTTGACACGTTAGGACAGTGTCATATTACCCATCATCCAACGGCCTGGCAGAAAGAGCGGCCCAAACAGTAAAAGCAGGTTCAAAATACCATCCCTCAGTCTCTTTGCACACCAAACCATCCAGATTTCATCTTCAATTACAGAATGACACCCTCCAACCTCCCCCCCGACCTCCCCTCTTCAACAACTGGAATTGCCCCAGCAGAGTTGGTCATGGGAAGTTCACTCCGCCCAGTGTTAAGTCTGACCTTCTGAGGGCGGGAGCTGACACCCAGTGCCTTTCCCACCAGCCGGGAGAGGCACCGAAAGGCAGGTGATAGGTTATTGGTAAAGAATCATGGCAATGGATCCGCGTGGTTATGAGGCACGGTCGAGTCTGGAACAGGGCCAGTTTCCTATCAATTCCGCTTGGGAGATACCATCCTATGGGAATGCTTCAATCAGCTAAAGCCATGAAGCCCCAAGCCGTGCAGGAAAAATCAATTCCGAGCAGAATTCCAGGCACTCCGGCTCCTGTTCTCCATCTCCGCCAGTGGGAACCTCGGAGTCTGAAATGGACACAGTGGGTTTAGCCTCTCGACCATATTGTCACCCGATAAAGGGAACTCGGGCCACACGCTCATGGTGGAAGAGGTGAGCTCCGGTCTGCTGAACCCCACTCACTTCCGAGGCTGAGCAGCAGGAACCGGACCCAGCATTGAAACGCCAAAAAAGGCTTCCAAGGCGGTCAGCCCTCGGCGGTTACTCAGACCTGGAGGGGGAGGGGGTGCAATGACTTCAATCAGGTTCATGAGTTGGACACAGGCAAATGTAAACTATCAAACTGAGGCCTGTGAAATCTGCCCACTCAGGGAGCTCGACAGAGTTCAAGCTGCAGAGATTGAAGCACTGAGAGTTGGGGTAAGTGTGGGAGTTCAGGGAAGTGGATGGAGATGTATTGCTGTGTCTTGTGTCCCTTACTGCCCGGTCCCTTACAACCAGGTCCAGTGCGGGTCGGTGTCACCCAGACATTACTGCTCAGAAAGTGATGTGAGCAGATGTGTTTATTGAGGCTTTCAGAAGACTTTTGACAAGTTCTAACGTAACAGACTACCATGTAAAGTGAAAGCACATGGGATTGCAGGCAATGTTTAGAGACGGATAGAAAGCTGGTTCACTGATAGAAAGCAAAGAGTTGGCAATAAATGGGCCTTTTTCTGATTCGCAGTCAGTGTCTAGTGGGGTACCGCAGGAATCTGTGCACGGACCCCGACTGTTCACATTATATATTAATTATTCTGAAAATGGAACTAAATGTATCATCTCCAAATTTACAGATGATAAAAGGTGTGTGAGGGTGAGCTATGAGAAACATGCAGACATGCTTCAGTGTGATCTGAACAGGCTCAATGTGTGGGCATGTGCAAAGCAGTTGCAGTAAAATGTGGGTAAATGTGAGGTTATCCAATTTAGCAGCAATAATAGGAAGACAGATTATTATTTGAATGGGTGTAAATTGAGAGAGGTGGATACTCAGCGAGACCTTGGTATCCACATGCATCAGTCAGTGAAAGTCAGCGCGCATGTACAACAGGCAGTAAAGAAGACAACGGTAATGCTGCCCTTCATAGGGATAAGATTGGAGTACAGGAAGAGAGATGTCTCACTGCAGTTGTACAGGGCATTGCTGAGGCCACACTTCGAGTATTGTGTGCAGTTTTGGCGTCCTTATCTAAGGAAGGATATCCTCGCTATAGAGGGAGTACAGTGAATGTTTACCAGGCTGATTCCTGGGATGGCAAGTCTGCGATATGAAGAGAGACTAAGTCGGTTAGGGCTTTATTCATTGCAGTTCATTAGAGTGAAACATATAATATTGAACAGGTTTAGACAGGATAGATTCAGAAAGAATGTTCCCGATGCTCAGGGAGTTGAGGACCAGGGTTCATGGTTTGAGGATAAGCATCAACCTTGTGGAACAGAGGTGAGGACAAATTTCTCCACTCTGATGATCTATGGACTTCACTACCACAGAAAGTAGCTGAGGCCAAAATCTTTCGTGATTTCAGGAAGAAATTATATGTCGCTCTTGGGGCTAAAGTGATCACGGGATATGGGAGCAAGGGATGGTCAGGATATTGAAGTTGATGATGATCCATGATCAAACTGAATGTCGGAGCTGGGTCGAAGGGCCGAATGGCCTGCTCCTGCTGTTCCTATATTTCAATGTTTCTATGATTGTGAAGCTGAGGTGAGTCTGTACACGGTGTGAATCTGAACATGATCCGAGTCCGAACCTTGTGTGAATCTGAACTGCGTCTCTGTCTGAACCTGGGTGGGTCTGAACCTGGTGCGGGGCCTCTCGACATGATTGCCAGTATTCCACTTGCCTTCCTAACTGCCGATTGAACCTGCAGGTTAACCTTTAGAGAATCTTGAACAAGGCCTCCCAAATTCCTTTGTGCATCTGATTTCCGAAGCATATCCCCATTTAGAAAATAGTCTATGCCTCCATTCCTCCTTCCAAAGTGCATAACCGCACACTTTTCCTCATTGTATTCCATCTGCCCCCTCTTTGCCCACTCTCCTAACCTGTCCAAGTCCTTCTGCAGCCCTCCTCCTCCTCCTCCTGCCCCTGCCCCTCCCCCCCCCCCACTTCCTCAATACTCCCTGTCCCTCTGCATATCATTGCATCACCAAACTTAGCAACATTGCCTTCATTTTATTTTTCCAAATTATTAATGTGTATTGTAAAAAGTTGTGTTCCCAGCACCGATCCCTGAAGCACACTGTCGGAAGTAGGCACGGCTCCCAGTCTGAGGCCAGTCAGTTTGTATGGATTACACCCGAGCAACTGACCCAGTCCTGGAGGGGTGGACGCTCGACCGGCTTAGTTGTCACCGTTAGGTTTCCACCGGCAGCAACCCCCTCAGGAGACACCTCTGGAGACACGAGTCCACTTCTCTCCCCCTTAACCCCGTTCGAGATGAAAGACACGGATGAGTGTTCTTCTAAGTCAATTTATTCTTTCTTGCAAGAAAGGGTGCAGTCCCGTAGGAACACACACTTATAATACATGATTATACCTTATATGCATCCGCGAGTTCATCATACGCCCCTCCCCCTCCCTTGCTTATTGGTTCCCGCGCTTCCTTATCCTGAACTGTTCAGCCCTCCAGCGCCTACTTTTCCTTTTATAGTCCGCAGTAACCATTTCTCTCGTAACTCAACTTGTGACTACTGGTACTTTGACCACAAGCAACTGATTACATACTGGTGGTTAAGCATCTGCCCCTGCAAAGCGTTTATACAGCATATTTCACTTCTCGATTTCCCCGCTCTGAGCCTGTCGGTTCATCATTTTCAAAAATTACATCATCCTCCCCTTACAACACCACGAGATTACTGGCTGCCATCCTGAAAAACGATCCCTTCATCCCCACTCTCTGCCTTCTGCCAGTCAGCCAATCCTCTATCCATGCCAGGATCTTGCCCTCAACACCATTGGCCCTTAACTTATATAACAGTTTTCTATGCTGCGCCTTATCAAAGGCCTTCTGGAAATCAAAATAAACCAGGTTCTCCCTATCTAACTTCCTTGTTACCTCCTCAAAGAACTCTAACAGATTTGTCAGACATGAGCTCCCCTTGACAAAGCCGTGCTGACTCAGTCCTACTTTATCATGCACTTCCAAGTACTCTGTGATCTCATCTTTAATAATGGACCCTAAAATCTTGCCAATGAACGAAGTCAGTCTAACCGGCCTGTAATTTCCCATCTGCTGCCTCCCTCCCTTCTTAAACAGCGGTGTTACATCAGCTACTTTCCAGTCCTCTGGTACCCTCCCTGCCTCCAGTGATTCCTGAAAGATCACCACCAATGCCTCCACAATTTCCTCAGCTATCTATTTTAGAACCCTGGGGTGTAGTCCATCCGGTCCAGGTGATTTATCCACCTTCAGACCTTTCAGTTTCCCCAGAAACTTCTCCTTAGTAATGACCACTACACTCAGCTGTGCCCCCTGACTCTCCTGGACCTCTGGCATCCCACTGGTGTCTTCAACCGTGAAGACTGATGCAAACTAATCAGTTCCTCTGCCGTTTCTTTTTTTCCTATTATTCCTTCTCCAGCCTCATTTTCCAGTGATCCAATGGTTATTTTTGCCTCTCTCTTAACTTTTATATATTGGAAAAACTCCTCCTGTTTTTTTTATAATACGAGCTCGCTTACACTCATATTTCATCTTCTCCCCCCTTATTGCTTTTTTAAGTTGTCCTCTGCTCGCTTCCCAATCTTCTGCCTTCCCACTAATCCTTGCCACTAAGGATGCTTTCCCTTTTGTGTTTTTGCTGTCCTTGGCTTCCCCGTCAGCCATGGATTCCTCGTCCTCCCTGTGGCATGTTTCCTCCTCCTTGGGATGAATTTCTGTTGTGCCTCCCAAATAACTCTCAAAGAACTCCTGCCATTGCTGTTCCACTGTCTCCCCTGCTCGGCTCCCTTTCCAATCAACTCTGGCCAGCTCCTCCCTCATGTCTTTGTAATTACCTTTATTTAATTGTAATACCGTTACATCTGATTCCAGCCTCTCCCTCTCAAACTGTAGGGTAAATTCTATCGTATTGTGATCACTGCTCCCTCAGGGTTCCTTCACCTTTAGTTCCCTGATCAATTCTGCCTCACTACACATCGCCAAATCCAGAATTACCTGTTTCCTAGTAGGCTCTGTTAGAAGCTGCTCCAAAAACCATCTCTTCGACATTCCACAAATTCCTTCCCTTGGGATCCACTACCTACCTGATTTTCCCAGTCCACCTGAATATTGAAGTCCCCCATGATTATTGTAACATTGCCTTTTCTATCTCCTGATTAATTTTCTGCCTCTCATCCTCTCACTATCCTCATCCCTACCCTCAGACTGTACTTTACCCTTTACCTCCGCCAATCGTACCCGATCTTTACATTTGAAGGCCAGTTTCCGAAGTTCAAAGTCTCTCTATTTTTCCTTTTCCCTTGCCTCCTTTTTCCCTTTTGCCTGTAATTCAGGTTGATTTAATTATTTTGCTTGCTGTTCCTCTCTTTCCTTTTCTTTTCCCTGTAATTCAATTAGTTTTAATTCACTACTTTTTAGCTACTCTCCCTCTCACATCAACACTATCCTGTAACTTCAACACACTCCCTCACCTCAACACACTCCCGCTCACCTCAATACTCCCCTTCCCCTCTCCACACAATCTCTATCACACAGACATGACACCGGGCAGCACGGTAGCACAGTGGTTAGCACTGCTGCTTCAAAGCTCCAGGGACCTGGGTTTGATTCCCGGCTTGGGTCACTGTCTGTGGGGAGTTTGCACATTCTCCTCGTGTCTGCGTGGGTTTCCTCCGGGTGCTCCGGTTTCCTCCCACAGTCCAAAGATGTGCGGGTTAGGTTGATTGGCCACACTAAAAATTGCCCCTTGGTGTCCTGAGATGCGTAGGTTAGAGGGATTAGTGGGTAAATATGTAGGGATGTGGGGGTAGGGCCTGGGTGGGATTGTGGTCGGTGCAGACTCGATGGGCCGAATGGCCTCTTTCTGTACTGTAGGGTTTCTTTCTATGATTTCTATTTTTTATATTGAGTCAGTTTCATTTGTAACTGAATTCTCGCCATTTCCAACGATTCTGACTGAGCTTCTGACAATTCCAAATGTTGTTCTATTGCCACAATTATCTCTCCTTTCCGTACTCTGTCAGGCAATGTCAACTGGAATGTGTTTCCAATTCCAAAAGCTTTGCTTTAGTCATTATCTGTCAGGTAACTTGCGTGACTTCCTCCACCCGCAGAAACTTCTGAGCCTCTGAAAGAGACATTAATCCAAACCACACTCCCTATTTAAACTGGAATACAACACCTGAAAAGGAAACACAAATCTGCTCACCGCTCACTGTCTTTGGGTTCACTCATCCCAAATCAATCAAGAAATACAGGTTTCAATCCCGGAGCCCCCAGTTGTTCTCAGTCAGGTTGGATACGCCCAGGTGTTCCATGAAGCTGGAGTGACCTGTAACTCTGTACCTTGAATCTGGCTAGAAGGAGCACGAGAGTTTTCACTTCAGGTGTGAGTGAACTGACCCACGAAGAACTCTTATTCAATACAAAGTTTAATTAAGAATATTGTTGACATTTATAGTAAGACAATTAGCAAGAACTTTTAACAATTACAAACAAGAAACACAACAACCACAATAATGTACAACTCTGAAGGAAATATATCTAGTGTGTTCCAACCAAAGCCAACATCCAATCCACAAAACCCTCGAAATCACCACAATACAGCAGAGGTTAAAGCCGAATTATTACACGTGTCCAGCCTCCTGGGCTGAATGCTCAAATTCCCTTGAAAAACTCAGCAGAGGTTGCAGTCGAATCTATTTGGCAAAACACAGCCTTTTAAAAAGAGAAGGACAGGGAGAGGGAGAGAGATTGCGTCTGAGCTTGCTGCTAAACTGCTTCCCAAAACTAAACTAAAATACCAAAAAAAAACTACCACCTGACTGCCACAGCTTAGCTCCACCTTCATGTAAGCTGCATGATTTAAACAATAATTCTTCAAGGAGCACTCACATGACAACATTAACACTCACGCTCTCAACTCAGCACTCCCCATTACCCCAACACTCTCTCTCTCACACCAACACTGTTCTGTCACTTCAACACACTCCCTCACCTCAACTCACTCCCACTCACCTCAATACTCCCCTTCCCCTCTCTACACAATCTCTATCACACAGACATTACACCCTTTCTCCTCAACACTATCCGTCTCGCTTCTAAATTCTCCCCCTCACACCCGAATTCACCGCCTGCGATCCACACTTCCCTTATCTCAAAACCCACCCCTTCTGATCTCAGCGACCACTGCTATCTAAACACTCCCCGCTCTCCTTAATACTCCCCCTCACACATCAACACAGCCCTCTCACATGAACATCCCTCCCCTCAGCTCGACATGCCCCATTACCTTAAACTATTGTGTGCAGTTCTGGTCACCTCACTACAAGAAGGATGTGGAGACACTGGAAAGAGTGCAAAGGAGATTTACCAGGATGCTGCCTGGTTTGGAAGGTAGGTGTTATGAGGAATGGTTGAGGGAACTTGGGCTTTTCTCTTTGGAGTGGAGGAGGTTGAGAGGAGACTTGATAGAGGTTTATAAGATGATGAGGGGGATAGATAGAGTGAACGTTCAAAGACTATTTCCTCGGGTGAATGGAGCGGTAACTAGGGGGCATAACTATAGGGTTCATGGTGGGAGATATAGGAAGGATGTCCGAGGTAGGTTCTTTACTCAGAGAGTGGTTGGGGTGTGGAATGGACTGCCTGCAGGGATAGTGGAGTCAGAAACTTTAGGAACATTTAAGAAGCTATTGGATAGGCACATGGAGTACTTCGGGATGATAGGGAGGAAATAGCTTGATCTGGGTTTCAGACAAAGCTCGGCACAGCATCGTGGGCCGAAGGGCCTGTTCTGTGCTGTACTGTTCTATGTTCTATGCCGTGCCTCAATGGAACAATGTCCCTCTCATGACAAAACCCCCCTTCTCACCTCAACACTCTCACCCCTCAAAAACACTTCCCCTCAACCCAGCACTCTCCACCACCTCAACACATCCCCACACATCAACACACATCCCCGCACCTCAACACATCCCCTCTCATCGCAACAGGCAAATTCTCACCTCAACACTCAACTTCTCACATCTATATTCTCCCATTGAGGTTAACATCATTCCCTCTCACCAGAACACCCCCTCTCAGCTCAACACTCCCCCACTCAACACTCCCCCACTCAACACAACTCTCCCCCTCCCACCTTAACATATCCCCCCTCACATCAATCCTCCCACTCACCTCTACATCACCCCACGCATCACAACACTACCCATCTCATCTCTATACTCCCCGCTCAGCTTCACACTCTCAACTCAACATCCCCAAGAGATAAATCTCCCGTCCCACACCGCATGGGAGTCGGAGCAGACGGGCACAGACCGTGTGAAGATCCCATTACCTCTGGTGGGATTATCCGATTTAGGGGTAAGCGCGGAGGACAAATCCCACCCTCTGTCTCAGCACAACATTCTCCCCCCATCACGTCAGCTCTCCCTTCTCATCTCAGCACATTGCCTCACCTCAGCTCCCGCTATCTCACCTCAATTTTCCCCCCTCTCACCTCAACAACCCCCCCCCCTCATCTCAATACACCCCCTCATGTCATCACTCTCCCTCTCACTTCCACACGCCCCTTTCACCTCAACAATCTCTCTCTCTCACATCAACAATTTCCTCTCATCTTAACATTCCCCCGTCTGGTCACCGTCTCGCTCTCAAATCCCGCCTCCCTCCTCGAACTCAACAATCTCCATCTCACCTCAACACTCCCAGAATCACCTCAACACTGTCTGTCTCTGACCCAAACTCCTCCTTCACACCTCAACAATCTCCATCTCATCACTCCCAGAATCACCTCAACACTGTCTGTCTCTGACCCACTCTCCTCCTTCACACCTCAACAATCTCACCTCTCATCTCAACACTCCCAGAATCACCTCAACACTCTCTGTCTCTGACCCACTCTCCTCCTTCACACCTCAACAATCTCCGTCTCACCTCAACACGCCCAGAATCATCTCAACACTGTCTGTCTCTGACCCACTCTCCTCCTTCACACCTCAACAATCCCCATCTCATCTCAACAGTCCCAGAATCACCTCAACACTGTCTGTCTCTGACCCACTCTCCTCCTTCACACCTCAACAATCTCCCTCTCACCTCAACACGCCCAGAATCACCTCAACACTGTCTGTCTCTGACCCACTCTCCTCCTTCACAGCTCAACAATCTCACCTCTCACCTCAACTGTCTCCTCACATCACAACACAGAACCACTCCTCAACATTTTCCACCCTCACCCCTCACTCACACTCCACTCAAGATATCCCCCTCCTCATGATGCTCCCCCACTCACATCAACAGTCCCCCTCCAACCTCAACACACTCCCAGGCCTCAACAACCCCCGTTCCAGCTCACTCGCTCTACCCTGCATTCTCCCCATCTCACCTCAACAATCTGCTCGCACCCTCTCCCCCCCCCGTGCCCGCACTCCACCCCCTCACACCCGCAACCCACCCCCCCCCCCGCACCCGCACTCCACCCCCCCCCCCGCACTCCACCCCCCCCCGCACTCCACCCCCCCCCCCCGCACCCGCACTCCACCCACCCTCGCAACCGCACTCCACCCCCCCTCGCGCCCACACTCCACCCCCCTCTCGCACCGGCACTCCACCCCCCCCCCCTCGCACCCGCACTCCACCCTCCCCCCTGCACCCGCACTCCCCCCCTCTCCCAAGAAGGTAGATAAGGGCAGTGCCATTGATGTTGTCTACATGGACTGCAGCAAGGCTTTTGACAAGATACCACATGTAAGGTTGTTGCATCAGGTTAAACCTCACGGGATCTCGGGTGATGCATCGAACGAGATACAAAACTGGCTTCTTGACAGAAGCTAGAGAGGGGTTGCAGAGAACTGTTTTTCAAACTGGAGACCTGTGACCAGTGCTGTGCCTCAGGGATCAGTGCTGGGTCCACTGTTATTTGTCATTGAATTAATGATTTGGATGAGAATATAGGAGGTACGGTTCGCACGTTTGCAGATGACACTAAGATTGGTCGCATAGTGGACAGTGAAGAAAGTTATTTCCAATTGCGATGGGATCTTGATCAATTGGGCCAGTGGGCTGACGAATGGCAGATGGAGTTTAATTCAGACAAATGCGATGTCATGCATTTTGGTAGATTGAACCAGGGCAGGACTTACTCAGTTAATGGTAGGGCGCTGGGGTGAGTTACAGAACAAAGAGATCGAGGGGTACATGTTCATAGCTTCTTGAAAGTGGAGTCACAGGTGGACAGAGTGGTGAAGAAGGCATTCGGCATGCTTGGTTTCATTGGTCAGAACATTGAATACAGAAGTTGGAATGTCTTGTTGGATTTGTACAAGACATTGGTAAGGCCACACTTGGAACACTGTGTGCAATTCTGTTCACCCTATTATGTAAAGGATTTTATTAAACTAGAAAGAGTGAGAAAAGATTTACTCGGATGCTACAGGGACTTGATGGATTGAGTTACAAGGAGACGCTGGATAGACTGGGACTTTTTTCTCTGGGGCGGAGGAGGCTGAGGGGTGATCTTATAGAGGTCTATAAGATAATGAGGGACACAGATCAGCTCGATAGCCAATGTCTTTTCTCAAATGTAGGGGAGTCTAAAACGAGAGGGCACAGGTTTAAGGTGAGAGGGGAGAGATACAAAAGTGTCCAGAGGGGCAATTTGTTCACACAGAGGGTGGTGAGTGTCTAGAACAAGCTGCCAGAGGTAGTAGTAGAGGCGGGTACAATTTTGTCTTTTAAAACGCATGTAAATAGTTACATGGGTAAGATGGGTATAGAGGGATATGGGCCAAACGCGGGCAATTGGGATAAGGTTCGGGGTTTTAAAAAAAAGGGCGGCATGGACAAGTTGGGCCGAAGGGCCTGTTTCCATGCAGTAAACCTCTATGACTCTATCTATACATGTACCTTACTGGTCCTGGCAGCATGTGGTTGAGATAGTGCAAGAGGAGCTTTAGAATGTATCGAACCCCATGCTGTATCTGTCCTGGGAGTGTTTGATGGGGTCAGTGTAGAGGGAGCTTTACTCTGTATCTAACCCCGTGCTGTACCCGACCTGGGACTGTTTGATGGGGTCAGTGTAGAGGGAGCTCTGCTCTGTATCTAATCCCGTGTTGTATCTGTCCTGGGAGTGTTTGATGGGGCACAGTGTTCAGGGAGCTCGACTCTGTATCTAACCCCGTGCTGTACCTGTCCTGGGACTGTTTGATGGGGTCAGTGTAGAGGGAGCTTTGCTCTGTATCTAATCCCGTGTTGTATCTGTCCTGGGAGTGTTTGATGGGGCACAGTGTTCAGGGAGCTCGACTCTGTATCTAACCCCGTGCTGTACCTGTCCTGGGACTGTTTGATGGGGACAGTGTCGAGGGAGCTTTACTCTGTATCTAACTCCATGCTGTATCTGCCCAGGGAGTGTTTGACGGGGGACAGTGTGGAGGGAGCTTTAGTCTGTATATAACCCCGTGTTGTACGTGTCCTGGGAGTGTTTGATAGGTCAGTGTAGAGGGAGCTTCACTCTGAATCTAACCCCGTGCTGTTTTTTTGGTAATGCGAAGAGATCTAATATTGTCTCTGCGCAGTAAAGGTTGATGGAAGAGTGCAGAGGCAGTGTACTGTGTCCAATTGGTCTGTACCTGCTCCAGGAGAGATGTATAAGGACAGTGTAGCGTTACTTTTATTCTGTAGGAGCACCCCCCACCCCCCAGCCCCCCACACAACACACAGCCCCCCACTCCATCAAACGAAACATCCGCCCGTTGTCCCTGCCCTGGGTGTGTTTGCTGGGGAAATTGTAGATGGAGTTTTATTTTGTGTTTCCTCTATGCTACACCTGTCCCTGCAGATGCAGAAATAACCTGATTCTTATTGGAACCAGGTATTTAGGAACAGCAGTGACCGCACTCTCCTTTCACAACCTGCACAGATACATTACTGAATTGCTCTGATTGTCAATACACATCCAGGTACATGGATAACCTCATCCCTACTGCCTTTACCTTCCAGGTGTATCACCAACTTCATTCTTACTACCAACTGACAAACAGATCCATCACTGACCTCACTCTTATTGTCGCGACTGATTCCCTGCGACCCCCACGTTACAAAACGAATAAAGGCAACACAGCAGCAGCGTCACACAAACTGTCTCAAAAACCTTCAGCTCCTTCAATTATTCTGATCCTGGGCTGATCTCAACAACATAAAGTTTGAATGCAGAATGTACGTTTGTACCTCCACGAATACACTTGGTTTAAATAATTGCGGAACAGAGCATCTATTTCAGGTCAAGCAGAGGTGGCAGTGTGGGAGCATGGTGCTAAATATCAGAATTATCTGTATCAATATCTGACTGCTCAGGGACCGGAATTAAAATAAATATATTCACTGCATGTGAAACATGTATAAAATGATATGCATTAAAAAGTTACTGCTGGTGTTCAGTGACTGGAACTAATGTTATTCACCTTGAGATCTCTATAAATGTACCTCTTCTGTTCTGTACAGTCAGTTGGAGAAACGGATTTCGAAATGTTTTTCAATTAGATTATATAAGATCTCCACATGCATTTTCACAAATTCCCTCAATAAATCCCCAGCTGAATTTAACAAGGCAATCCCCAGCAATTGAATTCTGGTTTTCACTCTGCGTGAGATGTCAGCACCTCCGGGAATGTCATCCCGCTTGGTTAACGCTGACACACAGACTCACTGTTACTGGGAGATATTGCAAAGTGTTCTTGTGTTGGATCGGGTCATCTCATTGTCCCAATACTGCAAACAATCACAATATGGAACAGGTTCTCACTTCGACACAGGACAATTATTCCCCATTTGGCATTGATTGCAATCAGTTGATCAATCTGATTTACTTTACTGAGGCAGTTTTCACCTGGCCTTCATCAATCTAGGGATTGAGTTTAGGAGTCCGGGGATAATGATGCAGCTATATAAGACCCTCGTCAGACCCCACTTAGAGTACTGTGCTCAGTTCTGGTCGCCTCATTACAGGAGGGACGTGGAAATTATTGAAAGGGTGCAGAGAAGATTTACAAGGATGTTGCCTGGATTGGTTGGCATGCCTCATGAAGATATGTTGAGGGAGCTCGGTCTTTTCTCCTTGGAGAGATGAAGGATGAGAGGTGATCTGATAGAGGGATATAAGATGTTGAGTGGTATAGATCGGGTGGACTCTCAGAGGCTTTTTCCCAGGGCTGAAATGGCTGCTACGAGAGGACACAGGTTTAAGGTGCTGGGGAATAGGTACAGAGGAGATGAGGGGTAAGTTTTTCACTCAGAGGGTGGTGGGTGAGTGGAATCGGCTGCCGTCAGTGGTGGTGGAGGCAAACTCGATAGGGTCTTTTAAGAGACTCCTGGATGAGTACATGGGACTCAATAGGATTGAGGGTTCTTGGTAAGCCTATATATAAGCCTAGGTAGGTAGGGACATGACCGGCGCAACTTGTGGGCCGAAGGGCCTGTTTGTGCTGTAGTTTTTCTATGTTCTATACAACAGAAAATGTTTGCAATTAATTCATTCTAATTCCAAAGTGTCTAAACTGTACTTAGGAAAGATCTGAAGGACTATTTCACAAACTGTTACAACAAATTAACAGAAGACAGTTATTATGAAAGCACGAGTGGAAAATATCAATATCAGTGAGGCTCCCCTGGGATTACTTCATGGACGGTGATGGAAACGTGTTTGATACAGAAGATACACGTCCCTTTTGTCAGCCTGTTTGAATTGGCAGTGCAGCAAGACCATATACTTTACCCAGTGCTGTCCCTATCCTTGGAAATGTTCAATGGAAGCACAATTTACAGTAACCCAATGGCAAATACAGAAACATAGTTCAGAATGGGATTCGACACAGAGTAAACACCCTTTGCAGTGAACTATTCAATGGGACACTGCAGAGTGAGCTTTGCTCTGTCTGCAATCCCGTGTGTAACTGTTCTGGGAGTGTTTCAGAGGGCAGTATCAAGAGGAGATGTATCTGTATTGAACTTTTCTTTACCCATACATGGGATTTTATTCTGGCACTATACAGGGAGAGCAGAACTATATGTATCTCTGAGTCCACCTGCGCTCGTGTTCCTGACGGGACAGTGTCGAGAGATTTTCTGTGTACCTTACCCTATGCTGCTCCTGCTCAAGTCTTTCGTGTTTGGACCGTGTATGCGGACATTTTTTGTGCATCTCACCCTTGCTACACTTCACTGGAGTTCTTGGTGATACAGTGTGATGGGAGGTTTCTAGAAGTCTCAACCTGAGCTGCATCTGAACTCACACTAGTTGCATCTGTCTTGGGAGAGTTTGATGGGGACATTATAGAGGGAGATTTACTCTACATTTAACCACGTGCTGTCCCTATCCTGGTGTATCCTGGGAGTGTTTGATGAGGACACTGTAGAGAGGTTTATTATGTATCTACCCCCACCCCGGCCAATGCTGTAGCTGTTCAGGGTGGTACAGAGGGAATTTTACCGTGTGAATGTTTAATGGGCACAGTCTTAAATTTACTCTGCGTTTATTCCCATGCTGTACACGTCCTGGGAGTGTTTGATGGGGACATTGATGAGGGAAATTTACTCTGTATCTAACCCCGTCCAGTACCTTTCCTGCACGTTGCCCGTCTCCTCAAGTTAGCGTGGCTAATCAAACTAACTCCCACATCTTTGGAGTGTGGGAGGAAACGAGAGCACACAGAGGATTCCCACGCAGACAGGGGAGAACGTGCACACTCCACACAGAGAGTGACCCGAGGCTGGAATCAAACCCGGGCCTTTGGTGCCATGAGGCAGCAGCGCCAACCAGTGTGTTACAGAACCTCACCCCTCACCACAAAATTCCCCCCTCAGCTCAACGCTCTCCCCCCCCTCACCTCAACACTCTCCCCCTCTCACCTCAACACTCTCCCCCTCTCACCTCAACACTCGCCCCTCTCACCTCAACACTCTCCCCCTCTCACCTCAACACTCGCCCCTCTCACCTCAACACTCGCCCCTCTCACCTCAACACTCTCCCCCTCTCGCCTCAACACTCTCCCCCTCTCGCCTCAACACTCTCCCCCTCTCACCTCAACACTCGCCCCTCTCACCTCAACACTCGCCCCTCTCACCTCAACACTCGCCCCTCTCACCTCAACACTCTCTCCCTCTCGCCTCAACACTCTCCCCCTCTTGCCTCAACACTCTCCCCCTCTCGCCTCAACACTCTCCCCCTCTCGCCTCAACACTCTCCCCCTCTCGCCTCAAAACTCTCCCCCTCTCGCCTCAACACTCTCCCCCTCTCGCCTCAACACTCTCCCCCTCTCGCCTCAACAATCTCCCCCTCTCACCTCAACACTCGCCCCCTCTCACCTCAACACTCGCCCCTCTCACCTCAACACTCTCCCCCTCTCGCCTCAACACTCTCCCCCTCTCGCCTCAACACTCTCCCCCTCTCGCCTCAACACTCTCCCCCTCTCGCCTCAACACTCTCCCCCTCTCGCCTCAACACTCTCCCCCTCTCGCCTCAACACTCTCCCCCTCTCGCCTCAACACTCTCCCCCTCTCGCCTCAACACTCTCCCCCTCTCGCCTCAACACTCTCCCCCTCTCGCCTCAACACTCTCCCCCTCTCGCCTCAACACTCTCCCCCTCTCGCCTCAACACTCTCCCCCTCTCGCCTCAACACTCTCCCCCTCTCGCCTCAACACTCTCCCCCTCTCGCCTCAACACTCTCCCCCTCTCGCCTCAACACTCTCCCCCTCTCGCCTCAACACTCTCCCCCTTTCTCCTCAACACTCTCCCCCTCTCGCCTCAACACTCTCCCCCTCTCGCCTCAACACTCTCCCCCTCTCGCCTCAACACTCTCCCCCTCTCGCCTCAACACTCTCCCCCTCTCGCCTCAACACTCTCCCCCTCTCGCCTCAACACTCTCCCCCTCTCGCCTCAACACTCTCCCCCTCTCGCCTCAACACTCTCCCCCTCTCGCCTCAACACTCTCCCCCTCTCGCCTCAACACTCTCCCCCTTTCTCCTCAACACTCTCCCCCTCTCGCCTCAACACTCTCCCCCTCTCGCCTCAACACTCTCCCCCTCTCGCCTCAACACTCTCCCCCTCTCGCCTCAACACTCTCCCCCTCTCGCCTCAACACTCTCCCCCTCTCGCCTCAACACTCTCCCCCGCTCGCCTCAACACTCTCCCCCTCTCGTCTCAACACTCTCCCCCTCTCGCCTCAACACTCTCCCCCTCTCGCCTCTAAACTCTCCCCCTCTCACCTCAACAGGCTTTTTACTCTTATGTGAGGAATAAAAGAATGACCAGGGTGAGGTTAGGGCCGCTCAAGGAAAGTAGTGGGAACTTGTGTATGGAGTAAGTAGAGATAGGCGAGGTGATGAATGAATACTTTTCTTCAGTGTTCACCAAGGAGAGGGGCCATGTTTTTGAGGAAGAGAAGGTGTTACAGGCTAATAGGCTGGAGGAAATAGATGTTCGGAGGGAGGATGTCCTGGCAGTTTTGAATAAACTGAAGGTCGACAAGTCCCCTGGGCCTGATGAAATGTATCCTAGGATTCTCTGGGAGGCAAGGGATGAGATTACAGAGCCTTTGGCTTTGATCTTTGGGTCCTCGCGGTCCACGGGCATGGTGCCAGAGGACTGGAGAATGGCGAATGTTGTTCCTCTGTTTAAGAAAGGGAATAGAAATGACCCTGATAATTATAGACTGGTTCGTCTTACTTCGGTGGTTGGTAAATTGATGGAAAAGGTTCTTAGAGATGGGATTTACGACCGTTTAGAAAGATGCGGATTAATCCGGGATAGTCAGCACTGATCCGTGAAGGGCAAGTCGTGCCTCACAAATTTGATAGAATTTTTTCAGGAGGTAACTAAGTGTGTTGATGAAGGTAGGGCAGTTGATGTCATATACATGGATTTTAGTAAGGCGTTTGATAAGGTCCCCCATGGTCGGCTTATGATGACTTGTTCCACTGGAGCAAGCTGAGAGGGAGTGATTGGAGGCAGCAGTGCTGGTGAGACATTAATTGAATTGTTTATTTATTTAATTAGTCAGCTAAGTGTGTGGGTTTTTTTTGGCCTTTACTTTTGCAGTAGAATTTTAAGTTTAAAGTGAAAACTGGAAGTGGGCTGCTAACGAGTTTGGGAAGGGTTTTTTAAGCGCGTGAAGTATAAAAGGTAGGCTGCAGTATACAGCGGGCAGCGCCGGGAGCGGGCAGTGGAGTGTGTGGGAAGCAGAGTGTGAGCTATAAGGGCTTTGGCTCACAGGGCTTCGGCGAAGGCGAGGAAGGTTGTTTGTATTTCTTCTGTTACACCCCCTTTTTTGTTTTATCTCCCAAAAACTAAAAATGACATGGCTGGTATGAGTGGGAGGCCAGTATACTGCATTCGGTGTGGGATGTGGGAGTTCCTGGAGACAACTTGCCTCCCGGAAGTCCATATCTGTGCCAGATGTGTGGAACTGCAACTCCAGAAGGATCGTGTAAGGGAGCTGGAGCTGAGGCTCGATGAACTCAGTTTAGTAAGGGAAAATGAGAGATTAATAGATAAAAGTCATAGTCAGGTAGTGACACCAGGGTCTCGGAAGGAAGACACGTGGGTCACAGTTAGGAGGGGTAATAGTCAGAAGGGTGATGTGCCAGAAAGTACCCCAGTGGCAGTCTCCCATAAAAGAAAGGGATGGGCAACAGATGGGAGAAGGGAAGGGAGTGAGCAGTCTGTGGAGGGATCCCCTGTGGTTGTCCCCCTCCAAAATAGGTATATTGTTTTGGATTCTGTGGAGGGGGATGACCCTCCAGGGGTAAGCCACGAGGACCAGATCGCCTCCACGGAGACAGGCTCAGGGGTCCGGAAGGGAAAGAAGGGGTTTAAGAGAGCGATAGTTGTGGGGGACGCAATGGTTAGAGGCATGGACAGGCGGTTCTGTGGGAGTGAACGAGAATCCAGGATGGTTGTCTGCCTCCCTGGTGCCGGGGTACTGGATGTCTCCGAGAGGGTAGGAAGCATATTTAAAAAGGAAGGTAGTCAAACGGATGTGATTGTACACATTGGTGAAAATGATGTAGGTAGGAAGAGCAGGGGGGTCATACGAGAGAAATTCAGGGAGTTGGGTGCTCGACTAAAAAATAAGGCCTCCAGGGTAGCAATCTCTGGACTGCTCCCGGTGTCTAGTGCAAGTGAGGCTCGGAACAGGGAGATTCTACAGTTGAACGCGTGGCTAAAGGACTGGTGCAAGAGGGAGGGTTTTAAATTCATAGATAACTGGGAAATCTTCAAGTCAGGATGGCAACTGTACAGAAAGGATGGGTTACACGTCAACTGGAAGGGAGCAAATATCCTGGCTGGGAGTTTTGCTAGAGTGTTTCGGCAGGATTTAAACTAGTGTGGCAGGGGGGTGGGGAACAAAACAGTAGGTCAGTAAATACTGAGGCTGGGGTTGAGCTGGAGGCCAGGGCAAGGCTAGCTAAGAAGAGGAGCACTCTGGAGGGGGATGACCTGAGTGGGGCTGGAGGTCTGGAGTGCATCTGCTTCAATGCGAGGAGCGTAACGGGTAAAACAGACAAACTTAGGGCCTTAATGCTTATGCGGAATTTGGATGTGGTTGCGGTGACGGAAACTTGGTTAACAGAAGGACAGGACTGGCAGCTGAATATTCCGGGGTATAAGTGTTTTAGACGAGACAGAGGAGGGGCTAAAAAAGGTGGGGGAGTAGCGATATTAGTAAAGGAGCATATTACCGCGGTGCAGAGGGTAGACAACTTAGAGGGGTCATGTACTGAGTCGCTGCGGGTGGAACTCAGAAACAGGAAGGGTGCAGTCACTATGCTGGGGGTGTACTACAGACCACCCAACAGCCCACGGGAAGTGGAGGAAAGGATATGTCAGGAGATTCTGGATAGGTGCAGAAAAAAATAGGGTTGTTGTAGTGGGGGACTTTAATTTCCCTGGCACAGACTGGAAAGTGCTTAGAGCTGGGGGTCCGGACGGGGAGGAATTTGTATAATGCGTACTGGAAGGTTCTTTGGAACAGTATGTAGATAGCCCGACTCGAGAGGGGGGCTATACTGGACCTAGTTCTGGGAAATGAGCCCGGTCAGGTCGTCAAAGTTTCGGTAGGGGAACATGTGGCAAATAGTGACTACAACTCTGTTAACTTTAGGATAGTAATGGACAAGGATGAGTGCTGTCCTACGGGCAGGGTGCTAAATTGGGGGAAGGCTAACTATAGCCGGATTAGGCAGGAATTGGTGGATGTTGATTGGGAGAGGATGTTCAAGGGTAAGTCCGCGTCTGGCATGTGGGAGTCTTTTAGGGAACTATTGATAAGGCTGCAGGATAGGCATGTGCCTGTAAAAAGGAAAGATAGGAAAGGTAGGATTCGAGAGCCGTGGATAACCAGGGAAATTGAGGATCTGATTAAAATGAAAAGGGAGGCGTACGTTAAGTCCAGGCAACTGAAAACAGATGGAGCTCTGGAGGAATACAGAGAGAGTAGGGAAGAACTCAAACGAGGAGTGAGAAGGGCAAAAAGAGGTCACGAAATGTTCTTGGCAGGCAGAATTAAGGAGAATCCTAAGGCATGGACTGCCTGCAGTGATAGTGGAGTCAGACACTTTAGAAACATTTAAGCGGTTATTGGATAGGCACATGGAGCATACCAGGATGATAGGGAGTGGGATAGCTTGATCTTGGTTTCAGATAAAGCTCGGCACAACATCGTGGGCCGAAGGGCCTGTTCTGTGCTGTACTGTTCTATGTTCTATGTTCATTCTACTCATACGTTAGGAACAAAAGAGTTGTCAGGGAGAAAATCGGACCTCTCCGGGACAAAGGAGGGGAATTATGCTTAGAACCCAAGGGAATAGGGGAGATCCTAAATGAATACTTTGCATCGGTATTCACGAAGGAGAGGGGCGTGTTAACCGGGAGTGTCTCGGAGGGAGGTGTTGACCCGTTAGAGAAAATCTCCATTACAAGAGAGGAAGTGTTAGGTTTTTTAGGGAACATTAAAACTGACAAAGCCCCAGGGCCTGATGGCATCTATCCTCGACTGCTCAGGGAGACGAGAGATGAAATTGCTGGGCCTCTGACGGAAATCTTTGTCGCTTCTTTGGACGTGGGTGAGGGCCCTGAGGATTGGAGGATAGCGAATGTGGTCCCGTTGTTTAAGAAGGGTAGCAGGGATAACCCAGGAAATTATAGGCCGGTGAGCTTGACGTCCGCGGTAGGGAAGTTGTTGGAGAGGATTCTTAGAGACAGGATGTATGTGCATTTAGAACGGAACAATCTCATTAGTGACAGACAGCATGGTTTTGTAAGAGGGAGGTCGTGCCTTACAAATTTGGTGGAGTTTTTTGAGGAAGTGACAAAAACGGTTGATGAAGGAAGGGCCGTGGATGTCGTCTATATGGATTTCAGTGAGGCATTTGACAAAGTCCCACATGGCAGGTTGGTTAAGAAGGTTAAGGCTCATGGGATACAAGGAAAAGTGGCTAGATGGGTGGAGAACTGGCTTGGCCAGAGGAGACAGAGGGTAGTGGTCGAAGGGTCTTTTTCCGGCTGGAGGTCTGTGACCAGTGGTGTTCCGCAGGGCTCTGTACTGGGGCCTCTGCTATTTGTGATATATATAAATGATTTGGAAGAAGGTGTAACTGGTGTAATCAGCAAGTTTGCGGATGACACGAAGATGGCTGGACTTGCGGATAGCGAAGAGCATTGTCGGGCAATACAGCAGGATATAGATAGGCTGGAAAATTGGGCGGAGAGGTGGCAGATGGAGTTTAATCCGGATAAATGCGAAGTGATGCATTTTGGAAGAAATAATGTAGGGAGGAGTTATACAATAAATGGCAGAGTCATCAGGAGTATAGAAACACAGAGGGACCTAGGTGTGCAAGTCCACAAATCCTTGAAGGTGGCAACACAGGTGGAGAAGGTGGTGAAGAAGGCATATGGTATGCTTGCCTTTATAGGACGGGGTATATAGTATAAAAGCTGGAGTCTGATGATGCAGCTGTATAGAACGCTGCGTCCAGTTCTGGTCGCCGCACTACCAGAAGGACGTGGAGGCGTTAGAGAGAGTGCAGAGAAGGTTTATCCGGATGTTGCCTGGTATGGAGGGTCTTAGCTATGAGGAGGGATTGGGTAAACTGGGGTTGTTCTCCCTGGAAAGACGGAGAATGAGGGGAGATCTAAAAGAGGTGTACAAGATTATGAAGGGGATAGATAGGGTGAACAGTGGGAAGCTTTTTCCCAGGTCGGAGGTGACGATCACGAGGGGTCACGGGCTCAAGCTGAGAGGGGCGAAGTATAACTCAGATATCAGAGGGATGTTTTTTACACAGAGGGTGGTGGGGGCCTGGAATGCGCTGCCAAGTAGGGTGGTGGAGGCAGGCACGCTGATATCGTTTAAGACTTACCTGGATCGTCACATGAGCAGCCTGGGCATGGAGGGATACAAACGATTGGTCTAGTTGGACCAAGGAGCGGCACAGGCTTGGAGGGCCGAAGGGCCTGTTTCCTGTGCTGTACTGTTCTTTGTTCTTTGTTTTGTTTAGCCCTGAACTCAGCGAGAGGTTTTGGTCTCATTTATTATGAGATTTAAACCCAGAACTGCGAGATTGTGTCAGTGGGAACAATAATCAGCTTCACTGTAATTCAATCACTCCAGCCTTCCATCCGATCAAAACACCGTTTGTTCTTTCCTCCTCTCCCTCTCTATTTTTCTTGACTCTGTACTTATCTGTAAACCAATAAATCACTACTTTTTTCCAGTTAGGGTCCAAGGTCAGCAACCTGAATCATTCACTCTCTTTCCCTCTCCACAGAAGCTGTTGAAGCCGATGAGTCCTTCCAACATTTTCTGTTTTGAGGTGGGATTCGCAGCAACTACAATTCCTTGTTTTGGATCACAGTGGATCACTTTTCTCTGACTGAATCTTACCTGTTTGAACAGGTGAAAGGCTGAGGTTTTAGATAATAAGACACTGGAATATATCACCCTGTTTCACATGAAATGAAACAAAATGAGAATTAATCATTTCTTAAAATGCTGCGAATGCAATATATATTTTGTTGTCAGTGCCAGCATCTGTTGTCCATCCCTATTTCCCTCTGAACTGAGTATTTTGCTGGGCCATTTCAGAGGGCAGTTAAGAGTCAATCACATTGCCTTTCCTCTGGAGTCCCATGGAGGCCAGAAAGGAGAAGGATGGCAGATTTCCTTCTGCAAGATGTGTTTTCATGGCAATCAGAAAACAAAGCTTCATTACTGAGACTAGCTTTCACTTCCGTTGCAGTTCTAGACTGCGGTGGGATCGTGACCTGCGAGCCTGGGTCACAGGATTCATACTCCACTGATTTTACCACTATGTCACCATATTCCCGGAAGAGTGTAAGTTTAAATGCTTCACATGGAATCAAACCACTTAATTTCACATTGAAAACAAACATTTAAAGCAGTGTACTGTTGAAATCAGTGTCGTCCACTCAGGATACAGGGGAATTGACGAGATATCTATTGCTTTCATTCAAAGACAGAAAAATGTGGTGAATCCTCAGCGTCAGTGATGAAGGAACTGCGCTCCGAAAGCTCGTGATTTCAAACAAACCTGTTCCACTTTAACCTGGTGTTGTGCGAATTCTTACCGGGTACTGAAGGCCATTTCATTTACAATTCGCAAAAAGATTATTTTTATAAAATTAACAGCTTTCAGCAAATCGCACCGCAATCACATTGCAGACGGTGCAGTGAGTTACTCTCCTGGCCTCATTGCATCAGCCCCAGAGGACGACTTCTCAAGAACACAAAAAGCTCAGCGAAAAGAGGTTGGTGGCTTCATTCATCAAGGATTACCCTGGAGCACGTGACCTTTCCCCCAAATCACACACGCACACACACACACGCCCACAATTGCTCAATAATGCTCAGGTCACCTCAATTTCCGTGTTGGTTTCGTTGATAAAATTCGCTGCTTTCACTGCCATGGTCTGGGTTCGATTCACGGTTAGGGAATGATGATTCATTGCTCTCGTGCAACACATGAATTAAGGAGAGTGGGTGTGGTTCCTGGTCGAAAACGGGAGAGATACTTGTGGCAGGTTGATCAGGAAGAAGGAAAAATCTGCCCCATTCCACAATCCTGTCAATTACCCACAACGATTCAAATTTACATTACGAAGTCTTACAACACCAGGTCTATTTGGAGTCAGGAGCTTTCGGAACGCTGTTAAAATAAAGCAAATTGATTTTATTATCGGAGCAAATGAACCAGTTGGACTTTAACATAATGATGTGAGACTTCTTATTGTGCCCACCCCAGTCCAACCCGGTATCTCGACATCATATTTACATTGCAATTGCTGGTACCTACTGTCAGAATGAGTGAGTTACCTTCTACTGCATTAAATTTCACTGTGGCTCACCACATTCAAAGAGTAGTGTTTGTTATAAACCTTAGTGTGGTAAATCTGTTGAAAACCTTCAGCTTATCACTGCTCTGCTTTCATCACACTCGAAGCTAATGTGAAAAGATGAATAATTTCAAAGCTGAACAACGTGCACAAGACTGGAAGGAGAATGCTACTGTGAATAATTGGCACTGTGCATATTCCTGTATCCAGTCTATGGGAGAACCAGGAGAATGAAACCCTGATGGTCCAGTGCTTAGGATTTGGCGCTTTCAGGGTCATAGATCGGTTTCGATGTGCCAAGATTTAAAGTTTTTGCTAATCTATTTCACAAACCTGAGTTGTTTCCTGATCGAAAACAGCTCTGTCGGAAGTAGTGGAGTTAGATCTATCTTTACTCCGAATTGGAAATGTCACATGGGCAACAGTTCAAGAACAAACACAGATAGTGAAGGTCAGTGATAGGCTGCAAAGCGCTGCCAATAGAGATGGGGATACAAGGTCAAATCTGTATGACAATGGGGTAGATTTTATCGATTAGATTGACACAAACATCTCCGAGACCTGGATCCAAATCTCAGCCAAATCACAAGGAAACATCTCGCGAACTTAAACGCTAAGCTTTCCGACTTCACTCAGAAACCAATAACTCTGAGACAAAGCGGGATGCAGTCTGACCACTGGATCCCCCTCCACCACTTAATAAGACTATGCTGGATCCCGAGCAGTAGTTGACAGCTGAGGGGGCGTAGCTCAGTGGTAGAGCATTTGACTGCAGATCAAACGGCCCCCGGTTCAAATCAGAGTGACCCCTTCCTTGTCTTAATTGTTGCCTTAGTTTCAATTGTGACTGTCTTTCTTTGGCTGCAAAGCGCATTGTGACGTCCACCAACCGGGAAAAGCGTGATATAAATGCGAATCGGTCTTTCCTTAATTACCTTCAGTCCCAATTATTTGATTACTGACAATCGTCAGTGGAAACAGTTTGTCCCTTTCTGCTCTATCAAACGGCCCTTTCCCATGTTGGGAGAAGCGGGAAACCCCTAAATCGCTGCAACACTGTGGGGAATGAAGTAGTCAAAAGGGCTTGCATAGTATTGTAAACGATGTGGTCATGTTGTTGTTTTCGACTATGTTTTAAAAAAAGAGAATTGGGGTTGGATATATACAGCACTCGCTGACACCCTAATATAGTGTGTCTTCGTCTAAGTGGCGGAATTCGTTATTGCGTTCGACTTTAAGCAAATGGTTGGTGGCTCAGTACCATCCAGAGGCGGTGGTTGTACTTTTATTTTCCCCATAAGCATTCATTGTCGCGCAGTTCCGGCTTGTGAACGGAGGCAACAATAAAAATATTTCTCAAGTGTTGCCGCTCGACTGTTGTCAGGAGTTGTCAACATTATTTATTTCATGAATATTGATATCATACATATCACATGCTATAATATATATTCATTTCAAATATGCAATTAAAGTTAAGAATTAGAGTCTTGGCTGGATGTGTTTGTGTGTCAGTTCTCCGATGAGTCCTCATCTGAGACTGGGAAACAATCGCTCAGTATTCTGTAGGTTCAATAAGATTGCCTCTCAGGGAATTTCAGCCCAATTTACACAGCCTCTCATCCCAGGAGAACTTGGCTGATCTCATCGCAGAATTAGAGTCTTGAGAAGCTTGTCTCATCGCAGGAACCTACCAAGTGGACCGTCTCCAATGGAAGGATAGCCTTTTTTCTGAAAAAAAAGCATTGTGGATATCAGAACTGCGCCGAATATTTCACACTTGCTCCCAACAAAACCCTGTATAAATGTAAGTTGGTGTTTTTAATCTTATACAGCAATCTGTTGGCAATAAAGACCAAAATGTCATTTCCCTTCCTATTGTTTGCTGCACCACCATGCTACCTTCCTGCGTTCCTTATACAAACACACCCAAATCTCTTTCAACATAAACGCTTATATTAGGAAAGACGATGGCCTAGTGGTATTATCGCGAGACTATTAATCCAGAAACTCATCCAATTTTATGGGTCCCGGTTTTGAATCCTGCCAAGGCACGCTGTGGAATTTGTATTCAATAAAAACTATCTGGAATTAAGAATCCACTGATGAACATGAAACCATTGTCGATTGTCGGAAAAAAAACCATTGAGTTCGGTAATGTGCTTTAGCGAAGGAAACCTGCCGTCCCTTATCCGTCTTGGCCTACATTGATTCCAGAGCTGCAGCAAAGTGTTTGACCCTAACTGTCCCAGGGCAACCAGGATGCACAATAAATGCTGGCCAGCCAGGGAAGCTCATTTCTAATTAATTAAAAAAAACTAGGTCACCTTTTCAAACATTGTCTGCTCTTTCTCTGTTTATGAACAAGAGAATACCTTTTTGGCAACATGGTGGCACTGTTGCCTCACAGCGCAAGGGGCCCGGTTTCAGTCCCCGGCATTGGATACTGTCTGTACAGAGTCTGCATGCTTTCCCCGTGTTGCGTGGGTTTCCTGCGGGTGCTCCTTCTTACCCCCACAGAGTGAAAGATGTGCTGGTTAGGTACATTGGCCATGCTAAATTAGCTGTCAATTTACCCGAGAAGGTGCCAGTTCTGCCGACGACGTAATTGTCACAGAACTTCATTGCGGTGTTAATGTAAGCTCAATTGTGGCACTAATAAATAAACTTTAAACTGTCCAACCTTACACCCTATCTGCTGCAACCACTGAGCTATGGAGCCAATTCCTGCGCCCAGCGCGGAATTGGTGTATCATTATCGGTGGAGCGAAAAGGGGATTGAATATTCAGGTGCGTGATATTTGATGGAGGTGGAAATATCCGAGATGGAGAACAAGGAGTTAATCGAGGAGACTTGAAAGAGGAAGAATTTGACATGTGTGTCAGTTGCTTTTGTGATAAATGTCTGCCGTCTTATTCTTCTTCAGAGTTTATTGTTATTGTTACATCTCTGATTTTTCCAGCTCTGATAAAATTTATCCAGCTGCGGATTAATCTTGTTTCTCCCTCAACAGACACTGTGAGGCGTGTTTTCGTTTAATACTTGCCTGGGACTCTAACGCGGAACATGGCGCCGAAACCTGACCACGGGACGCCAGGAAAGCTAATATCAGAGATTTGAAATTCATTGATAACCATCTCTGTCTCCACCGCTTCATTTCAGGTCACTTTCGCTACTGACATTGTCACACAGTCATTCCAACATTTTATAACCAACTGAAACAAATTATGTCTTCTTCCTTCATGTTCAAATACTTTCGACTCGAGAAACTCGGTACGTGCTGAGCAAAGTGCCGTTTAGTTAACAGTTTATCATCAATTCCGGGCTATAGCGGTGGAAACATTGACTATGAACCACTCGACCACACAGGCTCCACTATCACTGGCTCAGTGTTTCCTTGTCCACCATTCCTGGTGTCATGTAATCCATCCTCCCTTGTGCTCTACCACAGAAATTCCTTTTTTTTTAATTTCACTGAGTGATTCCTGACTTTTCAATCAGAAAATACTCGGAATAATCAGCAGGTCAGTTCATGTTTAGTGACAAACGCGCAAACAATTCCACTAATCGAACCCCTCTGAAACTAAAACCGTTTGGATTTTTTTCTGTGAAGGCAAAATACTGCAGATGCTGGAACCGGAAACAAAATAGAAAAATGCTGGAAAATCTCAGCAGGTCTGACAGCATCTGTAGAGAGAGAATAGAGCCAACGTTTCCTGAAGTCTGCCCACTCAGGGAGCTCCACAGGCAGCTCCAAGCTGCAAAGAGTGAAGCACTGAGAGTTGGGGTAAGTGTGGGAGTTTAGGGAAGTGGATGGAGTGGTGTTGCTGTGTCTTGTTTCGTTTACTACCCGGTCCTTTACGACCAGGTCCAGTGCGGGCAGGTGTCCCCAGACATTACAGTTCAGAAAGTGATGTGAGCAGATGGGTTTATTGAGACTTTCAGAAGGCTTTCGACAAGGTCTCACAAAACTAACTACCATGTAACATGAAAACGCATGGGATTGCAGGCAATGTTTTGAGATAGATAGAAAGCCAGTAAGCAGACAGAAAGCAAAGAGTTGGCAATAAATGGGCCTTTTTCTGATTGGAAACATAGAAAAACATAGAAAACCTACTGCACAAAACAGGCCCTTCGGCCCCACAAGTTGTGCCGAACATATCCCTACCTTCTCGGCCTACCATCCTATTAAGTCCCATGTACTCATCCAGGAGTCTCTTAAAAGACCCGATTGAGTTTGCCTCCACCAGCACTGACGACAGCCGATACCACTCGCCCACCACCCTCTGTGTGAAAAACTTCCCCCGAACAATTCCCCTGTACCTACCCCCCAGCACCTTAAACCTGTGTCCTCTCGTAGCAGCCATTTGCACCCTGGGAAAAAGTGTCAGAGTGTTCACCCGATCTATGCCTCGCAACAACTTATATACCTCTATTAGGTCTCCTCTCATCCTACGTCTCGCCAAGGAGAAAAGACCCAGCTCCCTCAGCCTATCCTCGTAAGGCATGCCACTCAATCCAGGCAACATCCTCGTAAATCTCCTCTGCACCCTTTCAATCTTTTCCACATCCTTCCTGGAATGAGGCGACCAGAACTGAGCACAGCACTCCAAGTGGGGTCTGACGAGGGTCTTATGTGGCTGCATCATTATCCCCGGACTCCTAAACTCAATCCCTCGATTGATAAAGGCCAGCACACCATACGCCTTCTTAACCACCCCCTGCACCTGCGGGGTCGATTTTAGAGTCCTATGGACCCGGACCCCAAGATCCTTGTGATCCTCTACAGTACTAAGAGTCTTTCCCTTTATATTGTACTCCTTCATCCCACTTAACCTGCCAAAATGGACCACTATGCATTTATCTGGGTTGAAGTCCATCTGGCACTTCTCCGCCCAGTCTTGCATCCTATCTATGTCCCTCTGTAACTTCTGACATCCCTCCAGGCTATCCACAACCCCACCAACCTTCGTGTCGTCGGCAAACTTACCAACCCATCCCTCCGCTTCTTCATCCAGGTCATTTATGAAAATGACAAACAGCAAGGGTCCCAGAACCCTGGGGCACACCACTGGTGACCGACCTCCAACTAGAAAAAGACCCATCTTTACCCACTCTCTGCCTCCCTTGGGCGAGCCAAATCTGGATCCACAGGGCAGCAGCCCCTTGTATCCCACGCCCTCTCACTTTTTTCCGGAAGCCTTGCATGGGGGACCTTATCGAACGCCTTGCTAAAATCTATATAAACCACATCTACAGCTTTCGCTTCGTCAGTGTGTTCTCTCACATTTTCGAAGAACTCCACCAGGCTCGTAAGGTACGATCTGCCTTTGACAAAGCCATGCTGAGTATTCTTGAGCATACTAAACCTCTCTAAATGCTAATAAATCTGGTCGCTCAGGATCTTCTCCATCAGCTTACCAACCACTGAGGTTAGAATCACCGGTCGGTAATTTCCTGGGCAATCCCTATTCCCCTTCTTGAAAATAGGAACCACATCCGCAATCCTCCAATCCTCCGGCAACTCTCCCATCTCCATCGACGACGCAAAGATGCTCTGCAATCTCTTCCCCCGCCTCCAACAGTAACCTGGGGTACATCCCATCCGTACCCGGCGATTTATCTAACTTGATGCCATTCAAAGATTCCAGCACAACCTCTCTCTTAAAGTCCACATACTCCATCTTTTCAGTCAGTGTCTCGTGGGGTGCTGCAGGCATCTGTGCACGGACCCCAATTGTTCACATTGTATGTTAATTGTACTGAAAATGGGACTAAATGTATTATCTCCAAATTTGCAGATGATAAAAGTAGTTGTTGTCATGGGGGACTTTAACTTTCCAAATATTGATTGGAACCTTTGTCGGTCAAGTAGTTCGGAGGAACAGTTTTTGTGCAGTGTGTGCAGGAGGGTTTCCTGACACAATATGTGGATAGGCCGACAAGAGGTGAGGCCACGTTGGATTTGGTACTGGGAAATGAACCGGGCCAAGTGTTAGATTTGGTTGTGGGGGAGCACTTTGGAGATAGTGACCACAATTCAGTGTCTTTTGTTATTGCAATGGAGAGGGATAGGGCCGTACGGCAGGGCAAGGTTTACAATTGGGGAAGAGGTAATTATGATGCGATTAGGCAAGACTGAGGGGGCATAAGATGGGAACAGAAACTGTCAGGGAAAGGCACTAATGAAAAGAGGAACTTTTTCAAGGAACAAATAGTGGGTGTCCTTGATAGGTATGCCCCTGTCAGGCAGGGAATGGCCGAGCGAGGGAACCATGGTTCACGAAAGAGGTGGAATGTCTTGTGAAAAAGAAGAGGGAAGCTTATGTCGGGATGAGGAAACAAGGTTCGGGTGGCTCGATTGAGGGTTACAAGTTAGCAAGGAATGAGCTGAAAAGGGGGCTTAGGAGAGCTAGGAGGGGACATGAGATGTCCTTGGCGAGTCGCACCAAGGAAATCCCCAAGGCTTTTTACTCTGATGTGAGGAATAAAAGAATGACCAGGGTGAGTTTCGGGCCGGTCAAGGACAGTAGTGGGAACTTGTGTATGGAGTCAGTAGAGATAGGCGAGGTGATGAATGAATACTTTTCTCCAGTGTTCACCAAGGAGAGGGGCCATGTTTTTGAGGAAGATAAGGTGTTACAGGCTAATAGGCTGGAGGAAATAAATTTTCGGAGGGAGGATGTACTGGCAGTTTTGAATAAACTGAAAGTCGATAAGTCCCCTGGGCCTGATGAAATATACCCTAGGATTCTTTGGGAGGCAAGGGGTGAGATTGCAGAGCCTTTGGCTTTGATCTTTGGGTCCTCACTGTCCACGGGGATGGTGCCAGAGGACTGGAGAGTGGCGAATGTTGTTCCTCTGTTTAAGAAAGGGAATAGAAATGACCCTGGTAATTATAGACCGGTTAGTCTTACTTCGGTGGTTGGTAAATTCATAGAAAAGGTCCTTAGGGATGGGATTTACGACCATTTAGAAAGATGTGGATTAATCTGGGATAGTCAGCATGGATTCGTGAAGGGCAAGTCGTGCCTCACAAATTTGATTGAATTTTTTGAAGAGGTAACTAAGTGTGTTGATGAAGGTAGGGCAGTTGATGTCATATACATGGATTTTAGTAAGGCGTTTGATAAGGTCCCCCATGGTCGGCTTATGATGAAAGTAAGGAGGAGTGGGATAGAGGGAAAGTTGGCCGATTAGATAGGTAACTGGCTAACTGATCGAAGACAGAGGGTGGTCGTGGATGGAAAATTTTCCGGCTGGAGGCAGGTTGCTAGCGGAGTGCCACAGGGATCAGTGCTTGGTCCTCTGCTCTTTGTGATTTTTATTAATGACTTAGAGGAGGGGGCTGAAGGGTGGATCAGTAAATTTGCTGATGACACCAAGATTGGTGGAGTAGTGGATGAGGTGGAGTGCTGTTGTAGGCTGCAAAGAGACATAGATAGGATGCAAAGCTGGGCTGAAAAATTGCAGATGGAGTTTAACCCTGATAATGTGAGGTGATTCATTTTGGTAGGACAAATTTAAATGTGGATTACAGGGTCAAAGGTAGGGTTCTGAAGACTGTGGAGGAACAGAGAGATCTTGGGGTCCATATCCACAGATCTCTAAAGGTTGCCACTCAAGTGGATAAAGCTGTGAAAAAGGCCTATAGTGTGTTAGCTTTTATTAACAGGGGGTTGGAGTTTAAGAGTCGTGGGGTTATGCTGCAACTGTACAGGACTTTGGTGAGATCACATTTGGAATATTGTGTGCAGTTCTGGTTACCTCACTATAAGAAGGATGTGGAAGCGCTGGAAAGAGTGCAAAGGAGATTTACCAGGATGCTGCCTGGTTTGGAGGGTAGGTCTTATGAGGAAAGGTTGAGGGAGCTCGGGCTGTTCTCTCTGGAGCGGAGGAGGCTGACGGGAGACTTAATAGAGGTTTATAAAATGATGAAGAGGATAGATAGAGTGAACGTTCAAAGACTATTTCCTCGGGTGGATGGAGCTATTACAAGGGGGCATAACTATAGGATTCGTGGTGGGAGATATAGGAAGGATATCAGAGGTAGGTTCTTTACGCAGAGAGAGGTTGGGGTGTGGAATGGACTGCCTGCATTGATAGTGGAGTCAGACACTTTAGGAACATTTAAGCGGTTATTGGATAGGCACATGGAGCACCCCAGGATGATAGGAATTGGGATAGCTTGACCTTGATTTCAGATAAAGCTCGGCACAACATCGTGGGCCGAAGGGCCTGTTCTGTGCTGTACTGTTCTATGTTCTATGTTCTATAAAAGGTGGGTGAGTGTGAGCTGTGAGAAACATGCAGGCATGTTGCAGTGAGATTTCAACAGGCTCAATGTGTGGGCATTTGCAAAGTAGTTGCAGTATAATGTGGGTAAATGTGAGGTTATATACTTTGGCACCAATACCAGGAAGACAGTTTGTTATTTGAATGGGTGTAAATTGAGAGAGGTGGATACTCAGCGGGACCTTGGTGTCCGCGTGCACCAGTCACTGAAAGTAAGCGCGCATGTTCAACAGGCAGTACAAAAAGACCAATGGTATGCTGGCTTTCAGAGGTAGAAGATTTGCGTCCAGGAATAGATATGTGTTGCTGCAGTTGCTGAATGAAATTTTACCAAATAAATCTGTCGGACTTAAGCCTGGTGTTGTTCAAACTCTTACAATGTTTACCCCAGTCCAACGCCGGCATCTCCACATCATCACTGCAGCTGTAAAGGAAATTGCTGAGTCCACACTTCGAGTAGTGCAGTTTTGGTGTCCATATCTGAGGAAGGATGTCCTTGCTATAGCAGGAGTACAGCGAATGTTTACCAGGCTGATTCCTGGGATGGCAATCTGTGATATGAAGAGAGACTAAGTCGTATGGGCTTTATTCATTGGAGTTTATTCGGGTGAAACATATAATATTGGAACAGGTTTAAACAGCGGAGTTTCAGAAAGAATGTTCCCGATGCTCAGGAAGTTGAGGACAAGGGCTCATGGTTTGGGGATAAGCATCAAACTTTTAGAACAGAGATGAGGAGAAATTTCTCCACCCAGATAATCTTTGGACTTCACTCCCACAGAAAGTTGTTGAGGCCAAAACCTTTCGTGATTTCAGGAAGAAATTATATATTGCTCGTGGGGCTAAAGTGATCACGGAATATGGGTGGAAGGGGTGATCAGGATATTGAAGTTGATGATCAGCTATGATCAAACTGAATGGCGGAGCAGGCTCGAAGGGCCGAATGGCCTACTCCTGCTTTTACCATATTTCAATGTTTCTGTAATTGTGAAGCGAGGTGAATCTGTACATGGTCTGAGTCCGAGCCTTCTGTAACTCTGAGCCTCTTCTGAGTCCGAACGATGCGTGAATCCGAACCGCTACTCTGTCTGAACCTGAGTAGGTCTGAACCCGGTGCGGGCCCGAGCCTGGTGCGGGCCTGAGCCTGGTGCGGGCCTGACCCTGGTATGGACCCTCTCGACACGAATGCCAGCATTCCATTTGCCTTTCTAACTGCCGACTGAACCTTCAGGTTAACCTTTAGAGAATTTTGAACAAGGACTCCCAAATTCCTTCGTGCATCTGATTTTTTTAAGCTCTTCATCATTTCGAAAATAGTCTCTGCCTCTATTCCTCCTTGCAAAGGGGAATAATCCCACACTCTTTCTCATTGTATTCCATCTGCCACTTCTTTGCCCACTATCTAACCTGTCCAATTCCTTCTGCAGCCCTCCCTCCCCCCCGACTTCCTCAATATTCCCTGTCTTTCTCCGTATCTTTGTATCATGTGCCAACGAAGCAACAGTGCCTTCATTTCGTTCTTCCAAATCGGTAATGCATATTGTGAAAAGTTGTGTTCCCAGCACCGACCTCTGAGGCACCCCACTAGTCACTGGCTGCCATCCTGAAAAAAGATCCCTTCGTCCCCACTCTCTGCCTTCTGCCAGTCAGCCAATCCTCTATCCATGCCAGGATCTTGCCCTCAACACCATTGGCACTTAACTTATTTAACAGTCTCCTGTGCAGCGCCTTCTCAATGGCCTTTTGGAAATCGAAATAAATCAGGTCCACTGGTTCTCCCTATCTAACTTCCTTGTTACCTCCTCAAAGAACTCTAACAGATTCGTCAGACATGAGCTCCACTTGACAAAGCCGTCCTGACTCAGTCCCATTTTATCATGCACTTCTGCGATCTCATCTCTAATAATGAACTCTAAAATCGGACAGACGTCAGGCTAACTGGCCTGTAATTTCATGTCTGCTGCCTCCCTCCCTTCTTAAACAGCAGTGTTATATTAGCTACATTCCGGTCCTCTGGTACCGTCCCTGTTTCCAGTGATTCCTGAAAGATCACCACCAATGCCTCCACAATTTCCTCAGCTATCTATTTTAGAACCCTGGGGTGTAGTCCATTTCTCCCATGCGATTTATCCACCTTCAGACCTTTCAGTTTCGCCAGAAGCTTCTCCTTAGTGATGGCCACTTCACTGACCTGTGCCCCCCGACTCTGCTGGAGCTCTGGCATCCCACTGGTGTCTTCAACCGTGAAGATTGATGCAAAGTAACTATTCAGGTCCTCTGCCATTTCTTTGTTTCCTATTATTCCTTCTCCAGCCTCATTATCCAGTGTTCCAATGGCTATTTTTGCCTCTCTCTTACGTTTTTATATATTGAAAAAAAACCTCTTCCCATCTTCTTTTATATTACAAGCTAGCTTGCACTCATATTTCATCTTCTCCCCCCTTATTGCTTTTTCAGTTGTCCTCTGCTCGCTTTTAAAGGTTTCCCAATCCTCTGGCTTCCCAAAAATCCTTGCCACTTTGTGTGCTTTTTCTTTTGTGTTTATGCTGTCTTTGACTTCCTCGTCAGCCATGAATGCATCATCCTCCCTCTGGCATGTTTCCTCCTCACTGGGTTGAATTTCTGTTGTGCCCCCCGAATAACTCTCAAAAACTCCTGCCGTTGCTGTTCGACAGTCTTCCCTGCTGGGCTCCCTTACCAAACAACTCTGGCCAGCTCCTCCCTCATGTCATTGTAGTTGCCTTTATTTAATTCGAACACCTTTACACCTGATTCCGGCTTCTTCCTCTCAAACTGCAGGGTAAATTCCATAATTTGTGGTCACTGCTCCATCACCTTAAACTCCCCAATCAATTGTGCCTCACTACACATCACCAAATCCAGAATTGTCTGTTCCCAAGTCTGCTCTGTCACAAGCTGCTTCAGAAATCCATCTCTTCGACATTCCACAAATTCCTTTTCTTGGGATCCACTACCGACCTGATTTTCCCAGTCCACCTGCATATTGAAGTCCCACATGATTATTGTAACATTGCCTTTTGTATTGGCCTTTTCTATCTCCTGATTTATTTTCTGCCCCTCATTCTCTCACAATCCTCATCACTACCCTCACACTGTACTTTGCCCTTTACCTCCGCCAATCATTCCCGACGTTTACGTTTGAAGGCCAGTTTCCGATGTTCAAAGTCTCTCAATTTTTACTTCTCTCTTCCCCTTGTCTCTTTTTTTCCTTTTGCCTGCAATTCAGATCGTTTTAATTATTTTGCATGCTGTTCCTCCCTTTCCTTTCGCCTGTAATTCAAGGAGTTTCAATTATTTTTCATATTTCAGTCAGTTTCATTTGTAAATGAATTCCCGCCATTTCCAACGATTCTGATTGTGCTTCTGACAATTCCAAATGCGTTCGCCACAATTATCTCTCCTTTCCGTACTCTGTCAGGCAATGTCAACTGCAATGTATTTCCTAATTCCAAAATCTTTGCCTTACTCACTTTCTGTAAGGTAACTTGCTGACTTCCTCCAGCTGCAGAAATTTCTGAGCCTCTGAAAGAGCCATTAATCCAAACCGCACTCGCTATTTAAACTTGAATACAACATCTGAAAATAAAACACAAATCTGCGCACCACGCACTGTCTTTGAGTTCACTCATCCCAAATCAATCAAGAAATACAGATTTCAATCCCGGAGCCCCCAATTCTTATCAGTAAGGTTGGATACTTCCAGGTGTTCCATGAAGCTCGACTGACCTGTTACGCTTTACCTTGAATTTGGCTGGAAGGAGCACGAGAGGTTTCACTTCAGGTGTCAGTCACCTGACCCACGAGAAAATTTTATTCAAAACAAAGTTTAATTGAGATTATTGTTGACATGTATAGTAAGACAATTAGCAAGAACTTTTAACAATTACAAACAAGAAACACAACAACCACGATAATGTACAACTCCGAAGGAACTATCTCTCGTGTGTTCTAACCAAAGCCAACATCCAATCCACAAAAACCTCCAAATCACCACAATACAGTGGAGGTTAATGCCTACTTATTGCACGTGACCAGCCTCCTGGGTTGAATGCTCATAATCCCTTGAGAAGAAACGCTGAATAGGTTGTAATCGAATCTGCTTGTCAAAACACAGCTTTTTAAAAAGAGAAGGACAGGGAGAGGGAGAGAGAGATTGCTTCTTGGCTTGCTGCTAAACAGCTTCCCAAAACAAAACTAAATGACCATAAGGAAAAATAAAACTATCACCTGATTGCCACAGCTTCACTCCACCTCCATATAAGCGGCATGATGTAAAATAATTCTTAAAGGTACACTCACATGACAACATTAACACTCACGCTTTCAACTGAACACTCCCCGTTACCGCAACACTCTCCCTCTCACATCAACACTATCCTGTCACTTCAACACACACCCTCATCACAACACCCCCCCCCCCACTCACCTCAATACTCCCCTTCCCTCTGACAATCTCTATCACACAGACATCACATCCTTTTTCCGCAACGCTATCTGTCTCAACTCAACACTATCCATCTCACATCGAAATTCTCCCCCTCACATCCGAATTCACCACCTGCGATCCACATCTCCCTTATCTCAAAACCCACCCCTTCTGATGTCAGCGACCACTCTTTTCGAAACACACACCACTCTGCTTAATACTCCCCCTCACACATCAACACAGCCCTCTCACATGAACATTTCTCCTCTCAGCTCGAAATGCCGCCTTATATGAACACTGCCATGCTTCAATGGAACCATGTCCGTCTGATGTCAAAACTCCCCTTCTCACCTCAACACACCCACCCATCAAAAATACTTCCCCTCAACTCAGCACTCTCCACCACCTCAACACACTTTCCCAAACCTCAACACACATTCCCCTCACTGCAACGCAACCTCTCTCATCGCAACAGGCCAACGCTCATCTCAACACACAACTTCTCAAATCTACATTCTCCCACTCAGGTCAACATCACCCCTCTCACCAGAACACCCCCTACCAGCTCAACACTCCCCCACTCAACACAACCCACCCCCTCCCAACTTAATATCCTTAAACCTCACATCAGTCCTCCCTGTTCACATCTACATTGCCCCACGCACCACAACTCTACCCATCTCATCTCCACACTCTCCATCCAGCTTTGCACTCTCACCTCAAGATCCCCAAAAGCTAAATCTCCCGTCCCACAACACATGGGAGTTGGAGCGGGCGGGCACAGACCATGCAAAGATCCCATTAATTCTGGGGGGATTATCTGATTTTGGGGTGAGCGCGGAGGACAAGTCGAGCCCTGCCTCAACTCAACATTCTCCGTTCTCATGTCAGCTCTCGCTTCTCATCTCAGCCCTCTGCCTCACCGCAGCTCCCACCATCTTACCTCAACTTTCCCTCTCTCAATTCAACAATCCACTCTCATCTCATCACTCTCCCTCTCACTTCTACACGCCCCTTTCCCTTCAACAATCTCCCTCTCTCACATCAAACAATTTCCTTTCATCTTTACATTCCCCCGTCAGGTCGACGGTCTCACTCTCAAATCCATACTCCCCCTCGAAGCTCAATAATCTCCGTCTCGCCTCAACACTCCCATAATCACCCGAACACTGTCTATCTCTGATCCACTCTCCTCCTTCAGACCTCAAAAATCTAGCAACTCATCTCAACTGTCTCCTCACATCTCAACACTGACCCACTTCTCAGCATTTTTCACCCTCACCTAATCATTCCCATTTCACTCAACATATCCCCCTCCTCATAATGCTCCCCCTCTCATCAACATTCTCCCTCCAACCTCAGCACAATTCCTGGCCTCAACAGCCCCCTTTCCCTCTCACCTCCACATCCCCCTTTACCTCTCCCCTCTTCATACCCCTTTCCCTCTCACCTCAAAATCCCCCTTTCCCTCTCACCTCAACATCCCCCTTTCCCTCTCAGCTCAACATCCCCCTTTCCCTCTCACCTCAACATCCCCCTTTCCCTCTCCCTCAGCATCTCTCTTTCCCTCTCACCTCAACACCCTCCTTTCCATCTCACCTCAACATCCCCCTTTCCATCCCACCTCAACATCCCCCTTTCCCTCTCACCTCAATATCCCCCTTTCCCTCTCACCTCAGCATCTCCCTTTCCCTCTCACCTCAATATCCCCCTTTCCCTCTCACCTCAGCATCTCCCTTTCCCTCTCACATCGACATCCTTCTTTCCCTCTCACATGACGACTCCACCGCTGCACACCCCTCTCACACTCACACTCCAACCCCTACACACCTCCCCCTCTCGCAAACGATGCAGAGTGAAGGTACATGGGGACAATGAAAACATTTGTTAAGTAGTGGATAGCTCGTATCTGAAATGCAGTGTCTGATCATGAGCCGTAAGCACATTAAATCAAGAATTTCAAGAGGAAATGGGAAGCTGAAGGGTAACTATTTTCAGAATTACGAGATGAGAGACAAATCAAATGAGCCAAGATCTTATCAACTGGATGACCAGTCTCGAGGGGCTTAATGTTTTCCTCCAAGGAGGTAGGCTTGTCCTCCACTCCCGCCCCCCCCCCTCCGCCCACCCCCACGACTGTACTTCCAAAAGAATGCTTGATGGATAAGTGCAGGGGCAGAGTCCTGTGTCTAATTGGTGCTGTATCTGACCTGAGAGAGATGCATAAACACAGTGTAGAGTGAGGTGGAATCTGTATGCAATCGCTCATTCGACACAAACTCTCACCAGCTCCCAAACCTCAACACCAATCTTCTCATCACTACTTACTCAATTACATCACTAAATTCTTTTATTATCAATATATATCCAGGTGGATGCCTGACCTCAGTACTACTGCCATTACCCTCCAGGTGCATCACCGACTTCATTTTTAATATCCACAGACAAACAAATGCAACACTCACCTCATTCTCACTGCTTAGTCCTTGGAACCTCCACATTACAACATCGATTATGGACAACACAGCAAAAGTGTTACACAAACTGTCTCAAACACTTTTAAGAATTCCTTCAATGTTTCTGATTCTCGGCTCATATGAACAACATAAAGATTGAATTCAGGACTAAGTCTCTTCCTCACGAATACACTTGGTTTACCTAATTGCTGAAGAGAGCATCTATTTCAGGTCAAGCAGAGGTGGCAGTGTGGGAGCATGAATATCAGAATTTATGCTCCCACAAATAAATATCAGAATTATCTGTATCAATATCTGACTTCTCCATGACGCTTGCTACGTTGTTTTTGGCCAATTATTAGCAGTCGGTCCAAACTGAGATAGCTGATTCCAGCTCCGGAAAGAGGTCAGAAATTATGTGGAGGGAAAGGAGATCTTTGGATCATTTATTTGGATAGAAACAATGGAATATCCCCCATTAACAGCGACTTTGCATGTCAGCGTTAAACAAGAGGGCTTACATTCCCAGACCTGCTCAAAACTCTAACATCACTCAGTGACCGAAAGCATCATTCAGTTGCTGGGGATTGGTTTGCTGAATTCAGCGGAATATATATCTGTGGAAATCATAAAGCTGCATTTTGTGACCTTATACAACTTAATGGAAAAAAAAAATATTTCTAAAGCTGCTTCTTCTACTCACTGGAAGGAAAAGAAGGGCCACAAATACTGAGATCTCAAGGTGAAGAACATTAATTCCAGTCACTGAACGGCAGCATTAACCCTTTTAGAATCCAAATCTTTTTATACACGTTGACACGCATCTAATATCTTTATTTTAAATCTCGTCATGTACTTGTCATCATATGACAAAGGTTTAAGGTGTGTGGGGAAAAGTTTAGAGGAGATGCACGATGCACGTTTTTTACACTGAGGATGGTGAATGTCTGGAACGCGCTGCCCGGGGAGGTGGTGGGAGCAGGTACAATAGCGGCATTTAAGGAGCAACTAGACAAGTACATGGATAGGATGGGAATGAAAGGATACGGACTCTGTGAGTGCATACGGTTTTAGTTTAGGCAGGTATCATGTTCGGTGCAGGCTTGGAGGGCCGAAGGGCCTGTTCCTGTGCTGTACTGTCCTTTGTTCTTTGAAGGCTGAGTTGTACTCAATAAATAGGAGTCTGGCACAGTTGTCCTGGTTACCTAACTGTTCCAGGGTTGAGCGCAGGGCCAGGGAGATGGTGTCTGTTGTGGACTGGTTGTGGTGGTAGGCTAACCAGAATGGATCCAGGCAATCTGGGAGGCTAGAAATGATTTGTGCCATGAATAACCTTTCAAAACACTTCATAATGATTTTGAATTGATTTGGTTTGTTTGTTATTGTCACATACATTTGCATACAGTGAAAAGTATTGTTTCTTGCGCGCTATACAGACAAAGCATACCGTTCATAGAGAAGGAAAGTGAGAGAGTGCAGAATGTAGTGTTACAGTCATAGCTAGGGTGTAGAGAAAGACCAACTTAATGCAAGTTCTTCAATTCAAAAGTCTGACGGCAGCAGGGAAGCAACTGATCTTGAGTCGGTTGGTACCTGAGCTCAGAATTATGTGTATTTTTTCTGATGGAAGAAGGTGGAAGAGAGAATATCCGAGGTGCGTGGGGTCCTGAATTATGCTGGATGCTTTGCTGAGGCAGCGGGAAGTGTAGACAGAGTCAATGGATGAGAGGCTGGTTTGAGTGACGGATTGGGCTACATTCACGACATTTTGTAGTTCCTTGCGGTTTTGGGCAGAGCAGGAGCCATCGCAAGCTGTGATACAACCAGAAAGAATGCTACCTATGGTGCATCTGTAAACGTTGATGAGAGTCGTAGCTGACATTCCAAATTTCCTTCGTCTTCTGAAAACGTAGAGGCGTTGGTGGGGGTTTCTTAACTCTCGTGTTGGCATGGGGGGACCAGGACAGGTTGTTAGTGATCTGGACACCTAAAACATGAAGGTCTCGACCCCTTCTACTTTGATGGATGGATGTCAGAGCCAGTGGAAGATCGTCATTAAGGCACGCTGCTTGTTTTATCTTTGTTACTGGGATAATTGCCGTCTTCTTGAAGCAGATAGGGATCTCAGATTGTTGCAAAGAAAGTTTGAAGATGACGGTGAATACCCCCGCCAGCTGATCCACGCAGGGTGTGACTGTTCATCTGTGTCCGGCATCCGGGCCAGTCACTTTCCATGGGTTGACTTTCGAGTGCGCTGTTCTGACATCTGCAATGGCGATCTCAGATGCAGTTTGATCCGAGGCTTCTGGGGTGGAGAGCATGCTCTTACTGACCTCATGCTTAACACGGGCAGAGAACGCATTGAGCTTATTAGAAATGGGTGTGTTGAAGCCAGCGATTTTACTTGCCTTCATCTTGTAGCCTGCTATGTCTTGCAGACCTTGGCATAGTCGATGGGGGTCTGTGTGGCTAGCATGGGACACTAGCTTGGTCCGGTGTTGGCTTTTGGCATCTTTGATGGATCTGTGCAGATCGTATCTGGCTTTCTTGTATAGATGTGGAGATGCCGGCGTTGGACTGGTGCAAACACAGTAAGAAGTTTCACAACACCAGGTTAAAGTCGAACAGGTTTATTTGGTCGCAAATGCCACTAGATTAAGGCAAAAGGCCTGTTTCTGGGCTGTAATTCTCTATGCTTCAATGGTTCTATGGCAAGAACTTTAACAACAGTTCGTTAAAGTCCAACATGTTTTTTGGGAGCAAATGCCACGAGCTTTCGGAGCGCTGCCCCTTCGTCAGGTGATGTGGAGAAATGCTCACAAACAGGGCATACAGAGACACAAACTCAATTGACAGAATAATGCTTGGAATGCAGTCTGAGATTCTGCAAGTCCAGGCAAGCTGTGGGGTTACGGATAGTGTGACATGAACCCAAGATCCCGGTTGAAGCCGTCCTCATGTGTGCGGAACTTGGCTATCAGTTTCTCCTCAGTGACTCTGCACTGTCGTGTGTCGTGAAGGCCGCCTTGGACAACGCTGACACGAAGATCAGAGGCTGAATGGCCGTGACGTTCGTGGCATTTGCTACCAAAAAACATGTTGGACTTTAACGAACTGTTGTTAAAGTTCTTGCCATAGAACCATGGAAGCATAGAGAATTACAGCCCAGAAACAGGCCTTTTGGACCTTCTTGTCTGTGCCGAAACATTTTTTGCCTATTTCCACTGACCTGCACTTGGACCATATCCCTCCACACCCCTCTCATCCACGAACGCATCCAGCTTTTTCTTAACTGGTAAAAGTTACCACTTTCTCATTTCCCACTTATTAATAGCATTTACCACTTTATCCGGCAGCTCATTCTACACTCCTACCACTCTCTGTGTGAAGAAGCCCCCCAAATATTCCCTTTGAACTTTTCTCCTTTCACCCTTAACCCATGCCCTCTGTTTTTTTTTCTCCCCTAGCCTCAGTGGAAAAAGCCTGCTTGCATTCACTCTATCTATACCTATCAAAATCTTATACAACTCTATTCAATCTCCTCTCATTCTTCTCCGCGCCAGGGAATCAAGTCCCAACCTATTCAATCTCTCTCTGTAACTCAGCTTCTATGTCCCGACAAAATCCTTGTGAACCTTCTCTGCACCCTTTCAACCTTATTTACATCCTACCTGTAACTAGGTGACCAAAACTGTACACAATAATCTAAATTCTGCCTCACCAATGCCTTATAGAACCTTACCAAAACACACCAACTTTCAAACTCGACACTCGGATTTATAAATGTACCAAAGGCACTCTTTCCGACCCTATCCACCTGTGACATCACTTTTAGGGAATTCTGTACCTGTATTCCCAGATCCCTCTGTTCAACTGCACTCTTCAGAGTCCGACCATTTACCGTGTACGTTCTACTTTGGTTTGTCCTTCCAAAGTGCAATATCTCACACTTGTCTGCGTTAAATTCCTTTTGCCATTTTTCAGCTCATTTTTCCAGTTGGTCCAAATCCCTCTGCAAGCTTTGAAAACCTTCCTCACTGTCCACTGCACCTCCAATCTTTGTATCGTTAGCAAATTTGCTGATCCAATTTACCACATTATCATCCAGATCATTGATATAGATGATAAACAACAATGGACACAACACCGATCCCTACGGCACACCACAAGTCAAAGGCCTCCACTCAGAGAAGCAATCTTCCACAACCACTCTCTGGCTTCTTCCATTGAGCCAGTGTCTAATCCAATATACTAAATCCCCATGTATACCCAGCGACTGAACATTTCTAACTAACCTCCCATGAGGGACCTTGTCAATGGCCTTGCTGAAATCCAGGTAGACAACATCCACCGCCTTCCCTTCATCCACTTTCCTGGTAACCTCCTCGAAAAACTCTAATAGATTGGTCAAACATGACCTACCACGCACAAAGCCATGTTGACTCTCCCTAATAAGTCCCTGTCATCCAAATATTTGTAGATCCTATCCCTCATCACACCTTCCAATAACTTGCCCACCACTGACGTCAACCTTACTGGCCTATAATTTCCTGCATTTCTTTTGAAAACTTTTTTAAACAACGGAACAACATGAGCCACCCTTCAATCATCCAGCACTTCCCCCGTGAATACTGACATTTTAAATATGTCTGCCAGGGCCCCTGCAAGTTCAACACTAGCTTCCCTCAAGGTCTGTTTGGGATACCCTGTCCGGTCCTGGGGATTTATCCACTCTGATTTGCCTCAAGACAGCAAGCACCTCCTCCCCTTTAATCTGTAAAGGCTCTATGACCTCCCTACCTGTTTGCCCTATTTCCGTAGACTCCATGCCCGTTTCTTGTATAGGTCAGGGTCGCCTGACTTGAACGCCTCAGACCTGCACTTCAGTAAGTAGTGGACATCCCTGTTCATCAATGGTTTCTCGTTGGGAAACACACACAATATCTTCTTGGGCACACAGTCTTCTACACACTTCCAATGAAGTCAGTTACTGTCGTGACCTACTCGTTCAGGCTGGTCGCAGAGTTTTTGAATATTGACCAGTCCACGGACTCTAAGCAGTCACGTAGGAGTTCTTCCGATTCCTCCGACCAACACTGCATGACTTTATTTGATGGATCATCCCGCTTTAGCCTTTACGTGTAAGCCTATAGCAGGAGCATAGCCTTGTGGTCTGATTTGTCGAACTCTCTCTTACCCCAGTTGCGTCTTTCCTGATGCACACTCTCAAAGAACAAAGGGCAAAGAAATGGACAGCACAGGAATAGGCCCTTCGACGTTCCAAACCTGTGCTTATCATGATGCCCGATTTTAAAATAAAACATTCTGCGCTTACTCGATCCGTATCCCTCTTACCTCAAATAATGTATCAATCCAGATGCCTCTTAAATGTTGCTAATGTGCCTGATTCCACCAACTCCCCTGGCAGCGCATTCCAGGCACCCACCACTCTCAGTGTGAAAAATTGAAATTCTAAGGGCACATCGCCCTTAATATTTCCTCCTGCATTTGAAACCGCTCCCCCTTGTAATTGACACTTCCACCCTTGGAGAAAAGCCTCTGACTATGCACCCTGTCTGCGCCTCTCACAATTTTGTAGACCTCTATCAGTTCTCCCCTCAGCCTCCGTCTTTCCAGTGTAAACAATTCTGGTTCATTCAACCTCTCCTCATAGCCAGCGGAGCTGACTTCTTCCTAACTTAAGTTACTGTTATAAACACCATTCCTCTTACAATAACTGCTTCCCCCATCATCACGCCCTCACTCCCGCCCCATCTATCCTTCTCTCTTCCTCTTTTTCACTTTCACTCGCTCAGAGTCTTCCTCTCTCACTCTTATCCATTCAATTTCCGAGTCTCACACCCTTTCTAGATTCAAACCATCAAACAAAACGTCCATCTCTCTCGTGCTCATCTCTCTCCTTCCACATCAGAGCACGTTTCTGAACACTGTATCAGATGTGGGTCCAGTGTCACTTGGAGGCTGTGCATTGCTCGTCACAGTTAAGTCTGTTATTTTACTGCTCCAAGAGGCGATGTGATTGTATCTGCTGCAGGGCCTGAATTTTCTGAGATGTCCCATTTTTTCTGAATATTTTCTCAGTTTGAGGAGTTGCAGTAGATTTCAGGATAAAAAACAAATGTATTTGCAGACTAAATAGTTCCAAATTATTGATCAATAGAATTTTGCAATTTATGCTAAACTCTAACCCATTTAAATCACATCGCAGATGTCCACAGTTCAAAATCACACAGAGAGACAAGGTAACAATTGAAACTCAATTACTAAAATGTCACCGTCCAGTGACAAGTATCACTGAAACAATGTGAGATCTAGAGGTGGGACCGATGGTGTTTGAGTGGACAACATCTTCCCTGTTATTATTAGTTGATCAATGTTATTAACAGAATCCAGTGTTTGGTAAGAGGTAAGTCAATACTAAAAATAAATATTTTCCATCACTGAACTCAATGTCGAAATCTGTTTATTCATATATTTTTAAAAAAACTTCAAACCAGGTTTCTGCCACAATGTCCCTAAGGTGAATATACAGTGCATAAATTAAAGGGGTGGGTTTGGGAACATATAACGTCAGATTTTAAGACAGAGAGACTGTCAGCACCTCGAAGAGGCACATCACCTCACACTGAAGATAATGATTCCAGTCGTGGTCGTTCAGAAAATATTCTACCCAATCATCGCGATTCTTGGTGTTCCCGGTGAGTGACTAACTATTGAGGTTGTGCAAATCTGTGTGTGAATGGCTCGCTGATTTTAAGCTCTGACTGAAAATGCTCCATGCTGATCTCGTGGTCACTGTTATACAGACTCCAGGTGAACGATGTAATTTACTTAAATCAAATGGCTTGAAATATCTCTGTGTGTTTAATCCTTTTCATCAACTGAAAATGAGCCTCTGTCTGTTATTCACGGGCTCACTACTCAATGAAGTTAATGTATTGAGGAGTGAACTACTCAGTCTTATCTATTGTAAGATTGGACCTCAGTGAAGGTGATCTCCCTGAAATAACGTTGTGTGGGAGTAAGAATATAATGGAAATTTGAATGTGGGTCAACAACCAGAGTGGAATACCAGACACCAGTGAACAAGTATTGCAGGGTATATTTGTCAGTGTAAAATTGTACTGATTGTGGTTCTTTCACCTGAGTGGAATATCTGATCAAAGTCTCCTTTAATATCTGGCAATATCTGTCCACGTAGAATTGTATTGTGTTTAGGAAAAGAATTGGAATGAAAGAAGTTGTTTCAATTTTAAACACATTCTATTTGAATTTGGTGAGTGAGATGTCCATTATGTGGAGCTGTCTGAGTCTTTTATCTTTGGAATATGTTGAAAACAGGAAGAGTTTGGCTTTTAAATTCTTTTTTAAATCCAATTCAATCAAATCAAGTCCAATTCAGAGTCTCAACAAGTTGAGACACTCCCGATCCAAGCTGACAAGACGGGGCTCTGGCCTCCTGTCTGGGGCTTGATCTACATGATCCAAGCTGATTGGAGTGGGCATTGCACTTCCTCCAAGGCTTGATCTCATTTGCATCTTCGCCAAAAGGCCGAGATGCCGCTTTTAAAAATTACTTCAAATGAAGCTAAAATGCAACCTTATGACTTCAACCAAGTACAGCATGTCGACACTACACTTGATCTGAGCCAAAAGGCCAAGAAGAGTTTGGCTTTGCTTTAATGATGTTTGGTGGTGATTGTGTGATGTGAAATTTCTCCATACCTTGGCTTTGTATTGAAAAGAACCAGATTTCAGCGAGTTCCTGATATTTAAACAAACCAATTACAAACCAAGGAGTATTCTGTGATTGTCAAAGATTGTGTGATTTGTTCACATTTCCATTGATCTGGAAATGGATTCCAATGTTTTTTTTCCGGATTGTTATGGTTATGTCGAAACTGTGTTGCTGCTTCACGCGATTTGTGAATCTGATCACCTGAAGCCCTAAACTCCTCGAAAGCATTCAGATACTTGAATTCTATAGACTGATTTGAAAACACATTGTTCTGATCAGAATGCAGAACCTGACACTGAGCTGTGGTGAAATTAATTTCCAATTTGAATACCCAATTTGCAAGTTTATAATTTATTAATAATGTGTTATTGTGTTGAGTTGTATTCTTCCACTCTGATCATTCTCATTCTCAGTTTGGATTGGTTTGTAAATTTTGAAATTATCACTTTGCTTCCTGATTCCATACTGTTTATATAAATTGTGAAGGACAGTGATCCCAGTGCTGATCCTTGTGGAAAACCACTCCCCCCCCCCTCCCAGCAATCAGAGAAAATCCCTTTCCTCCGGCTTCCTGTGTTGTGTCTTTGTAACCAGCTTCTCGTCATTCTGCTGCTGGTCCTCTAACTCCACTTGTCCTGAGATTACTGAAGTCTGTTATGTGTTAACTTACTGAAGGCATCTAGAAACACCATATCATTCCTGATAATTGCTAAAATTATTAAATGAAATCTGTCAAGAATGATCTTAATTTTGGAATATGTGCTGATTGTTCTTTATCACAGCCTCTGTTACTTTTTCAGTCTTTTGAAGTTAGTTCATTTATTATTTTTATGTTGAGGTTGTGACTGGACAACTGCTCTTTGGATTTTTAAAAAATTTAATTTCTGTTTAAATTCAAGAAAAAACATAAACCTTCTATTGTTTTCCATTCCAGTGGGTAACTTCTAATGATCAGATGCTTAAGAAGACAGGCATGACAATTTTCTTTATTAGCTGATGTATAGAAGACAGAAGCAGAGAGGTCATGATGGAGATGTGTGAAACGCTGTCATTTCAGAAATCGTGCTGGTCATCCTGCACAGTAAGATCCCACAATCACATTGCAATGTGGCAGCAGCCACATTTAAAACACAATCGTCGGTGTGAATTGGTGAAAAGCTAAAACACACCATCACAGATTCACCCTCAGTAACACAATCACTGTTTACAAAAACAACCTTTTGGGAGGAGGAAGTGATTGATTAAGGAAAGAAAAATAGAGTATGAAAGTAATCTACAGTAGAACATAACAACTGACTTGAAAATATGTCTATCGGTATGTAATGAGAAACAGATTGACAAACTAGGACATTTGCAGTCAGAAATGGGAGATCCCATAACGGGGAACAAAGTAATAGCCAAGGAATTAAATCGTACATTGCTTCGATCTTCAGAAAGGAAGACATGAATAGTGTGCAAAAAGTACAGAGAGGAACACGTTTTAGAGAGAAGCTGAAGGAAATTTGAATTTGTAGAGAAATTGTTTTGGGGAAAATGATGGGATTGAAGGTGCATAAATCTCTCGCTCCTGATAATCTTAGAAACCCTACAGCACAGAAAGAGGCCATTCGGCCCATCGAGTCTGCACCGACCACAATCCCACCCAGGCCCAACCCCATACCTCTGGATAATTACCCACTAATCCCTCTAACCTATGCATCCCAGGACATTAAGGGCAAATTTTTAGCATGGCCAATCAACCTAACCCGCACATTTTTGGACTGCGGGAGGAAACCGGAGCACCCGGAGGAAACCGACACAGACACAAGGAGAATGTGCAAACTCCACACAGACAGTGACTCAAGCCGGGAATCGAACCCAGGTCCCTGGAGCTGTGAAGCAGCAGTGCTAACCACTGTGCTACCGTGCCGCCCACATCTTCACCCCAGAGTACTTAAGGAAGTGTTCCTGGGAATAGCAGATCCAATGATGGTTATTTTCCAATTTTATTGGATTCTGGGCTGGTTCCTACAGATTGGAGAGTAGCTCATGCAAAACCGGTATTCAGACACGACTGAAGAGAGAAAGAAGTGACTATGGACCAGTGAGCCTCAAGTCGGTGCTGGGGAAGTCGCAAACGTCAAATTTCCAGGAATTCATAACTCGGCATTTGGAAGGCAGTGCCATAATCAGACAAAGTCAGCATGGATTTACAAAAGGGAAACCACGATTGGAATATCTTGGAATTGTTTGAGGTGGAACTAGTAGAGTTGACCGAGGGGAACCAGTGGGTGTGGTTTATTCAGTCTTCCAGAAGGGTTACTCAATGCATCATCATGGGGCGGCACGGTTGCACAATGGTTATTACTGCTGCTTCACAGCTCCAGGGACCTGGGTTCGATTCCCGGCTTGGGTCTTTGTCTGTGTGGAGTTTGCACATTCTCCTCGTGTCTGCGTGGGTTTTCTCCGGGTGCTCCGGTTTCCTCCCACAGTCCAAAGATGTGCGGGTTAGGTTGATTGGCCATGCTAAAATTGCCCCTTAGTGTCCTGGGATGCGTGGGTTAGCGGGTAAACTATGTAGGGATATGGGGGGAGGGCCTGGGTCGGATTGTGGTCGGTGCAGACTCGATGGGCCGAATGGCCTCTTTCTGTACTGTAGGGTTTCTATGATTTCTATGATCTCCAAATTTGCAGATGGTGCAAAGCTGGGAGGGACGGTGAACTTTGAGGAGGATGCAGAGCATATTCAGCGTGATTTGGACAGGCTGAGTGTGTGGCCGTATGCAGATAGCAGATGCAGTCTATTTTGAGGAAATCGACTCTGGCAGGAATATTAGGAAGGCAAGTTATTATTGAATGGGTGTAAATTGAGGGACGTGGATTCTCATCTAAACCTTGGTCTCCTCGTGCATCATTGACTACAGGGAACCAGGCAGGTACAGCAGGCAGTGATGGAGCCAAGTGGTCTGTAAGCTTTCATAGCGAGATGATTCCTATTTAGGGATAGGGATGATTTGCTGCAATTTATAAAGGATTGGTGAGGCCACACCTGGAGAATTGTGTACAGTTTTGGTGTCCTGATCTGAGGAAGGATGTCCTTGCTATAGAGGAAGTACAGCGACGGTTTACCAGGCTGATTTCTGGGATGACAGGTCTTTCATGTGAGGAGAGATTAGGTTGGTTAGGATTATATTCAATGGAAATTTGTAGAGTGAGAGGGAACCTCAGAGAAACGTATTAAATTCTAACATAATGAGGCAGGGTCGATTCAGAAAGAATGTTGCCAATGATGGGGGAGTCGAGAACTAGGGGTCATAGTTTTAGGATGAGGGACAAACCTTTTGGAACTGAGTGAGGAGAAATTTATTCAGTCAGAGTGTGGTAAATGTGTGGAATTCACTGCCACCGAATGTTGTTAAGTCAAATTAAATCAGATTAGTGAGAGGGGAACTCATAGAAACTTATAAAATTCAAACACGATTAGACAGGGTCGATTCAGAAAGGATGTTACCAATGGTGGGGGAGTCCACAACTGGCTGTCTTAGTTTGTTGATAAGGGAAAACCTTTTTAGAACTGAGGGGAGGAGACATTTCTTCAGTCAGAGGGTGTGAATGTGTGGAATTCACAGGCGTTCTGTGATTTCAACAATAAATTAGATACAGCTCGAGGGGGTGAAGGGATCAAAGATTTGGGGTAAGGAGGAATCAAGATATTACATTTGATGGTCAGCCACAATAAAAATGAATGGTGGCAAAGGCTCCTACTCATGCTTCTAGTTTATATGCTTCAATGTCTGGGTGGCTCGGCTGGAATAAAACAGTGGAGGACCTTACCACGTACCCTATCCACGTACCCTTACCACGTACCCTATCCCCTCTCACTCCCCGAAGAAAATTTATCTTCTCACCTCTCCCTTCCTCTCGGGCTTCTCTCTCTCTCTCTCCCCCCCTCTCTCTCTTTCTCTCTCTTGCACCCTCCTCTTTTTCTCTCTCTCCTTCACTGATAACACAATCTAACGAGAACGTTGGGTGAGAGAGTTGGAAAACCGAATATTGTATCCTGAGTGGATTGAATTGACGTGGCTGCTGCAGTTTTATTTAACGATTCATCGATTCATCTCATAAAATTAAACACAGTAACTGTATGGAATGACGCCAATGGAAAAGACATCCTGAGACCCCTGAGATTAGGCCTTGAATTGAGGGCCCAGTCACCGAGAATGCAATAAACCTTGTGGACAAAGAACAGGATTCTCCTCACCCCAGTGACACAGAACTATGCTTCCCAGCCTCAAAATATCCAACACACAGATGGAAGGGGCAAGAGGGAAAAGCGAACCACTGTTCTCCACCATCTGTCCCATCCGCACACTCCTCATATATCCCACACAATAAAACAAAACGCAATGGGATTTTACTTTCCATTAATTTTAGGGTGCAACATTGAAGCAAATGGATGGAGAGAGAGAGGAAAAGTTGTGGTGACCGAGGCAGAGATATTGAACCCACTTCCCTACCCACTCCCCTCAAATAATAAATCCTCCAACTCTCACCACTCTATCTAAAAACGCAAGCGGGTCACAGGGATTGAGAACAAGCCTTATCAAGGCCAGGGGTTTGATTTTTATCACCTCCTCCCTCCCATGTGCTTTATCGTCACTGAGCTAATTTGCCTTTTAAGTTGTGTGGTTACAATTTGCAGTTCTGTATATGCTGCAGGCCATTGATGCACGGCAAGATCCCATGGGCAGCAATGTTTCCACACCGCCCAACCGAGTCGTCAAGTGGCTACAACCTCAATCGGGAAGACGCTGTTCATTTCCTCAGGATACATTTCAAAACAGGCTGTCTCAGGATTGGAGTGTTTAAACATCACACTTTCTGGAAAGATGTGACAGGGACATCAGCAGTTACTGCACACAGAAAACCTCTACCCCCAAATCCTGTGCCGTTTTCCCTCCACCCCAACTCCACAACGTTCAACTATCTCTCCGCCTGTTTAACCTGATCCTCCCTTTTCTCTCTCGCTCCGTAACATCAGCCCTTCCTCAGTCTGTTTCCCCACTCACTCACTGCCTCTCTCACAAGCCACACAATGGAGATACAGAGACACAGATAGTGAGACAGTTTCACGAGAAAGAGGTTGATGCCCTTTTAACGAGCCATGTCAAATTCCCGCAGTGGAACACCTTGCTTTGTAATCAGTTAAATGTGTGTGGGAAGGTGTGAACTGTTCTTCATTAACATTCAGTGGTGAACTAACAGAAATATTTGGCACTCACTTTAAGTGAACAATTAACAATTTAATTATTTAACCAACAGGGAACTTTAGTTAAAGAAGGAACATTGTGAATGAAGTAAGATGCTACTGGAATGCTGTTCAAATAAATACAAGGACCAATCATTAACAGAAAAAAAGAACAAAACATGGTCACTCGCAAAAATGTATACAATTTGGTTTTGTGGCTTTGGAAAACTTTTGGCATTCGTCTTTGTATTCCGCTGCCTGCAAGATATTTCTGATTCAGGTCGATAGATGGAGAGGTCTATTAAGTGAAATTCAAAGCTGGAGAGAGCTGCTTTTTCCCTCTCTCGGCTATGAGAGGTGGGAGCCCTTCAGTTGAACTGCAGGCAGGCAGTTGATCCCCTGCTTTTATAACGGTGATGACATATGAATTTTCCTGCACCAGGATTGATCTCATCTTGTCAAGAACATAAATTAACATTTGACAGCTTACAGATAGCTGAGTGTCTTCTTTGAACTGACAGGCTGAACTCAAAATTCAAAAGCCTGCAAAACATGTTACTGAGGCAACCTTGATGCTTGGTCTTTGCTACAAATCTTGCAGCCTTGGTGCTCTGTCTGTACCTGCATTTTAAGCCTCCAAGCTTTGACACGAGTCCAACTTTAAAGGGACACAAAACCAGCTTTTAAAGGGACCACACTTCACAAACACAGCTTCGCAACACCAGACATAGAGCGAGAGCTCCGACAAACACCACCACAGCAAACTGTATTCAAATAGAACCCTGTGCATTTCATTTCATTCTCACATTTATCTCTCTGCCTCAGACACATTTTTCATTCCACAATTTGACCCGCTTCTAGCAAAAGAACTTTCATTCCAGGCTATCCAGAATTATTTAGAGTGATAAGATTAATTTTTAATCTGACTTCACTGCTGTTAATTTAGAGATTTCTGATGCAACTTGTGCACAGGAAAATCCAAAGCACAGAGGCAGTTTGAAAATTCAGTTCAAAGTTTATGATTGTTTTCTGTGTGTGTGTTTCTTGTTTTAATGTACATACTGAGGCTGGAATATTGGTCACACAGTAAGATCCCGCAGGCAGCAATGTGAATGTCCGCTCAGTCCTCTGCAGAAAGTGTTCATGAACTCCCTCACTCCCATTTTGCAAGTTTAAGCATCTTTATATTCAAGGCCTTGGAACCTTCTTTGCAGTTCGTGAACTATTTTCAAAGAGGATGATCATTGTTCCAAGGCAGGCAAAAGGCCCATGACAGTGCATGCACAGCCAGATCCCACAGCAGCTATGTTGTGAAACTAATCGAATGAGACACAGACATTCCCCTGCCTCCGTCCGCACACCTTCTGTGAGATCCTTCCTTCACTGCACCCAATAAAAAGCCCCACACACCAACGCTCTGTGTGTGTGTGCATTGTCCCAAGTCTGGAGAATTCCTTTCACTTCCCTGGAAAGATGAAACTCTCTCTTAACACTGAGACAACCTTTTAAAACAAGTTTTGCAGCAAGATCGCATAAGGTGCAGTTAGCAGTGTGGGGTGTCTTTTACACTGTTTAATGGAATGTACCCCTGAAAAGTGTGAGCTGGTACACTTTTGAAGGAGTAATTTGACAAGGAAGTACTCAATGAATGTTCGGACTCCAGGAAGATCTATGGCAGAATGTGACCTTGGCGTATTTGACCACAGATTTTTGAAAGCAGATGTGCATGTGAGTAAGGTGGTGAAAATGACATTTGGGACACTTGCCTTTATCAATCGAGGGAATGTTAACAAAAGCAGGGAAGTAATGTTGGAATTGTATAGATCTTTGGTGTGGCCCCAGCTGGAGTACTGCGTGATGTTCTGGAGGGGGTGCAGAGGAGATTCACCAAGATGCTGCCTTGGATGGAAGATCTACGTTGTGAAAAGAGGTTGCCTTATATTAACGATATTGACGTTATAGCAAAGAAGACTGAGGGGCGATCTGATCGATGTGTACAAGATTATGAGGGACATGGACAGATTGGGTAAGGAGCAACTGTTCCCCTTATCTGAAGGGTCTATCACGAGGAGACACTGGTTCACGGTGAGGGCAAGGAGGTTTTGGGGGATGTGAGAAAATAATTTTTTACCCAGAGGATGGCGACAGTCTGGAATGTGCTGCCAGGGAGGGTGGTGGAGGCGAATTGCCTCACATCCTTTAAAAGGATTCTGGATGAGCACTTGCCACATCATAACATTCAGGGCTCTGGACCAAGTGCTGGAAGTTGGGGTGAGATGGGATTTCAGGTGTTTCTAATGTGTCAGGGCAGACTGGACGGGCTGAAATGCCTCTTCTGCACTGTCTGATTCTAATATTCTATAACCTCTCATTCTTGGTTCTCCTCATTCTCTCTCACTCTTTCGTTCCCTCAATTTTTTCCATTCAGACAGAAAGATTGAAATGGAGAGAGAGAGAGAGAGTTCCACAGAGAGAATCTTCGAAACCTGAATTAAAATGCTAGCCCTGCTCCATCCTGCCCACCCCTGTCCCCTCTCAGTCTCTAGAAGCCGCTCAACTCCCTCTTTCAGTTTGGGAAGCGGCTGCTGATTCCTTCAGTACACTTTTTAAATCCTCTCTGACTATCTGACAGGGTTTGAGTGGAGCTGCAGCTCGTGACTACACACTGGAGACCCTCACATCCTGTTCCTCTTTCTCAAATGCTCTCCCTCCATCACCACCTCTGCTTTGACTTTCCACTGCCCTCGGGCCTCCCTCTGTCTCTGTTCCACCCCTCCTTCTCTTTTCTCCTCCTGCCGCTATCGCTCGCTCTCATTGTAAAGATGGATGTTTTCATCTAGGGCCAGGTCTTTGCAACCACACTCACCACCTTTTACTCCATCCCTCCTTCTAACTTCCTATTTCTGTCCATATCTCTGCTTCTTTCCCTCTCTTTCATGTGCACTGTGTTGAAAGGAGCGATGCAATATTTCTGAGCCACACTGCCAATAACCACAAATCATATTACTGTAAGGGGGTGGGAAGAACCACCTTATCTGGGGGTCTCCAGTTAGGAATCATTGCACAGCTTCCTGTCTCTGGAGAATAGCCTCAGTCAGAGCCCTGAGATTCCTTATTTACAGAAATCAATCAATAGATCAATAAATCAATTAATTTATTAATTAATAACTACTGGGAGGCACATTTTAAAACATCTACCATAGGAATGGACACAGCTTGTTCCCAATTTAAAGAGGGGAGTTTATCTTTTTCTGTTACTGAGGGGATATGTATCCAAACTTAGAATTCACATAACGCTGGGTGGAGGATTACACCAAGCGCGAGGTTGGGGGAATGAAATGTCTCTTCCCCCCGCCCCCCCCCCCCCGCCCCACTTTGTCCTCTCTGCATATGGTCACAGTGCTGCCCATGGGATTATGCTGTGCTTCAAAGCCCCACAAAGAAATCTGGAAAGGGAGAGGGAGAGATTCTGGAGGGAGGTGAACAGAAATGGGGAGAAAGCGAGATGTAGAGAGCAATGCTGGGGTAAGACAGAGAGATATGGGGAGAAACAGGAGGAGAGAGAGAACAATTGGAGAGCGATAGGGAGATATGGGGTAAAGCTATAATGTGAATGAAGAATGGAAATGCACTGGATAAGAGAGAAGTCCGGATAGAGGGGAATAAAGCTGGTAGTAGAGAAGAAGAGTTTAGGAAGAGATAGATAGGGAAGCAAAGGAGAAGGCATAGAGAGAGGGAGAGGAGAAAGGAAAAAAGAGACAGACAGAGGATATAATCTGGAAATTAGATGCAGAAAGGCTGCGGAGGGGAGTCAGAATGGGGAGGAAATTTGGAGAGGGGAAGTTAAATAGAAAAATCCTGAATTGAATTCCAACTCCATCAGCTGACCAGTCCAGAGACGTGTTAAATCCGGGGTGGGCTCTGATAATTGGGTGCAGGAAGGGATGGCAGATTCTATTGCCAATCTCTGGTATACCTCTGTCTAATTGGGAAACCATACCAGTCTGAAATAATCCTGTAAAACAGATCAGATGAGAAATCCAATCTCTCTGAAATATTTGAATGATCAGTATTTGCAGATTTGCTCCATCAAAGTGAGAGAAGTATAATTCACAGCTTCCTGTCCCCCAGTCCCTACTTAACCAGCGGTGTTATATTGGCGACTTTCCAATCTGCAATGTTAATCTCTAACACAACTCCTCCAACAACACCGCCACCCCGGGAACCCCATTGGATTGATGCCAAAATTCTCTCCTTACTGTCGGTTCACACATGGAGAACGTTTACTCACTAATTTCCTGGCTCTCGTCCCTTTTTCACTGACAGTTAATTTACTGGGAATTGTGATCCTGAGTCGGGGAAAGTGTGGCCTCTCCACCTGCACCACTCGCTACCTGGTGTCCATGGCAGCGGCGGATCTACTGTACATCATCATTCACCCCATTCTCAACAAAGTAATTGATTATTATGTTCCCCTGAATTTCCTGGACCACCCCTCTGTGTGTCGTGTTCACACTGTCCTGCGGGCTGGAGCCACAGACTGTTCTGTCTGGTTCACTGTCACTTTCTCCTTTGATCGATTTGTGGCCATTCGCTGCCAGAAACTGAAAACTAAATATTGCACTGGGAAAACTGCGGCTGTGGTTCTGGCAACAACCGGCATCCTGCTCTATGTGAAAAGCATCCCCCTGTACCTTACAATTCATTCTTACTGGATAGTCCAAACTGCCCAGTGGTTCTGTCTGACAAAGCCAAGCTACTGGACTGATCCTGGCTGGCATATATTTTCCTGGTTTGATGTGGTTTTAACCCCATTGCTCCCGTTCGGTTTAATCCTGTTGATTAACGCTCTGACAGTCAGACACATTTTGGTGACCAGTCGAGTCCGGAAGGGACTGAGGGCTCAGAGTCAGGGAGAGAATCGCAGAGACCCCGAGATGGAGAGCAGAAGTAAGTCAATGATTTTACTCTTCAGCATATCCGGAGCTTTCATTCTCCTCTGGTCAGTGTATATTGCATTTTTTATCTATTCGAAAGTGAAAGGATTAACTTTCGCCACTGATCCTGAGTTCACGTTTCAAGAAGTCGGATATATGCTGCGGGATTTCAATTGCTGCATAAACACAATTATTTACACGGTGACTCAATCCAAGTTCAGGGAGCAGATCAGGATCGCGGTGAAATATCCGCTCACATCAATTATTCAATTCATGAAGAAACAAAACTGACTGACAGCCAATGGGAGACTGGGATCATTAACAAACCGCCTCAGCCAATCAGAGACCGGATGACCGCCTCAGCCAATCAGGGACTGGATTGCTCACTGAACATCTCAGCCAATCAGAGACAGGGATCACAACTGACAGCCTCAGCCAATCAGAGACTGGATTGCTAACTGACAGCCTCTGCCAATCAGAGACCGGGATCACTAACTGACAGCCTCAACCAATCAGAGACTGGATTGCTAACTGACAGCCTCAGCCAATCAGAGATTGGATTGCTAACTGACCGCCTCAGCCAATCAGAGACTGGTTTGCTAACTGACCACCTCAGCCAATCAGAGTCTGTGTGTGTGTGCGTGTGTGTGTGTGTCTGTCAGTGTCTGTGTCTGTGTGTCTGTCAGTGTCTGTGCGTCAGAGTGTGTGTGTCTGTCAGTGTCTATGTCTGTCAGTGTCTGTGTGTGTGTCTGTTAGTGTCTGAGTGTGTGTCTGTAAGAGTCTGTGTGTGTGTCTGTTAGTGTGAGTGTGTGTCTGTAAGAATCTGTGTGTGTGTCTGTCAGTGTCTGAGTGTGTGTCTGTAAGAGTCTGTGTGTGTGTCTGTCAGTGTATGTGTGTGTGTGTCTGTCAGTGTCTGTGTGTGTGTCTGTTAGTGTCTGAGTGTGTGTCTGTAAGAGTCTGTGTGTGTGTCTGTCAGTGTATGTGTGTGTGTGTCTGTCAGTGTCTATGTGTGTGTGTCTGTATGTGTGTCTGTCAGTGTTTGTGTGTGTGTGTCTGTCCAAGTCTGTGTGTGTGTCTCTCTCAGTGTCTGTGTGTGTGTGTCTGTCAGTGTCTGTGTGTGTGTCTGTCAGAGTCTGTGTGTGTCTGTCAGTGTCTTTGTGTGTGTATCTGTCAGTGTCTATGTGTGTGTCTGTCAGAGTCTGTGTGTGTTTGTCAGTGTCGTTGTGTGTGTATTTGTCAGTGTCTATGTGTGTGTGTCTGTCAGAGTCTGTGTGTGTCTGTCAGTGTTTATGTGTGTGTGTCTATTAGTGTCTGTGTGTCTGTCAGTGTCTGTGTGTGTGTGTGTGTGTCAGAGTCTCTGTGTGTGTGTCTGTCAGTGTTTATGTGTGTGTGTCTGTCAGTGTCTATGTGTGTGTCTGTCAGAGTCTGTGTGTGTCTGTCAGTGTCTTTGTGTGTGTATCTGTCAGTGTCTATGTGTGTGTGTCTGTCAGAGTCTGTGTGTGTGTCTGTCAGTGTCTGTGTGTGTGTCTATTAGTGTCTGTGTGTCTGTCAGTGTCGCTGTGTGTGTGTGTGTCTGTCAGAGTCTGTGTGTGTGTCTGTCAGTGTCCGTGTGTGTTTCTGTCAGTGTCGTTGTGTGTGTGTGTGTGTCAGTGTGTGTGTGTCTGTCAGTGTCTGGGTGTATGTGTCTGTCAGTGTCTATGTGTGTGCGTCTGTCAGTGTCTATGTGTGTGTGTGTCTGTCTGTCTGTCAGTGTCTGTGTGTGTGTGTCTGTCAGAGTCTGTGTGTGTGTGTCTGTCAGAGTCTGTGTGTGTGTTTCTGTCAGTGTCTATGTGTGTGTGTCTGTCAGAGTCTGTGTGTGAGTCTGTCAGTGTCTATGTGTGTGTGTCAGAGTCTGCGTGTGTGCATCTGTCAGAGTCCGTGTGTGTGTGTCTGTCAGTGTCTAAGTGTGTGTGTCTGTCAGTGTCTATGTGTGTGTGTCTGTCAGAGTCTGCGTGTGTGTGTCTGTCAGACTCTGTGTGTGTGTGTCTGCAGTGTCTGTGTGTGTCTGTCAGTGTCTGTGTGCGTGTGTCTGTCAGAGTCTGTGTGTGTGTGTCTGTCAGAGTCTGTGTGTGTCTGTCAGTGTCTGTGTGTGTTTCTGAAAGAGTCTGTGTGTGTGTCTGTCAGTGTCTGTGTGTGTTTCTGTCAGAGGCTGTGTGTGTGTCTGTCAGAGTCTGTGTGTGTGCGGCCGTCAGAGTCTGTGTGTGTGTCTGTCAGTATCTGTGTGTGTTTCTGTCAGAGGCTGTGTGTGTGTCTGTCAGTGTCTGTGTGTGTGCCTATTAGTGTCTGTGTGTGTGTGTCTGTCAGTGTCCATGTGTGTTTCTGTCAGAGTCGGTGTGTGTGTGTCTGTCAGAGTCGGTGTGTGTGTGTCTGTAAGAGTCTGTGTGTGTGTCTGTCAGTGTCTGTGTGTGTGTCTGACAGAGTCTGTGTGTGTGTGTCTGTCAGAGTCTGTGTGTGTGTGTCTGTCAGAGTCTGTCTGTGTGTCTGTCAGTGTCTGTGTGTGTGTGTCTGACAGTGTCTGTTTGTGTGTGTCTGTCAGAGACTTTGTGTGTGTGTCTGTCTGAGTCTGTGTGTGTGTGTTGTGTCTGTCAGTGTTTGTATGTGTGTCTGTCAGAGTCTGTGTGTGTGTGTGTGTCTGTCAGAGTCTGTGCGTGTGTCTGTCAGTGTCTATGTGTGTGTGTCTGTCAGTATCTGTGTGTGTGTGTGTCTGTCAGAGACTGTGTGTGTGTCTGTCAGAGTCTGCGTGTGTGTGTGTCTGTGTGTGTGTGTCTGTCAGTGTCTGTCTGTGTGTCTGTCAATGTCTCTATCTATCTGTCTGTCAGTATCTATGTGTGTGTGTGTGTGCGTGTCTTTCAGTATCTATGTGTGTGTCGGTGCCTGTCAATGTCTGTGTCTATGTGTGTGTCAGTGTGCATCCCTGTGTGTTTAGGGGTCTGTGTTTGTATCAGTGTGTGTGTGTGTGTGTACCTGTATGTGTGAGTGTCAATTTGTTTGCATATCAGCGTGTATCTGTGTGTGTCTATCAGTGTGTATCTGTGTTTGTGTCTATCAGTGTGTAACTCTGTGTGTGTCTATTAGTGTGTATCAGCGTTTGTGTGTCTTTCAGTGTGTATCTGTACAAAGAAGAATAGTACAGCACAGAAAAGAGGCTCTTCAGCCCTCCAAGCCTGTGCCGCTCCTTGGTCCAACTAGACCATTCGTTTGTATCCTTCCATTCCCAGACTGCTCATGTGACTATCCAGGTAAGTCTTAAACGATGCCAGCGTGTCTGCCTCCACCACCCTACTTGGCAGCGCATTCCAGGCCCCCACCACTCTCTGTGTAAAAAAACGTCCCTCTGATATCTGAGTTATACCTCGCCCCTCTCACCTTGAACTCGTGATCGTCGTCTCCGACCTGGGAAAAAGCTTCCCACTGTTCACCCTATCTATCCCCTTCATAATCTTGTACACCTCTATTCGGTCTCCCCTCATTCTCCGTCTTTCCAGGGAGAACAACCCCAGTTTACCCAATCTCTCCTCATAGCTAAGACCCTCCTTACCAGGCAGCATCCTGGTAATCCTTCTCTGCACTCTCTCTAAAGCCTCCACGTCCTTCTGGTAGTGTGGCGACCAGAACTGGACACAGGACTCCAAATGTGGCCTAAGCAGCGTTCTATACAGCTGCAACAGCAGACTCCAGCTTTTATACTCTATACCCCGTCCTCTAAAGGCAAGCATACCATATGCCTTCTTCACCACCTTCTCCACCTGTGCTGCCACCTTCAAGGATTTGTGGACTTGCAAACCTTGGTCCCTCTGTGTTTCTATACTCTTGATGGCTCTGCCATTTATTGTATAACTCCCCCCTACATTAGTTCTTCCAAAATGCATCACTTCGCATTTATCCAGATTAATTTCCATCTGCCATTTCTCCGCCCAATTTCCAGCCTATCTATATCCTGCTGTATTGTCCGACAAAGCTCATCGCTATCTGCAAGTCCAGCCATCTTCGTGTCATCCGCAAACTTGCTGATAACACCAGTTACACCTTCTTCCAAATCATTTAAAAATATCACAAATAGCAGAGATCCCAGTCCAGAGCCCTGCGGAACACCACGGGTATTAGTGCATATCAGTGCATATCAGTTTTTGTGTGTCCATCAGTGTCTAACAGTGTGTATATCCGTGTGTACGTATGTGTGTGTGCATCAGTGTGTATCTGTGTGCATATCAGTGTGCACCTGTCTGTGTGTGTGTGTCTGTATCTTTGAGTACAATCTATATGTGTGTGTGTGGATATATGAGTGTCTGTGCACGTTTGTGTGCATTGTCCCAAATTTGGAGATTTCCCTCCAGTCCTCTGAGGGGTTAAGCTCCCTCTTGAAGCTGAGCCGAACCCTTTTAAAAACAGGGCAGCATGTGGAAGGAGGGAAAAGAGCTGACCTTCGAGTCCAGATGACGCTTTGTCAAAGCTTTGAGCTTTGAGCTTTAACAAAGGGTCATCTGGACTCGAAACGTCAACTCTTTTCTCTCCTAACAGATGCTTCCAGACCTGCTGAAATTTTCAAGCGGTTTCTTTTGTGGTTTCAGATTCCAGCATCTGCGGTAATTTGTTTTTATCCTTTTAAAAACATGATCCATTAACGCACAGAGATATCACGGAGACTGAGACACGCAGAGTGAGAGAGACAGAGAGAGAGGGAAAGATAGAGAGAGACACAGAGAGGGACACGCAGAGAGAGGAACACAGAGAGAGAGAGGAACACACAGAGAGAGGCAGACAGAAAGAGACAGACAGAGAGAGGGAGAGTGAGAGCGAGACAGAATGAGACAGCGAGACAGAGTGAGAGAGAGATCGAGACAGAGATTCAGAGTGAGAGAGCAAGGCTGGAAAGGCGGCGGCTAAGAGGGGATCTTATTGAAACATATAAGATGATTAGAGGTTTAGATAGGGTGGATAGTGATAGCCTTTTTCCTCTGATGGAGAAATCCAGCACGAGGGGGCATGGCTTTAAATTGAGGGGGGGTAGTTATAGAACCGATGTCAGGGGTAGGTTCTTTACCCAGAGGGTGGTGAGGGATTGGAATGCCCTGCCAGCATCAGTAGTAAATGCGCCTAGTTTGGGGGCGTTTAAGAGATCCGTAGATAGGTTCATGGACGAAAAGAAATTGGTTTAGGTTGGAGGGTCACAGTTTTTTTTTAACTGGTCGGTGCAACATCGTGGGCCGAAGGGCCTGTTCTGCGCTGTAATGTTCTATGTTCTATGTTCTATGAAACAGCGAAATCCACCCCCACTCCCTCCGAGGAATTACAGTGACAAAAGCCTGAACTTCGAAAACTGAATTGTAAAGGCCTCTGTGCATTGCATTTAATAATTAGATTCATTGCTCTGCCTCTCACCCCAGTTATTTTGGATACACAGCAAACTAATAGACCGTGTGATATTAGAAAATTAATTTTCTCTTTGTCATACACCAGAGGGTTAATATATTTGTGACGAATTGCAAAGCTTGGCTATTTGAACCGCAGGTCTTCAAACTCCAGCACCCCCACCCTCCACCACCACCTCGATCGGGCAATAAAGCGACAACAACACATGTGAGAGTGGCCTGTGGAACAGGCCTCAGTCCATCATCCTACTCTGGAGAAAAGCTCTGGGCCAAGGGTTCTGAGTCACATTGCAGTCTTGAAAAGTAAAATTCCTGGGAAGAAGAAACAGAGAAAAATAATTAATTAAATGCAAGAAAACATTGCAATTAACCAGCCAACTCATCACCAATGGGGGGAAATCATACAGACCCTGCTCATCGCTAATGGGGGAATCATACAGACCTAGCTCATCGTCAATGGGGGGAATCACATAGACCCTTTTCATCAACAATCGGGGGAATCACACAGACCCGGCTCATCACCAATGGTGGGAATCACACATACCCAGCTCATCAACAATGGGGGGAATCACACAGAGCCAGCTCATCGTCAATGGGGGGAATCACCCCGACACGGCTCATCAACAATGGGGGGAGTCACACAGACCTGGCTCATCATCAATGGGGGGTTTCACACAGACACGGCTCATCACCAGTGCGGCGGGGGGGGGGGGGGATCACACAGACTCAGCCCATCGCCAATGGGGGAATCACACAGAATCAGCCCATCGCCAATGGGGAGAATCACACAGATCCAGCTCATCAGCAATGGAGGGAATCACACAGACCCAGCTCATCATCAATGGGGGGAATCACACAGACCCGGCTCATCGCCAATGGGGGGAATCACACAGACACAGCTCATCACCAATGAGGGAATCGCACAGACGCAGCCCACCGCCAATGGGGGAATCACACAGAATCAGCCCATCGCCAATGGGGAGAATCACACAGACCCGGCCCATCGCCAATGGGTGGAATCACACAGACCCAGCTCATCGCCAATGGGGGTATCACACCGATCCAGCTCATCGTCAATGGGGGGGAAACACACAGACCCGGCTCATCACCAAAGGGGGGAATCACACAGACCCGGCTCATCACCAAAGGGGGGAAATCACACAGACTCAGCTGATCGGCAATAGGGGCAATCACACAGACCCAGCTCATCACCAATGGGGGGAACCACACAAACCAGGTTCGTCGGCAATGGGGGGAATCACACAGACCCGGCTCATCGGCAATGGGGGGAATCACACAGATCCGGCTCATCGGCAATGGGGGAATCACACAGATCCGGCTCATCGCCAATGGGGGGAATCACACAGACCCGGCTCATTGGCAATGGGGGGAAATCACACAGACCTGGCTCATTGGAAATGGGCTGGCCAGCGATCGAGCTGGCCGAGAAACTGCAGGCTGACAGATCAGGGCCACTGCACCTGCGCAGAGTTCTGGAACTGTCAGACTCCTGCATGAATAGGCCCTGCCCACCGAGCTTTTAATGACATTCACAGTTGTAGCCTCTGCATTGCACAGACTGTGGGAGATTCGAGTCTGACCTTTCAGTGAAAAAAACAACGTGAGTTACACCTGTTTCCCAGTCAATTCTACACTCCGACTTGTTTTGGCAGAAGCGTCCCCTGGGACTTGTATCAGCCAGAGAGTCAACGTCGTTTCTCAAAGGTAGGGGAGTCTAAAACTAGAGGCATAGGATAAGATGCGAGGGGAGAGATACAAAAATATCCAGAGAGGCATTTTTTTTCACACAGAGGGTGATGAGTGTCTGGAACAAGCTGCCAGAGGCAATAGCAGAGGTGGGTACAATTTTGTCTATTAAAAAGCAGTTAGAGAGTTACATAGGTAAGATGGGTATAGCGGGATATGGGCCAAACATGGGCAATTGGGACTAGCTTAGTGGTTAAAAACAGGGTGGCAAGTTGGGCCGAAGGGCCTGTTTCTATGCTGTAAACCTCAATGACTCTCTGACTAACTTTCATAAATATGCGATCTGGAATGTCTCATTACTGAGCAGTCCAGCTACCGCTGTGTACAATCGTGCTATTTAAATATAATTTATCAAAGAACATTTATAACTTAACTCCATGTCTTTACAGCACCTACTCCAGACCCTTACCACAGATGCAATGTTTATAATTCGATGTTTTATTATTTTGAATCATGTAAATGCAAAGGAGCAGAATTTTAACAGAAGACCATTCTTTGTGAAGATTTTGAAAACAATTTGTATTCGACAAAAGTTAATTTCACTCCCAAAGGGACTCATTATGGCCAAAATGTTGCATCTGTTACATCAATAGGTCACTTTGTCACAGGTCAACCAATGAGGGTGGAATTGTTCGATTTATTATTGTAACAAGTATTAGTATACAGTGAAAAGTATTGTTTCTTGCACGCTTCACAGACAAAGCATCTCGTTCATAGAGAAGGAATGGAGAGGATGCAGAATGTAGTGTTACAGTCATAGCTAGGGTGTCGAGACAGATCCAACTTATTATGGGGTAGGTCCATTCAAATGTCTGACAGCAGCAGGGAAGAAGCTGTTCTTGAGTTGGTTGGTATGTGACTGCAGACTTATGTATCTTTTCCCCGACGGAAGAAGGTGGAAGAGAGAATGTCCGGGGTGCGTGGGGGTCCTTAATTATGTTGGCTGCTTTTCCGAGGCAGCGGGAATTGTAGACAGAGTCAATGGATGGGAGGCTGGTTTGGTGATAGACTGGGTTTCGTTCATGACCTTTTCTAGTTTCTTGCGTTCCTGGGCAGAGCAGGAGCCCCATACCAAGCTGTGATACAAACAGAAAGAATGCTTTCTATGGTGCATCTGTAAAAGTTGGTGAGAGTCGTAGCTGACATGAAGGCCCTTGGTCGACTTTCTTAAATATTTTATCAGCATGGGGGGAGAGGTGGCAGGACAGGTTGTTGGTGATCTGGACACATCGAAACCTGTAGTTTTTGACTATTTCCACTTCATTCCCATTGATGTAGACAGGGCATGTGCCTCCAAGACACTTCCTGAAGTCGATGACAATCTCCTTCGTTTTGTTGACATTGAGGGAGAGATTATCGTTGCTGCACCAGTTCACCAGATTCTCCATCTCATTCCTGTATTCTGCCTTGTCACTGTTTGAGATCCCAGCCACTACCATGGTGTGAGCAGCAAACCTGACAAGTAAGTTGGAGGCGAATTTGGCCGCACAGTCATGACTGTATAAGGAGTGTAATAAGGGGCTGACGACACAGCCTTGTGGGGCACCGGTGTTGAGGATGATCGTGGAGGAGGTGCTGTTGCCTATCCTTACTGATTGCGGTCTGTGTGTTAGGAAGTCTCGGATCCAGTTGCAGAGGGAGGAGACGAGCCCCAGGCCATGGGGTTTGGAGATGAAATATTATCAATGTATAAATTAGATCCCTTTACTACACCAGATCGCCATTCATTGATGTTTACGTAAGTTTTACAATTGCAAGGTGGAGAATCAAAGTTGCCGATTAAATTAAATTCTCATGGTTTTGCGAATGTGATCTTAATTTCGGGAGCAAATACTTGAACTATATTTATAGAATTATCAAATCTTAACGTGCAAAAGGAGACCATTCGGTCCATCGTGTCTGCACCGCCCAAAATCCCATCCAGGCCCTATCCCCATCACGCCATGCATTTACCCTAGCTGGTCCAGCTGACAGTAAGGGGCAATTTACTGTGGCCAATCCACCAAAGCCGTACATCTTTGCAGTGTGGGAGGAAGCCGGAGCACCCGGAGGAAACCCACGCAGGCATGGGGAGAAGGTGCAGACTCCACACAGGCAGTGACCTGAGGATATGAATCGAACTCAGGTCCCTGGGGCTGTGAGGCAGTAGTGCTAATCACTGTGTCACCGTGCCACAGATCAAATATTGAACCTTGAAAAACAGGTAAATGTAGAGCATGTGCAGATTTGCGAATCATGGCGACCCCCGCCGCCCTCACCCGCCCCCCGCAGGTCAGCGTTCCTATCCTTTGGTTGCATTGATAGACACAATAATGATGTTCAGTCTATTTTTCGCAGAGATCAGTCTGGTGAAGTAATGTTTCTCACGCAGACGGAACAAATCACCAATGATAAAGTCAAACAGATGTTGGTGGAGAAACGTTAGGTTACTAACAAACAGAATACACAAAAGTGCAATAATTTGCATTGAGATGTCAGATTGACCATCTGAGCAACGCGTCGACAACGTTATCTTTTGTTCCACAGGATATGGCAGGAGAAACAACTCTGATAAATATTTCAATTCAGATCATTCGTTATCCTGCAATGTATATGTTGAATATAGAATCATAGAATCCTGACAGTGCAGAAGGAGGCCATTCGGCCCTTCGAAACTGCTCCGAACACAATCCCCACCCAGGCCCTATCCCCACATATTTACCACATAAATCCCTCTAACCTACGCATCCCGGGATACTGTGACTCAATTTAGCACGGCTAATGTGCCTAACAACATTTATTTCGGGCTGTGGGAGGAAACCGCAGCACCCAGGAAAAAACCCGCACAGACACAGGAGAACATGCAAACTCCAACAGACAGTGACCCAATTCGGGATTCGAACCCAGGTCCCTGGCGTCGTGAGGCAGCAGGGCTAACCAGTGTGCCACCGTGCCGCCCTCATAATCTCATAAACAGACATCTGCTTGAGAAGTGACAGCCCACATTTTATTTTGCGACAGCATCTTACAAATCGCTACGAAAGAAAAGAACACTTCACATCTATAAACATCCACTCCCTCCACCACCGACGCTCAGTAGCAGCAGTGTGTACTATCTACAAGATGCACTGCAGCAATTCACCAAAGATCCTTAGACAGCACCTTTCAAACCAACAACCACTTCTCTCTAGAAGGACAAGGGCAGCAGATATCTGCAAACACCACCAACTGCAATTTCCCCTCCAAGCCACTCACCGTCCTGACTTGGAAACATATCGCTTTTCCTTCACAGTCGCTGGGTTTAATTCCTGGAATTCCCTCCTTAATAGCATTGTGGGTCAACCCACAGCCCGTGGACTGCAGAGATTCAAGAAGGCAGCTCAGCACCACCATTTTTTTATTCATTCGTTGGACATGGTTGTGACTGGCTGGGTCAGCATTTTTTACCCATCCCTAGTCACCCGAGAACTGAGTGTCTCGCTCGGCCATTTCCGAAGGCAATTGAGAGTCAACCACAATTCTAAAGCCCATGTAGTCCAGACCAGGGAAGGTCAGCAGATTTCCTTCCCTAAAGGACATTAGTGCACCAGATGGGTTTTTTCCAACAATCAACAATGGTTTCATCGTTATCAGTAAATTAATATTTCCAGATATCTATTTCATTGAATTCAAATTCCACCATCTGCCATGACGGGATTCGAACCAGGGTTCCCAGAACATTGGCTGAGTTTCTGGATTAATGGTCGAGCGATATTACCACTGGGCAGTCGCCTCCCCTCCAAAATAAGGAATAATATTGCACATGGAAGATGTGTTGATGCCTATCTTAGCTGTTGAATAATTGGGGAACATTTCAAATCCATGTAGCATAATTGATCAATAACTTCAAATTCAGTGTAAACAACATGTTGAAACTGGTCCCTAAAGATGTAAGTCAGACAAAGATTTGTGAGGACCATAATTTCCAGTTCTATTGTATAACGATTGTATTAATATGGATTTTGAATTGGGTGTAATCAATAATGCTCATAAAAATGTTCATCTATCACAGGACGCAATCACTGTGGATACTCTCACCATCACCACCCCTACTATTATGTTAAATATTTAATATATTGAAGATTCATCAACATTGTTAATTTGATTTGATTTATTATTCCCACATGTATTGTGATACAGTGAAAAGTATTTTTTCTTGTGCTCTATAGAGACAAAGCATACCATTCAAAGAGAAGGAAAGGAGAGAGTGTAGAATGTCGTGTTACAGGCATCGCTAGGGTGCAGAGAAAGATCAACTTAATGCGAGGTAGGTCCATTCAAAAGTCTGATGGCAGCAGGGAAGAAGCTGTTCTTGAGTCGGTTGGTACGTGACCTCCGAATTTTGTGTCTTTTTCCTGATGGACGAAGATGGAAGAGTGCATGCCCGGGGTGTGCGGGGTCCTTCATTATTATGGCTGCTTTTCTGATGCATGGGAGATATGGACAGAGTCAATGGATGGGAGACTGGTTTGAATGATGGACTGGGCTTCGTTCGCGACCCTTTGACATTTCTTGCAGTCTTTGCCAGAGCAGGAGCCATACAAAGCTGTGATACAGCCAGAAAGAATGCTTTCTATGGTGCATCTGGAAAAGTTGGTGAGAGTCGTAACAAACATGCCAAATTTCCTTAGCCTGCTGAGAAAGTAGTGGTGTTGGTGGGCTTCCTTAACTATTGGCGAAAAGGGACCAGGACAGGTTGTTGGTGATCTGGACAGCTAGAAACTTGAAGCTCTCAACAATTTCTACTTCACTCCCGTTGATGTAGACAGGGGCATGTCCTCCACTATGCTTCCTGAAATCGATTTGATTTGATTTATTAGTGTCATATGTATTAGTATGCAGAGAATAGTATTGTTTCTTCCACGCTTAACAGTCAAAGCATACCGCATATAGAGATGGAAATGAGAGAATGCAGAATGTAGTTTTACAGTCATAGCGAGGATGTAGAGAAAGATCAATAATTACCTCCTTTGTTGTAGTGACATTAAGGGAGAAATTATTGTCGCCGCATCAGTTCACCAGATTCTCTACCTCTTTCCTGTACTCTGTCTCATCATTGTTTGAGATCCGAACCACTACAGTGGTGTCATCAGCAAACTTGAAAATCGAGTTGGAAGGGAATTTGGCCATAAAGTCAAAAAGTGTATAATGAGTAGAGTAGGTATTGTAGGTACTCCTCATGAGTACATGAGGACAACTAGAGCAGGAGTTATACCAGGCTGTGAGACAATCAGAAAGGATGCTTTCTCTGGTGACAATGATGACAAGCGATGACATCACAAATTGTAGCAGCCATTGAAGAAATAATCATCCAGGATCCTTGGCGCAATGTTGATTAAGCATGAAGAATAAATAATTGATGATAAATGTTCTACTTACAATTCCTCGCCAATGTCTGTTCTCAACTCTGAGCACCACCAGTTATCGATGCAGTGAAGGCAATGGAGGTTATGTGGAAAGATAGACTGTAATCAATGAATAGAGGTGAGAGACAAGAAGGAAAAGAAACATTGAGAAAAATTTTGCCCAGAGCGAGGGGGAAATGATTCAAATTGCAGTTTTTGGAGAGGGATGCTTGGTATTTCAAACAGGGGCAGAGATGAGGGGGGTCGATTCCCGTGTTGTCCATTCTATTATGCCATGATACATCTGCTAAATGGGGAAATGTGGGGTCCCATTCTCCCATCGCGACCGACAGCTTTTCAGGGAGATACGCGTCGTCAGCCTTTTTTCTGGGATTTGCGCAGGCGCCAGGAATGCATGCGCGTCTCCCAGAGCCGGAGAACAGTCAGAGTCCAGATCGTACTTGAAACCTCTGGGAAGACAGGTAAGTCATTTGAATCTTTTTCTAATATAGTTTAAACATGTTTTGCACTAACGGGAACTTGCCGGGCCCAAGAGAATCTTCAACCCCGCCAGGGGTGCTTTATTCCGGCGGGGTTCAGACTAGCTCCCCACGTTCGGGGAACTCGCGGGAAACACCGCTGGAAAGAAGGGGGGGCAATCGTGACCCCCCCCCCCCCCAGGTGTTGGGCGTTGTGAGGGTGGTGTCCGCTGGACATGGGCACCCTGGCAGTGTCAGCCTGTGCCCCCTGGCACTGCTCGATAGGCAAGGTGCCAATGCCCAGGGGGCACCACGGCACTGCCCAACGGGCATCGGGCAGTTCCAAGGGGGGAGCCTACTGTGCGTGGGGCCTCGGGGCGATTGGAGGGGGCGGGGGTCCTGCTGCCACTCTGCAGACAGGATGGGTCTGGCGGAGGGAGGGAGGGCAGCGATTGGGGCAGCCCAGGGGGGGGGGTGGGGATGTGGTCTGCATTCGGGAAGCGTCTGAGGGGGTGGGTCTGGGTGCGTGAGGGGGTTAGGTGGATCACCACTGTTGGGCGAGTGGGCTGGATATCGGGGCACTCCAGGGCAGCGGGGTCAGGGCCGGCCCGGAATTTGCTGTGGAGGCCAAAACTGCACACAGTACTCAAGGTGTGGCCTCTCCAAGGCCCTGTGTAACTGATCTTCAATGCACTTTTTTACCTGATTGTGGGACTCGCGTCAAGACAGCAGAATTTAAGAATGCAAGAAAATGAGGATTAATTATCCTGTCTATGGTGTATAATCAAATGCATCGGGATCGATGAATGGCACTTCATCCATCTGTGCAGGCCCTATCTCTCCAATGACACCTTCACAGTATCACCGAATACTACAGTGCAAAAGAGTCTGCACCGAAGCATGAAGGGCCCTGACCTGCCCACCTAATCCCATTTTCCAGCAGTTGGCTCAAAGCCCTGAATATTATGACGTGCCAAGAACTCATCCTGGTGCTTTTTTTAAAGGATGTGACGCATCCCGCCCCCACCACCTACCCAGAGAGTGCATTCCAGACCATCACCCTCTGAGTAAAAAGTTTTTCCTCAAATCCACACCCCTCACTTTTAACTTGTGTCCCCTCATAACTGACCATTCAACTAAGGGGAACAGCTGATCCCTATCCACCCTGTCCATGTCCCTCATAATCTTGAATACCTCGATCAGGTTGCCCCTCAGTCTTCTCTGCTCCAGAGAAAACAACCCAAGCCTATCCAACCTCTCTTTGTAACTTAAATGTTCCATCCCAGGCAGCATCCTGGTGAATCTCCTCTGCACCCCCTCCAGTGCAATCACATCCTTCTTATAATGTGGTGACCAGAACTGCACACAGTACTCCAGCTGTGGCCTCACCGAAGTTCTATACAACTTTCTGCTTTTGTAATCTATACCCCGATTGATAAAGGCGAGTGTGCCATATGCCTTGTTCGCCATCTTATTAACCTGCCTTTCTGTCTTCAGAGATCTGTGGGCAAACATGCCAAGGTCCTTTTGTTCACATTGTTGAGATAATAAGTGCACATCCCGCGGACACTAAGGGGCAATTTAGCATGGCCAATGCACCAAACCTGCACAACTTTGGACTTTGGGAGGAAACTGAAGCACCCGGAGGAAACCCACGCAAACACGAGGAGACTGTACAAACTTCACACACACAGTTACCCAAGGCCGGAATCGAACCCAGATCCCTGGAGCTGTGAGGCAGCAGTGCTAACCACTGGGGCACCATGCCACCCAAATGTTTCTATGCACCAGACCCCTGCCAACTTATACAGTCTCTTACGTCGGCCAATTGATAGCCAAGATTGAATTTGAAGAAATACTGTTTGTAATGCGGGTGGTCACCTGCAGTGTTAAATATTTGGGAATCTTTCAAGAACTTGCAGAATATTTGGTGGATAAGTGGGAAAGTAGCAATTTGCAAATCGCAATTAATTTACTTCCTACAGTTTCCAAGACAGTCGAAAATTCATAAATTACTTTAAGCTCCCGTTACATTGTGTAATTGATACAATATTGTGGATTTTCAATTGTATATCTGCAGCAAATTAAAACACAAATCTCCTTGTTTCACATTAGGTAGATACTATGGAGGCTTTCGGAATCCCTATCCTAACGGTAATGGGATTTTTATTTATTTAATTGACTTCTTCACAGAGAGGCGCGGACCTGGGTTTCATTCCAGCCTCGGGTCAGTGTCTATGTGGAGCCTGCACATTCTCCCCGTGTCTGCGTGGGTTTCCTCCGGGTGCTCCGGTTTCCTCCAACAGTCTGAAAGATGTGCTGGTTGGGGCATTAAATCGGACAGGCGCCAGAGTGTGGCGACTCGGGGAATTTCACAGTAAATCCATTGCAGTGTTAATGTGAGCCTTTACTTGCGACTGTCAAATTAACTTTAACTTTCACCCAACGGAAGGATGCAATTACAATATTGTACATTATTACCTTTGCCAATAATGCTCCATCTATCAGCAAGATTAAAAATTATTTAATCCATTTCACCTGAACGTTCTTCCCTCGTTACTAGGAAACGGAACTACATAAATCCGGTCGATTCAAGGATACTGCTATCAGCTGAAAAGATTCACTGCTAAGGGGCGTCAAGTTTATTGGCAACGCCCAGTCTCATTATGAGCATGTGAAACTGTACCAACCTTGTTAACCATGAGCGAAATCACTCCCGTACCTTCCAAAATCTTGATTAACTTGCAACTGCCTGACGCAAGTTGATAAGAAGAACTGCTCTCTCGATAATCCTTTGCCTCAAAGTTATTTAGTCAATATATTACTATCTATTTCCCATCATGCTGAGCAGTTAGATCATCCATTGGCCAAGGTTTGCGAAAAACAATGAGAATACAGTTTAATTTCAGAATGCTTGGTTAATTGTGGTTACAGTAAACTGTCTGACAACACCAGGTTAAACTCCAACAGGTTTATTTGGTAGCAAATACCATAAGCTGCTCCTTCGTCAGATGGAGTGGAAATGTGCTCTCAAACAGTGCACAGAGACCCACATCAAGTTACAGAATACTGATTAGAATGCGAATCCCTAAAGCCAGCCAGGTCTTAAAGGTACAGACAATGTGGATGGACGGAGCATTAAACACAGGTTAAAGAGATCTGTATTGTCTCCAGACAGATCAGCGAGTGAGATTCTGCAAGCCCAGGAGGCAAGCTGTGGGGGTGACTGATAACGTGACATAAATCCAACATCCCGGCTTAGGCCGCCCTCATGTGTGTGGAACTTTGCTATCAGTTTCTGCTCAGCGACTCTGCGCTGTCGTGTGTCGTGAAGGCCGCCTTGGAGAACGCTTACCTGCAGGTCCAAGGCTGAATGCCCGTGACTGCTGAAGTGCTCCCCCACAGGAAGAGAACAGTCTTGCCTGGTGATTGTCGAGCGGTGTTCATTCATCCGTTGTCGTAGCGTCTGCATGTTTTCCCAAATGTACTATGCCTCGGGACATCCTTTCCTGCAGCGTATCAGGTAGACAATGTTGGCCGAGTTGCAAGAGTAGGTACCGTGTACCTGGTAGATGGTGTTCTCACGTGAGGTAATGGCATCCGTGTCGATGATCCGGCACGTCTTGCAGATGTTGCTGTGGCAGGGTTGTGTGGTGTCGTGGTCACTGTTCTCCTGAAGGCCGGGTGGTATGCTGCGGACAATGGTCTGTTTGAGGTTGCGTGATTGTTTGAAGGCTAGAAGTGGGGGTGTGGGGATGGCCTTGGCGAGATGTTCGTCTTCATCAATGACATGTTGAAGGCTCCGGAGGAAATGCAGTCGCTTCTCCGCTCCGGGGAAGTACTGGACGACGAAGGGTACTCTGTCCACCGTGTCCCGTTATTGTCTTCAGAGGAGGTCGGTGCGGTTTTTCGCTGTGGCGCGTCGGACGTGCCGGATCATCGACACGGGTGCCATCATCTCACGTGAGAACACCATCTACCAGGAACACGGTACCCACTCTTGCAACTCGGCCAACATTGTCTACCTGATACGCTGCATGAAAGGATGTCCCGAGGCATGGTACATTGGGGAAACGATGCAGACGCTACGACAACGGATGAATGAACACCGCTCGACAATCACCAGGCAAGACTGTTCTTTTCCTGTAGGGGAGCACTTCAGCAGTCGTGGGCATTCAGCCTTGGACCTTCAGGTAAGCGTTCTCCTTGGCGGCCTTCACGACACACGACAGCGCAGAGTCGCTGAGCAGAAACTGATAGCCAAGTTCCGCACACATGAGGACGGCCTAAACCAGGATGTTGGATCTACGTCACGTTATCAGTAACCCCCACAGCTTGCCTCCTGGGCTTGTAGAATCTCACGAGCTGTTCTGTCTGGAGACAATACACATCTCTTTAACCGGTGTTTAATGCTCCCTCCACCCACATTGTATGTACCTTTAAGACCTGGCTTGCTTTAGGGATTCGCATTCTAATCAGTATTCTGTAACTTGATGTTGTGTCTCTGTGCACTGTTTGAGAGCACATTTCCACTCCATCTGATGAAGGAGCAGGTCTCCGAAAGCTTATGCTATTTGCTACCAAATAAACCTGTTGGACTTTAACCTGGTGTTGTGAGACTTCTTACTGTGTTCCCGCCAGTCCAGCGCCGGCATTTCCACATCATAATTGTGGTTGTACAGACAACACCTTTGCATATTGTATTAGACACATGGACAATCCTTATTCTATCAGCATCTTCTAATCTTTACCCGAACCTAATCTACTTATCACAGTAAATTTAAAATGAGGGGCTTTATACTATACGTTTTCTATTACCCTCCATCAGTCATTGTCTCTGCGGAGTTTGCATGTCCTCCCCCGTGTCTGCGTGGGTTTCCTCTGGGTGCTCCAGTTTCCTCCTAAAGTCTGCAAGACGTGCTGGTTCGGTGGATTGTCCATGCTAACGTGCTCCTTAGTGTCAGGGGGACTAGCAGGGTAAGTACGTGGGGTTATGAGGCTAGGACCTGGATGGGATTGTCGGCGCAGACTCGATGTGCGTAATGGTCTCCTCTGCACTGTAGGATTTCTATGATTCTATGATTTATGACGGGGACAGGAAAAGTTGGTGAAGCTGAGAAAAACCAACGGAATCTTCGGCTTAATAGAAATCAGCGTCACAGATGATGTGATCTTCCTCATATAGTTCTTCATATTAGTCATGTCCATCCAGAGTATTGTGTTGAATATTGGATGCCGTCGGTTCTCCAGGAGCTTGGAGACGATGCCAAACAGATATATCACAGCGAATTAATGGGGCTGAAAGAGGTTAGAGGGAAAAAGAGCCAAAGATACACAATAAACCGTATATTGTTTGGCTTAGATCAGGGAGTACTTACTGAAGCCATAGGGATAAATGAATTAGGAGCAGAAGTCGGCACATTCAGCCCTTCGAGCCTGCTCCGCCATTCAATCAGATCATGGCTGATCTCTCCCTGGTCTCAAATCCACCTCCCCACCTGTTATCCCTTTTTTATTAGAAATACCTCTGTCGCCTTCTTGAAACAATCTGACAAGTAGAACTGCTCTGTCGATAATCCTTTGCCTCAAAGTTATTTAGTCTATATATTACTGGCTATTTCCCATCATGCTGAGCAGTTAAATCATCGACTGGCCAAGGTTTGCGAAAAACATTGAGAATACAGTTTAATTTCAGAATGCTTGGTTAATTATAGTTATACAGACACACCTTTGCATATTGTATTAAACACATGTCAATCCTTATTCTATCAGCATCTTGTAATCTTTACCCTAACCTAATCTACTTATTACAGTAAATTTAAAATGAGGGGCTTTATACTGTACGTTTTCTATTACCCTCCATCAGTCACTATCTCTGTGGAGTTTGCACGTTCTCCCCCGTGTCTGCGTGGGTTTCCTCCGAGTGCTCCAGTTTCCTCCTACAGTCTGCAAGACGTGCTGGTTCGGTGGATTGTCCATGCTAACGTGCTCCTTAGTGTCAGGGGGACTAGCAGGGTAAGTACGTGGGGTTATGAGGCTAGGACCTGAATGGGATTGTCGGCGCAGACTCAATGTGCGGAATGGTCTCCTCTGCACTGTAGGGTTTCTATGATTCTATGATTTATGACCGGGACAGGAAAAGTTGGTGAAGCTGAGAAAAATCAACAGGACCTTCGGCTTAATAGAAATCAGCATCACAGATGATGTGATCTTCCTCATATAGTTCTTCATATTAGTCAAGTCCATCCAGAGTATTGTGTTGAATATTGGATGCCGTCGGTTCTCCAGGAGCTTGGAGACGATGCCAAACAGAAATATCACAGCGAATTAATGGGGCTGAAAGAGGTTAGAGGGAAAAAGAGCCAAAGATACACAATAAACCGTATATTATTTGGCTTAGATCAGAGAGTACTTACTGAAGACATAGGGATAAATGAATTAGGAGCAAAAGTCGGCACATTCAGCCCTTCGAGCCTGCTCCGCCATTCAATCAGATCATGGCTGATCTCTCCCTGGTCTCAAATCCACCTGTCCACCTGTTCTCCATATCCCCTTATCCCTTTTTTTATTAGAAATACCTCTATCGCCTTCTTGAAACCATTCAATGATTCAGACTCCACCGCGCTATGGGGCAGCGAGTTCCACAAATTCATCACCCTCTGCGAGAAGTAGTACATCCTCATCTCATTTTTAAATCTACCGCCTCTAAACCGACCCCTGTGACCTCTTGTTCGAGATAGCCCCATAAGAGGAAACATTTGGTCTACGTTTATTTTATCAATCCCTTTTAATCTTTTATCTACCTCGATCAGATCCCCTCCCATCCTTCTGAACTCCAGTGAGTACAAGCCCAAACTGTTTAATCTCTCCTCATGCGTCAACCTTTTCATCCCAGGAATCAATCTGGTGAACCTCCTCTGAACTGCCTCCAATGCCACCACATCCGTCCTCAAATAAGGAGACTAAAACGGGACACAATACTCCAGATGTGGTCTCACCAATACCTTAATCAATTACAACACTTCTCTACTTTTATACTTCAGTCCCTTTGCAATAAATGCCAACATCCCATTTGCCTTTTTTATTACAGGCCGCACTTTCATACCGATTTTCTGCGATTCATGAAATATAATCATCACAGAATCATAGAATCCGACAGAGCAGAAGGAGGCCATTCAGCCCGTTAACTCTGCACCGAGCACAATCCCACCCAAGTTCTATTCCCATAACCCCACATAGTTCTCCTGCTCATCCCCCGACACGAGGGAAATTTAGCATGGCAAATCAACCTCGCCCGCACATCTTTGGACTAGTTTATAAGAGTTAACATAGATTAAAGTTTTAAAGTTTAAGATTTATTTATTAGTGCCACAGGTGGGCTCACAGTTACATTGGCAAAAATTGCTGACAACATAAAAATAGATGGGAAAGCAGTCGGTGATGAGGAGATAAAACGTTTAAAAATGGATATTGACAGTGCAGGGGAATGGGCCAAAATCTGGCAGATGGAGTTTAATGTGGATAAATGTGAGGTTATCCATTCTGGGCGGAAAAATAAGAGGGCAAATTATTATTTAAATGGGAAACAGATTCAAAAAGCATCTGTGCAGCGGGATCTGGGTGCCCTTGTGCATGAGTCTCAGCAAGTGGGAATGTAGGTGCAGAATTTTATAAGGAAGGCAAATGGAATCTTGGCATTTATTGCAAAGGGTCTGGAGTATAATAGTGGAGAGGTGTTGTTAGAATTGTATCAGACATTGGTGATACCACACTTGGGAGTATTGTGTTCAGTTTTGGTCACCTTCTTTGAGGAAGGATGTGGCGGTACTGGAGGCGGTTCAGAAGTGGTTCACTGGATTGATTCCAGGATTGAAGGGACTGCCATATGAGGAGCAGTTGAGTTGCTTCGGCTGGTACTCGCTGGAGTACAGAAGAATGAGGGGGGATTTGATTGAGGTATACAAAATATACAACAGGGTGGATGAAGTAAAAGTTAACCAAATGTACCCCCTTCCAGAACAGTCGAGGACAAAAGGTCATAGTTGTAGAGTAAAAAGGGGGAGGTTCAAGACAGAGATAAGGAGCAGCTACTTCTCACAGGGGGTTGAGAATCTATGGAACTCACTGCCCCAGAGTGCAGTGGATGCAGAATCAACCAATTCAAGAAAGAGATAGATAAATATTTGATCAATCGTGGGATAAAGTGCTTTGGGGAAAAGACAGGGAAGAGGAATTCGGGTGAGATGGAGATCAGCCATGATCATATCGCGTGGCGGAGCAGGCTCGAAGGGCTGAATTACCGTCTCTCACTCCTACTTGCTATGTTGACTGTTCCTATTAAGATTATGCACTCCAACTTTATTGACAATTATGAACCATAACTGTTCCAAAAGGAAGTTATTTTCAGAATGAATTCGAAGTCAGCTGATCTTTTGGGAAATGTGCAAATAAGGAGAAGCCATAGCTAGTGCGTGTGCAGAATTTCAGAAAATGTGCACTTAACATTCTCACTGTAGATTGGAACCAATGTAGGGTATGGAATCAATGGAGGTCTGATTTACCAATTGGAACCAAAGTTGATGAATTGATATTGTTTTGTTGGAGAATGCTTGGCCATGAAGTGTGAACGTGGTACATGTTGGTAATTATCCCAAGTTTCCCCCGGCCGTCTCCGGATTTAGATTGTCAGGCTATCACGTGTGAAGTTGAGGTTAAAATGTCACATATAGATTTACTTGTTTGATAACCACGCTTAATTTTCAAAACTGAATGTTGAATCAGAAAATGCCAACAGTGCAAAAGGAGGCCATTTGGCCCATCAAACCTGCACGGACACCCAGACCCCATCTCCATATCCCCACATATTTATCCCGCAAGTGCCCCAAACATTAAGTAGCAATTTAGCACGGCCAATCCCCCTAATCTGGCGGCACGGTGGCACAGTGGTTAGCGCTGCTGCCTCACAGTGGCAGGGATCTGACACCGATTCCCGGCTCAGGTCACTCACTGTCTGTGTGGAATTTGCACATTCTTTCCGTGCCTGCGTGGGTCTCTTCTGGGTGCTCCGGTTTCCTCCCATAGTCCAAAGGTGCGTTTTAGGTGGGTTAGCCATCCAAATTGTCACTAGGTGTCAGGGGGACTAGCCAGGGTAAATGTGTGGGCCTACAGGCATTGGAGTTGGCTGGGATTGTGGTCGGTGCAGACCTGATGGGCTGAATGGCCTCCATCTGCACTTTCGGAATTCTACGATTCTATGCGCCTGCATATCTTTGGAGTGTGGGAGGAGACTGGAGCACCCGAAGTAAACCCACGCAGATGCGGGGAGAATGTGCAGTTAGCCGAGGCCAGAATCGAACCCAGGCACCCGGCGCTGTGAGGCAGCAGTGCAAAACACTGCGCCACCCTGATGCCCCGTTTGCAAAGTTGTGATTAATGAAGTGCTAAATGAATGCACACATTTCGAAAAATGTTTTTTGAATTAACCATTCTGCCCTTGCTCTGTTGACAGGTGCATTGTGCCACCATGATACCGATCGTCACTGCAGTGAAACAAGCTACTGTAGAACATGTGTACCCTACCCATACCATTATAACTAAAAACGCCACCTTCCATTAATTGGGCCATTTACCATTTGGTGCAGACAGAGAATATATGTATTTAGTTAAACAAAAGAAAAGTTGCGTAGTTGAAGCCAGCAGGGAGATACTGGCAGGAAAAATGGGTTGTGTTTAATTGTGCAAGATATTACGGGAAAAAGTTGAAAGAATGTTAAAGCATTGGCAGACTAAATACTCAGGGGCGGCACGGTGGCACTGCCGTTTGGCACTGCTGCCTCACAGCGCCAGGAATCTTGTCTTGGGTCACTGTCTGAGCGGAGTCTGCACGCTGTCCAGTGTCTGCGTGGGCTTCCTTCGGGTGTTCTGGTTTCCTCCCACAGTCCGAAAGGTGAATTGGCCACGCTAATTTCTCCTTCAGTGTACCAGAACAGGCGCCGGAGTGTGGCGACTAGGGGATGTTCACAGTAACTTCATTGCAGTGTTCATGTAAGCCTACTTGTGGCACTAATAATTAAGTTGAGGTGGAACCACAAAACCAAGTTTACTCATTCATTTCCTGATTTTCATGTGATTCCTTCTTCCTAATCTGAAATTTGCCGAAGTAATTGTTGTTTCTGCTCGCAACCTGCTTCAATAATTTATCCAACGCCAATTGGCAACCGGTGACAAGTGGTGTCCCGCAGGGTTCAGTGTTGGGGCCACAGCTGTTCTCTTTATATATTAACGATCTAGATGACGGGACTGGGAGCATTCTGGCCAAGTTTGCCGATGATACAAAGATAGGTGGAGGGGCAGGTAGTATTGAAGAGGTGGGGAGGCTGCAGAAAGATTTAGACAGTTTAGGAGAGTGGTCCAAGAAGTGGCTGATGAAATTCAACGTGGGCAAGTGCGAGGTCGTACACTTTGGAAAAAAGAATAGAGGCATGGACTATTTTCTAAACGGTGACAAAATTCATAATGCTAAAGTGCAAAGGGACTTGGGAGTCCTAGTCCAGGATTCTCTAAAGGTAAACTTGCAGGTTGAGTCCGTAATTAAGAAAGCAAATGTAATGTTGTCATTTATCTCAAGAGGCTTGGAATACAAAAGCAGGGATGTACTTCTGAGGCTTTATAAAGCACTGGTTAGGCCCCATTTGGAGTACTGTGAGCAATTTTGGGCCCCACACCTCAGGAAGGACATACTGGCACTGGAGCGGGTCCAGCGGAGATTCACACGGATGATCCCAGGAATGGTAGGCCTGACATACGATGAACGTCTGAGGATCGTGGGATTATATTCATTGGAGTTTAGGAGGTTGATGGGAGATCTGATAGAAACTTACAAGATAATGAACGGCTTAGATAGGATGGACGTAGGGAAGTTGTTTCCATTAACAGGGGAGACTAGGACGCGGGGGCACAGCCTTAGAATAAAAGGGAGTCACTTTAGAACAGAGATGAGGAGAAATTTCTTCAGCCAGAGAGTGGTGGGTCTGTGGAATTCATTGCCACAGAGGGCTGTGGAGGCCGAGACGTTGAGCGTCTTCAAGACAGAAATTGATAAATTCTTGATTTCTCGAGGAATTAAGGGCTATGGGGAGAGAGCGGGTAAATGGAGTTGAAATCAACCATGATTGAATGGTGGAGTGGACTCGATGGGCCGAATGGCCTTACTTCCGCTCCTATGTCTTATGGTCTTATGGTCTTAATTCAGTCGTTTCTTCCAATGGAATTCCCGCACTGTTGAATCAGTCACCTCCTGGAGAATGGATGATCATGTCTCACCACCAGTGGTCATTGTGAACTAAGTTGTGTTGGGCACAAGAACCGCATATGGCATCACCCCGACTGAGAAATAAAATCACGTCTGCCCGACATTTAGTGTCCTCGTGTAATCTGCCAGTAAAGAAATGTTCATCAAAAGAGGAAAACTTTCCTCTCAGAATCCTGAATGAATTCAAAGACTCGACTCTGGAATTTGCCAATCATTTTCAGGAGCATAATTGCATGTTTATTTGTGTTAAAGTCATGATATGCCAGCATGTTATACTTAGGGAGGCTGCAAAGAAACATCATGAGAATGTTTTTTGTAGTATTTGGGCATTCCATAAGTAATTTCAAGACGACATTCTACAGCCTGGTTTTAGCTGATGCCAATTTGCTCTCCTCTGAAAGGTGCTGGCTCTCAAGATTGCCATGTGTATGATCTAAATAACTTCCCAGCTGTTGAGGAATCATGAGTATTGTCTTGTATTGTTGATGTATTTAGTCGATGGATAGAGGCTTTTCCAACGACAAATAATAAAGCCTCGACAGGAGTGAAGTTGTTATTGACAGAAATAATACCGAGATTCGGGATACCCCAACACGTTAGCTCAGACAATGGCCCCCATTTCGTAGTGAAAATTAATAAGGAATTATGCGATGCCTTACACATTCAGCAACAGTTCCACTGTGCTTACCACACCCAGGCAGCAGGGATAGTGGAAAGAGCCAATGGGACCCTTAAAGCTAAATTCGCCAAGCTAACATCTGAAACCGATCTAAACTGGTTGAAAATCTTACCCTTACCACATGAGGATAACACCCCACTCTACCACTGGACAATCGACTGGAGAGATAGTTTCCAGTAAACCAAGCAGAACGCCTTGAGATGCGAATACAAGTCCGCCCACCCAGATAGACGAACACATTATGGCTGATGAAATGCAGAAGTACTTCCGACAGCTAACATAGTCTTTAAAGTTTCTTTATTCGCAGGTGCAGTGTGCCGTTCGATCAACTCCATGGACACTGGATCAAGACTCCGACCCACAGGACAACTTCCCGGGACTGCAGATAGCCGACTTCGTCCTGATCCGGAATTGGGATCGACCCAAACTTGGTCCTCGCTGGAAAGGCCCATTCCAAGTTCTCCTCCAGACTCCAACTGCAATCAAGGTCAAAGGACATTCTCGCTGGATCTATATCCACGACGTCAAGCCTTGGAAGCCGATACTACTGACAAACCATGAGGCTTATTCTCATCATCTTCATCCTTCCGGCTATTTTGCTGGCACCAGGACAGTCAGATCAACGGGAAGCAAGCCGGGAAAATGTACTATTGATGACTATCTCACGTGAATACCTTTTTGTCTTTGTCTTATGAGTGTGCTTTAACATATAATGCAAGTGCGTGCTGGGTCTGCACAAACATACCACCACAGTCTACAAGTGGGATCCCCATGGACGCTATTCCTTTCAATACCCTGGAAATGATAGAGTAGATTTTGTATCAAAACGAGTCATGACCGAAGCTCAACGGTATTGAATGATAGTCTTCCCATCCGATGGGACCGCAATAGCGGCTCGAGAACTAATTAATATGGCAGGACTCTTGAGAAAATAGCAAATGAAACTGATGATGCTTTGGAGGAAGTCAGCACTGCCATTGCAGAAGTGTCAGCTGAGGTCGTGGCTATACGAACGGTAGCCCTTCAAATTCGGATGGCTTTGGATAATTAGTTGGGTGAAACTGGAGGCACCTGCGCTCGAGTAGGCTCCGAATGCTGCACGCGTATTCCTGATGCCTCCGATAACGTTACCAACCTAGTTGAACATATCAGACAGGCAGGAGAAAACCTTCAGGAGGAAGGGAAGCTCTATCATGATTATCATCCGCTCAAGTGGTGGTCCTTTAGCAGTCTCTTTGGGGACTGGGGATGAATGATACTGCATGCGGGCATCGTTATTTTGGTGGTTTGCTTACTGTTAATCTTGCTGAAATGCGTGTGTCAATGTATAACTCACACCAGATTCCAAGCCCCCCTATAAATGAGTTATCATGAAATGATAAAAGGAGGGAATGAGATATTGAAGGGGTTAATATCGGAGGCAGACCCTGGGGGTCTCTCAAAAAATTGCAGACTTAAAGCAGGCTTTGCAACATGGGATGAAGCAAGCATGCTTATTTTCTGCTCAAAAATTGAGGTTAATCCCTCACTTCTTGCAAAACGATGTAGATCTGACCTCAACTTGCTGAATGCGGTCAACTACCCGATCTCTGCGAGCGGTTGAGTTATGAATCCTTTCTGTGTAACATAAGGAACAAGCAGACCACAGGTCCAGATGGCCAAACCTGGTCTATTTCGATAAGGAGGAACTAAAATGATTAATTATGAACCCGTGGTAACTTGTTTTGAAAGAAAAGTGATGGGAAGTTAATTATTGCTGACCACTGAGAAAGGACCTAATTGGTCATCTTAAAGCAGCGTTATTCGATCCAAATTAGGCATTCATGTACCGTGTCAAAAGAGTAGAAAAAGGGTGCCATCTCTAACTGAGCGCGCACTCTTGCTAGACTGCGTTCTAACGACTGTCCGCCTGCTTACCAGTAAGTGTATAAATTGCCTTTGCTTTGAACTACAGTTGGTGTCTGCGTTTTGCTTCAAGAATGTAACATGTCTCCTCGAAATGAACTGAATAATGGGAGAGGGGGGAATGCTGATGGGAGAGGGGGGAATGCTGATGGGAGAGGGGGGAATGCTGATGGGAGAGGGAGGAATGCTGACGGGAGAGTGGGGAATGCTGATGGAAGAGGGGGGAATGCTGACGGGAGAGTGGGGAATGCTGATGGAAGAGGGGGGAATGCTGATGGGAGAGAGGGGAATGCTGATGGGGGAGGGGGGAATGCTGATTGGGGAGGGGGGAATGCTGATGGGAGAGGGGGGAAATGCCGATGGGAGAGGGGGGAATGCTGATGGGAGAGGGGGGAATGCTGATGGGAGAGGCGGGAATGCTGATCGGAAGGAGAGGGAAATGCTGATGGGAAGGAGAGGGGGCTATCGATGGGAGGGGGAGGTGAATGCTGAGGGGGCTGTGCTCAGGTTAGCGGCGAGGGTGTTGAGATGAGTGTGGGGGTGTTGAGGTGACAGTGGGAGAGATGAGAGTGGAACTGTTGAGGTGAGCGGGGAGTTTGTTGATGTGAGGAGGGGAGTGTGTTGGAGTGATGGGGGAGTGTGGAGGTGAGAGGGGGCGCGTGTGGATGTGAGAGGAGGAGTTTTGGGGTGAGAGGGGAATGTCCCGGTGAGTGGCGAATGTTGATGGGGATGAGCTCTGGTTAGCGGCGAGTGTGTTGAGATGAGTGACAGTGGGGGAGTTTAGAGTGGGAGTGTTGAGCTGAGGGGTGAGTGCTGAGTTGAGGGCAATGTTTAGGTGAGAGGTGAAGATTCGACATTGGAGTTGTCCAGTGCACGTGAGAGTGGATGAGGTTTACGGTGAGAGGTGTTCTTGTTGAGAACAGAGTTGGTGAATGTTGAGGTGATACGTGGTGAGTGTTGATGTGAGGGGTGGGTATTGAGGGTAGACGGAGTGGATGAAGGTGAGAGGGAAATTTTGAGGTGTGAGTGGGAAGGGTTTTGGTAAGATGGTGTGTGTTATGGAGAGTGGCAGAGCGTTGAGGAAAAAGTGGGTGGGCGGATATATGACAAAATGTTTTTATGTGAGTTGGGGACAGCTTTGTTCAGATTGTTAATGTTGAGATGACAGGCGGAACTTTGAGTTCAGGCGGGATTGTTGAGGTGACAGTCAGAGAATGTGAAGGTGGGAGGTGGAGCGAGTTCAGGTGAGAGGGGAAGCGCTGAGGTTGGAGGGGGAGAGTGCTGAGCAGAAAGTAGGAGTGCTGACTTGAATGTAGATTGTTCTAGGGTGTTGGAACGGGGGTTGTTGAGGCCAGGGAGTATGTTGAGGTTGGCGGGAGAATGTTGATGTGAGAGGGGGAGCATTATGAGGAGGAGGATATCTTGAGTGGAGTGGGAATGATGAGGTGAGGGTGGAAAATGTTGAGGAGTGGGTCAGTGTTGAGATGTGAGGGGACAGTTGGGATGAGAGGCGAGATTGTTGAGGTGTGAAGGAGGAGAGTGGATCAGAGACAGACAGTGTTGAGGTGATTATGGGAGTGTTGAGGCGAGATGGAGATTTCTGAGATTCGAGGGGGAGTGTGGATTTGAGAGTGAGACCGTTGACCAGACGGAGGAACGTTAAGATGAGAGGAAATTGTTGATGTGAGAGAGAGAGAGTTTGTCGAGGTGAAAGGGGCGTGTGGAAGTGAGAGGGAGAGGGATGAGATGAGGAGGGTTGTTGAGGTGAGATGAGGAAAGATGAGGTCAGATGGCGGGAGCTGAAGTGAGGCAGAGTGCTGAGATGAGAAAAGAGTTCTGACATGAGAAGGGAGAATGTTGTGGTGAGACAGGGTGTGATTTGGCCTCCGCGCTCACACCAAAATCAGATAATCCCGCCAGAAGTAATGGGATCTTTACATGGTCTGTGTCAGTCCACCCCGACACCCATGCGGTGTGGGACAGGAGATTTAGCTCTTGGGGATCTTGAGGTGAGAGTGTGATGCTGGGTGGGGAGTGTCGAGATGAGATGGGTAGTGTTGTGATACATGGGGTAATGTAGTGGTGAGCAGGGAGGATTGATGTGAGGAGGGGATATGTTAAGGTGGGAGGGGGTGGATTATGTTGATTGGGGGAGTGTTGAGCTAAGAGGGTATGTTTTGGTGAGAGGGGTGATGTTGACCTCAGTGGGGAGAACATCGATGTGAAAATTGAGTGTTAAGGTGAGAATTGGTCTGTTGCGATGAGAGGGGATGTGTTGAGGTGCGAGGATGTGTGTTGAGGATTGGGAAGTTTGTTGCAGTGGTGGAGAATGCTGCGTTGAGGGGAAGTGTTTTTGAGGGGTGAGAATGTTGAGGTCAGCAGGGGAGATTTGACATGAGAGTGACATATTTTCATTGAGGCACAGCAGTGTTAAGATAAGGGGGCATGGCGAGCTGAGAGGAGGAATGTTCATGTGAGAGGGCTGTGTTGATGTGTGAGGGGAATATTAAGGAGAGCGGGAATTGTTTTGATAGGAGTGGTCGCTGAGATCAGAAGGGGTGGGTTTTGTTATAAGGGAGGTGTGGATCACAGGCGGTGAATTTGGGTGTGAGGGGGATACTTTCGATGTGAGACGGATAGTGTTGAGGTCAGACAGAGAATGTTGAGTAGAAAGGGTGTCATGTCTGTGTGATAGGGGTTGCGTAGAGAGGAGAAGGGGAGTCTTGAGGTGTGCTGGAGTCTGTTGAGATGAGGGTCTGTGTTGAAGTGACAGGATAGTGTTGATGTGACAGGGAGAGTGTTGTGGTAATGGGGAGTGCTGAGTTGAGAGCATGAGTGTTAATGTTGTCATGTGATTTAAAAAAAAAATCATGCAGCTTAAATGGAGGCGGAGCTAAGCTGATTTTTTTTCCCTTTGGTCTTATAGTTTTGTTTTGGGAAGCAGTTTAGCAGCAAGCTAAGAAGCAGTCTCTCTCACTCCCTCTCCCTGTTCATCTCCATTTTAAAAGCTGTGTTTTGCCAAATAGATTGGACTACAACCTCTTCTCAGTTTCTTCTCAAGGGATTTTGAGCATTCAACCCAGGTGGCTGGATACCTGTAATAGGTAGGCACGAAACTATACTGTATTGGGGTGATTTGGAGGGTTTTGTGGATTAGATGTTGGCTTTGGTTGGAACACACTGGAGATATTTTCTTCAGAGTTATACATTATCGTGGTTGTTGTGTTTCTTGTTTGTAATTGTTAAATGTTCTTGCTAATTGTCCTACAAGACATGTCAACAATATTCTTAATTGAACTTTGTTTTGAATAAAAGCACTTTGTGCGTCAGTTCACTCACCTGAAGTGAAATGTGAGGTCATCCATTATGGTAGGAATAACAGCAAAGTGGACTATCATTTAAATGGTTAAAAATTGCAGCATGCTGCTGTGCAGAGGGACTTGGGTGTCCTTGTGCAGGATTCTCAAGGATTTGACTTGCAGGTGCAGCAGGTAATTAAGAAGGCAAATGGAATTTTGTCATTCGTTGCTGGAGGGACGGAGTTTAAAAACAGCGATGTTATGTTGCAGCTGTTTCAGGGGCTGGTGAGGCCACACCTGGAGTACTGTGTACAGTTTTGGTCTCTTTACTTGAGAAAGGATATAGTGGAACTGGAGGCGTTGCAGAGGAGATTCACTGGGTTGATTCCGGAGTTGAGAGGGTTGGCTTATGAGGAGAGACTGACTAGACTGGGGCTATACGTATTGTGATTCAGAAGAATATGGGGAGATCTAATAGAAACATAAAATTATGAAGGGAATAGATAAGATAGAAGCAGGGAAGTTGTTTCCACTGGCGGGTGCAACTAGAACTAGGGGGCATAGCCTCAAAATAAGGGGAAGCAGATTTAGGACTGAGTTGAGGAGGAACTTCTTGAGGAGGGTTGTGAATCTGTGGAATTCCCTGCCCAGTGAAGCAGTTGAGGCGACCCCATTGAATGTTTTTAAGGCAAGGATCGATAATATTTTGAACAGTAAACGAATTAAGGGTTATGGTGAGCGGGTGGGTAAGTGGAGCTGAGTCCACAAAAAGATCAGCCATGACCTTATTGAATGGCGGAGGAGGCTCGAGGGGCAAGATGGCCTACTCCTGTTCCTAGTTCTCATGTTCGTTTGAAACCTCTCATGCTCCTTCTAGCCAAATTCATGGTAAAGCGTGACAGGTCACTCGAGTTTCATGGAATATCTGGAAGTATCCAACCTGGCTGATAACAATTAGAGGCTCCGGGATTGAAATTTGTATTTCTTGATTGATTTGGGATTCGTGAACTCAAAGACAGTGAGTGGTGCGCAGATTTGTGTTTTCTTTTCAGGTGTTGTATTCAAGTTTAATTAGGGCGTGTGGTTTGGACAAATGGCTCTTTCAGAGGCTCAGAAGTTTCTGCGGTGGAGGAAGTCACGTAAGTTACCTTCCAGAAAGTGCCGAAGCAAAGGTTTTGGAATTGGCAAATACATTGCAGTTGACATTGCCTGACAGAATGCGGAAAGGAGAGATAATTGTGGCGATAGCACAGCATTTGGAATTGTCAGAAGCACAGTCAGAAACGTTGGAAATGGCGAGAATTCAGTTACAAATGAATCTGACTGAATATGAAAAATAAGTAAAACTCTGAATTGCAGGGAAAAGAAAAGGAAAGGGAGGAACAGCAAGCAAAAGAATTAAAACGATCTGAATTGCAGGCAAAAGGAAAGAAGGAGGCAAGGGAAAGGGAGAAGGAAAAATAGACAGACTTTGATCATCGGAAACTGGCCTTCAAAAGTAAACGTCGGGTACGATTGGTGGAGTAAAGGGTAAAGTACAGTCTGAGGGTAGGGATGTGGATAGTGAGAGAATGAGGGGCAGAAAATAAATCAGGAGATCAAAAAAGCATGTGAAAAAGGCAATGCTACAAGAATCATGGTGTGAATTCAATACGCAGGTGGACTGGGAAAATCGGGTCAGCAGTGGATCCCAAGAAAAGGAATTTGTGCAATGTCTAAGAGATTTTTTTTTTGGAGCAGCTTGTGACAGAGCCCACGAGGGGACAGGCAATTCTGGATTTGGTGATGTGTAATGAGTCAGAATTGATTAGGGATCTTAAGATGAAGGAACCCTTCGGGAGCAGTGACCACAATATGATGGAATTTACCCTGCCGTTTGAGAGGGAGAAGCTGGGGTCATATGTAGCAGTATTAGAATTAAATAAAGGTAACTACAAGGACATGCAGGAGGAGCTGGCCAGATTTGATTGAAAAGGGAGCCTAGCAGGGAAGACAGTGGAACAGCAATGGCAGGAGATTTTGAGAGGCACAACAGAAATTCAGGCGGCACAACAGAAATTCATCCCAAGGAGGAGGAAACATGCGACAGGGAGGATGAGACATCCATGGCTGACGACGGCAGTCAAGGACAGCATAAACGCAAAATAAAAAGCATACAAAGTGGCAAGGATTAGTGGGAAGCCAAAGGATTGGGAAGCCTTTGAAAGCGACCAGATTACAACTAAAAAAGCAATAAGGGGGGAGAAGATGAAATATGAGTGTAAGCTAGCTTGCAATAAAACAGAAGATAGGCAGAGTTTTTTTTCAATATATAAAAAGGTAAGAGAGATGCAAAAATATCCATTGGACCACTGGAAAATGAGTCTGGAGAAGGAATAATAGGAAACAAAGAAATGGCAGAGGAACTGAATAGTTACTTTGCATCATTCTTCACGGTGGAAGACACCAGTGGAAATCCAGAGCTCCAAGAGAGTCAGGAGGCACAGGTGAATGTAGTGGCCATCACTAAGGAGAAAGTGCTGGGGAAACTGAAAGGTCTGAAGGTGGATAAATCACCTGGACCAGAAGGCTACATTCCGGGGTTCTAAAAGATAAAGCGGAGGAAATTGTGGAGGCATTGGTGGTGACTTTTCAGGAATCACTGCAGGCAGGAATGGTACCAGAGGACTGAAAAGTAGCTGATGGAACACTGCTGTTCAAGAAGGGAGGGAGGCAGCAGACGGAAAATTATAGTCCGATTAGCCTGACTCCGGTCATTGGCAAGATTTTAGAGTCCATTATTAAAGATGAGATTGCAGAGAACTTGCAAGTGCATGATAAAGTAGGACTGAGTCAGCACGGCTTTCTCAAGGGGAGCGCATGTCTGACAAATCTGTTAGAGTTGCTTGAGGAGGTAACAAGGAAGTTAGGTAAAGGAGAATCAGTGGACGTGATATATTTCGATTTCCAGCATAGGAGACAGTTAAACAAGTAAAGTGCCAATGATATTGAGGGTAAGATCCTTCCATGGATAGTGGATTGGCTGACTGGCAGAAGGCAGAGAGTGGGGATGAAGGAGTCTTTTTTCAGGACGGCAGCCAGTGACTTCTGGTGTGCCTCAGGGTTCGGTGCTGGGACCACATCCTTTCACAATATACAATAACGATTTGGAAGGACGAGATGAACGCGAAGTTTGCAGATGATACAAAGATACGTAGACGGACAGGTAGTACTGAGGAAGCGGGGGCGGGGGTGGGGGGGGGGGGTGCTGCGGAAGGACTTGGACTTGTTAGGAGTGGCCAAAGAGGTGGCAGATGGATTACAATGAGGAAAGGTGTGAGGTTATGCAGTTTGGAAGGGATAATGGAGGCATAGACTATTTTCTAAATGGGGAAATGCTTAGAAAATCAGAAGCACAAAGGAATTTGGGAGTCCTTGTTGAAGATTCTCTTAAGGCTAACGTGCAGGTTCAGTCGGCAGGTTGGAAGGCAAATGGAATGCGAGCATTCATGTCGAGAGAGCTAGAATACAAGAGCAGGGATGTACGTCTGAGGCTGTATCAGGTTCTGGTCAGACACCATTTGGAGTATTGTGAGCAGTTTTGGGCCACAGATCTAAGGAAGGATGTGCTGGCATTGGAAAGGGTCCAGAGGAGATTTACAAGAATGATCCCTGGAATGAAGAGCTTGTCGTTGAGGACTCTGGGTCTATACTTGTTGGAGTTTAGAAGGATGAGGGGGACCTTATTGAAACTTACAGGATGCTGTGAGGCCTGGATAGAGTGGACGTGGTGAGGATGTCTCCGCTAGTCGGAAAAGCTAGAACTCGAGTGCACAACCTCAGACCAAAGGGACAATCCTTTAAAACAGAGATGAGGAGGAATTTCCTCAGCCAGAGAGCAGTGAATCCGTGGACCTCCTTGCCCGCAGAAGACTGTCGAGGCCAGGTCAATGAGCGTCTTTGAGACAGAGATAGATAGGTTCTTGATTAATAACGGGATCAGAGGTTATCGGGAAAAGGCAGGAGAATGATGATGAGAAAAATATCAGCCATGATTGAATGGCAGTGCAGACTGAGTGGCCTAATTCTGCTCATATGTCTTATGGTACGGGGAATAAAGGATACAGGTGGATATAGGGAGCATTTGGAATATGTTCAGAGTGCAGGGAATTTGGGGTAGTGCTTTGGAAACAGGTTTGGGTGGTGAGGAATGGGGGCTAGGCTGTTTGTGAGAGGGATGGGGGAATGATCTCCCCGGTTTGCAATCCTCCCCGGGTTTACACATACCTGTCTTCAAAGTATCATCAGCTGTGCAGCCTCATCTGGTTCACAACATTTCCAGGTTCATATCCGCATCAAAATCGCTCAATCAACATGTCCAACCAATCAACAGGTTCAGGCCCTCACCAGATTCAGGTCCGCATCAGGTTCAGTCCCGCACCAGGTTCAGGCCCGCACCAGGTTCACAATCATTGAAACATTGAAATATAGGAAAAGCAGGAACAGGCCATTCGGCCCTTCGAGTCTGCTCCGACATTCATTTTGATCATGGCTGATCATGAACTTCAATATCCTCATCATCCGTTCCTCCCGTATCCCGTGATCACTTTAGCCCCAACAGCTAGATATAATTTCATCCTGAAATCACTGAAGGCTTTGGCCTCAGCTACTTGCTGAGATAGTGAAGTCCAAAGTTTATCTGCGTGACGAAATTTCTCCTCACCTCTATTCTGAAAGGTTGATGCTTGTCCACAAACTACAAAACCTAGTCCTCAACTCCCTGAGCATCGGGAACATTCATTCTGAATCTCCCCTGTCTAAACCTCTTCCAATATTGTATGTTTCACCCTAATAAACTCCAATGAATAAAGCCCTAACCGACTTAGTCTCTCTTCATATCACAGATTGCCATCCCAGGAATCAGTCTGGTAAATATTCGCTGTACTCCCTCTATAGAAGGACATCCTTCCTCAGATAAGGACACCAAAACTGCACTACTCGAACTGTGGCCTCAGCAATGCCCTGTCCAATTGCAGTTACACATCTCTATCGCTGTACTCAAATCTTCTCCCGATGAAGGCCAGCACACCATTGGCCTTCTTTACTGCCTGTGTACATGCAAGCTACTTTCAGTGACTGATGCAAGAGGACACCAAGGTCTCGCTGAGTGTCCACCTCTCTCAATTTACATCCATTCAAATAATAATCTGTCTTCCTCTTATTGCTGACAAAATGGATAACCTCACATTTGACCACATTTTACTGCAATTGCTTTGCACATGCCCACACATTGAGCCTGTTCAAATCACACTGAAGCACATAGCTCACCCTCACCCACGTTTTATCATTTGCAAATTTGGAGATCATATAGTTAGTTCCATTTTCAGAATAATCAATAATGTGAACAGTTGGGGTCAGTGCACAGATTCCTGCAGTACCGCACTAGACACTGACCGTTAATCAGATAATGGCCCATTTATTGCCAACTCTTTGCTTTCTATCTGCGAACTAGATTTCTATCCATCTCAAAACATTGCTTGCAATCCCATGCGCTTTCACTTTCCATGGTAGTCTGTTGTGTGAGACCTCGTCGAAAGCCTTCTGAAAGTCAAAATAAACCACATCCACTGGTTCTCCTCAGTGAACTCTACTGGTTACATCCTCAAAAAATTCCAATAGATTCTTCAAACAAGTTCTCCCTCCTGTAAATCCATGCTGACTTTGTCTGATTTTACCACTGCCTTCCAAGTGCTGAGTTATGAAATCCTTGATAAATTCCCCAGCTCCAAGTTCGCCTGTGCTGACGATAGGTTCACTGGGATCAGTATATCTTATCACTGGTCATGTGTCTGTAAAATGCTGACATGGAGATCAGTCACAGAGTAACAGCATCGAGCAGCTTACACACAGATTTAGACAACTACAATGGTTAGAGTCACGTCCCAGGAACACCAATAACACCATGGGTCACGTGGAATATTTTCTTCACCACTTGAAATTCCTGATACATTTTCAGCATGAAGTGATGTGTCCCTGCGCTCTGCAGGTAATCTCTGTGTTAACTCCATGGCGATACATTCCCAAAGACTTTCATATACACCCTATGGTATCCCTCTGGGATATTGACATTGCAAAATCGTTCATCTTCGAGTTTCTTCAAATCAACAAATAAAGACATTGAGGTTGTGGAATATATTTATTACTGAGGTTAAGTTGCTGCAATTCAAAGAATGGACAATGCTGATCATGTTAATTTGTAATCTTAGAGACTATGTTACCCACCAAAGGTGCTGTCATCTAAAACACAACACTCAAGATCCTACGTTGCTTCAGTATTGTCTTTCACATGTCTGTGACCTTTGACTGATTCAATTCCAAATGTTAGAATGTCCCTCTCTGGGCTGTTCCACTCTATCCTGGGATATAGTTACCCTCTTTGACTCTGGAAATACACTGAATCCATACAGGACCTATAATTGTGACTCCAATTTCAGATTCAATCTGCAATTAATTCAGGGCCACAGCAACTGAATCTATCCCCTCCAGTTCCATGTTCCTCTGCAGCCCAGATGAGATGTCCAGGCAGGCAACACAGCCTTCGGGACTCTCACTCCTCTCCACAGAGGAAAGTGTCTATACCCCTGACGAACTATCCGCATTCACAACTCTATTTCCCTTTTCTCCTCGCTGTTGAATGGTTCCCTGAACCACCATGCTATAGTTCGGTTGCTTATCCTCCTTGCAACCCCCGCCCATGTCCGCACAGGGAGCAGGTCTCATTCCCTAAAGGACATTAATGAACCAGACAGGTTTGCAACAATGGCTTCATGCTCATCAGTCAATTCTTAATGCAGATTTTTAAAAATTGAAGCCAAATTCCACCTTCTGTCATGGCGGGATTCGAACAGAGGAGCGCAGAACATTAGCCAGGTTTCTGGATTAATACTGGTTTGACAATACCATTAGTTCATCACCGACACTGAGACAAAATCAAGGGCTGAGGTTCATTTAACACCACCTCCTGGATTCATCACAAGACTTGCTTGTGGTCACACTCTCCCGTCCCTGACCACTGACCTAATTTGATGTAGTTATTCTAAGGGGTGTGATTACCTCCTGAAACACAGCGTCTCGCTAACTGTCTCCCTCCCTTATGTGCCGCAGCGTTTAAAACTCAGACTCCAGCTCATCAAATCTGAATTCGAATTCCTCGAGCAGCCAACACTTCCTACAGCTGTGTTCACAAGCAAACACAAATGGGACCGCACGCTCCCACATCATGCAACTACAACACATTACCTGGCCCTGCATCTGTATTTCATCGACTTAGTTTTAGTTTTTTTTTAACCTTGTTGTCCCCCTTTTACCTCATTGTCTGTTTGTCTCTCTCTCTCTCTCTACCTCGCTCTGTCTTTTGCTCTTGCTGTGTCCATTGTATTCTTTCAGTCTCACTCTTTCCCATTCTCTCCTGCTCTCTGTCTCTACATCTCTGTTTCTCTCTGTCTCTGGCTATTTCCCTCTGCTTCACTTTTTGTCTCCGGTTTCCCCTTCGTCTCCCTCTCCCTCTTATTACAACCTCCAATCTGTCTTCCTCTGTCTCCCTTTCTCATTCCCTGTATACCACCCTTGCCATTTTCCCCACTCTCTACCCCTGTCTCTCTCGCTCTGTGAGTGTCTCGCTCTGCCTCTGTTCTTTCTCTCTGTCTGTCTGTTTCTTTCCCTGTACCTGCTAGAAACTCTTTCAAACTCTGTTGCTCCACATGTCTTTGTGCCCTTCCCTCTCTCTGTCAATGTATATGTCTCTATCACTCTCACTGTTGCTAACAGTGCCCTCCCTCCCTATGTGTCACTCTTTCTGTCTCTGTGAGGCTGTTTGGTGATGTACAGTTTGAATGTCCGATAGGAAGAGTCAGGTGTCTTGTGGTTGTAGTTTCCTCTCAGGGTGTACTGAGTTGAAGAATTGAAGTAAGGGGATATTTCAGTAGATTTTTTAGCTGCTGCCTGAACCGAGTCTGTGTCACAGCATAAATGGCAGTATTTGTGCAGCAACTTGTTAGTTGCAGCATGAAGCCCAATTCCATAACAAAAATATCTAATGTTACCGACCGAAAGCCCAAATCATACATCCGAATCCATATTGAATAAACCATTAATGTCGACCATAAGAGAATGAAACTGGCTGAAATAACAAACAGTAAAATGATGGATTTCCTTCGACTCTCCATCTCTGGATCTCTGGGATTTTCCCCACTGCTGTGAGCCCGGAGTCTCCTGCGGGCTCTGCTGCACACTAAAATGTGTCTGACGGTGAAAACATTGAACAGCAGTATCAGGACGAATGGGACACACGGGGTTAGAATGTGGTGGAGGAACTCAATTGCTCCCCAGACCGGAGATTCCAAAACATGCACTGTGACATCACAAAACCAGGGTTCGTTCAACATCCGATATACATTTAAGAACATAAAATACCAGGAAATGTTCTTTAAACAGCTCAGCGCCGTCACTGTTCCCAGAACCACAGCTGCCGATTTCTCGCTGCAATATTTACTTTTCAGCTTGGGGCAGCAAATGGCCACAAATCGATCAAAGGTGAAAGTGACGGTGAACCAGACAGAACAGTCAGTGGCTGCATAAAGCAGGACGGCGTGGATGTTACAGACGGGGAGTGATAGCAGGAGATAAAACTGTTCCTGATAAACCATTGGAATGTGTCTCAATATCAGGTCGAGGATAACGACCAGCAGATCTCCCACTGACATGGCCACCAGGTAACGAGTGACACATTTGGACAGACCACAGTTTCTGCTCGTCAGTGTCACAACTGTGATTATGTTCACTGTCAGGAAGGGAAATAAAGAATACAATTAGATATGATTCAGGGGAAGTAATTACCATTTAGACTGAGGACGGGTTAAAATTTAAAAAAACTGTACACCCACACAAAAGAAATAAATCTATTTTTAAAAAATACAGCACGTCTTCTGCAGTGTGAGAGGAAAGTGGAGCACCCGGAGGAAAGCCACACAGACACGAGGAGAAGGTCCAAACTCCACACACAGTGACCCAAGCCTGGAATTGAGAACCCTGATGCTGAGAGTCAGCAGTGCTAACCATTGTGTCTCCATGCTGCTCCATGGTAGTGACACAATGATATACACTTAAGTGAGAGTTTTCCAGGGAGTCCACAACATTGACCCTCACTCAGCTACAGGGAAATAGGCCCTCCTCCTTGTGGGGGATTTGGAGGGTAAAAGGCTGACGGAGTTAACCCTGTCAGAAAATCCGGAGTGGAGACCTGCAGGTGGTAATCTGTCGTCTCTCAGACAGCTTACTGACAACCCGTGCAGCAGAGCTGGTGCCAAACAGTGTTGGTTTCACACTTTCCTCTGAACAATACTAACAGTTGGCAGAGGGAGATTCTGATGCCTCGACAGTTCTGACTATTATACTTCCACAGGACTGTACCCTGGAGAGGAGTGCACAGCATTGTGGCCACCATTCGCACAACACAGGAAGAAATAATCATCTCACAATCGATTAGCACAGAACACAAGTCCCAGAGTTTGCTTTCAACAGTGGGAGAAATCTTCAGCGTTCAGTGAAGAGCTACAGTCCATAGTGCCCAGTGCGTTTGCTGCTCTCCCACTATGGCCTACAGGACCACTGAAGCTTAGTGAGTCCTCTCTCAGTCGGAAAGTTGCTAATCTATGCACCAGGTAAGAAAAACTCAAACTACAGCCGGTTCCAAAGAACAGCCAAGCAGGCACCCTAAATGACTATCGTGCGGTGACTCTGACATTCAATATTATGAAATGCATCAAAATGTTAGTCAAGGCATGACTCATTTCCAGACTCCCAGATTGCCTGGATCCACTACAGGTCACCTACCTTGACAAGAGGTCCACAGACACCATCTTCCTGAACTTACAGTCAACCCTGTAACACCGACTCCTGTTTATCGACTACAGCTCAGCCTTTAACACCATTATTCCTACTAAACTCATGTCCAAAAGCCGTGACCTGGGGTTCGGGTCCTGCCTCTGCAATTTGATCCTGAACTACCTGACGCGCAGGCAGCAATAAATAAGGACAGTCAACAACACTTCCTCCACAATCATCCTCAACAGCGGTGCCCCACAAGGCTGTGTCCTCAGTTCCTTTCTATACTCCTTATACAGAGAACAGAGAGAACAGAGAACACAGAACAACGCGGCACAGGAATAGGCCCTTCGGCCCTCCAAGCGTGCACCGCTCATGTGCCCACTAGACCATTCTTTTCTATCCCACTATTCCCAGTCTGTTCATGTGGCTATCTAGATAAGTCTTAAACGATCCCAGCGTGTCCGCCTCAATCAGCTTGCTTGGCAGTGCATTCCAGGCCCCCATCACCCTCTGTGTAAAATACGTCCCCCTGATTTATGTGTTGAACCTTGCCGCCCTCACCTTGAACCCGTGACCCATTGTGTTCGTCACCTCCGACCTGGCAAAAAGCTTCCCACTGTTCACTCGATCTATGGCCTTCATAATTTTATACACCTCTATTAGGTCGCCCCTCATCCTTCGTCTTTCCAGGGAGAACAACCCCAGTTTACCGAATCTCTCCTCATAGCTAAGACCCCCCATACCAGTCAACATCCTGGTAAACCTTCTCTATACTCTCTCCAAAGCCTCCACGTCCTTCTGGTAGTCTGGCGACCAGAACTGGATGCAGTATTCCAAATGTGGCCAAACCATCGTTCTATACAGCTGCAACATCATATGCCAACTTTTATATTCTATGCGCCATCCAATAAAGGCAAGCATGCCATATGCCTTCTGCACCAACCTCTCCATCTGTGCTGCCAACTTTAAGGATATGTGGACTTGTGCACCCAGGTCCCTCTGTGAGACTATACTCCTGATGGTTCTGCCATTTATTGTATAGCTCCCCCTTACATTAGATCTACCGAAATGCATCACTTCGCATTCATCTGGATAAAATTCCATTTGCAATTTCTCTGCCCAATGTTCCAGCCTATCTACATCCTGCTGTAATCTCTGACAATGTTCATCACTATCCGCAACTCCTGCAATTTTTGTGTCGTCCGCAAACTTACTGATCACACCAGCTACATCTTCCTCCAAATCATTTTTATATATATATATATATATATCACAAACAGCAGAGGTCCCAGTACAGAGCCCTGCGGAACACCACTAGGCACAGACCTCCAACCGGAAAAAGACCCCTCCACAGTTACCCTCTGTCTTCTATGGCTAAGCCTGTTCACCACCCATCCTTGCTAGCTCACCTTTTATCCCATGATATTTAACCTTTTGCGCCAGCCTGCCATGAGGGACCTTGTCAAACATTTTACTAAAATCCATATAGACTACATCCACGGCCCTTCCTTCGTCAATCGTTTTTGTCACCTCCTCAAAAAAAATTTTTAAGTTTGTGAGGGATGACCTCCCTCGTACAAAACCATGCTATCGCTAATGAAAGTATTCAGTTCTAAATGCGCATATATGCTATCTCTAAGAATATTCTCCAACAACTTCCCCACCACTGACGTCAAGCTCACTGGCCGGGTTATCCTTGCTACTCTTCTGAAACAACGGGACCACATTTGCTATCCTCCAATCCTCTGGGACCTCAACTGTGTCCAGTGAAGAGACAAAGATTTCTGCTAGTGGCCCAGCAATTGCATCTCTTGCCTCCCTGAGGAGTCTAGGATAGATGCCATCCGGCCCTGGGGATTTGTCTGCATTAATGTTTCCTAAAAAACCTGACACTTCCTCCCTTGTAATTGAGATTTTCTCTAACGGGTCAACACATCTCTCTGAGACACTACCAGTCAACATGTCCCTCGCCTTTGTGAATACTGATGCAAAGTATTCGTTTAGGATCTCACCTACTTCCTTTGGTTCTAAGCATAGTTCCCCTCCATTGTCCCTGAGAGGTCCGATTCTTTCCGTAACAACCCTTTTGTTCCTAACGTATTTGAAAAGGATTTCATTCCCTCACTTAAACCTTTCGATGCACTGAATAGAACAGTACAGCACAGTACAGGCCCTTCGGCCCTCGATGTTGTGCCGAGCTTTGTCCGAAATCAAGATCAAGCTATCCCACTCCCTATCATTCTGGTGTGCTCCATCTCTATGTGCCTATCCAATAACCGCTTGAAGGTTCCTAAAGTGTCCGACTCCACTATCACAGCAGGCAGTCCATTCCATACCCCAACCACTCTCTGAGTAAAGAACCTACCTCGGACATCCCTCCTTTATCTCCCACCATGAACCTTATAGTTATGCCCCCTAGAAACAGCTACATCCACCCAAGGAAATAGTCTCTGAACGTCCACTCTATCTATCCCCCTCATCATCTTATAAACCTCTATTAAGTCGCCTCTCATCCTCCTCCACTCTAAAGAGAAAAGCCCTAGTTCCCTCAACCTTTCCTCATAAGACCTACCCTCCAAACCAGGTAGCATCCTGGTAAATCTCCTCTGCACTCTCTCCAATGCTTCCACATCCTTTTTATAGTGAGGTGACTAGAACTGCACACAACATTCCAAATGTGGTCTCACCAAGGTCCTGTACAGTTGCAGCATAACCCCGCGGCTCTTAAAATTCAAATCCCCTGTTCATAAACGCTAACACACTGTAGGTCTTCTTCACGGCTCTATCCACTTGAGTGGTAACCTTCAGAGATCTGTGGATATGAAACCCAAGATCTCTCTGTTGCTCCACATTCCTCAGAACCCTGCTGTTGACCCTGTAATCCGCATTCAAATTTGTCCTACCAAAATGAATCACCTCGCACTTGTCAGGGTTAAACTCCATCTGCCATTTTTCGGCCCAGCTCTGCATCCTATCAATGTCTCTTTGCAGCCTACAACAGCCCTCCATCTCATCCACTACTCCACCAATCTTGGTGTCATCAGCAAATTTACTGATCCATCCTTCAGTCCCCTCCTCCAAGTCATTTATAAAAATCACAAATAACAGAGGACCCAGCACTGATCTCTGTGGTACACCACTGGTAACTGGTCTCCAGTCTGAAAATTTTCCATCCACCACCACCCTCTGTCTTCTATGAGATAGCCAGTTACTTATCCAATCGGCAAAATTTCCCTCTATCCCACACCTCCTTACTTTCTTCATGAGCTGACCATGGGGAACCTTATCAAACGCCTTACTAAAATCCATGTATACGACATCAACTGCTCTACCTTCATCTACGCACTTGGTTACCTCCTCAAAGAATTTAATCAAATTTGTAGGGCAAGACTTACCCTTCACGAATCCATGTTGACTATCCCGGATTAAGCTGCAGCTTTCCAAATGGTCATAAATCCTATCCCTCAGGACCGTTTCCATTAGCTTACCGATCACCGAAGTAAGACTACCCGGCCTTTAATTACCTGGGTCATTCCTATTTCCTTTCTTGAACAGAGGAACAACATTCGCCACTCTCCAATCCTCTGGCACTATTCCCATGTAAGAGTTTTAACAACACCAAGTTAAAGTCCAAAAGCCTTATTTGGTAGCAAATACCACCAGCCCTCGTATGTATATACGTCGATGATTGTGTGGCCAAATTCCACTCCAACTCGATTTGCAAGTTTGTTTATGACACCACTGCAGTGGGTCGGTTCTCAAACAACAATGAGATCGAGAACAGGGAAGAGATAGAGAATTTGGTGAACTGGTGCGACCACAATAATCTCTTCCTCAATGTCAACAAAGCAAAGGAGATAGTAATCGACTTCAGGAAGCAGAATGGAGTCCATGCCCCTGTCTACGTCAATGTGATGAAGTTGAAATGGTCGACGGCATCAACGTTTTGTGGGTCCAGATCACCAGCAACCTGTCCTGGTCCCTCCACGACGATCCTATAATTAAGAAAGCGTACCAACGCCTCTACTTTTTCAGAGGTCTAAGGACAATTGGCATGTCAGCTATGATTTTCTCCCACTTTCAGAGATGCACCATAGAAAACATTCTTTCTGGTTGTATCACAGCTTGGTATGGCTCCTGCTCTGTTCAAGACCGCAAGAAACTTCAAAGCTTCATGAACGGAACCCAGTCCATCACTCAGACCACCAATTGACACTGTCTACACTTCCTGCTGCCTCGGAAAAGCAGTCAGACAAATTAAGGACCCTGCGCACCACGGAGATAAACTCTTCCAAATTGTTCCGTCGGAAAATAAGATGAAAAAGTCTGAGGACATGTACCAACTGACTCAAAGTGTCATAGAACCATTACACTGCAGAAGAAGGGCATTTGGCCCATTGAGTCTGCACCAACAACTATCCCACCCATGTCCTATCTCCTAACTCCCACATATGTACCCTGCCAATCGCTCTAACATACATATCCCGGGAACCTAATGGGCATGGCCCATCAACCTAACCTGCACATCTTTGGACTGTGGGTGGAAACCAGAGCATCTGGAGGAAACTCACGCAGACCTATGAAGATTGTACAAATTCCGCACAGACAGTGATCCAAGCCGGGAATCGACCTCAGGTCCCTGTGAGGCAGCAGTGCTAACCATTGTGCTATGATGCTGCCAACTCAAGAACGGTTTCTTCTCTGCTGCCATCAGACGTTTGAATGGACCGTCATCGCATCAAAATGATCTTTTTCTACACCCTGGCAATGACTGCAACATTACATTCTGCGCTCTCTGCTTCTCTAAGCACGGTATGCTTTGTCTGTATCGCACCCAAGGAACAATATTTTCCACTGTATAATAATACATGTGAAAATAATAAATTGAATCAAATCAAATCAAATCGGTCTTTCACATCTCAAGCTGGAACATCAGCACGATGTGCCCTGGCCTTACCAATGAATTTATTGGTTGGTGATGTATACAGGACTACTGTGATCAAGAATGAATTTGCAAGGCTCAATGTGGACATTGGGGAGCTGCGAGAAACTGGACTTGCTCTAAGTGGATCATTTCCAGATAAACACCAGACGTTCTTGGAACAGGAGAAATCCCAACAGGCAATATGTGAGAATGGAGCTGGTTTCAAAGTAAAACAAAAAGCTTCACTCGTGATGATGGAATCCCCGGGATTGAATTGGGGACTCTGATGCTGTGAAGCAGCAGTGCTAACCACTGTGCCATACTGCCACGCTACAAGGTGTCCTAGAGGCATCCAAGATCACGCCTAAGACACCATCATCACCATATCCGTGGTAAGGAAATGATTGGAAAACAATCTGAGGGACAGAATTAATCTCCACTTCGAGAGGTACGGATTTATGAACAATAGTAGGCATGGCTTTGTCAGGGGGAGATCATGTCTAACAATTTGCTTGAATATATTGAGGACGTGACTGGATGAGTAGATGAGGGAGGTGCAGTCGATGTAATCTACATGGACTTCAGAGAAGCTTTTGACTAATTCCATCTGGGACAGTGAAGAGGAAAGTGATAGTCGATGGGATCCAGGGCAATTTGGTAAATTGGCTGAGTGGCAGGAGGCAGAGGGTAATGGTCGAAGGTTACTTTTGTGATTGCAAGCGTGTGTCCAGCGGGGTTCCAAAGGGATCGATGCTGGGTCCCTTGCTGTTTGGAGTGCAGATTAATGATCAAGACATGAATGTGTGAGGCATTATCAGTAAGTTCACAGATGAAATCAAAAATTGATGGTGTGGTAAATATTGACGAGGAAAGCGTTAGATCATAGGAATCATAGAATCCTACAGTGCAGAAGGAGGCCATTCAGCCCATCGTGTCAGCGCCGACCAAAATCCCCCCCAGGTCCTATCCACATAACACCATTCATTCACCCTAGCGAGCCTCCCTGACACTAAGGGCTATTTAGCCTGGCCAATCCATATAACCCACACGTCTTTGGAATGTGGGAGGAAACTGGAGCTCCCGGAGGAAACCCACGCAGACACGGAGAAAATGTGCAAACTCCACACAGACAGTGACCCAAGCCAGGAATCCAACACGTGTCGCTGGCGCTGTGGGGCAGCAGTACTCACCACGACGCCACCGTAACGGACAGGCTGGTCAGATGGGCAAATGGAACTTAAACCTTAAAAATGTGAGGCGATGCATTTTGGGAGGACGAACAGGGCAAGGAAATGCACAATGAACAGTAGAGTGTGAGGAAATGAAGAGGACCAGAATTAATTTCGGGTGCATATATGTGGATCCCGGAAGGCAGCAGGACAGGTAGATGAGGTGGTTAAGACGACATGTCGGACAGTTGCTTTTAGCAGCAGCAGCATAGAATATAAGAGCTGGGAAGTTATGATGGAATTGTATAAAATGCTGGTTAGACCAGAGCAAAAGAACTGTGTGCTGCTCTGGTCATCACACTACAGGAAGGATGTAATTGCAACAGTAGAGTGTGAGGAATTGAAGAGGACCAGAATGAATTTCGGGTGCATATATGTGGATCCCGGAAGGCAGCAGGACCATTAGACCAGAGGGGCGTGGAATTAACGTAATGGGCAGATGTTTGTGTGGATTTGAGGAAAAATATTTCCAGCTCAGGGCCTGAAAGGATGGTAGAAGCGGGAACAATCACAAGAGGCATTTAGATCAGTAATTCAAACGCCAGAGCATACAAGGCTGTGGATCGAGTTCTGGAAAATGGGATTCAATTGGATAGGTGTTTGATGCCCAGATCAGACATAATCGGCCGAAGGGCCTCATTTTGTGCTGTTAAATCTATGACTGTTAGAGCACCCTCAGTGGTGGCCCCATCACTTGCAGCTCTCACAGCGCTGGCTGGGATACCGACCACGTTCCAAACCTATGTGGTTGCAAATGTGCAATTGTAGCCAGCAGTGAGCTGCCTGGTCTGAGAGAGACATCAGTCAGCTCTCTGCTGCTGCAGATAGCTTCAACACAGCAGCTGCCCCCACATGGTATGGGAGCCGCAGCTCTTCGTGAGCAGCCCCCCTCCCCACCACCCGGAGCAATCCCCCCCCCACCCCCGACCTGCCCCCACAACAATTGCATGCAGAGCGGCAGCGAGGCACCCCTCCCGACCTAACCAATTATGTGCATAGTGGCAGCAGGGACCGTCTGCCCTCAACAACTCCGTGCAGAGGGGCAACGGGCACCAAACTACCTCACCAACCGCGTGCAGACTGGAAGCGGGAACCCCCGCTACCGCCCCCCCCCCCCCCAACAGTCGCGTGCAGAGTGGCAGCGAGGCTGCGCTTCCTACTCCAGCTTTCACATGCAGAGTGGCAGGGGGCCCCCCTCCGCCACCACCAATGACGTTCAGAGTGGCATTGGGCCACTTTCCTGGACCGGCCACTAACCAACAGCCAAACTGCCTTGAAGCCCCGCCCCCTCAGCTCCCGCCCCTGCAGGCCACGACCTGTAGGTACAGCTACGGTCAGGCCCCGCTTCTGTAGACCCGCCCACCTCAGGCACCAGCCCCTGGCACTGGCCGGTGGGCACTGCCCATGGGGCTCCTACCTTTGTTCACGACCTTACCCGGTGTCCTCAATGGCCTTCGGCGAGGTCATCACGACTCGTCCTCATACATGTGGGCCAACTGTTTTCCTCACTGGACACAACCTCTCCCGGTGAGGCTGCAAAGGCAAGTGTGCCGCACAATTCCATCCCAGGGATGCTAATTATTTAAATTTGTTTTAAAATAAATTTAATTAATTTATTCTGCCTCTTGCCAGAAAGGGGCAGGAGACTGAATCTGTCGCATATCAGTTGCCGGTAAGTTCGCAAGGAGCTTTAAATTGGGCGTGGACCTGGTTTATAGTCTGTTGCATGATATTACGTTCAAAACGCCGCCATCAATGTGCAGGGAGCAGTGGGTAGCTCAACCCCGTCCCTCCCACATGTGGGTGTGTCTGCATTCTCTCTCTCAATATGTGTATGTTGCGCGTATGTGTGTGTGTGTGAGCAAGAGAGTGCCGTCGGAGTGCTCCGAAGGGCCCAAATTTGCCATTTTGATTCGAAGTGCTGAATCGGGGGCAATTCAGATCCGACTTGGAAATCTGTTCTCAGGCGCTCCCGTGCGCACGCAGCATGAAAAAAATCAATCACAGGTCTGAATTGCGCTGTGGGCGGAGCATGGCGCGGTAGAAACGATCGGAGATCGGAACTGCGCAGGCGCAGTGGGAAAAACATTTGACAAACGCGCCCCTTTCACATCACTCCCGGCCACAAAAAGCGGATGAAGCGGGAGAGATGGCCCGCACAGACATCACCCCACCCCCACAACATTACTGTCCCCCTTATCCACCCACCCCGCCCCGCTACCCAAACGGATCGTGAGCCTCTGCCCCCCCTTCCACCCCACTGACCACCCGCAGAGTGGCAGCGGACACTTCCGCTTCCCTCCTCCCACCCCCGCCAGAGATTCAGCTGGTCTCCCTCCCCCCACCAGCAAGTTATCAGGCCTCTCCTCACTCCCCACCAGAGATACATCTTACCCACCTCCCTCCACACCACCCAGAAAATGATCGGGCCTCCCTTCTCCCCTCCCCCCACCCAACAGAGAGTGATCTGGCCTCCCGTCCTCCTTCCCCCCCCCCTCCCCATCAGAGAATGATCGGGCCTCCCTCTTCCCTCCCCCCCACCAGATAACCATGTGACATCCCCCCTCCTACCACACTCCAGAGAATGATCGGGCCTCCCTCCTTCCTCCTTCCCACCAGAGATGCATCTGGTCTCCCTCGCCCCTCTGACCAGAGAATCATCTGGCCCGCCTCCCACCACCACCCCCCACCCCCCCCACAAAACCCCATCATCGATCTGAGTCAGAGAGCCCCCACTTCCCTCCCCCCCCCCCCCCCCCACTGATCTGAATCAGAGAGCCGTTGGAAGCTATGAACTTACCTCTTCAGAAGCTTGAGCGCCCGAAACAGACCATGCCGAGCACGTCTGTTTCGCGCCGAACCTGGACGTGCGAATGCCGTGGTAAAGGGGGAAATGCTTATAAAGTTGGGCGGGCAGTTGATTAATTCAATTTACATGCATGCACATGCATTTAAATCGCCATTGCGCCCGTTCGTGCGCGGTTCGGAACACGGCCAGTTTCAGGCCGTGGGTCAGTGGGAAACTGTGCGGACGCGGGTGCGGATTGTGTTAATGGCCTCACACCTGACTTTACCAAGTTTTCGCACCCGGAAAAAAAAATTCTGGCACGATGCAATAGTAAAGTCGGGCACGAAGTGTACGTGGTTCTGGGAGTGTTGCAGCATTTTTGAATATTCTTGAATTTGTGTGAGTGAGAGTAAGTGTTTAAATCTGATTGCTTCTATCAGCAAATGTGTATATTCATATATGTGCGTTTGGATATGTCTGTGTGTTTGTGTTCCTGTGACTCTCAGAGAGCTTGTGGTTTCACAGGTGATAGCATTGTTGCCTCACAGCACCAGAGACCCACGTTCAATTCCAGGCTTGGTCACTGTGCAGTCTGCACGTTCTCCGTGTGTCTGCGTGGGTTTTCTCCGGGTGCACCGGTTTCCTCCCACACTCTGAAATTTGTGCTGGTTAAGTGCATTGGCCATGCTAAATTCTCCCTCAGTTTTCATGAACAGGCGCTGGAGTGTGGCGACTATGGGATCTTCACAGTCACTTCGTTGCAGTGTTAATGTTCGCCTACTTGTGACACTGAGGAATACACTTCAAACTTGAAAATACATGTTCTCTCTCTGCGAGATCTTGCTGTGCACATATGACCAATAAAATGGATTCTGCGTTCTGGTGACTGGGTGGGCAATTAGCAGTAAACTGGTGTTATATGTAGAGGGTAAAAGCATTCTGCCTCAATCTTTTACTCACGAAGGAATAGCGTTTGAGGTCACATGTCTATGGAATATCACAACACACAGAAGACACCCTAGCACATAGACCCTGAGACAATTGTCAGTGGCTGAAAGAATGAATAACTGAACACAGAGATTCAACAGGAACAACGAGAGCAGCAAACCGAGTACAGTAAATGACAAGAAAATCAATGCAGTTAAACAGCCTTTCTAGAATTAGGAACTGGACACAGGGGACGGGACTTTATAGCCTCACTCTTCCCGAATCTGCAAAATCCAGTCGTTGTTCAACAGACCTTCCCATGCTCCGCCCCTCGCCTGCTCCGATTACCGTGGCGGTCTGGCCGGTCCAATTCCAGCCAGGGACTTACCCGGAACACCAACAATCGCCAGGAGGGGATAGTAAAAGCATTGAATCACGTACAGTAGAAATTGAATCCGACCAGCTGATGTTATCCACGAAGCATCTGCAGTAAACCAAGAAATCCAATAGAATAAAGTCCTGTCCTTGGTTGGAACTTTCCAATCCATTGTTCCCAGATTCTGATCCATTGTTGGAACATTCCAATCCATTGTTCCCAGATTCTGATCTCTCCTCTCCCTCTCCCTCTCTCCACAGCCGCTGATTTCTGTTAGTGTCGGAGTTGTCGCTCCCGCTGACTCAATGGGACAAGCACAGTAAGAAGTCTCACAACACCAGGTTAAAGTCCAACAGGTTTATTTGGTAGCAAATACCATAAGCTTTCGGAGCAATGCTCCTTCGTCAGATGGAGTGGTCTCTGTTCTCAAACAGGGCACAGACACAGAAATCAAATTACAGAATACTGATTAGAATGCAAATCTCTACGGCCAGCCAGGTCTTAAATGCACAGACAATGTGGGTGGAGGGAGCATTCAACACAGGTTAAAGAGATGTGTATTGTCTCCAGACAGTACAGCTTGTGAAATTGTGCAAGTCCAGGAGTCAAGCTGTGGGGGTTACTGCGCTGTCGTGTGTCGTGAAGGCCGCCTTGGAGAACGCTTACCTGAAGATCCAAGGCTGAATGCCCGTGACTGCCCGTGAGTCACTGAGCAGAAACTGATAGCCAAGTTCCGCACACATGAGGACGGTCTAAACCGGGATGTTGGATTTATGTCACATTATCAGTAACCCCCACAGCTTGCCTCCTGGCCTTGTCAAATGACTGTGCCACATTGGATGATTGGACCCGAAGGTGCAAAGACGACAAAAAGGCACAAACAGACTGAGAAACAATGAATCTGATGGAGAACAACTAACGCACACATTCCATTCCCCAATCCAACCTTCCCAGCTCAGGCTCTTCAAACACTTTCAGCTCAAACATCCATCCAGAAGGAATAAAATGAAAAGCCCTCAACAAAATAATAAAAAAAAAACAAACCACACCCTCCCTTCCCCCTCGCCAACACACCTGGACACTGGAACACAATGTTCACCATTCACCCCCAGGAAGACTCGACAATAAAGAAACAGAGGGAAATAAATTAGCCCAAGAGGAGAGCATAGCGGCCAGGACACTGAGGACAATGGACCATAAAGGATAGAGGGAACTGGATGAGTTCTAAAAGGAAAAAAGGTGGAGCAAGAGGAAAGTGGGTCACATTCCTTCCCCTATCAAACCCTAGATTGGGGACAGATACATCCCACTCTCAACGTTCCACTGCCAAGATAAAGACAAGAATGTTGACAGAAGAAGGGAAGGAAATATTCCAAAGCAAAACAAAGGAAATATCCCACGACTCACTGAGCAGCCAGCCTCACAATGGCAATTCAACCACTCTCCAACTGCCACAGATAGAGGGACTTCTCCCATCTCCTCAGAGCCCAAAATAAGCCAACCCTGACATCCAAACCCATCCCATCGACCTACTCCTTAAAACACTACATGGACCTGAACCCAACCCCCGATCCCTTTAAAGGACTCCTCCAAACATCTTCCCATTCATCAACACCATTGCCGAAAGACCCCCCTACTCATCAGCCCCTTCGCCAACCCACCCTCCCAACAGCGATACCCCACCTGTCTTCCCTCTGTTAGGGGTCTGTGGACCTGTATGCTCAGTTCTCTCTCAATGTTAATGTTCCTCAGCGTTCTGTCATTTACAGTATAATTCGAAGATCTCTCAGTTAATCTCACTGCGTGTGGTCCTAAGACCTTCACCGAGTAGGAGAGGCATCATTTTACGATCCGGCTGTTGCTCTATCTGCATAACTTATTCAGTGTGATAGCGAGCACCAAAATGAGCAAGAAAGTGGCCATCCTCAGCCAATCATTTTGGCAAATCAAATAAATAAGCTGAGGGACAAAACAAGAAAGGCACCCGCGCAAAAAGAAGGGAACCATCCGAAACAAAAGACGAAGCAGAAAGGAAGCTTAAAACATGAAATAAAAATGTGGTTAAAGGGATCAATAATCCACGCCAGTCTCTGTGGTGCCCAACGAGCACGGAATGCCTCTATGGTGCCCTCGGACACTGCATTCTCCCTCTCCGGGGACACCCAGCAATGAATGTAGCCAGGGTGGAGGGGCAGACAGTCGGGCTGGTAGGCCCCCTCGGTCGCCTGCTGCCTGGACCAGTTAATAGCTCGTTTGGCTAGGCCCAGGAGCAGGTTCACGAGGAGGTCCTCCACCTTCCCCGTCCCCTTCCACACCGGGTGCCCGTAAATCAGGAGCATGGGGCTGAAGAGCAAATAAAACTTGAATAAAACGTTTATGAGATAACTAAAAACGAAGTGCAGCTGAATACAGTGAACTTAGACATGGTCCATGGATTCTACATTTCCACAAAAAGGGCAGGTACCTTCCCTAGCCATTGTTTATTCAGCAATCACATCAGTCCTTTTACTGCACTACACAATGCAGGATGAACCCACAGTGAGACACTGTGCAGTTGAAAAGGCAGCCAGGCACGTGACAAAACAGGCCGATAGAATCCTGGATTCACAAGATACACATTCATGATTAATGTTACAAGGGTGAATCTTTAAATGTTTTACCAATATTATCACTGGATATGTCACCCCATTTTTCAAATCGTCCCTGAATTTACTTTGGGTCCAGGCATAAATAAACGGGTTAATGCAGCAGCTCAGAAGCAAAATCTCAGGACAATCATCCAGGTACCGAAGGAAAATGAAGCAGCGTGCCTCAATGACTATCGGCTGGTGGCTCTGACATCCATCGTTATGAAGTGCTTCGAAAGGCGACTCATGGCACGTATCAATTCCAGCCTTCTGGGCTATCTGGATCCACTACAGTTTGCCTATTGCCACAACAGGTCCACAGCAGACGTCATCTTCCTGGCACTGCACTCAACCCTGGAACACCTAGATAACAAAGACACCTCTGTCAGACTCCTATTTATTGGCTATAGCTCAGCCTTCAACACGATTATTCCCACAAAACGCATCTCCAAACTCCGTTGCCTGTTTCTCAGCTCCTCCATCTGTGACTGCATCCTGAACTTCCGATCCCACAGACCACAATCAGTAAGGATAGGCAACAACACCTTCTCCACCATCATCCTCAACACCGGTGACCCACAAGGCTGTGTTCTCAGGCCCCTACTATACTCCTGATACACCTATGACCATGTGGCCTAATTCCCCTCCAATACGATTTTCACGTTGTCAGCTCCAACTCTCACCAACCTTTACAGATGCACCATAAAAAGCATTATTTCCGGTTGTATCACAGCTTGGTATGGCTCCTGCTCTGCCCAAGACCGCAAGGAACTCCAAAATGTTGTGAATGTAACCCAATCCATCACGCAAACCAGCCTCCCATCCATTGACTCTGTCTACACTTCCCGCTGTCTCGACAACGCAACCAGCATAATTAAGGACCCCACACACCCCGGACATTCTCCCTTCCACCTTCTTTCATCGGCAAAAAGATACAAAAGTCTGAGTTCACCAACCGACTCAAGAACAACTTCTTTCCCGCTCAGTCCCCCCCCCCCCGCCACAACACCACCTCCGCCGCAACACCCCCTCCACCCCACACCCCCACTCCTCCCCCGCCTCTTGCTGGAGTCTGGAGTGCTTTGAACTGGGCTCACATTATCCGGATGGTGTGTCAATCATTTAGGACTGAGTTGAGGAGACAATTCCGCACTCAGGGGCCATCGTCATACTGAACAGAACGGATTACTTCAAAGAAGTGTACCGACAACTGAACAACGAGGAACAGTACAGACAGTTACCCACAGATCCGACCAAAGAACACACCCGTCAAATCAGCACTCTGATCAAAACCTTTGATCCGGACCTTCAGAGCACCCTCCGTGCTCTCATCCCACGTACTCCCCGCGTTGGACATCACTACTGCCTCACAAAGATACACAAGGCAAACACACCCGGCCGTCCCATCGTATCGGGCAATGGGACCCTGTGCGAGAATCTCTCCAGCTATGTCGAGGGCACCCTGAAACCCATTGTACAAAGAACCCCCAGCATTTGTTGCGACACTACGGACTTCCTACAGAAACTCAACACACATGGAGCAGTTGAACCAGGAGAACTCCTCGTCACAATGGATGTCTCGGCACTCTACACCAGCATCCCCCACGATGATGGCATTGCTGCAACGGCCTCAGTGCTCAACGCCGACAACTGCCAGTTTCCAGATGCAATTTTACAACTCATCCGCTTCATCCTGGACCACAATGTCTTCACCTTCAACAACCAGTTCTTCATCCAGACACACGGAAAAGCCATGGGGATCAAATTTGCACCTCAATATGCCAACCTCTTCATGCACAGGTTCGACCCAGACGACTTCACCGCACAGGGCCTTCAATCGATGCTATACACTAGATACATTGATGACATTTTCTTCCTTTGGACTCGTGGTGAACAATCACTGAAACAACTATACGGTGACATGAACAAGTTCCATCCCACCATCACACTCACCATGGACTACTCTCTGGAATTGGTTGCATTCTTGGACACACGCATCTCCATTAAGGACGCTCGCCTCAGCTCCTCACTGTACCGCAAGCCAACGGATAACCTCACGATGCTCCACTTCTCCAGCTTCCACCCTAAACACGTTAAAGAAGCCATCCCCTACGGACAAGCCCTCCGTATACACAGGATCTGCTCGGATGAGGAGGATCGCAACAGACACCTCCAGATGCAGAAAGATGCCCTCATAAGAACAGGATATGGCGCTCGACTCATCGACCGACAGTTCCGACGCGCCACAGTGGAAAATCCGCACCGACCTCCTCAGAAGACACATATGGGACAAGGTGGACAGAGTACCCTTTGTCGTCCAGAACTTCCCCGGAGCGGAGAAGCTACGGCATCTCCTCCGGAGCCTTCAGCATGACATTGATGAAGACGAACATTTCGCCAAGGCCATCCCCACACCCCCACTTCTTGCCTTCAAACAACCGCACAACCTCAAACAGACTATTGTCCGCAGCAAACTATCCTGCCTTCAGGAGAACAGGGACCATGACACCACACAACCCTGCCACAGCAACATCTGCAAGACGTGCCGGATCATCGATACGGATGCCATCATCTCACGTGAGAACACCATCTACCAGGTACACGGTACCCACTCTTGCAACTCGGCCAACGTTGTCTACCTGATACGCTACAGAGAAGGCTGTCCCGAGGCATGGTACATTGGGGAAACCATGCAGATGCTGCGACAATGGATGAATGAACACCGCTCGACAATCACCAGGCAAGACTGTTCTCTTCCTGTGGGGGAGCACTTCAGCGGTCACGGGCATTCAGCCTCTGATCTCCGGGCAAGCGTTCTCTAAGGCGGCCTTCACGACACATGACAGCGCAGAGTCGCTGAGTAGAAATGGATAGCCAGGTTCCGCACACATGAGGACGGCCTTAACCGGGATATTGGATTCATGTCACACTTTCGGTAACCCCCACTGCTTGCCTCCTGGACATGCAGAATCTCACCGGCTCTCCTGTCTGGAGACAATACACATTTCTTTAACCTGTGCCTAATGCTCCCTCCACTCACATTGTCTGTATCTTTGAGACTTGGTTGGCTGTAAGGATTGGCATTCTAATCAGTATTCTGTAACTTGATTTTCTGTCTCTGTGTGCTTTGTTTGCGAGTAGATATCCACTCCATCTGACGAAGGGGCAGCGCTCTGAAAGCTAGTGGCATTTGCTACCAAATAAGCCTGTTGGACTTTAACCTGGTGTTGTTAAAACTCTTGGTGTGTTTACCCCAGTCCAACGCCGGCATCTCCACATCAGGTAAGAAAAGGCCAGAGGAACAGTCATCGCTCGATAATATCTTGGGTGAACATCTCCAGAGGCCAGGGCAGCCAGTCAAAAAAACATTTGCCTCACAGCAGCTCTCCACCCCTGACAGATTAAAATTCGCTTCAGAAAACTATCTAACAGAAGGATGTGGAGTTAGAAAGACCTTACAGACACCGCACAATTACTGAAGAAGTCCAAAATCTTCTGAATCCCATCGAGGCTGTTTGTATAACTTATTTGAGAGTGACTGAAATTCTGTTATTACAGTTTTGGCAATGAATGTTCCTGGTATTATTTGAACTGCATTTCAGTCGAACCGTACCTTAATTAACATGTTTTACTTGTTTACTTAAAGTTCTTGGTTATTTGAATAAAGTAGCTTGTTAATTATTCACTCAAAGTGAGTGACAGGCATTTTTATCATTAATAAGCCTCTGAACGTTAATTAAAAACAGTTAGCAGTTTCACAAATAGTTTTTCCAGATTACGATGTGAGATAAAGGGGATGAGCCTCTGTGTCATAACAGTCTGGTAATTTACTGAATAACAGCAAGACTGGCAAAGTTTGGACAATATTTCACGATTACAGAAGGGGACAAAGTAAATCTATGTCGGCAATATAAGCAGAAACAGGAATAGCGGGAGTCCATTTGGCTCGGGGTGCTCTCAAGCCTCCACACTTTCAATTGGCAGGTAAGTTTCCTAAACAAATTTACTGCCGAAATAATACAGGAGTTTAAATTCAGGGCTTTCACTGCCTGGATCCAATTCAATTCCCTGTCTCGATATTGTGCTAATTGTTGTAACTCACACTCAGTTACTAGTTTAAAAAGAGCCATATTAGACTCAGAACCTTAACTCTCTGTCCGCTTCACATTTGCTCCAAGACCTGCTGAGAACTTCCAGAACTTTCTGTTTTTATTTTAACATGAATTACTAGCTTGATCATACACATGAACACAATAAATAGGAGCAGGAGTAGACCACTCGGTCCATCGAGCGTGTTCCCGAAATTCAATACCGTCATGGCTGATCTTGGGGTACAACTCTGTTTTTCACCAGCTCTCCCTGTCCCTGAATTCCCGGAGAGGCCAGAAACCTGTCTATCCCAACCTTAAATGTATTCGATGATGGAGCTTCCATAACTGTCTGGCATAGAGAATTTCAAAGATTCACAACCATTTCAGTGAAGTAATTTCGCCTTTTCTTAGGCCGAAATGATCAGCCCATTTTCCTGAGACTGTACTGCCGTGGGTTAGATTTCCCGAGCAGCAGAAGAAATCTCTCAGCCTCCACCCTGTCAAACCCAATCAGTCTTGTGTAGGTTTAGCGAAATCGCCTCTCATTCTTCCAAACTCCAGAGACTTTCAGCAAAATTTACTCAGCCTCTCATCATACGACAACTCCCTCATCCCAGGGATCATTTGCTGAACCTGATCTGCACCGTTTCAAATGCAAACACATCTTTTATTAATTGTGAATATCATATCTGCACAGAATATTCAACATGTGGTCTCAACAAAACCCTGTGCAACTTCAGCAACACCTCATTATACTTGGCCTCCAGTCTGCCGTCAATAAAGACCAAAATGCAATTTTCCTTCCAATCATTGCCTGCACCGACATGCGAGCTTTATGCATTCCTTGCACAAACGCATCTATTCTATGCTGAATATCGACACTTACCTTTTTCAGCTCTTCAAATATGCCCTGCTCTTTCTATTTTTTGACGAAGAAGGAAATACCTATTCGCTTTCCATAATTGCACTCGATCTGCGCCTCCACTCATCAAAGCTCCCTATTTCGTCTCCCAGACTCTATTCCCTTTTCCGACAGCTTCTATTAGCTAAACCTTGCTCATAGGCTCCAGCGAGAATTGAACTCGCGACTTCTGGTTTACAAGACCAGTGCTCTAACCACTGAGCTATGGAGCCAAATGCTGCAAGGAGCTCCCAGTAAGTGCAGCGTTATCCGTGGATTGAGGACCAGGATGGGATTTGAGGACGGAGATTTTTGATGAATGTGGAAATGTCTGAGGTGGAGAGCCGGAAGTTAAAAGACAGAAGTTGAAAGTGACATGATTTGACATGTGTATTGTGTATGTACTTGACATGTATGTTGTGTGTGTCATGTGGTTCTTCTTCAGAGTTTATCGTCAATGTTACATCTCTGATTTTTCCAGCTCTGATACAAGTTCATCCAGCTGGAAGATTTAGCTTGTTGTTCACTTCACGGACGCTGTTTTTGTTAAATGAATAAATGAACAAAAATGTATTCACTCCGTGACTGGGAATCCAAAACGCGTCACGGCGCCGACGCTGATCACGAGACCCTCAGTGACGCTGATGTGACAAATTTGCAGTGAGTTGATCATCTCGGCACCCATTGCTTCATTTCTAATAACGTTCAATGAAAAAAAGTCACAATGAGGAATGACGGGAAGCGCACATGACAGGATTTGAACCTCAGTTTGAAAATCCCAATACATCCCCTCGGCCGTGACTGCAGTCTCAATGTTTGCAGTCCTGCTGTTTACTTCGACAGACAGCCATTCAACCGGTGTTGCCGTTTATATTCTCTATCGCAGCAACTCCACTCCTCCCAGCTTTGACAAAGGGTCGTCTGGACTCGAAATGTCAGCTTTCTTCACTCCTTACAGATGCTGCCAGACCTGGTGAGATTTTCCAGCATTTTCTCTTTTTGTTTCCGATTCCAGAATCCACGATAATTTGCTGCTCCTTCCACACTCGTTCCTTTACCACAACAACTGTTTACATTGCTCTGTCGCTCCTCATGCCAAAAACGACACGGCACAAATTCTTGCATTCAATCTGAAATGCTGGACTTCAACTGCAGGGACCAAAACTCAAACCCATTCTGGCAGTGGCTGCAGTCGAACCAACAGCTCCGTAAAGACTGGACCTTCAGCCACTGGATTAGATTACTCGGCTACGTTACCACGTCAGGAGCTGTGCCCTTTACTGGTATTGTTATTAAAATTAGCAGCAAAGGAGCTGCGACAGTCCATCAGTTGGCTTGAGCCTGCTCCTTCACTGAATCAATTTATCCTGAACTCTGTAACAAGCAGGAATCACATCCAGTCAGAAACAGAATGAGCTGCAGTGAAGGACCAGCACCATTTAAACTGCCCTTAACCTTGTCTGGTTCCCAACATCCTGCCAGAAATGACAAGAAAAAAACCTCCTGTTGAATTTGCTCAGTCTTCACTTCAGGACATGAGGCGAGATTGTGTTTTATATGTTCCACAAGGCAATAACTGACTTTTGTTTTTACGGTTTGGATGAGAGCAACAAATGTCCATTACCTGACCACCAATCCAAACAGCAGTGAAAGTGTCAAACTCTGACCACCAGACCAGCTGCTTTTCGCCTGTTTTACAACTTGCTTTACACACACTGCATGTATTGCTTTATTTTTCGCGCCAGGCCAGACTACATTCACCACAAGCAAGCCTCTGTTGCAATATGGCACTTTCTGTTTCCATCCCAGTGATACATTCAATCAGTGACAACATACAACAGACATTCCACTTACAGTTATTAATTCCACTTTCGACTGTTTGAAACGAGAGAGAACCTTTTCCAAATATTTTCGTTGCAGAGTGAGGGGAAAGGTGAATACTTCAGTGTGAACGCCAAAATCTGACCTTTTTACCATCCAAATGTTACCTTACATCACCATCTCTATTGTCAGCGCTTTGCAGCCTATCACTATCTTTCTGCTACTGTGTTTGTTCTTGACTGTTGCACATGTGACATTTCCAGCTGTGATGTAGACTTGCAAAACTCACTCGGCTGATATTAGTAGATCTGCTTTCGATCAGATAGTCAATCAGGTTATTTTTTAATAGTTTGCTGAGACCTATAAATGATCGTTTCCTGAGCGGGAATTGAAAACAAACAACACTGGGGAGTACTGAATACAACCCACTGGACTCCCAGGGTCACGGGTGAACTGTGTTTTTCAAACTGACTTACCATATATCCCTTAATGTGCCCAGTTTGGGTGGAACATAAGTGACTGCTTCATCTAATGACAACACCAATTGTGCTTGCTGGGACATGAAATCGACAGTGAGGTGAAATAGTCCCACAAGATGCTGAAGTGATCGTGGTATATAAAATTCTAAATAGGATTGAAGAAAGTAAAATATTTTTTCTTATGCGCAATCGGGAACACCATGTCAAATGTATAGGTTGAGAGGTGGTAGATTTAAAACTGAGATGAGGAGGAACTGCTTCTCACTGAGGGTCATGAATTTGTGGAATGCATTGCCCCATAGCACGGTTGAGTCTGAATCATTAAATGATTTCAAGAAAGAGACAGATGTATTCCTGATAAGTCAAGGGATGAGGGGATATTGGAACCGGTAGGGAGGTGGATTTGAGAACAGGGAGAGATCAATCATGAACTGATTGCATGACGTTTCAGGCTCGAAGGGGTGAATTTGCCCACTTCTGCTCCTAATTCTATGTTCCTACGTGTAACTTTCAATTTTCAAAACCCACCAACTCATCACTGTGGCTCCAATGTAATCTACGTACATTACATCCACAGGTTCCCCTTCATCCTCACCACAACTGCGTCCTGTAAGGGACTGAAGAATGGCCCCATTCTGTGGTTTAATTACTTTAAAATTCTTTGTTTCCCTCATTTAATCTCTCCTGATTTACACCCGCAAGAGGCCTCAAACCCTCTTGTTATGCTGCTGGATAACACTTGTTTAAAACTTCTTACATTTCTAGAAATTCCCAGTTCTTCCCAATGAAAGGTTATGGTGCTAAAATATAAGATTTGTTTTCCTGTGCACACAAGCTGTCTGGCTTTCTGAGTTTTTCCAGCATTTTCACCTTTCACTGCAGAAGTCTGAGCAGCTTTGGATGTCAATGGAAATATTTTTATTGAACAACATCCTCAGCAGCGGCTCGTTGGACGAGGGGTATTACTTGGGCCTGGGGAGTAAACAACCACAAACGTGTGAGCGATCTCGGGTTCACAAGTCGGGCGAGATCCCTCAATCAGCTGTTGTTTCGTATTGGACAAGTCATAGGTTTTATAAATGTATTTGCAGTGCAAACGTTGGGATTGGTTTACGTGGGATTTGGTTTGAGAACCTGATCACACAGTGCAGGCAATCTATCAACACAACACTCACACAAGAAAATCAAGACATTAAAAGGTTAATATGCTTGTGGCCATTCACTTTATCTCTGGTCACCAGTTTAGAGGACCCCATGTTTGTTGGTTGAGACAGCTGGCTGTGTGTCTAATGTTATTCATTCGTGGGTTGTGGATGTGTACCGCACTCGCTATTTCTGTTTTTCATTGTCTCTATATATCTCCCTCAGACTCTCTGTCTAAGTTTTTATTACGTTGACATCTTTTGCTCCTTGCTCTGTCCATTATGTCGCTGTCTGTGTGTAACCGAGGTTCACTGGATTGATTTCTCCGTTTCTCCTGGGAGGAGAGAATCAGTGGGATGAGTCTGTTCGCTCTGGAGTTTAGAATGATCAGAGTTGATCTTACTGAAAAGTCGGAAACTGGGAAACAGTTTAACAGTGTAAATGTTGAGTTCCCCCCACCCCTGGCTAAATTATTAAGAACAAAGAATAATAAGGTGAATGATGTAAGAGGAGTTTGGAATATTTGGGAGAGGTGAAGCTAAGAATTGGAAGATGTGAATAATGTAATTAATGATAGAGAGGAATGGATAGGAACTTTGGGGATTCTGCCGGTGGATTCATTGTAAACTTTGAAATCAGAACAAGCTGACACACCAGATGAAAAATCCATAGTTGTCTCCATGCATTTTAGGTTATGGAAAGCAGCTTAGCACATGTGCCCGGCTAGCTCAGTCGGTAGAGCATGAGACTCTTAATCTCAGGGTCGTGGGTTCGAGCCCCACGTTGGGCGACATTGGTTTCAAACTTTGCCTCATTCCTGGGTGAATTCCCGATCTCCGTTCCTCCTGAAGTGTCACCGCTCCAACTGAGTCTTTCTTCTTTCTACGTTGTTTATCTCACAGTTGTGGGTTTGTGACTGAAAACTGCCTCCGGTTCACTGGAAGGCGGGGAGTTTAGCGCTGAACTCCGAGAGAGGTTTTGTTCTCATTTATTATGAGATTCAAACCCAGATCTGCGAGATTGTGTCAGTGGGAACAATAATCATCTCCATTGTAATTCAATCACTCCAGCCTTCCATCCGATCAAAATACCGTTTGTTCTTTCCTCCTCTCCCTCTCTATTTTCCTTGACTCTGTACTTGTTTGAAAATCATTAAATCACTACTTTTTTCCAGTTAGGGTCAAAGGTTAGCAACCTGAATCATTCACTCTCTTTCCCTCTCCACAGAAGCTCTTGAAGCCGATGAGTCCTTCCAACATTTTCTGTTTTGAGGTGGGATACGGAGCAACTACAAAACCTAGGTTTGGATCACAATGGTTCACTTTTCTCTGACTGAATCTTACCTGTTTGAACTGTTGAAAGGTTGAGGTTTTAAATAATAAGACACTGGAATATATCACCCTGTTTCACATGAAATGAAACAAAATGAGAATTAATCATTTCATAAAATGCTGCTAATGCAATATATATTTTGTTGTCAATGCCAGCATTTGTTGTCCATCCCTATTTCCCTCTGAACTGGGTATTTTGCTGGGACATTTCAGAGGGCAGTTAAGAGTCAATCACATTGCCTTTCCTCTGGAGTCCCATGGAGGCCAGAAAGGAGAAGGATGGCCAGATTTCCTTCTGCAAGATGTGTTTTCATGACAATCAGAAAACAAAGCTTCATTACTGAGACTAGCTTTCAATTCCGTTTCAGTTCTAGGCTGCTTTGGGATCGTGACCTGTGAGCCTGGGTCACAGGATTCATACTCCACTGATTTTACCACTATGTCACCATCTTCCCGGAAGAGTGTCAGTTTAAATGCTTCACATGGAATCAAACTACTTAATTTCACATTGAAAACAAACATTTAAAGCAGTGTACTGTGGAAATCAATGTCGTACACTCAGGATACCGGGGAACTGACGAGATATCTATTGCTTTCATTCAAAGACAGAAAAATGTGGTGAATCCTCAGCGTGAGTGATGAAGGAGCTGCGCTCCGAAAGCTCGTGATTTCAAACAAACCTGTTGCACTTTAACCTGGTGTTGTGAGAATTCTTACCGGGTACTGAAGGACATTTCATTTACAATTCGCAAAAAGATTAGTTTTATAAAATTAACAGCTTTCAGCAAATCGCACCGCAATCACATTGCAGACGGTGCAGTGAGTTACTCTCCTGGCCTCATTGCATCAGCCCCAGAGGACGATTTCTCAAGAACACAAAAAGCTCAGCGATAACGAGGTCGGTGGCTTCATTCATCAGGGATTACCTGAGATCACGTGACCTTTCTCCCAAATCACACACGCGCACACACGCCCACAATTGCTCAATAATGCTCAGGTCACTTCAATTTCCGTGTTGGTTTCGTCGATAGAATTCGCTGCTTTCACTGCCACGGTTTGGGTTCGATTCGCGGTTAGGGAATGATGATTCATTGCTCTCGTGCAACACATGAATTAAGGAGAGTGGGTATTGCTTCCTCGTCGAAAACGCGAGCGATACTTGTGGCAGGTTGAACAGGAAGAAGGCAAAATCTGCCCCATTCCACAATCCTGTCAATTACCCACAACAATTCATATTTACATTAGGAAGTCTGACAACACCAGGTCTATTTGGAGTCAGGAGCTTTCGGGGCGCTGATAAAATAAAGCAAATTGATTTTATTATCGGAGCAAATGAACCTGTTGGACTTTAACATGATGCTGTGAGACTTTTTATTGTGCCCACCCCAGTCCAATGCCCGTATCTCGACATCATATTTACATTGCAATTGCTGGTACCAACTATCAGAATGAGTGAGTTACTTTCTACTGCATTCACCGCATTCAAAGGTAATGTTTGTTATAAACCTTATTGTGGTAAATCTGTTGAAAAACTTCAGCTTATCACTGCTCTGCTTTCATCACACTGGAAGGTAATGTGAAAAGATTAATAATTTCAAAGCTGAACAATGTGCACAAGACTGGAAGGAGAATGCGACTGTGAATAATTGGCACTGTACATATTCCTGTATCCAGTCTATGGGAGAACCAGGAGAATGAAACCCTGGTGGTCCAGTGCTTAGGATTTGGCGCTTTCAGGGTCATAGATCGGCTTCGATATGGCAAGATTTAAAGTTTTTGATAATCTATTTCACAAACCTGAGTTGTTTCCTAATCGAACACAGCTCTGTCAGAAGTAGTGGAATTAGATCTATATTTGTGTCCGAATTGGAAATATCGCATGGACAACAGTTCAACAAACACAGATAGTGAAGGACAGTGATAGGCTGCAAAGCGCGGCCAATAGAGATGGGGATACAAGGTCAAATCTGTGTGACAATGGGGTAGATTTCATCGATTAGATTGACACAAACATCTCCTAGACCTGGATCCAAATCTCAGCCAAATCACAAGAAAACATCTCGCTAACTTAAACGCTAAGCTCTCCGACTTCACTCAGAAACGAATAACGCTGAGACAAAACGGGATGCAGTCTGACCACTGGATCCCCCTCCACGACTTAATAAGACTATGTTGGATCCCGAGCACTAGTTTACAGCTGAGGGGGTATAGCCCAGTGGTCGACATTTTGACTGCAGATCAAACAGCCCTCGGTTCAAATCCGAGTGCCCCCTTCCTTGTCTAATTGTTGCCTTAGTTTCAATTGTGACTGTCTTTCTTTGGCTGCAAAGCGCATTGTGACGTTCACCAACCGGGAAAGGCGTTACATGAATACAAATCGTCTTTCATAAATTACCTTCAGTCCCAATTATTTGGTTACTAACAATCGTCAGTGGAAACAGTTTGTCCCTTTCTGCTCTATCAAACGGCCCTTTCCCATGTTGGGAGAAGCGGGAAACCACTAAATCGCTGCAAAACTGTGGGGAGTACAGTAGTCAAAGGGGCTTGCATAGTATTGTAAACGATGTGGTCATGTTGTAGTTCTCGACTATGTTTTTAAAAACGAGAATTGGGGTTGGATATATACAGCACTCGCTGACACCCTAATATAGTGTGTCTTCGCCTAAGTGGCGGAATTCCTTATTGCGTTCGACTTTAAGCAAATGGTTGGTGGCTCAGTACCATCCAGAGGCGGTGGTTGTACTTTTATTTTCCCCATAAGCATTCACTGTCGCGCAGTTCCGGCTTGTGAACCGAGGCAACAATAAAAATATTTCTCAAGTGTTGCCGCTCGACTGTTGTCAGGTGTTGTCAACATTATTTATTCGATGAATATTCATATCATACATATCACATGGTATAATATATATTCATTTCAAATATGCAATTAAAGTTAAGAATTAGAGTATTGGCTGGAAGTGTTTGTGTGTCAGTTCTCCGATGAGTCCTCATCTGAGACTGAGAAACAATCTCTCAGTATTCTGTAGGTTCAATAAGATTGCCCCTCAGTCTTCTAAACTCCAGGGAATTTCAGCCCAATTTACCCAGCCTCTCATCCCAGGAGAACTCTCTCATCACAGGAACCTACCCAGTGGACCGTCTCCAATGGAAGGGTAGCCTTTTTCTGAAAACAAAGCATTGTGGATATCAGAACTGCACCGAATATTTCACACTTGCTCCCAACAAAACCCGGTATCAATGTAAATTGGTGTTTTTATTCTTATACAGCAATCTGTTCATAGAATCATAGAAACCCGACAGTGCAGAAGGAGGCCATTCGGCCCATCGAGTCTGCACCGACCACAATCCTACCCATGCCCTACCCCTACATATTTTACCCGCTAATCCCTCTAACCTACGCATCTCAGGACTCTAACGGGGCAATTTCTAACCTGGCCAATCAACCTAACCCGCACATCTGTGGAAGGAAACCGGAGCACCCGGAGGAAACCCACGCAGACACGAGGAGAATGTGCAAACTCCACACAGACAGTGACCCAAGCCGGGAATCGAACCCAGGACCCTGGAGCTGTGAAGCAGCAGTGCTAACCACTGTGCTACCGTGCCGCGCTAAAATTAGTTGGCAATAAAGACCAAAATGTCATTTCCCTTCCTATTATTTGCTGCACCACCATGCTATCTTCCTGCGTTCCTTGTACAAACACACCCAAATCTCTCAAGATAAACGCTTATATTTGGAAGGAGGGTGGCCTAGTGGTATTATCGCGAGATTATTTATCCAGAAACTCATCCAATTTTATGGGGCCCCGCTTTTGAATCCTGCCACGGCACGTTGTAGAATTTGTTTTCAATAAAAACTATCTGGGATTAAGAATCTACTGATGACCATGAAACCATTGTCGATTGTCGGAAAAAAAACATTGAGTTCGGTAATGTGCTTCAGGGAAGGAAACCTGCCGTCCCTTCTCCGTCTTGGCCTACATTGACTCCAGAGCTGCAGCAAAGTGTTTGACCCTAACTGTCCCAGGGCAACCAGGACGGGCAATAAATGCTGGCCAGCCAGCGACGCCCATTTCTAATTAATTACAAAAGAACTAGGTCACCTTTTCAAACATTGTCTGCTCTTTCTCCGTTTATGAACAAGAGAATATCTTTTTGGGCAACATGGTGGCACTGATGCCTCCCAGCGCCAGGGACCCAGTTTCAATTCCAGGCATTGGTTGCTGTCTGTGCAGAGTCGGCATGTTTTCCCCGTGTTGCGTGGGTTTCCTGCGGGTGCTCCTTCTTTCTCCCACAGAGTGAAAGATGTGCTGGTTAGGTACATTGGCCATGCTAAATTAGTTGTCAATTTTATCCGAGAATGTGCCGGTTCTGCCGACGAGGGAATTGTCACAGAAACTTCATTGCGGTGTTAATGTAAGCTCAATTGTGACACTGATAATTAAACTTTAAACTGTCCAACCTTACACCCGATCTCCTCCAACCACTGAGTTATGGAGCCAATTCCTGCGCCCAGTACGGAGCTGCTGTACCATCATCAGTGGAGCGAAGAAGAGGTTGAATTTTCAGGTGGGTGATGTTTGATGGATGTGGAAATATCCGAGATGGAGAACAAGGAGTTAATCGATGCGATTTGAAAGAGGAAGAATTTGACATGTGTGTCAGTTGTTTTTGTGATAAATGTCTGCCGTGTCATTCTTCTTCAGAGTTTGTTAGTGTTACATCTCTGATTTTTCCAGCTCTGATAAAATTCATCCAGTTGCGGATTAATCTTGTTTCTCCCTCAACAGACACTGAGGCGCGTTTTCGTTTAATGGAGAGTTAAATAAGAAGTTATTTACTACTTGCCTGGGGCTCTAACGCGGAACATGGCGCCGAAACCTGACCACGGGACGCCAGGAAAGCTAATATCAGAGATCTGAAATTCGTTGATAACCATCTCTGTCTCCACCGCTTCATTTCAGGTCACTTTCGCTACTGACATTGTCACACAGTCATTCCAACATCTTATAGCCAACTGAAACAAATTATGTATTGTTCCTTTATGTTCAAATACATTCGACTCCAGAAACTCAGTACGTGCTGAGCAAAGTGCCGTTTAGTTAACAGTTTATCATCAATTGCAGGCATCATCATCAATGTGGAAACATTGACTATGAACCACTAGACCACCCAGGTTCCACTATCACTGGCTCAGTGTTGCCTTGTCCACCATTCCTGGTGTCATGTAATCGATCCTCCCTTGTGCTCTATCACAGAAATTCCTTTTTTTCCCTTTCGTTGAGTGATTCTTGACTTTACCATCAGAAAATACTGGGAATACTCAGCAGGTCAGTTCATGTTGAGTGACAAACGAGCAAATAATTCCACTAATCGAATCCCTCTGAAATTAAAAACGGTTGGATTTTTTCTGTGAAGGCAAAATACTGCAGATGCTGGAACCGGAATCAAAAATAGAAAAATGCTGGAAAATCTCAGCAGGTCTGACAGCATCTGGAGAGAGAGAATAGAGCCAAAGTTTCGAGTCTGTAGCTATAACGAAGGGTCATACAGGCTTGAAACTTTGGCTCTATTCTCTCTCTGCAGACGCGGTCAGGTCTGTTTCGATGGTCCAACCGTTTCTCTTTATGAGAAATGTATTTCTGCAGGGATTAAACTGGGGACCTTTCGCGTGTGAGGCGAATGTGACAATCACAACACCACAGAAACATTGCGATGCAATGATTCAAGGAAACTGGTTCCAAAACCCGTCAATTGCCAACAATAATTTACATTTGAGTTGCATGGAATTCGTGTGACAACGAAGGTATTTCGTAAATTTAATTAACTGGACATATAGCGGTGATGAGATTCGATCACACGCTTCAACTAATATTATTGCCCTTTAAGTAGTCTCACAACACCAGGTTTAAGTCCAACAGGTTTATTTGGTAGTACGAACTTTCGGAGCACTGTCCCTTCATCAGGTGACTCACGTGATGAAGGGGAAGTGCTCCGAAAGCTTGTGTTACCAAATAAACCAGTTGGACTTTAACCTGGTGTTGTGAGATTACTTACTGTGCTTACCCCAGTCCAACGCCGGCAACTCCACATCACTACTGCACTGAACTCACCAACGCTACCAGCAGAACCTATTGATGCCGTATCTGGTATTGCCAGTGAACAGAATCAATGGAGTAGAATTGGGTCACATGACCCATTGAGCCTCCTCCACGACTTAATCAAGGCAGATCCACAACCTCAATCCCAATTTCCCAGCTTATCCCGACAGCCCTTCATTCACTTAGATTCCAACAACTCTCCACCTCAACCTTCAATGTCTTCATCAACTGAAGATCCACAGACCTCTGTGCGGCTACGGAATTGATGCAAGATGGCGCCCGAGCGAGGCGACCTCTTGCAAGCTATGCCCAGCATACCTTCTAATTCTATCTTTTCCTCTTGTTCTATGCTTCTAAAACTTCATTCTAACTCTTTGAAACTCTCCAACAATGCTTTAATTCAATTTCTTACACCCCAGCTATGACTGTAACACTACATTGTGCACTCTCTCGTTTCCTTCTCTATGAGCGGTATGCTTTGTCTGTACAGCGCGCAAGAAACAATGCTTTTCACTGTATGCTAATACATGTGACAATAATATGTCAAAGAGTTCCAAAGATTCACAAGCCTTTGAGTGAAGAAATGTCTCCATATCTCAGTCAGAAATGGCTGAAACATTAACCAGAAAATGTGAGCCCAGAGTACCTTACTGCGGCACTTTTGCCAACATCTAACCGTAACATCACTCATTTGCCATGGTTAATCAATCGAGCCTGCATCAGCTGCACCGTGAGTGTGGAAGCAGAAAAGCAACAATCGTGGCGACTTTGCTGAGGGCATTCTTTTCAATAAATGGTGAAGAACAAATTAACATTTTGTCTGCTCCAATCCAGTTCATATGCAACAGCGATCTATAATCTGGGAAAATTAAAAAAATATTAATTTTGATTATGTTTCGACCTGATTTTGAATCGGGGAGCTCATCGTATATGAAATGAACATGTTAACTCCTACAATCCAGAAACTCTGCTCATGACCAATGTGACCAGCCTAGAATATCAAACCTTGCATTCTGATTGCAGTTTAAATCCTTGTTTTCTAGAATTATAATTCTGTTGAAAACCTTAGCCTTGTGGCAGAGACATTGATCTAACATAAGTTTCAGAAAATAACATTTGTCCCGAATTTTATCTCTTTCTCCATGACTGCAGTTGCAGAATATTATTCAAGCATTGGGGAAGTGTAAATGCCACATGGCTGTGAGATAATGTGATTCCTTAATATTTAATAACACTTGGAGATGGAACAGCTGCTTTGAAAAGGCTTTATCAGTTTTTTTGAACGCAATAATCAGTATAAGTCAGGAACACAGGTGACACATGGAAGTGTTTAGAATTTGATGCGTGTCCACAGATTCTGCCAAACCTGCTGGGAATTTCCACCATCTAATGCTTGTATTATAAATACAGATTTTATCAGAACATAAAACCACACCTTGCGCCACACTGCAAGATGGCAATGATAAATGAATTAGTTCACGTTTAACTTTCAATTTCCAAAACCCACCAATCTCATCATTCCCTGAACCTATGAAACTTACCTTGTAAAACACGGCAGGCATTCATTTCTCAAAGAACTGAAACGCCTCAAATGTGAACTATCTGCTCTCAATCTCAGGACTTTGCAATTATAAAAACAGCATTCTGGTGAAATGACTGGTGAGGGTAGTTGGGGAAAGAATCGGACCTCTCAGGGACAAAGGAGGGGAATTATGCTTGGAACCAAACGAAGTAGGTGAGATCCTAAACGAATACTTTGCATCAGTATTCACAAAGGAGACGGACATGTTGACTGGTATTGTCTCAGAGAGATGTGTTGACCCGTTAGAAAAAATCTCAATTACAAGGGAGGAAGTGTTAGGTTTTTTTTAGGAAACATTAAGACAGACAAATCTCCAGGGCTGGATGGCATCTATTCAGGACTCCTCGGGGAGGTGAGAGATGCAATTGCTGGGCCTCGAAGAGAAATCTTTGTCTCTTCACTGGACACAGGTGAGGTCCCAGAGGATTGGAGGATAGCATATGTGGTCCCGTTATTTAAGAAGGGTAGCAAGGAAAACCCGGGTAATTATAGGCCTGTGAGCTTGAAGTCCGTGGTAGGGAAGTTGTTGGAGAAGATTCTTAGAGATAGGATATCTGCGCATTTAGAACTGAATAATCCCATTAGCGATAGACAGCATGGTTTTGTACAAAGGAGGTAATGCCTCGCAAATTTGGTTGAGGTTTTTGAGGAGGGGACAAAAACGATTGACGAGGGAAGGGCCGTGGATGTCGTCTATATGGATTTTAGTAAAGCGTTTGACAAGGTCCCTCATGGCAGCCTGGTGCAAAAGGTTAAATCTCACGGGATAAAAGGTGAGCTAGCTAGATGGGTGGAGAACTGGCTTAGCCATTGAAGACAGAGGGTAACAGTGGAGGGATCTTTTTCCGGTTGGAGGCCTGTGACTAGTGGTGGTCCGCAGGGCTCTGTACTGGGACCTCTGCTGTTGTGATATATATAAATGATTTGGAGGAAGATGTAACTGGTGTGATCAGTAAGTTTGCGGATGACACGAAGATTGCTGGAGTTGTGGATAGTGATGAACATTGTCAGAGAATACAGCAGCATATAGATAGGCTGGAACATTGGGCAGAGAAATGGCAGATGGAATTTAATCCAGATAAATGCGAAGTGATGCATTTCGGCAGATCTAATGTAAGGGGGAGCTATACAATAAATGGCAGAACCATCAGGAGTATAGACACACAGAGGGACCTGGGTGTACAAGTCCACAGATCCTTAAAGGTGGCAACACAGGTGGAGAGGGTGGTGAAGGAGGCATATGGCATGCTTGCCTTTATTGGACGGGGCATAGAATATAAAAGTTGGCATATGATGTTGCGGCTGTATAGAACGCTGGTTAGGCCACATTTGGAATACTGCGTCCAGTTCTGGTCGCCACACTACCAGAAGGACGTGGAGGCTTTGGAGAGAGTACAGAGAAGGTTTACCAGGATGTTGCCTGGTATGGAGGGTCTTAGCTACGAGGAGAGATCTGATAAACTGGGGTTGTTCTCCCTGGAAAGACGGAGGATGAGGGGCGACCTAAAAGAGCTGTATAAAATTATGAAGTGCATGGATAGGGTGAACAGTGGGAAGCTTTTTCTCTGGTCGGAGGTGACGAACACAAGAGGTCACGGGTTCAAGGTGAGGGGGCAAGGTTCAACACAGATGTCAGGGGGATGTATTTTACACAGAGGGTGTTGCGGGCCTGGAATGCACTGCCAAGCAAGGTGATTGAGGCGGACACGCTGGGATCGTTTTAGACTTATCTAGATAGCCACATAAACAGAATGGGAATAGAGGAATACGAAAGAATGGTCTCGTGGGCACATGAGCGGCGCAGGCTTGGAGGGCCGAAGGACCTGTTCCTGTGCTATATTGTTCTTTCTTCTTTGAAAGTTTAACTCAGTCCTCATTCCACTGATCTTTGCCGACTTGCTGTGTATTTCCCTCATTGAACACATTTCAGGTTGGGACAGACAGATCCCTGATCTATCTGAAAAAGAAGAGGAGTGAGCAGGAAAATGGAAACCAAAGATCAAACATGGGTTAACGTTTCGAGTTCAGTTACTGAGTTTCATAATATTTGAAATATATAAATTTTTACAAATAATATGTTCGAGATAAATGTTCAATAAACTAACGTCGGCTAACAGTAGAGGCAGAAACACACGATAACTTTTTTTTAGTGTTGCCCAAGGACTCAGTGACACTCAAAAACCGAGAGACAATGAAAGCAGATGGAGAGGGAAAAAAAGTGAAAGCGCCGTCCCTGGATGGTCTCGAACCATCAACCTTTCAGTTAACAGCCGAATGCGCTGACCAATTGCGCCACTGAGACTGACACAACTGAAACCCAAATGGCATCCTAAATCAGGGTGACAGCGTGTTGGCTGCAAGTTCCACGCCAATTCAATTTTCACCAAACCTGACACAGAAAGACCAAATGATGGCATCGTTTACAAATCTAACCATGCATATTTTATTATTTTACCCCACAGTGTTGTTGTGGTGTAATGATTAATCCCTTCTCCGAACATGGGAAAAGGGCCATTTGATCGAGCAGGGAGGGACAGATTGTTCCCACTGACTGTGCTCAGTTGCAGAGGACTGGGATTGAAGATCATGAAATACTTGCATTTATATAGAACCTCTCCCAACCAGCGGACGTCACAAAGCGCTTTCCAGTCAATGAAGGGCAGTTTTAATTGAGAAAGCATCAGGTAAGTGCGGAAGGAGGCATTTGATTTGAATGCAGAAACGTCTTGACTTGCAGTCAAATGCTCTACCCCTCAGCTATATTCCCTTAATGCCAAGCCTCCCTTTTGTCGTTCTTTAGTCCTCTGTCTCGCTTATGGTCTATGCTTCTGTTTGCTCCTCTGTGTGCGTCACTGTGCTTCCGTCCCCCAAGAGCGTGAACGCGGTTTTTTTACCATCAGAAACTCTATTCACTTACTTTATAAATCTTCTTGGTAAATGTACAGAACATAGCAAAAGGTTTAAAGTTGCAAAATGAAATTTGTTATTTGTGAGTGGAGACAGCTTATTGACTGAGTTCCCGTATGTCCCATAATGCAAGATGATCAATACTTTTCTCTGATCAACAATTAAACAGACAGCAGATTCATTCGGTGTGATGGTGGGTTCCAGTTCTATATCTGCGATCACAGCATCAGTTCATGTCACTTGCTGTGAATCCAACATTTCTAATAGGTTGGATGTCCCAGTATTTCTAATACGTTGGATGTTTTATCTAAATTACTTCATTTTACATTTCATTATTTTCATCTCAGATCTATTTCCACCAGAGGCAAATCTCTCTTTCAAAATGTTCTGTTCAGATGGAACAGAAGTGACTCCTTCATCCAATGGCAACAACGATTAATGTTTGCTGCACTATGAAAGCAGCAATGATGTGAAATAGTCACACAAGCTGCTCATGTGTTACTCTCAATTTCCAAAATCCACCAAGCTCATCACCGCGGCTCCTGTGTAATCACTGTACAGTACATCCTCCGGTTTCCTATTATCCACAGCACACGTGAGTGCTTCAAAGACCTTGTGAATGGTCTCATTCTGCTGTGTAAACGTTCTGTGATACTCTGCTTTCCTCACGCTCAGGACATGGAACATAAAGAACTTGCTCATTTATCTCTCCTGAATTGGACCCAATCAGAGCCCTTTGCTGTTGTTATTTTGCCTAGCTCCTGGATTTCATTTGTTTAAAACTTGCTACATTTCCAACCTTTACCAGTTTAAATGAAAGGTTATGGAGGTGTAAGAAGAGATTCCTTTCCCTGTGCGCACATGCTACCTGGCTTCCTGAGTTTTCACAGCGCTTCCAACTTTCACTTCAGCAATCTGATCAGATTCTGATGACAATATAAGTATCTGTATCTGAACAATTCTCTCAGTCGTGGATCGTTGGTCCAGCGGTATTTAGATGTGATTCGCGAAGCTGCGAGAGGTCCTGGGTTCAGATCCAGGGCGAGGCCTGCTGTTGTTTGCCATCGCTAAGTCCTGTTCATTTCTTTGCCGTGCACACGGCAGGATTAGTTCACTCGCGATTTGGCTTGAGAACCTGACGATGCAGGGAATCGAACAACACAACGCACTCACAAGTAATTCCAGACGTTTTCAAAAGCTGCCTATACTTATGGACCTTCTCTTTATCCCTAATCAACGATTCAGGGGACCCGACGTTTGGGCGTTCTGGCCGCTGGTTTTGTGTACATTGCTATTCATTCATAGGATGTGGCTGACTACTCCACTCATTGTCTATATTTGTCTCTCTTTGTTTCTGTGTATCGACCTCAGTCTCTTTCACTTTCTCACTCTCTGTGCCTCTGTCATCTTTCCCTCATTTGCTCTTATTTCCTTATATTCTCTCGCTGTCTGTGTAACCAAGTTCACTGGATTGATTTCTGTGATGAGGCAGTAGAGCTTGGAGGAATGATTCAGTGGGATGACACTGTTCTCCCTGTGGTTTGGAATAACGAGGTGTGATCCCATTGAAAATTCTGGAACTGGGAGAAAGTTTGGCACTGTACATGCTGACAGTTTGTTCTCCCCCCCCCCCCCCCGCTCCCCGCCCACCACCCCGCCCCCCTGCCCCCGACCCACCTGGAATGCCTGCAACCGGGCGCACATTCTCCGAATGGTGCGTCATACATTAAGGACTGAGGTTTGGAGGCAATTCTTCACTCAAAGGCTTGTGAACGCTTGGAATTATGTAGACCAGAGATCTGTGCATCCTCAACCAATGAGGATGTTGAAGGCTGAGATGGAGAGATTTTTGAACTCGAAGGGAATGAAAGGATGAGGGGATTTGGTGAGAAATTGATGTTGAGCTTATTACGTGGTGGCGGAGGCTTAAAGTGAAATATGACTCACCCCTACTCCATCGATTCTGTTCACTGGCAATAGCAACTGTGACAGCATACCGTTTCTATTGAGAAATGTGATCTTTGTTCCAAGGCACTGAACTGATGTATTGTGGAGGCGTGGCATCGAATCCCACTGCTGTTAGTATTTCAATTGATTTAGTTTAAATTTCATGAAATACCTTTGGTCGATCATGCCATGGCTCAGATTTAATGCAGCAGAAATCATCTTATTCACTTGGACAAAAGGAGCCAGCAGAGAGGATGTAAATTCAAATTGTTCGGGAGAATTGACAGGATTGCAGAATGGGATAGATATTTAATCCTTATGTTCCAAAATGGAACAAGCACCACTCCTGTTTTCGAGCAGGAAGTAACCCCAGCTCCTCTTGATACATGTGCTGCACGAGAGCAATACAACTGCATTCACTGACCGGGAATTGAACTCGGGCCGCGGCATTGAAAGCTCCGAAACCTCCGGATCCCAACCACTAGACCAGCAGGGAAGGTATCTACCTGTATATTAACCTTACCCATTTATGCTAACTTTGCGCTTTATTTTCATTTCAGTATTTGTTTTATACCTGAGATTGGCAAAATGCCATGTTTGGATGGAACATGAGTATCTCCTTCAGCAAGTGATATCACTGTTTGCTGTAGCCTGGAACATGGAATCGACAGGGGTGAAATAGTCCCACAGCTGCTCATGTGTATCTTTCAGTTTCCAAAATCCGCCAACGACATCACTGTGGCCCCAATGAAACAAACAAGGCAACACACAGCAGCCACAGAACGGAACTGACACGCAATTAGTTTGAAATCCAGACTTTCCATCTCAGAATTTTGCAGCATTAAAAATATTCAGGTGAAAGTTTACCTTTTCCTCGTTCCACAGTAAGAAGCCTCAAAACACCAGGTTAAAGTCCAACAGGCTTATTTGGAATCATGAGCATTCGGAGAGCTGCTCCTTCATCAGGTATTTGTAGAGGTAGGTTTCACAAACACGGCAAAGACAGACAAAAACACAATTGCAAGATAATGATTGGAATGAGTCTTTTCAGGCAATCAAGTCTTTCCAGATACATACAATGCGGATGGAGAGAGGGATAATCACAAGTTAAGGAGGTTTCAATTGTCTCAAGCCAGGACAGTTAGTAGGATTTTGCAAGTCCAGTCCAAACGGTGGGGGTTACATGTTTTGTGACATGAATCCAAGATCCCGGTTGAGGCCGTCCTCATGCATGCGGAACTTGGCTGTCAGTTTCTTCTCGGCGATTCTGCGTTGTCTTGTGTCTTGAAGGCTGCCTTGGAGAGCGCTTAGCCGAAGTTCGGATGCTGAATGCCCTTGACTGCTGAAGTGTTCCCCGAAAGGAAGGGAACACTCCTGCCTGGCCATGGTCACGCGGTGTCCGTTCATCCGTTGTTGTAGCGTCTGCATGGTTTCGCTGATGTATCAAACCTCTGGACATCCTTTTCAGCAGCGTATGAGGTTGACAACGTTGGCTGAGTCACAAGAGTATGTACGGTGTACCTGGTGGATGGTGTTTTCAGGGTGTGATGATGGTATCCGTATCGATGATCCGGACGTCTTGCAGAGGTTGGCGTGGCAGAGTTGTGTGGTGTTGTGGTCGCTCTTCTCCCGAAAGCTGTGTAGTTTGCTGCAGACAATGGTCTGGCTGAGGTTGCGTGGTTGTTTGAAGGCAAGTAGTGGCGGTGTGGGGATAGCCTTGGCTAGATATTTACCTTCATGCATGACATGTTGAAGGCACCGAAGAAGATGTCGTCATTTCTCCGCTCTGGGGAGGTACTGGACGACGAAGTGCACTCTATCGGCCATGTCCTGTGTTTGCCTTCTGAGGAGGTCAGTGCTGTTCTTCGCTGTGGCGCGGCAGAATTGTCGATCAATGAGTCGAGCGTCATCTCCCGTTGTTACGAGGGGGTGCACCTCACTCCACTGATCTTTGCCGACTTGGTGTGTTTTATGTTAGAATAAGACCTATATTGATAATAAAAACAGCAGAAGTCGTAAGTTCTGAGTAGGTTTGGCAGCATCTGTGGTCACACCACTGTGCTCCTGTATTTCTGTTTGTGCCCCTGTATTGTGTGTGTGTTCCTCTATCACTGTGTCTTCCGCTGATTATGTGTATGCCCCTGTATCTGTGTATGCCCTACTATCTCTGTGTGTGTGCACTTGTATCTGTGTGTGAGCCCCGGATCTGTGTATGCCCCACTATCTGTATGTGTGCGTGCTGCTGAGTCGTTGTGTGCCCCTGAATCTCTGTATGCCCCACTATCTCTCTGTCTGTGCCCCTAGATCTGTGTGTGCTCCCACTATCTGTGTGTGTACCACAGAGTCTGTGTGTGCCCCAGGATCACAATATGCCCCAGTATCTCTCTTTGTGTGCTCCTGTATCTCTGCGTGTGTGCTCCTCTACCTCTGAATGCCCCTAAATCTGTGCGTCTCCCTGTATCTGTGTGAACTCCTGTATTTGCGTGAGTCTGCGTCCGTGTATCTGGAGCTGTGCCATTGTATCTGTGTGTTTGCCCTGGTATCTTTGTGTCTCTCCGTGTGTGTGTGTGTGCGTGTGTGTGTGCGTGTACGTGTGTGCACGCGCTTGTGTGTCTGTATGTGTGTGTATCTGTATGTGTGAGTGTGCGTGTGTGCCCCTGTATCTGTGTTTCTGTGACCCTGTAACTGTATGTGTAGCCCTGTACCTGTATGTGCGTGTCCCTGTACATGTGTGCGTCCCCCCTCATCTGTGTGCCCCTGCATCTGTGTGTGCCCATGTATTTGAGTGTGTCCATGTATCCAAGTGTGCCCATTTAACTCTGTGTGCCCCAGTATCTGTGCGTGTTCCTATAACCCTGCACATGGCAGAATTGGTTTACATGGGGTTTGGTTTGAGAAACTGAGTACACGCTGCAGGGATTCGATCAATTAAGACTTTTTTCAAAAAGTGTGGATATTCACTTTATCCCAATTCGCCAATTCAAAGCACCCCAGGTTTTTGGATTCTGACAGCTGCTGTGTGTATCGTTATGGTGTGAAGATGCCGGCGTTGGACTGGAGACACGTCTCACAACACCAGGTCAAAGTCCAACAGTTTTTTTTTATATCACAATTTTGCGGAGCGCTGCACTTTTACCAGGTAAGTGGTGTGTATTAGGATGTCACGGTGGCAGAATGGTTAGCACGGCTGCTTCAGAAAACCAGGGATCCGCATTCGATTCCCCGCCAAGATCAACGTCTGTGGAATTTGCACGTTCCTCCCATGTCTACGTGGGTTATCTCTGGGTGGTCCAGATTTCTCCCACAGTCAAAAGATTTGCGGGTTAGGTGGATTGGCCACGTTAAATTGCCCCTGAGTGCCTAGCTCGAGTAAATGCATGGGGTTATGGAGATAGTGTCTGTGCGGGATTGTGGTCGATGCAGACTCGATGGGCCGAATGTCCCCCTTCTGCATTGTCGGGATACTGTCGTATTACTCATGTGTTGTACATGTCTGCCCCACTCTCTGTCTCTCTTCCTCGCTCTATGTTTGCAACGACATGAAGCTAAGAAGTGGAAGATGACAATGATGGTACTGATGATTGAGAGGAATGCATTGTAACCCTGGCAATTCTGCAGGTCGATTCATTGTACACTTTATAATCAGAACAATCTGAGACACCAGACGGAAAAAAAACATATTTGTCTTCACGCCTTCTGGAATTTGTAATGCCAGGTCTTCCATGTGCCCCGCTCGCTCAGTCGGTAGAGCGTGAGACCCTTAATCTCAGGGTTCGAGCCCCACGCTGGGCGCCGTTGTTTTAAAACTTTGCCCCTTTCCTGGGCGAACTCCAGCTCTCCATTCCTCTGGCAGTGACACCGCTGAAAGTGATTCTTTCACCATCCCGCTTTGTTGATCTCACAGTTGATAGTTTATTGCTAGAAACTGTCTCCACTTCACTGAAAGGCGAGGAGATTAGTGTTTAATTCAGCGAGAAGTTCTCCTGTCATTTAGCGTAAGATTTGAATCCAGATCAGGGAGAATTGTGTCAGTGGAAACATTAATCATCCCCATTGTCATTCAATCACTCCAGCCTTACATCCTATCACGAGACCGTTTGTTCTTTCCTCCATCCCGTCTCTATTTCCCTTGACATTGTATTTGTTTGTAAACCATTAAATATCTAAATTGTTCAGGTTTGGATAAAAGTATAGCGACTTGAAACATTCACTCTCTTTCTCTCTCTATAGACGCTGCTTGCCCTGCTGAGTGTTTCCAACATTTTATGATTCTAAATGTAAACAATGCTTCATTCTTCACAGATGCAGTAAGATTGACTGAAAATTCCAGAGTTTCCAGCTGTTCTTATGACAGGTATCAAGCATCTGCAGCATGATGTCTTTGTTTAAATGGTGTGTTCTCAGAATGAGGGAATTATTTGCAAAGGAAGCTTTGAGATCTCCCTCTGAGCTGAAACCTGATGGTTAAAATCAAAGTGATAATGAGATCATCATCAGCTGACAATTTAAAGTGACTCCTTGGTCCACATTTACTGATACAATAGCAGTGTCACACTGGAGAGTGGCAAGTAAATACATCATGTTGAGAATGGATTGACACCTCAGCCTGTTGTGACGGAGTACCCAGGATTTCAAGGAATCATAGAATCATACAGCGCAAAAGAGAAATTTCGGCCCATCGAGTCCGCACCATTTGAACCACCCGAAATCTTACGCAACCCCATTTACCAGCATCTGTCCCAGAGCCCTGAGCGCCATGACGTGCCAAGTGCTCACCCAGATATATATATTTTTAAAGGATATGAGGTAACCCGCATCTACCACCCTCAGAGGCAGAGCATTCCAGACCGTCAGCACCGTCTGGGTGAAAATCCTATAAACCTCCTGCCCCTCATCTTGAACTTATGTCTGCTGGCGTCTGACTCTTCAACTAAGCAAAACAGCTGCATCTTATCCACTGTCTCCATGTCCATTATAACTATAAGGGCCACAGCGAGAGTAGACAGGAATGAGCGTTCCCCGTTGGTGGAGGGATCAATGGTTCCGCGTTAAGAATTTCAGGTAAGCGGCAGGAGGTTTAGGGGCGATATGAGGAGAAATCGTTTCACTCAGGAGGTGGTGGGAATCTGGAACTCACTTCCTGAAAGGGTGGGGGAGGCAGAGACCCACTTAACATTGAGGAAGTATTCAGATGTGTAGTCGTGATGTCACGGCATGCAAGGTTATGGGCCCAGAGCTGAAAACTGGGAGTATAATAGAGAGGTGGTTGCTTGAGCAGTGCAGATGCGAGGAGCCAAAGGGACGGTTTTGTGCTCTAGCCCTCTGTGACTATGACTAGGCGCTTGTCCCTGTGAAACATGACTATTTCTGCTGATCTCTCCCAATACGGCTTGAGATGCACTGATTTGATGTACATTTAGGGGCATTTTCATGCGAGTTGTTCGCGTATCAATGGTAGTCGCATAACGACACATCTTTGCCGCACTTGTTTTTGCTGCCACAGTGAATGAAAGATGTCAAATGCAGTTAGTGACCACTTGCAGCGGACAGCCACGTTCGGGGTCCCAATGTTGAGGAGAGTGGACTCTGCATCCAGCGATCGGAGTTCAAATCTCGGCAGGACTTTGCTTTTCTTTGCCACAGCAAATGACTGATTTGCTGAAGGAAATTATATTTAAATTTCTCATGAAGTGTTACTTTAAAGACAGAAAAATTCAGCTTATTCCACCGCACTCACATTGCAGACGATGAAGCGATTGACTCGCCTGGCATCATCGCATCAGCCCCTGATCGTGATTGCGAAAGAACACAATTCGCTGAGAGTCAGAGAAGCAACACGAACAGAAGGACCACCAATAGGTGCCATTCTCTCCCGCACCTGTCCCAATTGATAGGCGAGTTCGTAGAGGAATAGTGGCTCCCCCAGATCCGAACCAGGTATACTGGATTCAATGTCCAGAGTACTAACCGTTACACCATGGAAGCCACCCCAGCCGTAGTTAAGGCACGAAGCCGAAAGAAAAACACACACTCACACGCACTCACACACACACTTGCTCAATATTTGCCAGAGTCCACTCGAATGGTTGCTGATTTTGGACACCAATTGCTCCTTTCTTTCATCAGATGACTTAAAGAGTCGCGAAATAATGAAAAAAAACATTGACGTTGCAGACATCTGGCGCCAGAAGCTCATCAATGTGCATTCCAATAGGAGTTGAACTGGCTGACAAATTGTCCTCTCCTTTCGCAAGCAATCTATGAGCAATTTAAATTAAATGTCAGTCAGCAAACAAAAAATAATTTTCGGCCGAATTTGAACTCGGATCGCTGGATACAGAGTGGGCACTATTGCACCACAAAACCCAGAACACACGAACACGCGTCAAATGGTCACTCAAAACATTTGACCTCTTTCATTCATTGTGGCAGCAACAGCAAGTGTGACAACAGTGTGTCGGTTTGCGCCACATTGATGGGATCAAAGGAAATTTGTCAAATTGGATGCACTCTCCACTCTCACTGTCTGCATCTGTTTACTTGATTGCTTGATTACCTGTGAAGACTCGCATTCCAACCATTAACTTAAGAACATAAGAACATAAGACATAGGAGCAGGAGTAGGCCATCTAGCCCCTCGAGCCTGCCCCGCCATTCAATAAGTTCATGGCTGATCTGACGTGGATCAGTACCACTTACCCGCCTGATCCCCATAACCCTTAATTCCCTTACCGATCAGGAATCCATCCATCCGCGCTTTAAACATATTCAGCGAGGTAGCCTCCACCACCTCAGTGGGCAGAGAATTCCAGAGATTCACCACCCTCTGGGAGAAGAAGTTCCTCCTCAACTCTGTCTTAAACCGACCCCCCTTTAGTTTGAGGCTGTGTCCTCTAGTTTTATCTTCCTTACTAAGTGGAAAGAATCTCTCCGCCTCCACCCTATCCAGCCCCCGCATTATCTTATAAGTCTCCATAAGATCCCCCCTCATCCTTCTAAACTCCAACGAGTACAAACCCAATCTCCTCAGCCTCTCCTCATAATCCAAACCCCTCATCTCCGGTATCAAACTGGTGAACCTTCTCTGCACTCCCTCCAATGCCAATATATCCTTCCTCATATAAGGGGACCAATACTGCACACAGTATTCCAGCTGCGGCCTCACCAATGCCCTGTACAGGTGCATCAAGACATCCCTGCTTTTATATTCTATCCCCTTCGCAATATAGGCCAACATCCCATTTGCCTTCTTGATCACCTGTTGTACCTGCAGACTGGGCTTTTGCGTCTCATGCACAAGGACCCCCAGGTCCCTTTGCACGGTAGCATGTTTTAATTTGTTTCCATTGAGATAATAATCCCATTTGTTATTATTTCCTCCAAAGTGTATAACCTCGCATTTCTCAACGTTATACTCCATTTGCCATATCCTCGCCCACTCACTCAGCCTGTCCAAATCTCTCTGCAGATCTTCTCCGTCCTCCACACGATTCACTTTTCCACTTATCTTTGTGTCGTCTGCAAACTTCGTTACCCTACACTCCGTCCCCTCCTCCAGATCATCTATATAAATGGTAAACAGTTGCGGCCCGAGTACCGATCCCTGCGGCACGCCACTAGTTACCTTCCTCCAACCGGAAAAACACCCATTTATTCCGACTCTTTGCTTCCTGTCGGATAGCCAGTCCCCAATCCACTTTAACACACTACCCCCAACTCCGTGTGCCCTAATCTTCTTCAGCAGCCTTTTATGGGGCACCTTATCAGACGCCTTTTGGAAATCCAAAAACACCGCATCCACCGGTTCTCCTCCATCAACCGCCCTAGTCACATCTTCATAAAAATCCAACATGTTCATCAAGCACGACTTTCCCCTCATGAATCCATGCTGCGTCTGATTGATCGAACCATTTCTATCCAGATGCCCTGCTATCTCCTCTTTAATAATGGATTCCAGCATTTTCCCTACTACAGACGTTAAGCTGACCGGCCTATAGTTACCCACCTTTTGTCTCCTTCCTTTTTTAAACAGCGGCGTAACATTAGCCGTTTTCCAATCAACCGGCACTACCCCAGAATGCAACGAGTTTTGATAAATAATCACTAACGCATCCACTATTACCTCTGACATTTCTTTCAATACCCTGGGATGCATTCCATCCGGACCCGGGGACTTGTCCACCTTCAGTCCCATTAGTCTACCCAGCACTGCCTCTCTGGTAACATTAATTGTATTAAGTATTTCTCCTGCTGCCAACCGTCTATCGTTAATATTTGGCAAACTATTTGTGTCCTCCACCGTGAAGACCGACTTGCAATTGAGTCTTTGTCAATATATCCCGTGTTTGTGAACCCAACTCTCCACTCATCTGACGACAGCTCGTGATATCCAATAACCCTGTTGGAATTTACCCTGGTGTTATGAGACTTCTTACTGTGCCCACCCCAGACCAACGTCGGCATCTCCACATCATAATTTTAATAAGCAAAGGACAGCGATAAGCTGCAAAGCGCTGATGGTAGATATGCTGTTGCAAGGTAAATCTGGCTGGTAATGGGTCACATTTTACCTTTTACACTGACACAGTTATCGCCCAGATCTAGGTCCAAATCTCGGAATAAGTGACAAAGAATCTTCGTGCAGAATTTACTCATTCCCATGAGGTCACAGGCATTGAACACAAGTGAAGAGGGTGGACTGTGCTGTCATGGGTTGTAAGGTGATAGAATTACCATGAGGGTGGCATGGTGGCGCAGGGGTTAGTACTGCAGCCTCAGAGAACCAGGGACCCGGGTTTGATTCCCAGCTTGGGTCTCTGTCAGTGTGGAGTCGGCACATTTTCCCCGGGTCTGTGTGGGTTTCCTTCGGGTGCTCGGGCTTTCTCCCACACTGCGAAAGACGTGCTGGCGAGGTGGATTGGCCATGCTAAATTCTCCATCAGTGCACCCGAACATGCGCCAGAGTGAGGCAACTGGGGGGTTTTGACAGTAGCTTCTATGCACTATTAATGCAAGCCTAATTGCGACTATAATAAAATAAACTCCTAAACTTTAAAGGCAGCAGTGTGAATGAAATGGAAACAATTATAGAAAGTTACAGCACAGGAAAAGGTTATTAGTCCTGGCGTGCTGCTTTGAAACAACAGTTGTGTTTAGTTGATCAGGAATGAGAAAGAGACATACCAAATTCTATTTTCACCTTGGCCGTGGAAGACTTGACTCTGAACCACTAGACCACCGGCCTCCAGCATAACATGTTCAATATTGTGGTCATTATTTGTGGTCATTTCCCTGTGGTCGTTAATCCATCCTGCCTTGCTTTCTACCACAGACCTTCACTTTTGTTGTTTTTGCCGAGTGACTCCTGACTTTGCAATCAGAAAATTCTGGAAATACTCACATATCATTTAATATTTGGGAAAAACATGAATTATGAAACTTTTCCCTCACTCTGTTGAACGGTATTCGGAAATATTGCTGTCTGGTTTCAAACCGTCGGAGAGAAAGTGATAAGTCTGGTGGCGCGTTTGTTGTACGTTGTCAATGGCTGAACACATCACTGATGTTGAAGCAGATTATGTCATTTTTCAGATGAAAGCTTTTGGGGTGAATGTGCTTTGGAGTGAAAATAAAAATAACAAAAGGAGCGTGGATAAAACAAATTGTAAAACAAGCTGTAACCTGTTGGACTGGTGGACAGTGTTTAACTCTTTCACTGATATTTTGATTACTGGTCAAGAAATGAAGATTTACTGCTCTTGCCCAAACCTTGTAACAAATATCAGTTATTGCACTGTAGAACACATAAATCTTGCCCTCGCCTCGTGTCCTGCCCTTACTGACGTGAAGAACCTGAGCAAATACAATAGTAAGTTTTCTTGTCATTTCTGGCGGGAAATTCGGAACCAGACGAGGTTGAGGACAGTTTAAATCCTGTTGGTTCTTCATTGCATCTCATTGTCTTTCTGACTGGAGAAGATTTCTGTTTGCTCCAACGTTCAGACTTATCTGATTAACAGACAGACCGGACTCGAGGTACCCAATGGCCCATCCCAAGTTCTTTGCCTCTGAGCTATTTCAGTAGCAATACCGGTAAAATAAATGATTAGCCTTTGCATTTCTGGCGGTAGCGGGGCCGAACGGTCTAAAATGTTAGATTTAGGTTCCAAGAGCTGGGGAGGCTGTTCCAATCCCAGCGCTGCGACAAGTGGTTTAGTTCCGGACACGGCATTGGAGAGTTTCACCTGCGAAGAGGGACTGGAGAGACTGCGGCTGATTTCCCCTGAGCAGAGAATGCAGACGGCAGATTTGACTGAGTGTACAAAATTTTGAGTGGCATAGATATGAATAGACGTTTCCCCATAGTAGAGGGGAACATAGATTTCAGGTAGGGAAAAAGAGATTAAGAGAAAATCAGAGAGAGATGGCAATTTGGAACACACTGCCTGAAAGGTTGTTAGACACGGGAACTCTAACTCTAAAAACAGTTAAGAACCATTTATTAGAGCACTTTGAACGCCATAATATCACGGGCAATCACACTCGCCGCACCACTGCAGTACAGATCTTTTGCCCATGTGTGAAAAAATGATATAATTAGTTGAGCAGATTGCTGCAAAATCAATGCTTCTTGACATCATGGTTGTTGTCCCCTTTTGTCACATTCCTGATGATCGACAGCAAACTGGTAGTAATTGTCTTGGTTTGATTTGTCATTTGCCAGGTAGATGCCAGTGATGTAGTTATACTGAAACACCTTGGCTCGAAGCGCATCATGTTCTAGAGCACATCTCTTCTGTAGAATTGCAGGAATATTGCCAGTGCCAAGAGCTTTGCTAGTTTTCAATGCCTTCATATGCATCTCTGTCTTCTCATCAACGCTGCTAGTGCAAATGATTGTGCAATAGCGGGCGCCGCAGTAGTTTCACAGCACCAGGGACCCGGATTCAATTCCAGCCTCAGGTCATTGCACGTTTTCCCCGTGTGCATGAGTTTCTCGCTGGTGTTCCAGTTTCCTCTCACAGTGTGAAGAGGTACAGGCAAGGTGGTTTGGTCACGTATTTGCTGTAATTGCTTATGAGATGATAGAGTGACTGTGTGACTATCTGGCAAAGTTTAGACAATGACCTGAAATGAAAAAAATGGGAGAAGAGATGATTCGGGATTAATTGCAAATCCTTCTTTTCAGCTTTTCCGGAGGCCGAGCGGTACGGATTCGGCTTTGTGCCCGGGATTGATTCCCAGTCAGGGGGTGAATAATTTTTTGTTTAATTCTTCATTAAATTAAACCTCAACTCACATCTTCTGTAAAGCGAGCAAGAGGGTCAATCTCCAAGCTTAATGAATTATATCGGAGATGGAAAAGTCAGAGATGTAACAACAATAATAATCTCAGAAGAACAATCACACTGCAGGCACACGGTCAGCATCGGTCACTTCAAGTAACTGGCACATGTCAAATTTTGTCCATTTCAATCCACACATTTTAAGTCCCTGCTCTCCCGCTCAGACATTTCCACTTCCATCAAATATCACTCAGCTAAAAATATAGTCAGTTTTAGCCGAGTGATATTTGATGGAAGTGCAACTGTCTGAGCGGGAGAGCAGGGAGTTAAAATGTGTGGATTGAAATGGACAGAATTTGACATTTGCCAGTTACTTGAAGTGACCAATGCTGACCGTGTACCTGCAGTGTGATTCTGATTAGTATGCATTTATTGCAGGGAAACTGCTAACGATTGGCTCCATAGCTCAGTGGTTAGAGCACTGGTCTAGTAAACCAGGGGTCGTGAGTTCAATTCTCACTGGAGCCTATGTTTTCGTTCAGTTAATGGCCGCAAGTTACACATGGGATGTTCAACCCTCAGTCCAATGCCGCATTGATGTCCAGGGCTGTCACTCTCAACTCACCTCTGGAATTCAGCTCCTTTGTTTGAACCAAGGCTTGTAGTGACGACAGGAGCTGAATGATCCTGGTAAAACGGAAACAGAGTTTTGCTGACGAGGTGTTGCTTGTTAGCAATACTGATGATCCGTTCATCACTTTACTGATGAGTGAGAGAAGATTGATTGGGCAGTAATTGGCTGGGGTGGATTTTTCTTGTTTTTTATATACAGGACTTACCTGGGCAATTTTCCACATTGTTGGGGAGATGCCACTGTTGTAACTGTACGGTAAAAGCTTGGCTAGGGGAGCGGCAAACTCTGGAGCACAAGTCTTCAGCATTATTGCCGGAATGTTATCAGGGCTCATTCCCTTTGCAGTAGCCAATGCCTCCAACCATGGAGTGAATTGAATTGGTTGGAGACTGGCATCTGAGATGCTGGGGACCACTGGAGGAGGCCGAGATGGATCTTCCACTCGGCACTTCTGGCTGAAGATTTCTGCAAATAGTTCAGCCTTATTTTTTCCACTGATGTGCTGGGCTCCACCATCATTGAGGATGGGGATATTTGCGGAGCCTCCTCCTCCAGTGAGTTGTTTAATTGTCCACCACCATTCTCGATCGATGTGGAATGGCTGCAGAGCTTAGGTCTCAACTGTTGGTCGTGGGAGCGCTTAGCTCTGTCTATCATTTGCACGTATAATCCCATGAAATTCTGTTGCAGAATGAACGAGATGCGAATATGTGCACGGTATCAAAATCGAAACGTTCCTTTCCTGTCAGTGCGTCAAGAAATTATCAGCATTTCATTTTTTAAAGTTGAACATTTGATGACGAAGTCAGAGCAAAGATAACATGGCTGTAACATCAAGGTTCTGTAATGTTGAGCAACGAATTGAAATCATACAGATTTTCCCCACTCGCGGAAAAGTTAACGGAACGTTTCTGCCCAGCTCCGAGCCGTGGAACTTCTCGCACGTGAGACGAATGTGATAACCACTACACTACAGCAACACCTGACAGCACCTGGCCACAAATCGGCCGTCTGCAATGTTCAACTGCGCTGTGTTGCTGCAGGTTCCAATGGTTGGACTGAGAGACCATGTCGCTTAATTCGGGAACATAACCGTTACTTTCAATCTCATTGCTCAACTTATCTTGAACTTCAAAATTTAAAAGCATTCGTCTGGCAGATATCTAAGGGAGCAATGATTTCTACCCATTCATTATTTCAACATTCTCATCTTCCTTCGAATAATCTCAACCTATTGTACTCAATAATCGAAGCGAATTCCTGCAGATGCTGGAATCTGAAACCAAAAGAGGAAATGCTGGAAAACCTCACAAGCCCCGGCAGCATCTGTAAGGAGAGAAAAGAGCGGGCGTTTCGTGTCCAGGTGACACTTTATCAAAGCTCATTGTACAATTCTACTCAACATTTGTTTCAATATTTAAAATCAATGTAATATTTAATAGATATGTCTTCATTATGAATTGAATATTTCTGAAATTGAATATCACATAATTGCAAACATAACTGACCAACTGAAGGAATCGAGTCACCGGGTAATGCAGATCACAATTTTGAGATTGACCAGTCAGCTTTTAAACAAAGTCAACTACATTTAAATGGAAGGGATTAAAACATTATCTCTGAGTTACACTTGAGCCTTTTTTATTATGGGCGCGAAAATTCAGGTGCATGAATTCCGGCCATCTATAGGAAAGTCCAGTAGATTGGCGCTGAGTCCCGATTCCCTCATCTGCCTGACTGTTTTTTTCGCCCTATTTCTTTGTTGTGAAGAACGATTTTAAAAACGAATCTTCTGGGAAATGAGCGCCATTTCCTATAGATCACTTACAATATCACCTGTGTCAGTCTTCTGGAGCACACTCCACGATTAGATATGTTTCCGATGGTGATTAACCATGTTAGTCTGCACCTAAAACCCATTAAATTCTGTTGTAGACTGCAAGAGTTGCGAATATGTGCACGGTGTCAAAATCGAAATGTTTCTTTCCTGTCAGTGCGTCATAAAAAGGAATAGCATCTCTTATTTCACAGAAAACTTTTGAGGTCGATGTCAGAGCAATGATATCATGGCTGTAATATCGAAGTTCGGAAAATGTTGAGCAACGAATGAAATCATGCAATTTTCCCTCGCACGCCAAGAGAAAGCTTAATGAATATTCCTGCTCGGTTTCAAACCGGGAACTTTTCCCGTGTTAGGCAAACGTGATAACCACTACACTATAGAAACAGCTGGAAGCACACTGCAGCCAATCTGCTTGTTTGCAATGTTCAACTGCGCTGTGCTGCTGCAGGCTCCAATGGTGAGACGGAGAGCCCATGCCACTTTATTCAGGAAGATAACCGTTACTTTCAATCTGATTGCTCAACGTATCTTGAACATCAAAATTTAAAAGCCTTCTTCAGGCAAATATCTAAGGGAGCAATGATTTCTGGCCATTCATTAATGCATCATTTTCATCTTCCTTCGAATAATCTCACCCAATTGTACTCAATAATAAAAATACATTACTGTGGATGCCGGAATCGGAAACAAGAAGAGAAAATGCTGGAAAATCTCGCAATGTCTGAAAGCACCTGTAAGGAATGAAAAGGGCTGACGTTTTGAGTCCAGATGACACTGTGTCAACGCTCATTGAGCAATTGTACTCAGTATTAGTCTCATTATTCAAAATTTAGTACCAATGCATTATTTAACACATATGACTTTATTATGAATTGAATATTTCTGGAATTGAATATCACAGAATTGCAAACGTAACTGACCGACAGAAGGAATCGAGTGAACGGATAATCCAGATCGCAATTTTGAGATTGACTGTAGCCAGCTTTTAAACAAAGTCAACTACATTTAAATGGAAGAGATTCAAGAATTATCTGTCCGTGACACTTGGGCCTTTTTTAACATGGGCGTGAAACATTGAGGGATGAGGGGTGTTGATTATGAGGAGAGACTGAGCAGATTGGGTTTGTACTCGTTGGAATTTAGAAGGCTGAGGGGGGATCTTATAGAGACCTATAAGATAATGAAGGGGCTGGATAGGGTAGAGGTGGAGAGATTCTTTCCACTGAGAAAGCAAACTAGAACTAGAGGGCACAGCCTCAAAATAAAGGGGGGTCAGTTAAGGACAGAGTTGAGGAGGAACTTCTTCTCTCAGAGGGTGGTGAATCTCTGGAATTCTCTGCTCACTGAAGTGGTGGAGGCTACCTCGTTGAATACGTTTAAATCACGGATAGATGGATTCCTGATCGGTAAGGGAATTAGTGGTTATAGGGATCAGGCGAGTAAGTGGAACTGATCCACTTCAGATCAACCATGATCTTATTGCATGGCGGGGCAGGCTCGAGGGGCGAGATGGCCTACTCCTGCTCCTATTTCTTATGTTCTTATGTTCTGTGAAATGTGCGCTATTTCCTCCAGTTCACTTACAGTATATATTGTATCTGTCTTTTTGAGCACACACTGCTGTCAGATATTTCAGATGGTGATTAACCATATTAGTCTGCACCTATAAACCCATTAAATTCTGTTGTAGATTGAACGAGATGCAGATATGTGCTCGGTGTCAAAATCAGAACGTTTCTTTCCTGTCAGTGCATCGAAAAAAAGCGCAGCATCTCTTATTTTACAGAAAACATTTGAGGCTGATGTCAGACGAATGATAACGTGACTGCAATATCAAGGTTCGGTTAATGTTGAGCAACAAACTGAAAACAAGCAATTTTCCCTTTCCCGACTTGAGAAAGCTTAACGAACGTTTCTGCCCCGTTTCGAACCGGAAACCTTTTGCATGTTAGGCGAATGTGATGACCACTACATTCAGAAACAGCTGCAAATACGCGACAGCAAAACTGCTTGTCTGCAATGTTCAACTGCGCTGTGTTGCTGCAGGTTCCGATGGTCAGACTGTGAGCCAATGTCACTTAACTCAGGAAGATGACCGTTACTTTCAATCTGATTGCAAGCCTTATCTTGAACATCAAAATTTAAAAGCGTTCGTCTCGCAAATATCTAAGGCAGCAATGATTTCTGCCCATTCATTAATGCATCATTTTCAACTTTCTTTGAATAATCGCAACCAATTGTATTCAGTCATAAAAGCCAATCACTGCGGATGAGGAAAGAGAAGATGCTGGAAAGTCTCACAATGTCTGTAAGGAGTGAAACGGGCTGACGTTTCGAGTCCAGATGACACTTTGCCAAAGTTCATTCAGCTTTTATACGCAGTATTTGTTTCAATATTTAGCATCAATGCAATATCTAACACACATGTCTTCAGTATGAATTGAATATCGCTGGAATTGTATATCACAGAATTGCAAACATAACTGACCAACAAAAGGAATCGAGTCACTAGGTAATACAGATCGCAATTTTGAGATTGATCGTAGTCAGTTTTTAAACAAAATCAACTACATTTCAGTGGAATTGTTTCACTTGAGCCTTTTTTATTATGGGCGTGAAACATCAAGCGCATAAATTCCGGCCGTTTATAGGAATGTCCAGTAGATCCGCACTGAGTCTCGATTCCCTCATCTGTCTGAGTGTTTTTTTTTTCCTATTTCTTTGTTGTGAAGACCGATTTTAAAAAAGAATCCTCTGGGAAATGAGCGCCATTTCCTATAGATCACTTACAATATCACTTGTGTCAGTCTTCTATTAGAAACGTTTCACATGGTGATTAACTATGTCAGTCTGCACCTATAATTCCATTAAAATCGGTTGTGGACTGAACGAGATGCGAATATGTGCATGGTATCAAAATCGAAACGTCCCTTTTCTGTCAGTGCGTCAAGAAACTATCAGCATTTATTTTTTTAAATTAAACATTTGGCGACGAAGTCAGAGCAAAGATAATATGGCTGCAACATCCAGATGCGGCAATGTTGAGCAACGAATTGAAATCATATAGATTTTCCCCACTCGACATGAAAATTTTTTACGGAATGTTTTTGCCCGCGTTTAAACACGGGTCCTTTCACATATGAGGCAAACGTGACAACCACTACACTACAGAAACAGCTGACAGCGCAGCACAACCAATCGACCTGTCTACAGGTTCCAATGGTTGGACTGAGAGCCCATGTCATATAGCCATAGAGTCATCGAAGTTTACAGCATGGAAACAGACCCTTCGGCCCAAATTGTCCATGCCGCCCTTTTTTTTTAAACCCCGAAGCTAATCCCAATTGCCCGCATTTGGCCCATATCCGTCTATACCCATCTTACCCATGTAACTATTTAAATGCTTTTTAAAAGAAACAGTTGTACCCGCCTCTACAATTACCTCTGGCAGCTTGTTCCAGACACTCACCACCCTCTGTGTGAAGAAAATGCCCCTCTGGACACTTTTGTATCTCTCCCCTCTCACCTTAAATCTATGCCGTCTAGTTTTAGACCCCCCTACCTTTGGGAAAATATATTGACTATCTACCTTGTCGATGCCCCTCATTATTTTATAGATCTCGATAAGCCTCCTACGCTCCAGAGAAAAAAGCCCCAGTCTATTCAGCCTCTCCTTATAACTCAATCCATCAAGTCCCGGTAGCATTCTAGTATTTTTTTTCTGCACTCTTTCTAGTTTAGTAATATTCTGTCTACAACGCCGGCATCTCGACATTACAATAGGGTGACCAGAATTGCACACAGTATTCCAAGTGTGGCCATACCAATGTCTTGTACAACATTAACAAGACGTCCCAACTCCTGTATTCAATGTTCTGACCGATGAAATCAAGCTTGCCGAATGCCTTCTTCACCACTCTGTCCACCTGTGACTCCACTTTCAAGGAGCTATGAACATGTACCCCTAGATCTGTTTGTTCTGTAACTCTCCCCAACGCCCGACCATTAACTGAGTAAGTCCTGCCCTGGTACAATCTACCAAAATGCATCGCTGGTCACAGGCCTCCAGTTTGAAAAACAACTCTCTAGAACAACCTTCTGTCAAGAAGCCAATTTTGTATCCATTTAGACCAGATTTAACTTTGTGCAACAACCTACCATGCGGTACCTTGTCAAAGGTCTTGCTGAAGTCCATGTAGACAACATCAACTGCACTGCCCTCATGTACCTTCTTGGTTACCCCTTCAAAAAACTCAATTAAATTGGTGAGACATGATTTTCCAATCACAAAGCCATGCTGAATGTCCCTATGCAATCCTTGCATCTCTAAATGCCTGTAGATCCTATCTCTCGAAATACCTTCCAACAATTTACCCACCACAGGTATGAGGCTCACTGGCCTGTAGTGCCCAGGCTTTTCCCTGCAGTCCTTCTTAAACAAAGGCACAACATTTGCCACTCTCCAATGTTCAGGCACCTCACCCGTGACTATCCATGATTCAAATGTATCGGCTCGGAAACCCGCAATTTCCTCCCTAAACTCCCAGAACCTCCTGGGATATACCTCATCAGGTCCCGCAGATTTATCTACCTCGATGCGCTTTAAGACTTAATTCGGGAAGATAACCGTTACTTTTAATCTGATTGCTCAACTTACCTTCAACTTCAAAAGTTAAAAGCGTTCGTCTGGCAAATATCTAAGTGAGCATTTCTGCCCATTCATTATTTCATCATTCTCATCTTCCTTCGAATAATCTCAACCAATTGTACTCAGTAATAACAGCAAATTACTGCGGATGCTGGAATCGGAAACCAAAAGGGAAAAATCTGGCAAATCTCACAAGGACGGCAGAATCTATAAGGAGTGAAAAGAGCTGACGTTTCGAGTCAAGATGACATTTTGTCAAAGCTCATTGTACAATTTTACTAAGTATTTGTTTCAATATTTAGTATCAATGCATTATTTAACACATATGTCTTCATTATGAATTGAATATCTTTGGAATTGAACATCACTGAACTGCAAACAGAACTGACCAACAAAATGAATCGAGTCACCGGGTTAAACAGATCACAATTTTAAGATTGAACATAGACAGCTTTTTTAAAAAGTCATTTGGATCTAAATGGAAGAGATTTAAGAATTATCTGCGAGTGACCCTTGAGCCTTTTTTTATTATGGGCGTGAAACATTCAGGCGCATAAATTCCGTCCCTTTACAGGAAAGGCCAGTTGATCCGCACTGTGTCTCGATCTCCTCAAGTGTCTGAGTGTGTTCTTCCTGTTTCTTTGTGATGTAAAACGATTTAAAAAAAGATTTTCTGTGAAATATGGGCCCTTTTCTCGAGTTCATTTACAGTATCACTTGTGTCTGTCTTTTGGAGCACACACTGCTATCAGATATTTCAGACAGTGATTAACCATATTAGTCTGCACCTATAAACCCATTAAATTTTGTTGTCGACTGAACGAGATGCCAATCTGTGCTCGGTGTCGAACTCGAACTTTCCTGTCAGTGCGTGAAAAAGCAATAGCATTTCTTATTTCACAGAAAGCATTTGAGGGTGATGCCAGAGCAATATTCACATGCCTTTAACATCGAGGCTCGGATAACTTTGAGCAACAAACTGAAATCAAGCAAATTTCCTTTACCCGACATGAGAAATGAATAAATCAGTTTCGAACCGGGCAACTTTCGCGTGTTAGGCAAACACGAAAACCACCACACTTTAGAGACAGCTGGAAGCAAGCTACACCAGATCTGCCTGTCTGCAATGTTCAACTGTGCTTTGTTTCTGCAGGTTGCAATGTTTGGACTGAGAGCCCATGTGACTTAATTCAGGAAGATAACCGTTGCTTTCAAACTGACTACTCAACTTATCTTGAACATCAAAGTTTAAAAGCTTTCGTCTGGCAAATATTTAATGGAGCATTGATTTCTGCTCATTCATTAATGCATCATTCTCATCTTCCTTCGAATAGTCTCAACCAATTGTACTCAGCAACAAAGCAAATTACTGCGGATACCGGAATGGCAAACCAAACAACAAAATGCGGGAAAATCTCACGTCCTGTGGATTACAGGATCCACCCTGTGGATTACAGGGGCAAAGGTAGGGTTCTGAAGACTGTGGAGGAACAGAGAGATCTTGGGGTCCATATCCACAGATCTCTAAAGGTTGCCACTCAAGTGGATAGAGCTGTGAAGAAGGCATATAGTGTGTTAGCTTTTATTCACAGGGGGTTGGAGTTTAAGAGGCGTAGGGTTATGCTACAACTGTACAGGACCTTGGTGAGACCACATTTGAAATATTGTGTGCAGTTCTGGTCACCTCACTATAAGAAGGATGTGGAAGCGCTGGAAAGAGTGCAGAGGAGATTTACCAGGATGCTGCCTGGTTTGGAGGGTAGGTCTTATGAGGAAAGGTTGAGGGAGCTAGGGCTGTTCTCTCTGGAGCGGAGGAGGCTGAGGGGAGACTTAATCGAGGTTTATAAAATGATGAAGGGGATAGATAGAGTGAATGTTCAAAGACTATTACAAGTCTATTACAAGGGGGCATAACTATAGGGTTCGTGGTGGGAGATATAGGAAGGATATCAGAGGTAGGTACTTTACGCAGAGAGTGGTTGGGGTGTGGAATGGACTGCCTGCAGTGATAGTGGAGTCAGACACTTTAGGAACATTCAAGCGGTTATTGGATAGGCACATGGAGCACACCAGGATGATAGGGAGTGGGATAGCTTGATCTTGGTTTCAGATAAAGCTCGGCACAACATCGTGGGCCGAAGGGCCTGTTCGGTGCTGTACTGTTCTATGTTCTATGTCTGACAGCACCTGTAAGGAGAGAAAGGAGCTGACGTTTCGAGTCCAGATGACACTTTAACAGCGTTCATTGTGCAATTGTACTCAGTATTTGTTTCAATATTTAGTCTCAATGCATGATTTAACACTTATGTATTCATTGAATTGAATGTCCCTGAAATTGAATATCATAGAATTGCAAATATAACGGACCAACAGGAATCGAGTCACCGGGTAATATAGATCACAATTTTGAGATTGACCATAGCGAACTACATTTAAACAAAGTGAACTACATTTAAATGGACGAGATTGAAGAATTATCTGTTATTGACACTTGAGTCATTTTAATTCTGGGCGTGAAACTTTCAGGCGGATAAATTCCGGTCATTTAAATGAAAGTCCAGTAGATCCGCACTGAGTCTCGATTTCCTCATCTGAGTGTGTTTTCCCCCTATTTCTTTGTTTTGAAGAATAATTTAATAAATATTCTTCTGGGAAATGTGCGCCATTCACTTGCCGTTCACTTACCGTATCACTTGTGTCAGTCCCCTAGAGCACATACTACCATTCGAAAAGTTCCAGATGGTGATTAGCTACGTTAATCTGCACCTATACACTCTTTAAATTCTGTTGCAGACTGAACGTGATGCGAATATGTGCACAGTTCAAAATCGAAATGTTTCTTTCCTGTCAGTTCGTCAAAAAGCTATCAACATTCTTATTTTACAGGAATAATTTGAGGCCGAGGTCAGCGCAAAGATCATCTGGCTGGAACATCAAGATTCGGATAATGTTCAGCAACGAAGGTCTAATACAGATAGGAAATATACAGTAAATGGCAGCACCCTTAAGAGTATTGATAGGCAAAGGGATCTTGGTGTACAGGTACATAGGTCACTGAAAGTGGCAATGTAAGTGGAGAAGGTTGTCAAGAATGCATACGGCATGCTTGCCTTCATCGGCCGGGGCATTGAGTTTAAAATTTGGCAAGTCATATTGCAGCATTATAGAACCTTAGTTAGAACATAGAACAAAGAACATTACAGCGCAGTACAGGCTCTTCGGCCCTCGATGTTGCGCCGACCAGTGGAACCAATCTAAAGCCCCTCTAATCTACAATATTCCAATGTCATCCATATGTTTAAGACCATAAGACCGTAAGACATAGGAGCGGAAGTAAGGCCATTCGGCCCATCGAGTCCACTCCACCATTCAATCATGGTTGATTTCAACTCCATTTACCCGCTCTCTCCCCATAGCCCTTAATTCCTCGAGAAATCAAGAATTTATCAATTTCTGTCTTGAAGACGCTCAACGTCTCGGCCTCCACAGCCCTCTGTGGCAATGAATTCCACAGACCTACCACTCTCTGGCTGAAGAAATTTCTCCTCATCTCTGTTCTAAAGTGACTCCCTTTTATTCTAAGGCTGTGCCCCCGCGTCCTAGTCTCCCCTGCTAATGGAAACAACTTCCCTACATCCATCCTATCTAAGCCGTTCATGATCTTGTAAGTTTCTATTAGATCTCCCCTCAACCTCCTAAACTCCAATGAATATAATCCCACGATCCTCAGACGTTCATCGTATGTCAGGCCTACCATTCCTGGGATCATCCGTGTGAATCTCCGCTGGACCCGCTCCAGTGCCAGTATGTCCTTCCTGAGGTGTGGGGCCCAAAATTGCTCACAGTACTCCAAATGGGGCCTAACCAGTGCTTTATAAAGCCTCAGAAGTACATCCCTGCTTTTGTATTCCAAGCCTCTTGAGATAAATGATAACATTACATTTGCTTTCTTAATTACGGACTCAACCTGCAAGTTTACCTTTAGAGAATCCTGGACTAGTACTCCCAAGTCCCTTTGCACTTTAGCATTATGAATTTTGTCACCGTTTAGAAAATAGTCCATGCCTCTATTCTTTTTTCCAAAGTGCAAGACCTCGCACTTGCCCACGTTGAATTTCATCAGCCACTTCTTGGACCACTCTCCTAAACTGTCTAAATCTTTCTGCAGCCTCCCCACCTCCTCAATACTACCTGCCCCTCCACCTATCTTTGTATCATCGGCAAACTTGGCCAGAATGCCCCCAGCCCCGTCATCTAGATCGTCGTTAATATATAAAGAGAACAGCTGTGGCCCCAACACTGAACCCTGCGGGACACCACTTGTCACCGGTTGCCATTCTGAGAAAGAACCTGTTATCCCAACTCTCTGCCTTCTGTCTGACAGCCAATCGTCAATCCATGTTAGTACCTTGCCTCGAATACCATGGGCCCTTATTTTACTCAGCAGTCTCCCGTGAGGCACCTTGTCAAAGGCCTTTTGGAAGTCAAGATAGATAACATCCACTGGCTCTCCTTGGTCTAACCTATTTGTTATCTCTTCAAAGAACTCTAACAGGTTTGTCAGGCACGATCTCCCCTTACTAAATCCATGCTGACTTGTCCTAATCCGACCCTGCACTTCCAAGAATTTAGAAATCTCATCCTTAACGATGGATTCTAGAATTTTGCCAACAACTGAGGTTAGGCTAATTGGCCTATAATTTTCCATCTTTTTTCTTGTTCCCTTCTTGAACAGTGGGGTTACAACAGCGATTTTCCAATCCTCTGGGACTTTCCCTGACTCCAGTGACTTTTGAAAGATCATAACTAACGCCTCCACTATTTCTTCAGCAATCTCCTTTAGAACTCTAGGATGGAGCCCTAATAACCATTTGAATGCTCTTAATGTTGACGAGTCCACTACTGCTGCAGGCAGGGCATTCCACGCCATTACCACTCTCTGAGTAAAGAACCTACCTGTAACATCTGTCTTATATCTCTCACCCTTCAATTTAAAGCTATGTCCCCTCGTGCAAGCCATCGTGGTCCGAGGAAAAAGGCTCTCACTATCCACCCTACCTAATCCTCTGATCATCTATTATGCCTCTATTAAGTCACCTCTTAACCTTCTCTCTAACGAAAACAACCTCAAGCCCCTCAGCCTTTCCTCATACGATTTTCCCACCATACCAGGCAACATCCTGGTAAATCTCCTCTGCACCCTTTCCAACACTTCCACATCTTTCCTATAATACGGCGACCAAAACTGTACGCAATACTCCAAATGCGGCCACACCAGAGTTTTGTACAGTTGCAGCATGACCTCCTGGCTCCGAAACTCAATCCCTCTACCAATAAAAGCTGACACACCGTACGCCTTCTTAACAACCCTATCAACCTGGGTGCCAACTTTCAGGGATCTATGCACATGGACACCTCTGTTCATCCACACTACCAAGTATCTAACCATTAGCCCAGTACTCTGTATTCCTGTTGGGCCACACTTGGAATGTAGTGTTCAATTCTGGTCGCCACACTACCAGAAGGATGTGGAGGCTTTGGCGAGGGTACAGAAAAGATTTCCCAGGATGTTGCCTGGTATGGAGGACATTAGCTATGAGGAGAGGTTGGAGAAACTTGGTTTGTTCTCACTGGAGTTTGAGGGGAGACCTGATAGAAGTCTACATGATTGTGAGAGGCATGGAGAGAGTGGATAGTCAGAAGCTTTTTCCCATGGTGGAAGAGTCAATTACTAGGGGACATCTGTTTAAGGTGCGAGGGGCAATGTTTAAATGAGATGTACGAGGCAGATTTTTTACACAGAGAGTAGTGGGTGCCTGGAACTCGTTGCCGGGGGAGGTAGTGGAAGCGGATATAGTCGTGACTTCTAAGGGGCGTCTTGACAAGTACATGAATAGGATGGGAATAGAGGGTTATGATCCCCGGAAGGGTAGGGTGTTTTAATGAACTCGGGCAGGATGGTCGGTGCAGGCTTGGAGGGCCGAAGGGCTGTTCCTGTGCTGTAATTTTCTTAGTTCTTTGTACTGAAATCATACAGATTTCCACACCCTGAATTAGAAAACTTAATGAATATTTCTGCCCGGTTTTGAACTGGGAACTTTGCGCGTGTGAGGTGAACGTGATAACCACTACACTACAGAAACGGGTGACAGAAATGACAGCAAATCCGCCTCTCTGCAATGTTCAATTGTGCTGTCTAAGGAAGCACTGATTTGTGCTCAAACATTAATGCTTCATTCTTACCTTCCTGCGAATAATTTCAACCAAATATACTCAATATTTGTTTCATAGAATCATAGAATCAGTGCAGAAAAGGCCAATCGGCCCAACGAATCAGCAGCGACGCCAAAGTATCGTATCCAGGCCATTTCCCCCGTTTTCCCCACAACGCTACTCCTTTCCCATGGCTAATCTATGTAACCAAGGGGCAATGTAGCATGCCCAATCCACCTTGGATCTTCATTCAATCTTCAATATCAACAGAGTTATTTAATATATATGTCCAAATTCTGAATTTAACATCTCTGGAATATACAATCGGTCTGACTGCATTGTTCAGCTCCGCTCTTTTGCTGCAGATTCGAATGGTTGGACTGAGAGTCCATGTACCTCAGTGCAAGAAGACAACCGCTCCTTTCAACGTGATGTCTCAACTTGTCTCGAATTTCAAAATTTAAAAGCGTTCTTCGGACAAATGTCAAAGGGAGCAAAGATTTCTGCTCAATCATGAATGCATCATTCTCATATTAAGAAGTTTAACAACACCAGGTTAAAGTCCAACAGGTTTATTTGGTAGCAAAAGCCACACAAGCTTTCGGAGCTCTTAGCCCCTTCTTCAGGTGAGTGGGAATTCTGTTCACAAACAGAGCTTATAAAGACACAGACTCAATTTACATGAATAATGGTTGGAATGCGAATACTTACAACTAAATCAAGTCTTTACGAAACGAAACAATGTGAGTGGAGAGAGCATCAAGACAGGCTAAAAAGATGTGTATTGTCTCCAGACAAGACAGCCAGTGAAACTCTGCAGGTCCACGCAACTGTGGGAGTTACAAACAGTGTGACATGAACCCAATATCCCGGTTGAGGCCGTCCTCGTGTGTGCGGGACTTGGCTATCAGTTTCTGCTCAGCGACTCTGTGCCGTCGTGTGTCGCGAAGGCCGCCTTGGAGAACGCTGACCCGAATATCAGAGGCCGAATGCCCGTGACCGCTGAAGTGCTCCCCAACCGGAAGAGAACAGTCTTGCCTGGTGATTGTCGAGCGGTGTTCATTCATCCGTTGTCGCAGCGTCTGCATAGTTTCCCCAATGTACCATGCCTCGGGACATCCTTTCTTGCAGCGTATCAGGTAGACAACGTTGGCCGAATTGCAAGAGTATGTACCGTGTACCTGGTGGATGGTGTTCTCACGTGAGATGATGGCATCTGTGTCGATGATCCGGCACGTCTTGCAGAGGTTGCTGTGGCAGGGTTGTGTGGTGTCATGGTCACTGTTCTCCTGAAGGCTGGGTAGTTTGCTGCGGACAATGGTCTGTTTGAGGTTGTGTGGTTGTTTGAAGGCAAGAAGTGGGGGTGTGGGGTTGGCCTTGGCGAGATGTTCGTCTTCATCAATGACATGTTGAAGGCTCCGGAGGAGATGCCGTAGCTTCTCCGCTCCGGGGAAGTACTGGACAACGGAGGGTACTCTGTCCACTGTGTCCCGTGTTTGTCTTCTGAGGAGGTCGGTGCGGTTTTTCGCTGTGGCGCGTTGGAACTGTTGATCAATGAGTCGAGCGCCATATCCTGTTCTTATGAGGGCATCTTTCAGCGTCTGGAGGTGTCTGTTGCGATCCTCCTCATCCGAGCAGATCCTGTGTATACGGAGGGCTTGTCCGTAGGGGATGGCTTCTTTAACGTGTTTAGGGTGGAAGCTGGAGAAGTGGAGCATCGTGAGGTTATCCGTGGGCTTGCGGTACAGTGAGGTGCTGAGGTGACCGTCCTTAATGGAGATGCGTGTGTCCAAGAATGCAACCGATTCCAGAGAGTAGTCTATGGTGAGCTTGACGGTGGGATGGAACTTGTTGATGTCATCATAGAGTTGTTTCAGTGATTGTTCACCATGAGTCCAAAGGAAGAAAATGTCATCGATGTATCTAGTGTATAGCATCGGTTGAAGGTCCCGTGCGGTGAAGAAGTCTTGTTCGAACCTGTGCATGAAGGTGTTGGCATATTGAGGTGCGAATTTGGTCCCCATGGCTGTTCCGTGTGTCTGGATGAAGAACTGGTTGTTGAAGGTGAAGATATTGTGGTCCAGGATGAAGCGGATGAGATGTAAAACTGCATCTGGAAACTGGCAGTTGTTGGCGATGAGCACTGAGGCCGTTGCAGCAATGCCATCGTCATGGGGGATGCTGGTGTAGAGTGCCGAGACATCCATTGTGACGAGGAGCGCTCCTGGTTCAACTGCTCCATGTGTGCCGAGTTTCTGTAGGAAGTCCGTCGTGTCGCGACAAAAGCTGGGGGTTCTTTGTACAATGGGTTTCAGGATGCCCTCGACATAGCCGGAGAGGTTCTCGCACAGGGTCCCATTGCCCGATACGATGGGACGGCCGGGTGTGTTCGCCTTGTGTATCTGCGGGAGGCAGTAGAGATCTCCAACGCGGGGAGTACGTGGGATGAGAGCACGGAGGGTTTTCTGAAGGTCCGGATCAAAGGTCTTGATCAGAGTGTTGAGTTGACGGGTGTGTTCTTTGGTCGGATCTGCAGGTAACTGTCTCGTTGTTGAGTTGTCGGTACACTTCTTTGCAGTAATCCGTTCTGTTCAGTATGACGATGGCCCCTCCTTTGTCTGCTGGTTTGATGACAATGTTGCGGTTGGTCTTGAGAGCGTGGATGGCGTTACGTTGTGCTTGGGTGATCTTCGGGGCTGTCTTGTGAGTGCGGCTGATGAATTTGGTGTTGACGCACCTCCTGACGGCTTGGGCATACATGTCAAGTCGAGGGCAGCGGCCTTCCGGAGGAGTCCAATTCGACTCTTTCCTCTTCGGATGCACTGCGGATCTCTCTGTCAGCTGTTCCGGTTCATTGGCTGTCTCATTGTGTTCGCTGTTGGCCTCTTGGGGTTTGTGGAAGAACTCCCTCAGCCTCATTCGCCTGATGCTGAAAGATGCCCTCATAAGAACAGGATATGGCGCTAGACTCATTGATCAACAGTTCCAACGCGCCACAGCGAAAAACCGCACCGACCTCCTCAGAAGACAAACACGGGACACAGTGGACAGAGTACCCTTCGTTGTCCAGGACTTCCCCGGAGCGGAGAAGCTACGGCATCTCCTCCGGAGTCTTCAACATGTCATTGATGAAGATGAACATCTCGCCAAGGCCATCCCCACACCCCCACTTCTTGCCTTCAAACAACCACACAACCTCAAACAGACCATTGTCCGCAGCAAACTACCCAGCCTTCAGGAGAACAGTGACCATGACACCACACAACCCTGCCACAGCAACCTCTGCAAGACGTGCCGGATCATCGACACAGATGCCATCATCTCACGTGAGAACACCATCCACCACGGTACATACTCTTGCAATTCGGCCAACGTTGTCTACCTGATACGCTGCAAGAAAGGATGTCCCGAGGCATGGTACATTGGGGAAACTATGCAGACGCTGCGACAACGGATGAATGAACACCGCTCGACAATCACCAGGCAAGACTGTTCTCTTCCTGTTGGGGAGCACTTCAGCGGTCACAGGCATTCGGCCTCTGATATTCGGGTAAGCATTCTCCAAGGCGGCCTTCGCGACACACGACAGCGCAGAGTCGCTGAGCAGAAACTGATAGCCAAGTTCCGCACACACGAGGACGGCCTCAACCGGGATATTGGGTTCATGTCACACTATTTGTAACTCCCACAGTTGCGTGGACCTGCAGAGTTTCACTGGCTGTCTTGTCTGGAGACAATACACATCTTTTTAGCCTGTCTTGATGCTCTCTCCACTCACATTGTTTCGTTTCGTAAAGACTTGATTAGTTGTAAGTATTCGCATTCCAACCATTATTCATGTAAATTGAGTCTGTGTCTTTATAAGCTCTGTTTGTGAACAGAATTCCCACTCGCCTGAAGAAGGGACTTAGAGCTCCGAAAGCTTGTGTGGCTTTTGCTACCAAATAAACCTGTTGGACTTTAACCTGGTGTTGTTAAACTTCTTACCAGACTTAACTAACCCATTAGAAATCCATTCAATAATTCCATTCTCACAAACTCATTAATTATTCTCTCAGACAGTGAGTGAGACAGGGAAAAGCAGCAATCTTCCAGCCCCCACTCTCCAAACATCCCCTGCCAGCAAAAAGGACTGACGACTTAGCTGTGTCTGTTTTTTATGAAATGGTGAAGAGTAAATTTTTAAAATTTCGATTGATACCCAATTCAGTTCACATTTAACAATAAACTTGAATTCGGAAACTTCAGCGCAGTGAGTTTTGACAACATTTCTGCCCCGTTTAGCGCCTGGGACCTGCGCAAATATGAATAGAATGTGATTATCCCTTCAATACACAAAGTCCGCTCAGGATAAAAGCGACTAGATGGTCAAACAGTGCCGTCTGATTTAACTTTATAACCTGATTTGTGGAAGTACATTTCGGCTAAAAACCCTTTTTCATGCGGCAGCGAAATTCATCTAACATTAGAATCAGTAAATGACATTTGTGCCATTTTTTCTCTTTTACCATGTCTGGGTGGGCGTGGGGGGGGCGGTTGGCGGTAGGGGGGAGGGTGGTTGCACTGTGGAACAGTCGTTAACACTGCCATCTCACAGTGCTAATGATCGATTCCTGGATTGGGTCTCTGTCTATTTGACGTTTGCACTTTCTCCCCGTGTTTGCATGAGTTTCCTTTGAATCGTCCGGTTTCTTCTCACAGCCGGAAAGACGTGCTGGTTCGGTGCATTGACCCGAACAGCCGCCGGAGTTTGGCGACCAGAGAATTTGACAGTGTCTTCGTTACAGTGTTAATGTAAGCCTTACATGTGACTAATAAATAACTTTATTTTAACTGAGCATTTTGCAGAATATCATTTCACACTTGGGAAGTGCAACTGCAGTTAGACTGAGAGATAATGTTTTCTTTCAATATTTAATAACAAAAGAAAATGAGGTAACGTTTCCTCACACTGAGAGATGAGTCAGTTAGTTTCCTATTTCATACAGGAAACCTTTCATATGTTAGGTGAATGTATAAAACACCACACTTCAGAAACTCTGAAGTACAATCAAGCTGCACGGTTCGACACTCCAGTCTGTTGCAGAGTTGGAGAGCATCGTTTATGTCTGTAATAATTATCACATTCACCTAAACACACGAAAAATTCCCGATTCGGAAACGGGAGGAAACATTTTTAGATACGTTTCACCTCGGAGTGAGGGAAATGGAAATAATTCACGTTTATTGCTGAATATTAGTTGAATACAGTAACTTACACGATGTTACATTTCGCCTTCCCGTCCACATTTCTGTACACACTCAAACCCGACAGAATATCTTTAACTGGTTCCCGTTTCCAGCTCTGTCAGTTCAGAAAGCTTCTCTCAAACTTCCACATTCGGGCTTTTTCTTTTGGTCATTCGTGAAACACTGGCGTCGCTGGCCAGCATTTAATGCCCATCCCGAGTTGAGTTGCAAGCATATTGCTGTGGTTCTGGAGTCACAAGTAGGCCAGGCAAGAACAGCAGATTTCCTTCCTAAAATACATAAGTGAAGCATATGGGTTCCTCCAACAGTCGGAAATGGTTTCATGGTCATCAATGCGTTCTCAATGCCAGATTTTTCAAAATTGAATTCAAATTCCACGACCGACCGTAATCGCTGGTAGCGTGAAAGTAACACGTACAGCACCTGCTCCAGGTGAGCCTCGAACTCACAAAACCTCGGCATGGCCCCCTCGCTGTACTGCTATATAAGTACCGCGCGCTAACCGATTGCGCCACTGGAGCACTGTGCTAAAACGATTTTTGTCAGATTATTAAAGACTTCTACAGTGTCACCTCCGTTAACAACAATCATTCGAGGCAACATAGACGGGGAACAAACGCATCAATGATTCTCTCTTCCCCGGCTCCACAGTAAGAGAGACAGGGACAAGCAGCAGCATTTTACCCCGCATTCTCCAATCATCCATCCGCTGCCAGCAGAAAAGCGGCGACTGCCGCTTCAATTCGTGGGTTACCGCCCATCCCTGGGACAGAAGATTCAACTCCGTTCAAACCTCGCAATACACCGAACACAAGCTCAGCAAAACGTTTATGGATTATATCCCGCTCACTGAACCTTCGAGTATCATTTAAACAGTATCCGAGTGAGTCACAAACAATATTCAAACCAACTTTCCAAAACGTTTCAGTAGTAGATTCCTCCATTTGATTGAAAAGCTGAGTGTTGTGAATCTGGAAATGAACACCATGGGGTTTATGTTACCCAGTGACTATTAGTCCGTCAGGTTTCCAATTCCATTTGAGTTGTATATTGAAGCGAATCTCATTTCAAAATGAGGAGAAAACAAGGAAAATATTAAATCTTGGAACAAATCCTGAGAGAAATGGGTCACAATATTTGGATGCAGGTGCAGCTGTGAATGGTGTTATTGATGATTGAGTGGATACTATTGGATCCTTGGGCTTCTGGTGGTCAGTTCCCTTCCCTCCCGTTGAATTCCTCCCTGTGATAAGAGACATGGATTCATTTTACCTACACGTTCATAGGAAAAAGAGAATAACCAACACACTACAGAAATGCTGCGGGATCAACGTCACCAAAGAGACTTATATAGAATTCTAAACGGTGCGGTCATGCTGCAGTTCTGGAACAGGTTTTGCAGAAAGAGAATTGTGCTTATTGACACCTTAGCTTAGAATATCGTTAGCAGTTGCTGTCTGAGTCTCTGTGGCGCAATCGGTCAGCGCGTTCGGCTGTTAACCGGAAGGTTGGTGGTTCGAGACCACCCAGGGACGGGTGATTTTACTGTTTTCTCACCATCTGCATTCATAGGCAAACATTTGTGTGTTGGCAATGGGTCCGTGGTGGTCAATAAAAAATAGCTCTCAAGTGTTACCGGCTGTACTGTTATCTGTTGTCACCAACATTATTGAATGACTATTGACTTCAGACATATTACATATAATATTATATACATGCTTCCATTATACCATTAAGCTTAAAAATTAGAATGGAAACATTAATTTGTGGCTGAGCATTTGTTCCAATTCCATATCCCTGCTTCCATTCATTCCTGAATAGATCATAAATCTATCCAGCCCGAACTGAAATGTGTTCAATGATGGAGCATCTACAACCCTCTGGCACAGAGAATTCCCCAAATTCACTGTCCTTTGAGTGAAGGAATGTCTGCTCATCGCAGTCTTAAATCATCAGCGCCTTATCCTGAGATTGTACCCCCGTGCTTTAGATTCCCGGACCAGGGAAAATAATGTCTCAGCATCCACCCTATCAAACTCATAGAATCATAGAATCCCTGCAGTTTTTCAATGCTATCTATTCTTTCTCGTTAAAGCTGTTGAGATTTTCCAGCTTTTTCTGTTCTTGATTCAGATTCCACCACCTCAGATTTTGCTTTTATTTTGTCTAAAATGGGGAGATGCAAACTGAACACACTATTACAGATGTGGTCTCAACACAACCCTGAATAACTGTAGCAAGACTTCAAACACTTCAAAACTTAACTCCCTGCTCATGGTGGAAGGAGAGTGTGACAGTCGATAATTGGCACTGTGTACGTTCCTGCAATCAGGAACTGGATCAGGAAAATGAGATATCTGTGTCTCCTTATACTGTTATCTCTAAACTCCATCTCCTCTCAATGCCGTGTGTCATACATGCGCTTTCCTTGCTTTCCAGGTGAAGATCGGGTTCACCAACTCTCTGAGTCTGTATCAAGCACCTAATTGACCCTGGGAAATGGACAACCAGATGAGAGACAGCGACAGAAACAGGAAGAGAAGCGACAGGATAATGTTTCGTAAATGAGTTCTGCCAGTTGCTCTCCGTGGTGAATGTCTGCCGTGTGTTACCTTGCAAGTTTCACAGAAGCCACAGTGATGGGTTTGGTGGGTTTTGGAAATTGAAAGTGCCACATGACCAGCTGCGGGACTATTTCACCTCACGGTCGATTTCATGTTGCAGCTAACAGGTTTCGCTGTGTTCATTGGCTGAACAGTCCCTTGGGTTCGATCTAAACATGACAATTTAAAGGAGAAATTTGTTTTTGGTGAATAAAAAATCCGAAATAAAAATAAAAAGCAGAAGGCTCATGGATAAATGAATCTTTTAACGTGCTTGATCCAGCTTCCCTGGTGGTCTAGTGGTTAGGATTCGGCGCTCTCACCGCCGCGGCCCGGGTTCTATTCCCGGTCAGGGAAAGTAGATTTATTGCTGCGTGAAAATCCTGCGTTCCTTCCAGGTTTGTACCAGTTCTGTCGGAATCAGTACCAGGTAGATTTCCTCTTTTGTGTCTGAATTAGAAATGTCACATGTCAAGAACAAAAAAAAGAGAGAAATAGGATACAAAGCGCTGACGATATAGATGGTGATGCGGCCTAAGATCTGGTTGTTGATGGAGTAGATTTTATTGTTTCCACTGACACAAATACCTCGCAGGTCTGGGTCCAAATCTCGGACTCAGTGACAAGAAGACCTTTAATTCTAACTCTCCGACCTCCAGTGAAGTGGAGGCAGTTTTCACTCAGAAGGCAGGAGCTTTGAGATTAACAGCGTGGGATGGAGAAAGACTCAGTTTGAACGGTGACGCTGCCGGAGGAATGGAGAGCTGGAGTTCACCCAGAAAAGCAGCAAAGTTGCTTCTTCTGTACAAACCTCCTTCTGTACAAACAGTGGCCCCCAACTTGGGGCTGGAATCCACCGTCCATTAACGCTGATAAGTTAATGTTGATCAGCAGAATTACCACAAAATGGTTTATCACAGGTTGGTACTAACACTGCAGTAAAATTAAATGCAGTAGAATAGGACGGCATGGTTTCACAGTGGTTCGCAATGATGCCTCACAGCGCCAGTGGCTCAGGTTAAATTTCTCGGATCACTCTTTGCGGAGTTTGCACGTTTTCCCCGTGTCTGCGTGGGATTCCTCTGTGTGCTCCGGTTTCCTTTCCAAACATGTGTGAGTTCGGTTGCTTGGCCATGCTAAATTGACCCGCCTGTCAGCGGGATTATCAGGGTAAATATGTGGGTTTCCGGGAATAGGGCGTGGGTGGGATTGTTGTCGGTGCGCACTCGATGGGCCGACCGACCTCCTTCTGTACAATAGGGATTCTACTTGAATATATCATTATTCATTTTGACTGGAGGAACCAAAAGAGGCAATGCAAATACAAATTGTTGTGGGTAATTGACGGGTTTGTGGAATGGGACGGATTTTTCTCTGTACTGTTGAAACTGGCACCAATATCACTCCTGTTTTCGATCAGGAAGTAATTCCAATTCCACTTAAATCATGTGCTGCAAGAAAACAATAAATCTTCAATCCCTGACCAGGAATCGAACCGCTGCGGTGAAAGCGCCACATCCTCACCACGAGATCACCAAGGAAACTGCCTGCAAGTGTTTTAATCTATCCTTTCCATGCGAACTTGGCGCTTTGTTTCGATTTCAGCATTTTTCTGTATACCAGGGACAAGTCTGTCTGACAAGTGCCTCCTGAAAAACCAAATTTACTGCGGATGCTGGAATCTAAAACAAGAATAGAAAATGCTGGAAAACCTCAACAGGTCTGAAAGCACCTGTGAAGGGAGAATAAAGTTCACGTTCAAAATCTGGATGACCCATCGTCAGAGCTGAAGACAAAGAAATTTGGACGAGATTTATACTGTAATGGTGAGGGATATGGGTGTGGGGTGGGTGACAAAGGTGTCACATGTAAATTAAGAAGAAGGGAATTTTAATGGTGGTGATCATGGCTGAGAAGGGTGCTGCTGGCTGCCCATTAAGAGATCAGAATGTGTTAATGGCAGAACAAAGGAAATGTAAGAGACGGCCCGAGTGGGGTGGAGGGAGAGGGGGCAACAAGATGGAAAGTGAGATTTTAAATAAACAGTGCAATACATGGAAATTAAAAAAAATAAATACATGTGTAAAAGAAGATATAAAATAATAAAAATAAAGAAATAAGATCAAACGAAATAAAACAAAATAAATGGAAATGGGGAGAAGATGGAGGAAAGGAGATGCTCTGAAGTTGTTGAATTCAGTGTTAATTCTGGAACGCAGTAAGTGCCGAATCGGGACATCGGGCGATGTTCCTCCAGTTTGCATTGGAATTCCTCCTGATACCATTGTTTATTGCCCCTTCCGTCACGTTACTGATGATCAGGAGTAGACTGATGGTAATTTGCGGCGTTGGATTTGACCTGATATTTGTAAACCGGGCAATCTTGGGCAAATTGCAGCATTGGCGGTTAGATGGCAGTGTTGTAGCCTAGGAACAGCTTAGCTCGGATTGTGGTAAGATCTGAATCTGAATTCTTCAGCACCATTGCCAGAATATATTTTTACGGCCATAGCATTTGCTGTTTTCAATGCTTTCAACTTTCTTTTTCTTTAATTCAAATCAAATGGAATTGGCATTTTTTCCGTTCAGTGTCTCCCCTACTCTGTCTCTTTCTTTCTCTTTGTAGATCTGCGTCGGTTATTCCCTCGCTCAGTCTCTCTATCCAATTCCCCTATTTTGTTCTTTTTTATTCATTATATTCTCTCCATGTCTGGGTGGAACCAAGCTTCATTGAATTGATTCCTGAGATGAGGTGGTTGTTGAGCTGGGCACACGTCTTGATCTTCAGTGGCGGAGGAGACTCAACGGGACATGTGATCCAATCCCACCTCATTGGTTCTGTTCACTGCCAATAACAGCTCTGGTAGCAATCACTTCTGATGGTGTCACTGATGAGAATTCGAGGACACTAAATTGAGGATAGCGCTATTTGTGGAGGACTGGGTTCAAATTCCCCCACCGTCAGATACTCACTTAATTTGCTTTAAACGTTAAGAATAAAGTTGGTCAAACACGTGATCGCCAAAATGTTTCGCAGTGGAATGTATTATCATTCATTTTGATTAGAGGAACCAGAAGAGGCAATGTAAAATGAGAAACTAACGGGATTGTGGAAGCAGTTTTGTTGCTTCTCCAGTAAACCTGCTTCAGCTGCAAGGACTGCTGTGTTTCTGCAGTGTAGTGGTTATCACGTTCATTTCACACGCGAAACGTTCCTGGTTCAAGACCGCGTAGAAACATTTCCAAATGCTTGTTATTGCTCACTGATTCATATTTCAGAATTATTCTCGTTTCTCACGAAACTTTAATTGAACTGTTGAGTTATTGCAGCATTTAAGTCGGGAATTGCTCTGTATGGGAACAAAACGGAAGCTATGTGTTAGAGAGCAAGAGAGGATGGACTCACTGACACAAGGAATGATGGACAAGTGCAACATTGAGCTGGTGATGGTGGAGTCCGGGTGATCTATTGGTGCCGAATCAGTGTTTTCACCGCATTGGGCCCGGGGTTTATAACAGTCGATAACTAAGTAGAACATTTTGAATTTGCTCCGTTTATGGGGATAATTGGATCTGAACACAAGGAAAGAGGTGCGTTTTACCGGAATCATAAATTGATATCATGATTGAGTGCATGTGTCTCAGGCGAAAGTGGCCTGAAATGAAGCAATGACTAAAGCGATGATGATCAACTAATTGCAAATCTCTTAAATCAGCTTCACTGGAAGTTTCGTGGTCAGGATTCAGTACGGTGGTTCGAGTTTGATTTCCACCCAAGAACTGAATAACTTTCTATAATTCTTCATTGAATGCAAACACACCTCACAGCATCTGTGAAGGGCGAAGCAAGATTAATCTTCCAGCTGCATGAACTTGCACTAGAGTTGGAAAAGTCAGACATATAACATCAGAAATAAGCTCTGACGAAGAATCACACGGCAAACACACGGCAGACAGTGATCACAGAAAGTAACTGACACATTTCAAATTCTGCCGCTTTCCATTAACATCTTTGAACTTCGTATTGTCCATCTCAGACATTTCCTATGAATCAAATATTACCCACAAAATCTTCGCTCTGATGCTCGTTCCACTGGTTATAGAAGAGTAACTGTTAAAATGGGCATGCGGTTGGCTTCATAGCTCATAGCGCCAGTCATCGTGGCTGGCTGGTTAACGTGATGGAGTTTGAATCCATTGGGATTTCCCGCTTCTGATTATTCCTGGTTTTAACACTGTGTCCACAGAGCGAATTGGATCAAATCCACCCAAACACTCAGGCGGTTTCACATTTCCGTTCATTCACAAAAGCATCACGGAACCTGCAGTCAGAAATGGAACAGAGACGGAGCCAGGTTGTGTTTTCAGTGTGTTGTCTCTCCTTCGGCCTCTGTCACGCTGGGTGCGTGTATGTGTCTGGGTTTCTCTGTGTGCGTCAATGTGCTTTAGCTCCCCCTTGGAAATGAACAGCTTTTTAGCGTCACAAAATTATCCACAATAGTTCAAAAGTTTAATCATGAAATGTTTCAGAGAAAAGGTCAGAGTGAAAGATGTAAGAGGAGTTTGTAATGTTTGGAAGGAGGTGCAGCAAATAAATAGAAGACGGGAATGATGTTACTGCTGACTGAGAGGAATGCATTGTAACGGTGGGGGATTTTATTGATCGGTTAATGGTAAACTTTGAATTCAGAACAAGCTGAGGCACCAGATGGAAACAGCGTTTGGCTTCACGTATGTTAAGAAAGGGTGCAAGCATCGCTACAGCAGGAGGACGGTTAGCTTAGTCGCAGCATATCAGATGTAATTTCAGAATCGTTGATTGCAGCCCCACGTTAGACTCCATAAGACCATAAGACCATAAGACATAGGAGCGGAAGTAAGGCCATTCGGCCCATCGAGTCCACTCCACCATTCAATCATGGTTGATTTCAACTCCATTTACCCGCTCTCTCCCCATAGCCCTTAATTCCTCGAGAAATCAAGAATTTATCAATTTCTGTCTTGAAGACGCTCAACGTCTCGGCCTCCACAGCCCTCTGTGGCAATGAATTCCACAGACCCACCACTCTCTGGCTGAAGAAATTTCTCCTCATCTCTGTTCTAAAGTGACTCCCTTTTATTCTAAGGCTGTGCCCCCGCGTCCTAGTCTCCCCTGTTAATGGAAACAACTTCCCTACGTCCATCCTATCTAAGCCGTTCATTATCTTGTAAGTTTCTATCAGATCTCCCCTCAACCTCCTAAACTCCAATGAATATAATCCCACGATCCTCAGACGTTCATCGTATGTCAGGCCTACCATTCCTGGGATCATCCGTGTGAATCTCCGCTGGACCCGCTCCAGTGCCAGTATGTCCTTCCTGAGGTGTGGGGCCCAAAATTGCTCACAGTACTCCAAATGGGGCCTAACCAGTGCTTTATAAAGCCTCAGAAGTACATCCCTGCTTTTGTATTCCAAGCCTCTTGAGATAAATGACAACATTACATTTGCTTTCCTAATTACGGACTCAACCTGCAAGTTTACCTTTAGAGAATCCTGGACTAGGACTCCCAAGTCCCTTTGCACTTTAGCATTATGAATTTTGTCACCGTTTAGAAAATAGTCCATGCCTCTATTCTTTTTTCCAAAGTGTACGACCTCGCACTTGCCCACGTTGAATTTCATCAGCCACTTCTTGGACCACTCTCCTAAACTGTCTAAATCTTTCTGCAGCCTCCCCACCTCCTCAATACTACCTGCCCCTCCACCTATCTTTGTATCATCGGCAAACTTGGCCAGAATGCTCCCAGTCCCGTCATCTAGATCGTTAATATATAAAGAGAACAGCTGTGGCCCCAACACTGAACCCTGCGGGACACCACTTGTCACCGGTTGCCATTCTGAGAAAGAACCTTTTATCCCAACTCTCTGCCTTCTGTCTGACAGCCAATCGTCAATCCATGTTAGTACCTTGCCTCGAATACCATGGGCCCTTATTTTACTCAGCAGTCTCCCGTGAGGCACCTTGTCAAAGGCCTTTTGGAAGTCAAGATAGATAACATCCATTGGCTCTCCTTGGTCTAACCTATTTGTTATCTCTTCAAAGAACTCTAACAGGTTTGTCAGGCACGACCTCCCCTTACTAAATCCATGCTGACTTGTCTTAATCCGACCCTGCACTTCCAAGAATTTAGAAATCTCATCCTTAACGATGGATTCTAGAATTTTGCCAACAACTGAGGTTAGGCTAATTGGCCTATAATTTTCCATCTTTTTTCTTGTTCCCTTCTTGAACAGTGGGGTTACAACAGCGATTTTCCAATCCTCTGGGACTTTCCCTGACTCCAGTGACTTTTGAAAGATCATAACTAACGCCTCCACTATTTCTTCAGCTATCTCCTTTAGAACTCTAGGATGTAGCCCATCTGGGCCCGGAGATTTATCAATTTTCAGACCTTTTAGTTTCTCTAGCACTTTCTCCTTTGTGATGGCAACCATATTCAACTCTGCCCCCTGACTTTCCTGAATTGTTGGGATATTACTCATGTCTTCTACTGTGAAGACTGACGCAAAGTACTTATTAAGTTCCTCAGCTATTTCCTTGTCTCCCATCACTAGATTACCAGCGTCATTTTGGAGCGGCCCAATGTCTACTTTTGCCTCCCGTTTGTTTTTAATGTATTTAAAGAAACTTTTACTATCATTCCTAATGTTACTGGCTAGCCTACCTTCATATTTGATCCTCTCCTTCCTTATTTCTCTCTTTGTTATCCTCTGTTTGTTTTTATAGCCTTCCCAATCTTCTGACTTCCCACTACTCTTTGCCACATTATAGGCTCTCTCTTTTGCCTTGATGCATTCCCTGACTTCCTTTGTCAGCCATGGCTGCCTAATCCCCCCTCTGATAACCTTTCTTTTGTTTGGGATGAACCTCTGCACTGTGTCCTCAATTACTCCCAGAAACTCCTGCCATTGCTGTTCTACTGTCTTTCCCACTAGGCTCTGCTTCCAGTCGATTTTTGTCAGTTCCTCCCTCATGCGCCTGTAATTACCTTTATTTAACTGTAGAACCTTCACATCTGATTCTGCCTTCCTTCTTTCAAATTGCAGACTGAATTCTACCATATTATGATCACTGCTTCCTAAGTGTTTAAACTTTGCTGCTTTCCTGGGTGAACTCCAGCTCTCCATCCCTCCGGCAGCGTCACCAATCAAACTGAATCTTTCTCCATCCCGCTTTGTTTACCTCAGTGTCTGAATGAAAACTGCAATCAATAAAGGTGAAAGAGTTTAATGTTCATTCGGTGAGAAGTTTTCTTCTTGGCTTGGGAATTTTTATCCAGAAATGCGTGATATTTTTGTCAGTGTAAACGGTTAAATCTGGCCCATTAGCACCCAGACGTTACGTTGTATCACGATCTCTATCGGCAGAACCTTACAATCTATCACTGTCCTTCACTATCTGTGTTTGTCCTTTACCTGTTGCACATGTGGCATTTCCAGCTCGCAAGCCAACTACAAATCTCACTCCACTGATTCTGACAGAGCTGCTTTCGATCAGGAAGTAATTCAAGTTTTTTTAAAATCAAAACTATTAAATCTTAGTACATCGAAGCCAGTCTGCGACCCTGAAAACGCCGACCCCTCACCACTCGATGACCAGGATCCCACCTGCCCGATTCTCCCAGGTACTGATTACAGCAATGTGCACAGTGCCAATTATCCACAGTCACACTCTGCTTCCTGTCTGTTAAGGTTAGAAATTGTTCACATTTTCTTACTGGCTTCCAATGCGACGAAAATAGAGGGTGAACAGCTGATGCTGTTCAGTAGATTTACCACAATAGAGTTTGTAACAGGTCGATGCTAACATTGCTGTTTGAATGTGGTGAGCTGCAGTGAAATTCAATGCAGTTGCAGGTAGAGTACTCATTATTTTCGGAGGAAACAGCAAGGGCAATGTCAGTATGAATTGCTGTGGGTAATTGACGGGATTGTGGAATGGGAATGATTTTTTTCCCTGCTGTTCAGACTGGCACAGGTATTGCATGATTATTTGCAGGCGGATATTGTGTGTTGGGTTTCGTGGTGTAATGGTGAGCACTCTGGACTCTGAATCCAGCGTACTGAGTTCAAATCTCGGCGGAACCTTGGTCAACGCTGATGGTTGATTTGCCGAAGGGCGTTTCGTTCAATTTTTTCACAACGTACGAATCGAGAGGGCAATTTGTCAGCCAGTTCAACTGCTATTACAATGCGCATTGCTGAGCCTCTGGCGCCAGATGCCTGCCGCATCAATGTCTTTTCATATTTTATCTTCTCTTTAATTCCTCTGTTGAAAGAAAGGAGCACTGGTGCCACACAGCAACACCCCTTCGAATGGAGTCCAGCAATTATTGAGCAAGTGTGTGTGTGTGTGTGCGCGCGCGCGCGCGCGCGTGCGCGTGAGAGAGAGAGAGAGAGCGAGTGTAGGTACGTGTGTGTGTTTTGGGAGACAAGTCTAGTGTCTTCGGTCACAGTGCTGTCGATTCCATGGTGTAACGGATCGCACTCTGGCCTCTCGCTTCCGAAATCTTTAAATTGGGACAGATGAGTGAGTGAATGACACGACACATGAAGATGGACCCCCCCCCCCCCCCCCACACTTTCTACAGTGGCTTCCCTGCCTCTCAGCGCATTGTATTCCTGAGCAATCATCCTCTGGGGCTGATGCAATGACGCCAGGAGAGGCATTCGCTGCAGCGTCTGCAATTTGAATGCCGTGGAATTTGCTGAGATTTCGTCAGTGTTTAGATTTACACTTTCTGACAATTTAACATAAAATGCCCTTCTGCAAACCCGTCATCGGCTTTAGCAAAACAAATCAAGGTTTTGCCACGATACGAACTCGAATTGCTGGATTCAGATTCCAGAGCGCTCACCGGTCCACCACAGATCACAGAACACGCCCATTGCCGGCAAATGATCACTCGAACAATTTGATATCTTTCATTCGATGTGACAGCAACAGCAAGTATGATAACAATGTGTCGTTATAGGCCACCGTTGATATCAGAAAAGCTCAGAAGGCAGAGTGCCCCAAATCTCAAATTATTTCATCGCAAGACCTATCGGGAGATATCTCCAGAAATAGCCATGTTTCGCAGGTCATTTGCAAGTCATTGCGGTGCTCTGTGTTCCGTGGTGTAATGGTGAGCTCGCTGAACTTTCAATGCTGCGATCTGAGTTCAAATCTCGGTGGAGCCTTGCTCTCCTTTACCAATGCTGATAATTGATTTTCTCCATGACATTTATTCTCCATTTGTCACCATGTACGAATCGAGAGGGCACTTTGTCAATACACATTGCTGAGACTCTGGCGCCAGATCCTTGCAGCTTCAGTGTTTTTATGTTTTCATCTTTCGCTCCTCTTTGACGTTCTGTCGAATCAGAGGAGCAGTTGGTGTCAAACAAAAACCCGACTGGAGCCTGGCAATAATTGAGCAAGAGTGTGTATGTGTGAGAATTGGGTGAAAGGTCTCCCGCATTAAAACAGCGCCCAGTTGGTTCCATGGTGTAACGGTGAGCACTCTGGATTTTGAATCCAGCATTCCGAGCTCGAATCTCAATGAAACCACTATTCTCAACGCCCGAACTCCTGCTTAACTTGGGGCAGATGACTCAGCGAATTATATCGGTAGAATAACTGTGGTTAGCACTGCTGCCTCCCAGTAACAGGACCCGTGTTCAGTTCTGGCTTCGGGTGACTGTGTGCAGTTTGCACATTCTCCCCGTGTCTGTATGTGCGGAAGAAAACCGAGCACACGTCCTATGAGACAAAATTGTGCGGATTAGGTTGATTGGTCATGTTACATTACCCTTAGAGTCAGGGGATTAACTGGGTAAATATGCGGGATTACAGGGATGGAGCCTGGGTGCGATTGCTGCTGGTGCCGGATGAGCCCAATTGCTTCTTCTACACGATAAGGGTTCTATGATTCTGCCTCCGAACTCTTCATTTTCTTGAGCAATCGTCCTCTGTGACTGAAGCCATGAAGCTAGGAAATCATTTCCTGCATCGTCTGCAATGTGGATGCGGTGGAATTTGCTGAAATTTCTTCAGAGTTTAAAATTTCACTTTCTGCCAATTTTGAATAAAATACCCTTCAGCAAACCAATCATCGCCTTTAGCAAAGAAAAGCAAGGCTCCACCGAGATCTGATTTCAGTTTACTGGATTCAGAGTTCAGAATGCTCACCGTTACACCACACAACCGGGAACATGGGCGCCACTTGCAAATCGTCATCAACCGCATTTGGTTCTGTGGTGAAACTGTGGGCACTCTAGAGTCTGAATCCAGCGATCTGAGTTCGAATCTCCTTGGAACGTTGTTTTTCTTTGCCAATTCTGATGATTGATTTGCTAGATGATATTTGATTTGATTTTGATTTAATTTATTATTGTCACGTGTATTAGTATACAGTGAAAAGTATTGTTTCTTGCGCATTATACAGACAAAGCATAACGTTCATAGGGAAAGAAATGAGAGAGTGCAGAATGTAATGTCACAGTCATAGCGAGGGTGTAGAGAAAGGTCAACTTAATAGAAGGTAGGTACATTCAAAAGTCTGATGGGAGCAGGACAGAAACTCTTCCTGAGTCAGCTGGTACGTGACCTCAGACTTTTGTATCTTTTTTCCCAACGGAAGTAGGTGAAAGAGAGAATGTCCGGGGTGCGTGGGGTGCTTAATTATGTTGGCTGCTTTGCCGAGGCAACCGAGGTTTAACTTTCTCACAAAGTATGAATCGAGAGGACAATTTGAAAGCCAGTTCAACTTCAATGAGAATGCACATTGCAGAGAAAATGTGTGTGTGTGTGTGTGTGACTAAGAGAAAGATCTGGGAAAATGGCCTGCTGCCTTAAACCAGTGGCCTGTCGGTTCTTTGGTGAACTAGTTAGCTTTCTGGTTTGTGAATCAAGCAAACTGAGTTCGAATTTCCGTGGAGCCACTATTCTTTTCGTTCTAAGTCTTGTTTAAATTGGGAGAAAGGACTCAGTAAATGATACCGGTTGGGGAACCCCTGCACTCTGTGGCATTTCCGGCACGGTGGCACAATGCTACCTCACAGTGTTAGGCACCGGGTTTCAATTCTGGCTTCGGGTGACATTCTGCAGTTTGTACATTCTCCTCGTGTCTGCGTGTGTGGAAGGAAGCTGAGCATCCGGCGCAGAATCCAAAGGTGTGTGGGTAGGTTGATTGGCCATGCTACTTTGCCCGTAGTGTCAGGGGGACTAAGAGGGTAAGTGTATGGGGATAGGGCCAGGGTGTGATTGTTATCGGCGCAATTCTGCACTGCAGGGATTTTATGATTCTGCCTCCGAGCTCTATTCTTTCTTGAACAATCGCCCTCGAGGGCTGAAGCAATAACACCAGGAGAATCATTCGCTGCATCGTCTGCAATGTGATTGCGGTGGAATTTGCTGAAATTTCCTCAGAGTCTAAAATTCACTTTCTGAGAATTTCAAATAAAATGTCCTTCAGCAAACCAATCACCGGCTTTAGCAAATAGAAGGAACGTTTAACCGAGATCTGAACTCGTATTACTGAATTCAGAGTCCAGAGTGCTCACCATCGCACCACTTAACCAGGAACAGAGCCGCCAGATGCAAATGGTCACTCAAAGTATGTGACCTCCTTCATTCAATGTGGGAGGAACAACAAGTGGATCAATTGCTTTGAGCGACCATTTGAAGCCGACTGGTCTGTTGTCGGTTTTCTGGTCTAACTGTGAGCACTCTGGATCCAGCGAACCAGGTTTAAGTTTAGTTGGATCCTTGATCTTCTTTCCCATTGCTGAGGATTAGTTTGTGAAACGACCTTTTATTTAAATTTCTCATGAAGTAGGAATCTGGAGGACAGTTTGTCAGCCAGTTCAACTTCTCTTACATTGCACATTGCTGAGCCTCTGGGGACAGATGCCTGCAACAACAATGTTTTGTTTCCATCTTTTCGCGACATACACAATTGTTTCCTTTTCTTCATGTTGAGCTCCTGTTTTCTCTTTTTGGTGTCTGTTACAGTTGTACATATATTGGGCAGCTCAGAGCACACGTGCTCTGTTCTCAATATGAAAATCAATTGTTATGTTCCCTTCTGTGAACTTTAAAAAAACGTTTCTGTAAAATGTTCTCTGAATTTTTAAAATAAATCTTGAATAAAAAATGAACAAATTATCACTTTGCCAAACTCCTTTCCCCATCAGGCAAAATGGATATCCATCTTTGTGTCCAATCTGCGCTTCAAACCACATCTCTCAGAGTAAAATATAACTCTCTTCCACACTGTACGAGGCACGCTGTCCAAGTATAAGGATCTCCCACACCGCAACACAGTCTTGTGCAATCTCTCAGGGAGAAGTGGAACGTTGAGGCACATAATTCGAATCAATGCCACCAGAGGGCGTTTCAGCTTTACTCGAGTTTCAGCATTGGGATATTGACTCGCTCTCAGTGAATATATGCCAGATACTTACTTTCATACCTAACATAAATGGACATTAATGATTGCAACCCAGTTCAATGCAACCAAAAATAGCTACTTGAATAGGCATCTACGGAACTATGGCCAAAAGTTCCTCAGCAACAGCACTGGGAGGCAGCTCAGTCTCGATATTGACATTCTCAATAAAACATTCGCCTTTAAAACATTTTCAACATTGAGAGCAGAATGGTAGAATATACTGGAGTGTTTTACCTATAGTACCGTGTGATGCGAAAATGACCGTGCTCCAATGTCGGCTGCAGGTTCCTACAGTCAATGCTTTTCCATTTTTTCAAATCTTCTGGCCTGAATATCATAGAACCATCGAATCCCTGCAGTGCAGAAGGAGGCAATTTGGCCCATTGAACCTTCACAGACTCCCTGACAACAATCCCACTCAGGCCCTATCCCCAGAAGCCTGCACATTCAGCCCGCTAATTCCCCTAACCTACACACACATCTTGGTACACAAAGGGGTAAGTTAGCTTGGCCAATCCACCTAACCTGCACATCTTTGGAGTGTGGGATGAAACAGCAGCACCGGGAGGAACTTTGTATTACTGGAAAAGCTAGATGTGCTACACATCCTCTTTCACCATGTTAATAGTCCCGAGAGACCACAGCAGTTTAAGACCGCTGCACACCCCCTCTCCTTCTCAAGGGTAATTAGGAATGGAGTAGAAATCTAGACTTCCCAGTAACGCTGACATTACTTCATGTATTAATAATAATTAAAGCCCGTGAGGGGAATTTCACTGCAGTCATGGTTATCACTACGCTGCTAGTGGAGCAAAATCCGTGAAAACAAAGTGACAAACTCATTCAAAAATTATTTACTTTCTTTAGTCCAATTATGGTGAAGGTTCCTTCCCCAACTCTGGTGGATAATTGGGAAGCATTTCCTCTGCAAGAATAGTGACTGTAATGCAGCTCGGGGTGATTCTCTTTGCTATCTGCCGGCCTCACAGCACCAATGGAAAAGCAAGGAAGTGAGGTGAGTACAGCCTGAGACACGGCAGCAGATTATTGAGGGCGGGGTTTAGAAAGGGTGGCTAAATATCCAAACCCTCCCCTTTCACAGAGCGGACAGAGACAATGCGGATGCTCAGCATCTGGGTTGTGTGGGGAATATTTCAGACAGGTAAATGTGGATGCGCTCCTTCATTCCCCAAGCTTGATTGGAATCAAATTTCAATCAGCCACCGGACTAAACTTTTCCTTATTGATATATTATTTTCCAGATTTAAGTCATGGAGATTCTGTCACTCAGCCGCTACCCTCAGATGTTAAGGCAGAAGGAGCAGCGCTCATATTAACCTGCAACTATGAAACTACACAGAGCAGCTATGTATTGCACTGGTACCGACAACTCCCAGGAAACCATCCCGAGTTTATCGTGTGGAAAAATACATACAATCGTGAAGAAAAAGCAGATTTAGCCAAAAACCGTTTCTCTATCGAGCTTCAGACATCGACTAAATTCACCAGTTTAACCGTTTCGGATCTGCAGCTGACTGATGTCGCCGTGTATTACTGCGCTTTCCAGCTATCACAGTGATGGAAAGCAGTCTCACCCCTGCACAAAAACTGCCTTTGGATTGTTGGTGCGAGCTCTGTTCTGTTGAGCGTTAAGTTGGACGGCAGCTGTTGCAGTGCAGCGGCCCTCGCAGGCGCTCAGATACACACCCGAGAGGAAACCAAATTAACCTCGGATCAAACTGTCAGCCAACAATTAGCAGGAGAGACTGAGAAAATGAACTGCACAACTGCAGTGGAACAGACAAACATCACATAATTATAACTGAAACCACCCGTTATAATCCCCGCCCTCAATGATCCGACGTCCTGTGTGAGCTGGATGTCAGTGAAAGGAAACACCTCGATCTGTGCTGCAGCCAATGTCCTGGTGGGAGACAGCGTTCTGCTGTGTGGGTTGGTTTGTTAATGATCATCAGAAAAACAATAGTTAAAGGAAAAGGGGAAACAAGATTAGCCTCAGGAGACACTCTGAAGCACAAGAAGCTCATTATCAATTCTCAGTTACTACTTTGTGGAACATGTTGGTTGCAGATACGCTGTTTCTGATCCAGTAACACGCACTGATTAAATATAGCTCTGAACAGACCAGTTGTAAGCTGCTGGAGAGTGAGGGAGGAGATGATAAATGGTTGTTTCATAGGCGGGCAGGCGGGGAAAGGGTAGTAAAGGAGACAAAAAGCACATTAAAATATCATGAGTGCATTTATGACGTTTAACTTCTGTATAAAGGCGACTTGTAATCAAATAATGTAATAAGTCCACTTGTGGCCATGTGAACATCCAAATTCGGAGCTGGGGTAGGCAACTGTGCCACCTCGAGACTGCCCGATATTTGATAAGATCCTGGTGGATTGAATTGTGACATCTGTCTGTCCATGTCTCCCCTGTATACTCTGACTCCCTGGTCATTCAATAATCGACCTCACCCCGTCCTAATTGTTTTCAATGAACTTGCCACCACTGATTTCTGGGGAAGAGGATATCACAGACCAAATAACATGATGGTGACAAAAAGGCATAATGTCATCATTTCTGAGGAGACCTTGAGGAGTTTATTAATATTATCTCCCACGTTTTTGTCCCTGTCACAAAGGAAACATCATTTTAGTTTGGAATTAACCTCTGCACATTCTATACTGAACCAGCGATGATAACGGAAAAACAGTATAATTCCAGGAATGAATTATATGGATTTTTTCTGTTTTATTCAAATAGGTTATGTTTTTTTATATATCTTTCCCACTATGCTATAATACTCTGCACACAACTGGCCTTGAACAGTCCGGAAGGAGCTTTATTGGAATGGTATTTGTGATCAGGGAGCTCTCCAAATATGGTCAGCTCAGACAGCGTAAAACTGATAGAAATTCCGCCCCACTCTCGGTCACTGGGGGACGAGACACCACAAATATCTCCAAAACAAACTATTTTAAAATTAATTTGACCGAGTGTGGGCTTCGTTGTTGAGTCCCGAATGTATTTCCTAATTGCTTTTCAAATGGTGGTGATGATGTTGGGCTGCCCTCTTCCAGGCCAGCTGATATCAAGAAAACCAAACTCAGCTGTGACTTCAAACTGCAGTTTCACTTGCGATTAAAGTAATACAATATCACCATCTGGTGGTGACTTGCACTTACGGCAGGCGCTGGCCTCTGTGAGTCTCGGGGAAGTTCAGTCACTGGATGGTTGGAACTGGCATCCGGTTGATGAAGTGCCAATATGGAATAACATTGTTCATTCCCTGTTGCAAAGTGGAGTTGGATGTTTGAAGACACCCTTTCCAAGCTTCACCCTGTATATTTTGCTGCCGTGTCTCGGAATGCTCTCACTGCATTTCCCTGTGTCCTCAGTCATGCTTTGGGTTGGTAGCTGGTGAGCTGTCTGCCAGTGAATGGGTTCACCCCGAGCTGGGTTCACTCAGTGTTCTGAAAGGGCGAATGGTTTCCTAGTTAGACACGTGGGGAGTGATTTGTAACCGGAAACATGGGGTTGCCGATGGGGTTTATTTAGTCCGGCTTCAATTCTTCATCTCCGATTCCAGTAGAATCGATGCCAGTGAGTGTGGGCGGATAAAACCCGAGTCTCAGCTTCTTTCATCAGTTCGACAGATAGACGCCTCAGTTGGACACGAAGCAGGCATTTGACTCCTTGTAAATTCTTCCGAATATTAAACCCAGGTCCTGGTTCCAATCTGAACTCCCTGGATAACTGCTTCAGCAGAAATTTCATATGATCTGAAAAATGCTCCGAATTTACAGATTCTCTTTGCTGCTTTCCTCTCTGACCTGCACGGGGGTGACTGGAGCAGATGAGGTGATGCAGCTTCCTCGGCGGAAGGTTGTTAGTGAAGGGGGAACCGTATCCATGAACTGCACCACGACCACTACATTTAGCAACATACATTGGTACAGACAGTCCCCGAATCAGCCACCCCAGTATCTGGTGATGGCCACAAGAGAAACCGATCCAAGCGGGAGGATCACTGCCTCAATCGGTGGAGGCTACAAATTCAGTGCCCTGACTCTGAGAGACGGCCGGAGTTACAGACACTGCCACCTATCTCTGTGCCATGAGCCAC